>NC_092097.1:7315832-7988832 GCF_045679555.1 Salvelinus alpinus | reverse complement strand
AAACATTAGACATTAATAAATGCATTTACATAGCTTCCAAAATATTTTTACAATGATGGGCGAGTGCCTAGATGGAGTCATGGTGGCTGCAACTGTCACGTTCCTGACCTTATTTCCTTTGTTTTGTCTTTGTTTAGTTGGTCAGGACGTGAGCTGGGTGGGCATTCTATGTTATGTGTTTCTATTTTGGGTTCATGTTCAATTAGCCTGATATGGTTCTCAATCAGGGGCAGGTGTTTTACGTTTCCTCTGATTGAGAACCATATTAAGGTAGGCTGTTCTCACTGTTTGTTTGTGGGTATTGTTCCTGTGTCAGTGTTTGTGCCACACGGGACTGTTTTCGTTCGTTCGTTTCGTTCATTTCATTCGTGTGTTCTTTCCTGTTCGTGCGTTCATGTTATTATGTTCACAAGTTCAGGTCTGTTTACGTCGTTTATTGTTTTGTAGTTTGTTTAAGAGTTTTTCCGTCTTCGGGTGTCTTAAATAAACAAATATGTATTCAACCCACGCTGCGTTTTGGTCCGATCCATGCTCCTCTTCAGACGAGGAGGAAAACGACCGTGACAGCAACACAGCACCCTCTATCAGTAGTTGGTTACAACCTGAATTTAAAATGGATTCAATTGAAATGTTTGGTCACTGGCCTACACGCAATACCCAATAATGTCAAAGTGGAATTATGTTTTTTGAAATCTTTACAAATGAATAAAAAATGAAAAGCTGTAATGTCTTGAGTCAATAAGTATTTAAGCCCTTTGTTTTGGCAAGCCTAAATACGTTCAGGAGTAAAACATTTGCTTAACAAGTCACATAATAAGTTGCATGGACTTGAAAATGATTTTCGAATGACTACCTCATCTCTGCACCCCATACACACAATTATCTGTAAGGTCCCTCAGTCGAGCAGTGAATTTCAAACACAGATTCAACCACAAAGACCAGGGAGGCACCTATTGGTTAAAAAAAAGCAGACACTGAGCATGGTGAAGTTAGTAATTACACTTTGGATGGTGTATCAATACACCCAGTCACTACAAAGATACATGCGTCCTTCCTAACTCAGTTGCCGGAGAAGAAGGAAAACGCTCAGGGATTTCACCATGAGGCCAACAGTTACAGAGTTTAATGGCTGTGACAGGAGAAAACTGAGGATGGATCAACAACATTGTAGTTACCCCACAATACTAACCTAATTGGCAGACTGAAAAGTAGGAAGCATGTACAGAATAAAAACAGTGCCTGTTTCCAACAAGGCACTAAAGTTATACTGCAAGAAAATGTGGCAAAGCAATGTACGTTTTGTCCTGAATACAAAGTGTTATGTTATGGGCAAATCTAATACATTACTTAGTACCACTCTCCATATTTTCAAGCATAGTGGTGGTTGCATCATGTTATGGGTATGCTTATACAGTGGCTTGCGAAAGTATTCACCCCCTTGGCATTTTTCCTGTTTCGTTGCCTTACAACCTGAAATTAAAATAGATTTTCTGGGGGGGGTTGTATCAATTGATTTACACAACATGTCTACCACTTTGAAGATGCAAAATAAAATAAAAAGTGAAACAAACAAGAAATAAGACATTAAAACTGAAAACTGAAACCTCCCCCAAAGTCAATACTTTGTAGAGCCACCTTTTGCAGAAATTACAGCTGCAAGTCTCTTGGGGTATGTCTCTAAAAGCTTGGCACATCTAGCCACTCGGATTTTTTCCCATTCTTCAAGGCAAAACTGCTCCAGCTCTTTCAAGTTGGATGGGTTCCGCTGGTGTACAGCAATCTTTAAGTCATACCACAGATTCTCAATTGGATTAAGGTCTGGGCTTTGACTTGGCCATTCCAAGACATTTAAATGTGTCCCCTTAAACCACTCAAGTGTTGCTTTAGCAGTATGCTTAGGGTCATTGTCCTGCTGGAAGGTGAACCCCCGTCCCGGTCTCAAATCTCTGGAAGACTGAAACAGGTTTCCCTCAAGAATTTCCCTGTATTTAGCACCATCCACCATTCCTTCAATTCTGACTAGTTTCCGAGTCCCTGCCGGTGAAAAACATACCCACAGCATGATGCTGCCACCACCATGCTGGGAATAGTGTTCTCGGGGTGATGAGAGGGGTTGGGTTTAGTGTTTTCCTTGATGGCCAAAAAGCTATTTTTTTTGTCTCATCTAACCAGAGTCCCTTCTTCCATATGTTTGGGGGAGTCTCCCACATGCCTTTTAGCGAACACCAAACGTGTTTGCTTATTTTGCAATGGCTTTTTTCTGGCCACTCTTCTGTAAAGCCCAGCTCTGTGGAGTGTACGGCTTAAAGTGGTCCTATGGACAGATACTCCAATCTCCACTGTGGAGCTTTGGAGCTCCTTCAGGGTTATCTTTGGTCTCTTTGCCTCTCAGATTAATGCCCTCCATGCCTGGTCCGTGAGTTTTGGCATGTTTTTTGTGGTGCCATATTCTTTACATCATACCCACAGCATGATGCTGCCACCACCATGCTGGGAATAGTGTTCTCGGGGTGATGAGAGGGGTTGGGTTTAGTGTTTTCCTTGATGGCCAAAAAGCTATTTTTTTTGTCTCATCTGACCAGAGTACGTTCTTCCATATGTTTGGGGGAGTCTCCCAAATGCATTTTGGCAAACACCAAACGTGTTTGCTTATTTTTTTCTTTAATCAATGACTTTTTTCTGGACACTCTTCCGCAAAGCCCAGCTCTGTGGAGTGTACCGCTTAAAGTGGTCCTATGGACAGATACTCCAATCTCCACTGTGGAGCTTTGGAGCTCCTTCAGGGTTATCTTTGGTCTATTTGTTGCCTCTCTGATTAATGCCCTCCTTGCCTGGTCTGTGAGTTTTGATGAGCGGCCATCTCTAAGCAGGTTTGTTGTGGTGGCATATTCTTTCCATTTTTAATAATGGATTTAATGGTGCTCTGTGGGATGTTCAAAGTTTCAGATATTTTTTTATAACCCAACCCTGATCTGTACTTCTCCACAACTTTGTTCCTGACCTGTTTGGAGAGCTCCTTGGTCTTCATGGTGCCGCTTGCTTGGTGGTGTTGCAGACACTGGGGCCTTTCAAAACAGGTGTATATATACTGAGATCATTTGACAGAACATGTGACACTTAGATTGCACACAGGTGGACTTTATTTAACTAATTACGTGACGTCTGAAGGTAATTGGTTGCACCAGATCTAATTTAGAGGCTTCATAGCAAAGTGGGTGAATACATATGCACACAACTTTTCAGTTAATAAATAAATAAATAAATAAATTAAACAAGATTTTTTTTTAATTTTACATCAACAATTTAGACTATTTTGTGTATGTCCATTACATGAAATCCAAATAAAAATAAATGTAACTTCTTATGGGCAGGTGGGATGGTAGCGTCCCAACTGGCCAACATCTGGTGAAATTGCAGAGTGCGAATTTCAAATTACAGAAATATAAATATTTAACATTCATGAAAATACAAGTATTATACATCAAAATAGCTTAACTGCTGTGTCAGATTTCAAAAAGGCTTTACGGCGAAAGCACACCATGCGATTATCTGAGGACAGCACCCCGCATTCAAAAACATGAAGAAAACGAATTCAACCAGGCAGGAGCAACACGAAAGTCAGAAATAGCGATATAATAAATGCCTTATCTTTGAAGATCTTCTTCTGTTGGTACTCCAAAAGGTCCCAGTTACATCACAAGCTGTCCTTTTGTTCGATAAAGTTCTTCTTTATATCCATAAAAACTCAGTTTAGCTGGCGCGCTTCATTCAATAATCCACCGGTTTCCCTCCTTCAAAATGCATACAAAATGAATCCCAAACGTTACCAATAAACTTATCCAAACAAGTCAAACAATGTTTATAATCAAACCTCAGGTACCCTAATACGTAAATAAACGATAAAATTGAAGACAGAGTATGTTCATTACCAGAGATAAATAACAAAGAACGCGCTTTCACCCACGCGCATGGAAACACTACAGCCAAAATGGGAGCCACTTAGAAAAACTACAACTTCTAGCTCATTTTTCCAAAAACGAGCCTGAAACTCTTTCTAAAGACTGTTGACATCTATTGGAAGCGCTAGGAACTGCAATCTGGGAGGACTTCGCCTCATAATAGACATGAAAGCCATTGGAAACAGTGGAAGGCTGACATTTTGGGGGGGATGGTTTGTCCTCTGGGTTTCGCCTGCCATATCAGTTCTGTTATACTCACAGACATCATTTTAACCGTTTTAGGAACTTTAGAGCGTTTTCTATCTAAATCTACCAATTATATGCATATCCTAGCTTGTGGGCCTGAGTAACAAGGCAGTTTACTTTGGGCACGCTTTTCATCCAGACGTGAAAATACTGCCACCCAAAAGAGGTTAAATTACAGATTGTAATACAACAAAAAAGGGAAAACGCCAAGGGGGATGAATACTTTTGCAAGGCACTGTAATCGTTATGGACTGGAGAGTTTTTCAGGATAAAAAATATGTGTAATGGAACTAAACACAGGCAAAATCCTAGAGGAAAACCTGATTCAGTCTGCTTTCCACCAGAGACTGGGAGATGAATTCACCTTTCAGCAGGACAATAACCAAAAACACAAGGCCAAATCTACACTAGAGTTGCTTACTAAGAAGACAGTGAATGTTTCTGGGTGGCCGGGTTACAGTTTTGACTTAAATCTGCTTGAAAGTCTTTGGCAAGACTTGAAAATGATTGTCTCGCAATGATCAACAACCACTTTGACAGAGCTTGAGGAATTTTGGAAAGAATAATGGGCAAATATTGAACAATCCAGGTGTGCCAAAGCTTTTAGAGACTTACCCAGAAAGACACAGCTTAATCGCTGCCAAAGGTGATTCTATGTATTGACTCAGGGGTATGAATACTTATGTAAATGAGATTTTTCTGTTTTTAATTTTCAATAAATGTGCTAAAATGTCTAAAAACATGTTTTCACTTTGTCATTAGGGGTTATTGTGTGTAGATGGGTGAGATGTTTTTTTTTTTTTTCATTTTGTCTTCAGGCTGTATCACAACAAAATGTGGAATAAGTCAAGGGGTATGAATACTGAAGGCATTGTATATGTTGAAATATCTGTTGAAATATCTGATATCTACAGCAGATAGATCATTTGTTGTGTGCGTGCGCGTGTGTGTGTGTGTGTGTGTGTGTGTGTGTGTGTGTGTGTGTGTGTGTGTGTGTGTGTGTGTGTGTGTGTGTGTGTGTGTGTGTGTGTGTGTGTGTGTGTGTGTGTGTGTGTGTGTGTGTGTGTGTGTGTGTGTGTGTGTGTGTGTGTGTGTGTGCCAGCATGTGTATACGTACCTTCTATCTGCTCGTTAAGCATCAGTTGATATGGAGGACAAACAGATGGACACACCCTGCATCTTGGTGGGGAAGGCAGAGACTTGGGCCTGGTGACATGCAGTGAAACGACCTTCTTAGGAGGCCAGGCCTGTTCAGAAAGAAGGTTATGCTCCTGTTAGGGACAACAGGCTTCTTATGCAACATTCATCCTCGGCTCTCTGGAAACCAAACCCTGGTTTCTGTAATACATAGGAGATCCGAAAGGAGCAGTCTGAAAGATCGTACCTGGCTAAGTTCATGGAAATTGTACTCTGACACCAGGGTCTCTTGAGTTGACTTATTCAAGTCAAAGTCTCCCTGAATGTTTTTGTTGGTTTTAGTGTTTAGTTGTGAAAATACTTAAAACATGTGTTATTATATATTCATTTTTTTTAATCTCTATAAAAATCTCAGTGAGTATAATGTGTGTGGAGGAAAATCTTTGAATGTGTTTTTAAATGTCTATTTAAATAGGAGTCTTTGTTACATTATTTTAAAATCCTCTGTGAAAGATACCACAAGGTCAAAGGTTTACATTACCTTCGACTGTGATGCCATGGGGGAACACCCCCAGCCCTTTCCTGACCTAGAATTCTCCACCGCCAGACTTTGTTACTGCAAGCTTCTAAATAATGCAACTGACATTTTGGTCTTCTTCAATAATTCAGAGTGGTTTAAGAGATTAGTTTGTGATGACCTGTCATCCATCAGTAACGAGTAAACCTTATATAATGACTCTCAATCGGGTGATCTAATCTTCACAATGTGAACCCTAACAAGGAAATTACTGGGATATATATGATCCATAGGCAAATTGGGGATTTTTTTTGTCTGTCACTTAAAGTGATTTCACATTGCTGCTTTTTCAACTGATGTGTATTCTTTTTGAATGGTACTGATTTCTTTGAAGTCAGACTGAGGTTACTGCAGTCTCTAACTTATAAATCTCTGCAGCAGACTAAATGGGTTGGAGTCCAGCAAAAGCAGGTAATGACCCAAGAGATAAAGATTGATGACTGATTACAGAGTGGTGACTCCTGCTGCGCTGCAGTATGCTGTCCCTCAAGGTTAATGACCAGACCATGTGAGGAAACCTAAGCCCGACATCTGTCCTGCTTAAGACCAGGCACCAAAGGCTGAAATGAAATTTTTCTATCCATTTTCAGATTTGTTTGTATATCGGTCCATTAATATTAGTATTTTCAATAAGTTAAAATTAAAATGTGAAAAAAATATAATCATTTGTTTATCATACCACGGTCATCAACTTTTTAATGAATTTTAACACCTAAAATGGACATACATCAATAATTTCAAAGCTTACGACATTAAATTACAAAAATGGAAAAGTGTTAAAAACTGGACGATGTTTAGTAACTTACTTGGAGAGATGGTGATTGGGTCTAAACAGGCATTTGATATTTGGTAGTCTAAATTCAGTGTACTTGTTTTAACTGCCAACTCTTCACACACCCCAACTTATTTTTGTAAGCTTCAGAAGCACCTGCATTCACAAAAGTTTATGTGGTTATCTTTAGATATGTTCTCTAGACTTGCCCAGAGGAAAATGTTGGTACACTACATCACCAAAGGTTTGTGGACATCTGCTCGTCAAACATCTCATCCCAGAGGTGTTTGATGGGGTTGAGGTCAGGGCTCTGTGCAGGCCAGTCAAGTTCTTCAAACACTGATCTCAACAAACCGGGGCATGTGACAAGTAAAATTAGATTTGATTTGAGGGGAAGACCGGTTTGCCACGGTACCCAAGTCTGCGGTGCAGGTGGTGGCAAGGCCAGCCTTTACGTAGTAGCTGACCTGTTTTTTTTGTCTCTTGGACCGGAAAACCTAATAGAAGGGGCCGGTTAGGTTAGTAAGCACAAAAACAACTGAATGTTATGTGAACTATGCAAGGGACCTAAGCTAGCGGTGTGCTAGCTGAGGTAGGCCATGTGCACATTTCACCTAGGTTAGCAGTGGAACAGCCAGCCTTGCCGCATCTCATGGACCGGATCACTGCATGGTGGGACAGGTTCAGTTACTAGGCACTACGCAACTTAATGCTAGTTGAACTAAATACGAGAGCCAAGCTAGCAATATCTAGACAGTGGTTAGCCAGGTAGCATTCGCCGTGAGGGCTTGGCTTGTAGCGTAGCTTAAGCTAGCCCCGGTCAATACTTGGTAAACCTTACAAAACTTGCAGGAGTTGTTTGAGAGCTGCCTGAGAGCTGCTTGTTTCCTATGGGGTACCGGGCCCATAATAACTCCTGAAGAAAAGTATTGCTAACCGTGTTATGCATGTGCTAGTCGATGCTTAGCCATGAGGCCTTTGTGTTAGCTACTCTGCTGAAAAAAACAGCAAACATCAGCATAGGCTGGTCAGCCATCCTAACCAGCTAGACCATGCTGGTTAGACCGGCACTGACCAACATGGACCAGCTTGAAATTTAGGCTAGTCTATGCTGTTTTTTTCAGCAGGGTAGCTAGGGTTCACCCAGTGGGCTAATATTCTCGCAATAGCTAGCATCGTGTTCGCCGAAGAAATAGCATTGCTTCTTAGGTCTTGATAGTCTCTTTTGACCATAGCACGCGAGGTGTAAACCAGTCAGTTTAGCCAACGAAACTAGTAAATGTTAGATGTACTAAATGAGAGAACAAGCTGGCAATTCCTCCGTAGGTGGAAGAGCCTGTAGCAGCTGGATTCTCAGCATCATTGAGCTGCCAGCCCAAAAGCAAGGGGGTACGAGTGCCTACCTCAGGCGGAGTAGCAGTGGCTATTATTAGTTATTATTATTAGAACCGGGGGAGTCAAGTTGGGCCACAGTCAAGCCACTGTTACCCTTCCTTAGTCCCCAATTTGTGGAAAAAGACCTGTTAACCCAGTAGTACATGCTGTGAATTAGCCTTGACAGGTGTGTGCCAGCTTATTAGATGCCTCACGACTAATGGCTAGCTGAAGTGAGAACTGTATATAAACACTATAGCTGTGGTGGGCTAGTGTAGGTGTTAGCTAGCTAGCAACCAGCTTGTGGGCTACAGTTGTTATAGCTAGCATAGTGCTAGCCGAAAAGAGAACCGCGTGGGTATTCGTCTTCAGGTAGAACATCTCCCACGACCGTAATGCCGAGAGGCTAAACCCGTCAGTCTAGTCAACACAAACGAGTGAAAGTAGGTTGTACTACACAAGGGGCAATGGTACTGCCTGATTAGGTATGGAACTCGTTCCGAGTTAGCTAGCAATGCTTATGCTAATGTATGTGTTGGTAAGAACCAGGTAAAAACACAGGGAGAGGTGCATGCGTGTACCGATAGGACGCTTGGGGAGAGAGTAGCTCTATTTTGTACCGTCAAGACTGAGGTTATAAAGAAACCAGACATAGTTTAAATGAAGCCTTTAAAATCTACATATCAATACAGTGGGGAGAACAAGTATTTGATACACTGACAATTTTGCAGGTTTTCCTACTTACAAAGCATGTAGAGGTCTGTAATTTTTATCATAGGTACACTTCAACTGTGAGAGACGGAATCTAAAACAAAAATCCAGAAAATCACATTGTATGATTTTTAAGTAATTAATTTGCATTTTAAGGCATGACATAAGTATTTGATACATCAGAAAAGCAGAACTGAATATTTGGTACAGAAACCTTAGTTTGCAATTACAGAGATCATACGTTTCCTGTAGTTCTTGACCAGGTTTGCACACACTGCAGCAGGGATTTTGGCCCACTCCTCCATACAGACCTTCTCCAGATCCTTCAGGTTTCGGGGCTGTCGCTGGGCAATACGGACTTTCGGCTCCCAAAGATTTTCTATTGGGTTCAGGTCTGGAGACTGGCTAGGCCACTCCAGGACCTTGAGATGCTTCTTACGGAGCCACTCCTTAGTTGCCCTGGCTGTGTGTTTCGGGTCGTTGTCATGCTGGAAGACCCAGCCACGACCCATCTTCAATGCTCTTACTGAGGGAAGGAGGTTGTTGGTCAAGATCTCGCGATACATGGCCCCATCCATCCTCCCCTCAATACGATGCAGTCGTCCTGTCCCCTTTGCAGAAAAGCATCCCCAAAGAATGATGTTTCCACCTCCATGCTTCACGGTTGGGATGGTGTTCTTGGGGTTGTACTCATCCTTCTATTCCTCCAAACACGGCGAGTGGAGTTTAGAGCAAAAGGCTCTATTTTTGTCTCATCAGACCACATGACCTTCTCCCATTCCTCCTCTGGATCATCCAGATGGTCATTGGCAAACTTCAGACGGGCCTGGACATGCGCTGGCTTGAGCAGGGGGACCTTGCGTGCGCTGCAGGATTTTAATCCATGACGGCGTAGTGTGTTACTAATGGTTTTCTTTGAGACTGTGGTCCCAGCTCTCTTCAGGTCATTGACCAGGTCCTGCCGTGTAGTTCTGGGCTGATCCCTCACATTCCTCATGATCATTGATGCCCCACGAGGTGAGATCTTGCATGGAGCCCCAGACCGAGGGTGATTGACCGTCATCTTGAACTTCTTCCATTTTCTAATAATTGTGCCAACAGTTGTTGCCTTCTCACCAAGCTGCTTGGCTATTGTCCTGTAGCCCATCCCAGCCTTGTACAGGTCTACAATTTATCCCTGATGTCCTTACACAGCTCTCTGGTCTTGGCCATTGTGGAGAGGTTGGAGTCTGTTTGATTGAGTGTGTGGACAGGTGTCTTTTATACAGGTAACGAGTTCAAACAGGTGCAGTTAATACAGGTAATGAGTGGAGAACAGGAGGGCTTCTTAAAGAAAAACTAACAGGTCTGTGAGAGCCGGAATTCTTACTGGTTGGTAGGTGATCAAATACTTATGTCATGCAATAAAATGCAAATTAATTACTTAAAAATCATACAATGTGATTTTCTGGATTTTTGTTTTAGATTCCGTCTCTCACAGTTGAAGTGTACCTATGATAAAAATGACAGACCTCTACATGCTTTGTAAGTAGGAAAACCTGCAAAATCGGCAGTGTATCAAATACTTGTTCTCCCCACTGTATATCACTAAGTAACCAGGAGAGAGTGAGCCAATCTGAGTCCATCTGTGAGTAAAGAGACCCTGAGACTCGAGCCCAACATGCCATGGCTTCCCTTATAAGAAAAGACAAAGAACAACTTGGAGAAGCAAATAAGAGCAGCGAACAGCTCAAGGATATCCAGGAAAACATAGCTAAAATGCTCTCAAAGCCAAAATAAACAAACTGTTACAATCTGTTGTTAAAAAAGTTGATTTGGTCGAAAGGAAAGTAGAGTCTACCGAGTCAGATATGCATATACAGTACCGGCGAGTGGATGAGCAAGACAACAAAATTGGCCTTCTGGAAACAAAGGTGCAAACTGTAGAAGATGAACTGGATCAGCTAGAAAGACCGGGACAAAATAATTGTCCTTGGCATGGATGTGTCGCAGGAAGAACTGGAGTGATGCCATCGGATCGGCGTGAAGCAGAAGAACACTAAATACCCTTGCGTGGTAATCTTTAAGCCATGGAACTATCAGACCAAAGTCAACATTCTGAGGGCACAGATCCAGGGCCAGTACATTCGATTTGTCCAGGATCTATCTGCTAGACTGAGGAAAAAACTCCAGCCATTCATTCCTATCAGACAGTCACTGGAGGAAAAAGTCTGAACTCCGATTCCCAGCAGTACTATGGGTATAAAAGGGAACACAGAAAATGGCGTTCACAAGCGCCGATAAAGCCGTGAACCGGATGCAGGAAACCTTTCCATTTGAAAGAGAGCCCAGTGCCCTGAGGAGTGGCAGAAGCAGAAAAAATAGACAAGCACACCAGGCTACATACAGTGATACCCAAGACCAGCTGATCATAAGTTCAGACAATATTCCTTCCCCCAATACAATGTAGACTCTATTGTCCCCAAGTATCCGTTCTTCTCTAGGAAGTAACGATAGAATTAACCGATGTCAATGAGATACATGGACACTGAAAGGACAATGTAATAGAGTATAAGTAGCATGGACTGTAAGTCAATAATTGTCAATAATGGTTCTATAGATGTGAGGGTCTGTGGGCGAGAAGGTGTGAGTGGCTGTATGTGTGGGTATGTGTCTGTGCATATGAATGGGAGAGTGAGGGAGGGTGAATGACGACGTGTGTGGCATTCTCTCAACCAGCTTCATGAGGTATCAAATCAAATCAAATTTTATTTGTCACATACACATGGTTAGCAGATGTTAATGCGAGTGTAGCGAAATGCTTGTGCTTCTAGTTCCGACAATGCAGTAATATCCAACGAGTAATTTAACCTAACAATTTCACAACAATTACCTTATACACACAAGTGTAAAGGAATGAATAAGAATATGTACATAAAAATATATGAATGAGTGATGGTATAGAACGGCATAGGCAAGATGCAGTAGATGGAATAGAGTACAGTATGTACATATGAGATGAGTAATGTAGGGTATGTAAACATATAAAGTGGCATTGTTTAAAGTGGCTAGTGATACATTACATCAAGATGTCACCTGGAATGCATTTAAATTAGCAGGTGTGCCTTGTTAAAAGTTAATTTGTGGAATTTCTTTCCTTCTTAATGCATTTGAGCCAATCACTTGTGTTCTTCAAGTGCAGTCGCAAAAAACATTAAGCGCTATGATGAAACTGTCTCTCATGAGGACCGCCACAGGAAAGACCCAGAGTTACCTCTGCAGCAGAGGATAAGTTCATTATATTTACCAGCCTCAGAAATTGCAGCCAAAATAAATGCTTCACAGAGTTCAACTAACAGACACATCTCAACATCAACTGCTCAGAGGAGACTGCATGAATCAGGCCTTCGTGGTCGATTTGCTGCAAAGAAACCACTACTAAAAGGATACCAATAAGAAGAAGAGACTTGCTTGGGCCAAGAAACACAAACAATGGACATTAGACCAGTGGAAATCTATCCTTTGGTCTGATTAGTCCAAATTTGAGATTTTTGGTTCCAATCGCCATGTCTTTGTGAAATGCAGAGTAGGGGAACGGATGATCTCCGCATGTTTGGTTCCCAACGTGAAGCATGGAGGAGGAGGTGTGATGTTGTGGGGGTGCTTTGCTGATGACAGTCAGTGAGTTATTTAGAATTCATGGCACACTTAACTAGCATGGCTACCACAGTATTCTGCAGCGATACACAATCCCATCTGGTTTGAGCTTAGTGGCACTATAATATAATCAACTTCCGGCGCCGAAAAGAGATGGCCGCCTCGCTTCGCGTTCCTTGGAAAATATGCAGTATTTTGTTTTTTTATGTGTTATTTCTTACATCGGTACCCCAGGTAATCTTAGGTTTCATTACATACAGTCGGGAGGAACTACTGAATATACGATTAACGTCAACTCATCATCGTTCCTACCAGGAATATGACTTTCCCGAAACGGATCCAGTGTTTTGCCTTCCACCCAATACAATGGATCTGATCCCAGCCGGCGACCCTGTGCGACGCCGTAAAAGGGGCAAACGAGGCGGTCTCGTGGTCAGGCTTCGGAGACGGGCACATCGCGGTCCACTCCCTAGCATACTACTCGCCAATGTCCAGTCTCTTGACAATAAGGTTGATGAAATCCGAGCACGGGTAGCATTCCAGAGAGACATCAGGGATTGCAACGTGCTCTGCTTCACGGAAACATGGCTAACTCAAGAGACGCTAACGGAGTCGGTGCAGCCAGCTGGTTTCTTCATGCATCGCGCCGACAGAAACAAACATCTTTCTGGTAAGAAGAGGGGCGGGGGGGTATGCCTTATGATTAACGAGACGTGGTGTGATCATCATAACAACATACAGGAACTCAAGTCATTCTGTTCACCTGATCTAGAACTCCTCACAATCAAATGTCGACCGCATTATCTACCAAGGGAATTCTCTTCAATCATAATCACAGCCGTATATATTCCCCCCCAAGCAGACACATCGATGGCCCTGAACGAACTTTATCTGACTCTTTGTAAACTGGAAACCACACACCCTGAGGCTGCATTCATCGTAGCTGGGGATTTTAACAAGGCTAATCTAAAAACAAAACTCCCTAAATTCTATCAGCATATCGATTGTGCTACCAGGGCTGGAAAAACCCTAGATCATTGTTATACTAATTTCCGCGACGCATATAAGGCCCTCCCCCGCCCCCCTTTCGGAAAAGCTGACCACGACTCCATTTTGTTGATTCCAGCCTACAAACAGAAACTAAAACAACAAGCTCCCGCGCTCAGGTCTGTTCAACGCTGGTCCGACCAATCTGAATCCACGCTTCAAGACTGCTTCGATCACGCGGATTGGAATATGTTCCGCATTGCGTCCAACAACAATATTGACGAATATGCTGATTCGGTGAGCGAGTTCATTAGGAAGTGCATTGACGATGTCGTACCCACAGCAACGATTAAAACATTCCCAAACCAGAAACCGTGGATTGACGGCAGCATTCGCGTGAAACTGAAAGCGCGAACCACTGCTTTTAACCAGGGCAAGGTGACCGGAAGCATGACCGAATACAAACAGTGTAGCTATTCTCTCCGCAAGGCAATCAAACAGGCTAAGTCCCAGTACAGAGACAAAATCGAGTCGCAATTCAACAGCTCAGACACAAGAGGTATGTGGCAGGGTCTACAGTCAATCACGGATTACAAAAAGAAAACCAGCCCCGTCGCGGACCAGGATGTCTTGCTCCCAGACAGGCTAAACAACTTTTTTGCCCGCTTTGAGGACAATACAGTGCCACTGACACGGCCCCCTACCAAAACCTGCGGGCTCTCCTTCACTGCAGCCGAGGTGAGTAAAACATTTAAACGTGTTAACCCTCGCAAGGCTGCAGGCCCAGACGGCATTCCCAGCCGCGTCCTCAGAGCATGCGCAGACCAGCTGGCTGGTGTGTTTACGGACATATTCAATCAATCCTTATCCCAGTCTGCTGTTCCCACATGCTTCAAGAGGGCCACCATTGTTCCTGTTCCCAAGAAAGCTAAGGTAACTGAGCTAAACGACTACCGCCCCGTAGCACTCACTTCCGTCATCATGAAGTGCTTTGAGAGACTAGTCAAGGACCATATCACCTCCACCCTACCGGACACCCTAGACCCACTCCAATTTGCTTACCGACCCAATAGGTCCACAGACGACGCAATCGCAACCACACTGCACACTGCCCTAACCCATCTGGACAAGAGGAATACCCATGTGAGAATGCTGTTCATCGATTACAGCTCAGCATTTAACACCATAGTACCCTCCAAACTCGTCATCAAGCTCGAGACCCTGGGTCTCGACCCCGCCCTGTGCAACTGGGTGCTGGACTTCCTGACGGGCCGCCCCCAGGTGGTGAGGGTAGGTAACAACATCTCCACCCCGCTGATCCTCAACACTGGGGCCCCACAAGGGTGCGTTCTGAGCCCTCTCCTGTACTCCCTGTTCACCCACGACTGCGTGGCCATGCACGCCTCCAACTCAATCATCAAGTTTGCGGATGACACTACAGTGGTAGGCTTGATTACCAACAACGACGAGACGGCCTACAGGGAGGAGGTGAGGGCCCTCGGAGTGTGGTGTCAGGAAAATAACCTCACACTCAACGTCAACAAAACAAAGGAGATGATTGTGGACTTCAGGAAACAGCAGAGGGAGCACCCCCCTATCCACATCGACGGGTCAGTAGTGGAGAAGGTGGAAAGTTTTAAGTTCCTCGGTGTACACATCACGGACAAACTGAATTGGTCCACCCACACAGACAGCGTTGTGAAGAAGGCGCAGCAGCGCCTCTTCAACCTCAGGAGGCTGAAGAAATTCGGCTTGTCACCAAAAGCACTCACAAACTTCTACAGATGCACAATCGAGAGCATCCTGTCGGGCTGTATCACCGCCTGGTACGGCAACTGCTCCGCCCACAACCGTAAGGCTCTCCAGAGGGTAGTGAGGTCTGCAGAACGCATCACCGGGGGCAAACTACCTGCCCTCCAGGACACCTACACCACCCGATGTCACAGGAAGGCCATAAAGATCATCAAGGACAACAACCACCCAAGCCACTGCCTGTTCACCCCGCTATCATCCAGAAGGCGAGGTCAGTACAGGTGCATCAAAGCAGGGACCGAGAGACTGAAAAACAGCTTCTATCTCAAGGCCATCAGACTGTTAAACAGCCACCACTAACATTTAGCGGCCGCTGCCAACATACTGACTCAACTCCAGCCACTTTAAAAATGGGAATTGATGGAAATTATGTAAAAATGTACCACTAGCCACTTTAAACAATGCCACTTAATATAATGTTTACATACCCTACATTACCCATCTCATATGTATATACTGTACTCTATATCATCTACTGCATCTTGCCATCTTTATGTAATACATGTACCACTAGCCACTTTAAACTATGCCACTTTATGTTTACATACCCTACAGTACTCATCTCATATGTATATACCGTACTCTATACCATCTACTGCATCTTGCCATGCCGTTCTGTACCACCACTCATTCATATATCTTTATGTACATATTCTTTATCCCTTTACACTTGTGTGTGTGTATAAGGTAGTAGTTGTGGAATTGTTAGGTTAGATTACTTGTTGGTTATTACTGCATTGTCGGAACTAGAAGCACAAGCATTTCGCTACACTCGCATTAACATCTGCTAACCATGTGTATGTGACTAATAAAATTTGATTTGATTTGATTAGTTTTTCAACAGGACAATGACCCAAAACACACCACCAGGCTGTGTAAGGGCTATTTGACCAATAATTAGAATGGAGTGCTGCATAAGATGACCTGGCCTCCACAAGGTAAGAAAAGTTATTCAAGAATTGATTACATTTTTATTTCCAAAAGTGCACTCAATAATTTACTGGATTCAACATTTTATGAAATAGTGATATCAGATCATTCTCTGATATCATGCTTAATTACACCAATAGAAAATATGTTTAGAGACAGAATTTGGGGAATGAACAGACCACATTTTTTGGAGCCAAATTTTATTAAATATATATACCAAATTGTTGTAATCTTTACCATTAAAAATGTAGACAGAGGACAGAGAAAAGCTGACCCCGGTTAATTTGGGATACCTTTTGTCACACCCTGATCTGTTTCACCTTTCCTCATTATTGTCTCCACCCCCTCCAGGTGTCGCTTGTTTTCCCCAGTGTATTTATCCCTGTGTTTCCTGTCTCTCTGTGCCAGTTCGTCTTGTATGTTCCAAGTCAACCAGCGGTTTTCCCGTACGCCTGCCTTTGCTATTCTCCTTTTTCTAGTCCTCTCGGTTTTGACCCTTGTCTGTTCTGGACTCTGTACCCGCCTGTCTGACCATTCTGCCTGCCTTGACCTCGAGCCTGCCTGCCACTCTGTACCTTTTCCTCCACAAGGAAGAGAGGAGAGAATTACCAGAGTATGGGCGAATGGCTCCTTATAAGAAGGGAGGGGCTCACATCATTCACCACTCGACCCGTTTGTCACCGACAGGCATTGTGTGATTGGTTCTTCGTGCACTGATCCGCCTGGAGCTAATCCCCATAGTGAGATATTGAAACGTGTATTTGAAAGATAACTGATTAAACAAATACCCTTTCAACTGAGCATCCCAGCACAAATAGTGTTTGTGAATCATTACTCTGTCACACTTTTTCATTGGGAACATAATTATCTCCAGGTTTTTCATTCACACCTTATTTACCTTAATTCTGGTGTGCATCATATGAAGGCCAACCTGTCACTTCAGAGACCATACAATAAGAGATCACGTTCAAGGTCCTTTCTGAAATGACTATTGATCTTAACGTAGACCAACGTAAAGGCATTGCTCCATTGGACAGTTGGTGTGTCTTGCACAAATGTTGCATTCACTATCAAGCTATGTGATCACTTAGCCATCACGATGAGAATCTCTATTAGTGTGCTCAGTGTTTTGAGGTGACATCCGGTGGAATTTAATGTTTACTCTAAAGGCTCAATTTATGTATGTCACAGCTAAAGGTTTGTATAAAGGTATGAGCTTGCGGCTTCTGTCTTCAGTGGAACGTAGTACGTAGGGTGGTTGCATGAGGAAGTTAGCAAACAAGGGCTTATGGAGCCTGTGACAAGGAAGCTTGAGCCACTTCCTGGCAAGGTTACCTGGATAACGTAAGATAGAAATATACTGTGTAGAAACGACATGAACCAGTCATGAACCAGTCATGCAGTAATGCTTCAATGCCTCAGGATGTCACCCCAAACACTGTGAAACACAATAAGAGAGTTGTGTGATCACATAGATTGATCGTCAACCCAACATTTATGCAAAACACACCAACTCATAGAGCTGACAAAGTCATTTAGAAAAGGGAATGTCAGGTTTATGAGTTGGTGTGTTTTGCATAAATGTTGGGTTGACGATCAATCTATGTGATCACACAACTCTCTTATTGTGTTTCACAGTGTTTGGGGTGACATCCTGAGGCATTGAAGCATTACTGCATGACTGGTTCATTTCAGTTTCAATAAATAGTACATAATACTGTGGAATATAAATGTCAAATTGATTTGACACTGAGGATGTCCATTTTTTTGTTGTTGAAAGGTACAATAAATTAAATATTCCCTAAACATAATCCAGTTACGAGAGCCCTTCATAATCCTTTCATAATTTCATGATCTGACTGATGGTCAAACATCAGGGATCAGCCCTACAACGGCCAGATTTAGAGGCTGGCTAAGGTCCACGCCACTCTGTCTGCCGCTGTATGAGTTTCCGGGTTGGTATTTCAGGAGATAAATAACTGAACATCCCTTACATGAGACAGCCAGCTGTTTACTAGCTCTGTAACCTTTCTATAAGGTCAGCCCGTGTACAGAATTTACTGAGCCTGGGTACAGAATATAATAAAATATACCGTAATATTACTTTATTAGTCCATGTCCACAGAGATGTAAATTCACAAAGATGTGTGAAAGTGCCTTCCACAAACATGAAGGTGTCTCTAAAACTTAACCTAATGGTTTTAGTGCTTTACATAAAATGAGACCAGTGAAAATGAAACTTCAGCCATGCATAATTCAAGGATTTCGAGAGGCAACAAAGGTTCGATTCACTTCCCTTTTTTCCAGTTACCGTATATGCATTGAAAAGCAGAAGAGTGGGTGTATCCGGGGCACACAGGGTGAATGGTGCAGCACGTACTCACTCAGAGGAAGCTATTGAGAGGCTTTTACACACCATCCCCAGTGTTCACAGAGAATGTGGATACGACAGTGAGTCAGCAGCCACACTCAATATGCAGGTCAAGACCATGCCATTTAAATCCCCAGTGATAAGAGAAACAACATAATAGTATGTGCACATTGTTCAGTCTGTGTGCAAGCGCTTTGTGAAAACTGATGATGATGCTGCAGTTGTGAAGCTAAAAAAGGGGTTCTGAACACATTTGATTGATTGATTGGATTGATTGAGGCCTGTATTTTTTGCTTGTATGTGTAGCCTGCTGATTTTGTGAGTGCTATGGTGTGTAAGAAATTAAAAGATGACTGGTATGTGTGCAATATACAGTAAGCTACAAAATGTGGGCAAGCCTGTACTGTAAATCAACATTGTAGCTGGTTTTTGACTATACTGATTAGACTGCATTGCATTACATGGTGCACTGAGAATTCAACAGAACCCCTTTTTGTATTAGTTAGTGTTCTGCCAGCTTAATCTAAATTCTGGCCATATAACTACAGTATGGCTCGCTAACCTTGACTGGAGCAAATGGATTACCAGGCTGGTAATTGAAAATGAAAATCACAGCCACAATATTAACAGTCACAATTCATTTCAGATCAAATTAAGTATGAAGTAATCATCTCCACATCTCACATTCATCTCAGGTCTCAATTATAAACTGTAGTCAGTTTCATGATTCATGTGATACCTTTGTAATGGAAAAGGATTACATTTCAAATCATGCAGCTTTGAATGAGGAGTGCAGCATATCTTTTCAATGGACTCTAGCAGTGTATGCCACTACAGACAAGTTTATCGATACAGTGCATTCGGAAAGTATTAAGACCCCTTGACTTTTTCCTCATTGTTATATTACAGCCTTATTCTAAAATGGATTAAATAAAAATCATTCCTCATCAATTTATACACAATACCCCATAATGGCAAAGCGAAAACAGTTTAGATTTTTTTTGCAAATTTATTACAAATAAAAAACAGAAATACCTTATTTACACAAGTTTTCAGACCCTTTGCTAAGAGACTCAAAATTGAGCTCAGGTGCATCCTGTTTCCATTGATCATCCTTGAGATGTTTCTACAACTTGATTGGAGTCCACCTGTGGTAAATTCAATTGATTAGACATGATTTGGAAAGGCACACACATGTCTATATAAGGTCCCACAGTTGACAGTGCATGTCAGAGCAAAAACCAAGCCATGAGGTCGAAGGAATTGTCCGTAGAACTCCGAGACAGAATTGTGTCGAGGCACAGATCTGGGGAAGGGTACTAAACATTTCTGCAGCATTGAAGGTCCCCAAGAACACAGTGGCCTCCATCATTCTTAAGTAGAAGAAGTTTGTAACCACCAAGACTCTTCCTAGAGTTGGCCGCTCTGCCAAATTGAGCAATCGGGGGAGAAGGGCCTTGGTCAGGGAGGTGACCAAGAACCTGATGGTCACTCTGACAGAGCTCCAGAGCTCCTCTGTGGAGAAGGGAGAACCTTCCAAAAGGACAACCATCTCTGCAGCACTCCACCAATCAGGACTTTATGGTAGAGTGGCCAGATGGAAGCCACTCTTCATTAAAAGGCACATGACAGCCCGCTTGGAGTTTACCAAAAGGCAACTGAAGGACTCTCAGACCATGAGAAACAATATTCTCTGGTCTGATGAAACCAAGATTGAACTATTTGGCCTGCATGCGAAGCGTCACATCTGGAGGAAACCTGACACCATTCCTACGGTGAAGCATGGTGGTGGCAGCCTCATGCTGTGGGGATGATGTTCAGCGGCAGGGACTGGGAGACTAGTCAGGATTGAGGGCAAGATGAACTGAGCGAAGTACAGACCG
Source organism: Salvelinus alpinus (assembly GCF_045679555.1). Taxonomy (NCBI): domain Eukaryota; kingdom Metazoa; phylum Chordata; class Actinopteri; order Salmoniformes; family Salmonidae; genus Salvelinus; species Salvelinus alpinus. Next base: position 7,968,437 of record NC_092097.1, on the reverse strand, counting down.
ATCACTTGATGAAAACCTGCTCCAGAGCGCTCAGGACTTCAGACTTGGGAAAAGGTTCACCTTCCAACAGGACAAAGACCCTAAGCACACAGCCAAGACAACACAGGAGTGCCTTCAGGACAAGTCTCTGAATGTCCTTGAGTGGCCCAGCCAGAGCCCGGATTTGAACCCAATCGATCATCTCTGGAGAGACCTTAAAATAGCTGTGCAGCGATGCTCCCCATCCAACCTGACAGAGCTTGAGAGGATCTGCAGAGAAGAATGGGAGAAACTCCCTAAATACAGGTGTGCCAAGCTCGTAGCGACTTACATCAGAAGACTCGAGGGTGTAATCGCTGCCAAAGGTGCTTCAACAAAGTACTGAGTAAAGGGTCTGAATACTTGTGTAAATGTGATATTTCAGTTAATACATTTGCAAAAATGTCTAAAAAACTGTTTTGCTTTGTCATTATGAGGGTATTGTGTGTAGATTTGAGGAGGAAAAAAATATTTTATAATTTTTAAAATAAGGCTGTAAAGTAACAAAATGTGGAAAAAGTCAAGGGGTCTGAATAATTTCTGAATGCACTGTATTGCCATCCAATACTTTCTTTGGAAATATATAGTAGTCACAATAATTATCATTGAATAGCTCTTGGCTTTCAGAGAATATACAGTGGGGAGAACAAGTATTTGATACACTGCCGATTTTGCAGGTTTTCCTACTTACAAAGCATGTAGAGGTCTGTCATTTTTATCATAGGTACACTTCAACTGTGAGAGACGGAATCTAAAACAAAAATCCAGAAAATCACATTGTATGATTTTTAAATAATTAATTTGCATTTTATTGCATGACATAAGTATTTGATCACCTACCAACCAGTAAGAATTCCGGCTCTCACAGACCTGTTAGTTTTTCTTTAAGAAGCCCTCCTGTTCTCCACTCATTACCTGTATTAACTGCACCTGTTTGAACTCGTTACCTGTATAAAAGACACCTGTCCACACACTCAATCAAACAGATTCCAACCTCTCCACAATGGCCAAGACCAGAGAGCTGTGTAAGGACATCAGGGATAAAATTGTAGACCTGCACAAGGCTGGGATGGGCTACAGGACAATAGGCAAGCAGCTTGGTGAGAAGGAAACAACTGTTGGCGCAATTATTAGAAAATGGAAGAAGTTCAAGATGACGGTCAATCACCCTCGGTCTGGGGCTCCATGCAAGATTTCACCTCGTGGGGCATCAATGATCATGAGGAAGGTGAGGGATCAGCCCAGAACTACACGGCAGGACCTGGTCAATGACCTGAAGAGAGCTGGGACCACAGTCTCAAAGAAAACCATTAGTAACACACTACGCCGTCATGGATTAAAATCCTGCAGCGCACGCAAGGTCCCCCTGCTTAAGCCAGTGCATGTCCAGGCCCGTCTGAAGTTTGCCAATGACCATCTGGATGATCCAGAGGAGGAATGGGAGAAGGTCATGTGGTCTGATGAGACAAAAATAGAGCTTTTTGGTCTAACTCCACTCGCCGTGTTTGGAGGAAGAAGAAGTATGAGTACAACCCCAAGAACACCATCCCAACCGTGAAGCATGGAGGTGGAAACATCATTCTTTGGGGATGCTTTTCTGCAAAGGGGACAGGACGACTGCACCGTATTGAGGGGAGGATGGATGGGGCCATGTATCGCGAGATCTTGGCCAACAACCTCCTTCCCTCAGTAAGAGCATTGAAGATGGGTCGTGGCTGGGTCTTCCAGCATGACAACGACACGAAGCACACAGCCATGGCAACTAAGGAGTGGCTCCGTAAGAAGCATCTCAAGGTCCTGGAGTGGCCTAGCCAGTCTCCAGACCTGAACCCAATAGAAAATCTTTGGAGGGAGCTGAAAGTCCGTATTGCCCAGCGACAGCCCCGAAACCTGAAGGATCTGGAGAAGATCTGTAGGGAAGAGTGGGCCAAAATCCCTGCTGCAGTGTGTGCAAACCTAGTCAAGAACTACAGGAAACGTATGATCTCTGTAATTGCAAACAAAGGTTTCTGTACCAAATATTAAGTTCTGCTTTTCTGATGTATCAAATACTTATGTCATGCAATAAAATGCAAATTAATTACTTAAAAATCATACAATGTGATTTTCTGGATTTTTGTTTTAGATTCCGTCTCTCATAGTTGAAGTGTTCCTATGATAAAAATTACAGACCTCTACATGCTTTGTAAGTAGGAAAACCTGCAAAATCGGCAGTGTATCAAATACTTGTTCTCCCCACTGTAGGTCACTTTAGGATGGTGTAAAGACTTACTTGACTTAACCTTGGCGCCTATAAGAAGCATTGGCCGTTGACAAATGTTCTCCATCTCTCTCAGTTAGGGGCAAGTTTTTTCCAGGTCACAGGTCACGGTTGAGGCCGTTGTCAGACATTTCTGCCTAGAAGTCTCTCTTCCTCTTGGTGTGGAATTTCCTCAGTTGCACTCAGACCTGGTTGCACAGCATTGCGTGGGAACATGCAAAATTGCCCTGAGGACAGGTTGGGACATGTTGCATCATCTCATCATAAAGACCGTACCCAAAATGAGCATATTCAATGAAAAATACCTGTTTTTCGTTTCTTCAGCCCTAACGGTTTAGGCTTAGCCTATATGGAAGGCCTAATTCATTATGTCCTGAAGTGAAAGTCCAAATGCCACACGAAAGTAGTCACTCAGTTTCCCTGCAGTCATTAAACTCTTATCAGTAGACTAAAGTGTAACCACTTTAGGTCCAAAGATTCAGGTCCAAAGATTCAGATGGAATCCTTTATTGCTTTGACAGCAATACAACTCTAATCAGGGTTTACTTGTATTTCCCCATATTGCAATTGCAGTAAAAAGTATGGCCAATCAAAAAACAACAGAAAATACCCTTAGGGTGAGGCTTCTGCTTTTGTTTCTGGTTGCATATGCCACTAAACCATCATTATGATACAGGCCTTATCAATGTTATTTTCTTCATGGAGTAGCCTATTTATAGCCTTATTTTCATTCAGGTTAACTAAAACCCAACTCCGTAATTTCCCCTCTTAGACCAGCAGGACAACATCAAAACCGTAAACAAGCCCTAGGATGGGCCTACTAAAGAAAATGGATTAACATGTAAACTAGTGGGCTGTTGTGGTGACCATATTACCACCACACCAGCGGTCGTGACCACAGTAAAATTGTACTTGAACAAAGAGGTTCAAGAACAGGTTGAGCGGTAAACATGGTCATTGTGGATGTTGTGTCAAAGCCTCACAACAAAATGGACAGCTCATTCTAAGGTGATGATTAATTCAAGACACCCACATGCATATTAGAGCTTCTGCATAGGCATATACTGTGTTTGAGACCAAGCCTGAAAAAAAACCTGAATTCAAAATAATGATTGTGCCGTCATACAATGCATAGCCTCCCACATATTACACATGGCAGAAAAACATTTTTAAAATACTGATTTTAGATATCTTGGTACATAATTGGTTTTGCCTAAATTAAACAAATTCAGAGTTAGTCTACAAGTACAGTGTATTTGATTTTGAATAGCCTAGTTATAGGGCATTTTTTATAATTAGTAGGTTGACATTAGCCTACCTTTTAGATACAGAATATCTCCTCCCCTCTCTCCTTCATTCCTTTTTCCAGCATGCAGAGAGAGGGGCTGTCAACAGTTTAATGAAATATGTTTTGTTGTGGAAACATGTTACTATCAATGTCCTCGAACAGACTTCACTTGGTTTCCCAAATTAAGCACTGGGTAGCTGCCGGGACAGGGTTGGAGAGCCCATGGCATACAGAGTTTGGGCCGAAAAATCACCTGTCACGCTGCGAAATAAAGGAGTAACCTACCCCAAAAAAAACGAACAGGCAGGAAGTCGTGGCTGTCACGACTTCCTCCGAAGTCGGTCCCTCTCCTTGTTCGGGCGACGTTCGGCGGTCGACGTCACCGGTCTTCTAGCCATCACCGATCCACCTTTCATTTTCCATTTGTTTTGTCTTGTCTTCCCACACACCTGGTTTCAATCCCATTAATTGCATGTTGTGTATTTAACCCTCTGTTCCCCCCATGCCCTTGTCCGGTATTGTTTATTGTATGTGCTTGTGCACGTTATGTCTGGTGTGCGTCGGGTTGTGTACCCATTTATGATTGTTCTGTTTTCCGGTGGTTTTTATTATTAAAATGCGCTGTTGGAAACAGTTTTTGCTCTCCTGTGTCAGACTTCTCTGCCGCCAGTACGCACCCTTTACAGAATACCGGACCAAACTTATGGATTCAGCAGAAGCAGGTACCCCGGGTATAGGGGTGGAGGAGCGCGTCCGGGAGCACACAGCAATGCTCCACCATCTTGGCACCGCCATGGACTGCGTTGTCCAGACAATGGACCGGTGGGAGAGACAGGGAGTTCTTCCAGCGCCTCCACCAGCACAACCGGGGTCTCCACTACGCGCCCCTCCTTCTCCTGGTCCCAGTGGGATTCGTCTCTCCCTTCCCCAGGATTACAATGGGACGGCTGCTAACTGCCAGGGGTTCCTCTTACAGCTGGACTTATACCTGGCAACCGTCCACCTGGCTCCTTTGGGCCGTTAGAGGGTGTCCGCCCTCGTCTCGTGCATCATCGGGAAAGCCCTGGAGAGGGCCAACGCCATGTGGAGAGAGGGAGATGCGGCGTTGGACCAGTTTGAGGAGTTCGGCGGGTGAACGCCTGTTTCATCTGAGGCTAGGTACGAGGAGCGCCCAGGAGTTTCGGACCCTGGCTGCCGGCGCGGGATGGAACGACAGGGCCCTGATCGACCATTATCGCTGCAGTTTGCGCGAGGACGTCCGTCGGAACGTGGCCTGCAGAGACACCACCCTCACGTTCAACCAGCTGGTGGACCTGTCCATCCGGCTGGGTAACCTGCTGGCTGCCCGCGGACGTTCAGATCGGGGTCTGTTGGTTCCATCCCCCCGCACCCCCTCTCCGATACCCATGGAGCTGGGAGGGGCGGTGCACAGGGAGACCGGAGGGGGTTCCAGCTCGTGCGCCATCTGTGGCCGCAGAGGTCACACTGCTGGTCGGTGCCGGGTTGGTTCCTCTGGGCATCGAGGCAGCAGGCAGGACGCTCTGGCGTCACCCCAGGTGAGCCGGCACCATTCTCACCCAGAGCCCTCTGTCGCACATATGTTTGTATGTCACTTTTTCTGAGTTTCCCCACATTCCCAGCATAAGGCGCTCGTCGATTCAGGCACAGCTGTGAATTTTATAGATAGATCGTTCCACCATGCGCATTCCCTTTGAATATGCCAATTTGGCTCTCGCCATCTCCAAAAAGAAGGCGACTCAATTACCACCCCATCGACGGGGCGATTGCATGATAAATCTCCTGGTAGACGCTGCACTTCAAAGGAGTCACGTGTATCCCCTCTCACAGGCGGAGATGGAGGCTATGGAAACATATGTGTCCGAATCCCTGCGTCAGGGGTACATTCAGTCATCCACTTCACCCGCCTCCTCAAGTTTCTTTTTTGTGAAGAAGAAGGAGGGAGGTCTGCGCCCGTGTATTGACTATCGGGGTCTGAACCAGATCACGGTGAGGTATAGTTACCCGCTACCGCTCATAGCCACAGCGATTGAGTCAATGCACGGGGCGCGCTTCTTCACCAAACTAGATCTCAGGAGCGCTTACAACCTGGTGCATATCCGGGAGGGAGACGAGTGGAAGACGGCTTTCAGTACCACCTCAGGGCACTATGAGTACCTCGTTATGCCGTATGAGTTGGTGAATGCGCCATCAGTCTTCCAGGCCTTTGTAGATGAGATTTTCAGGGACCTGCACAGGCAGGGTGTAGTGGTGTATATTGATGTCATTCTGATATACTCCGCTACACGCGCCGAGCATGTGTCCCTGGTGCGCAGGGTGTTTGGTCGCCTGTTGGAGCATGATTTGTACATCAAGGCTGAGAAGTGCCTGTTCTTCCAGCAGTCTGTCTCCTTCCTACGGTACCGCATTTCCACCTCAGGGGTGGAGAGTGACCTCATTTCAGCCATGCGTAATTGGCCGACTCCCACCACGGTAAAGGAGGTGCAGCAGTTTTTAGGGTTTGCCAACTGCTACCGGAGGTTCATCCGGGGTCTTGGTCAGGTAGCGGCTCCCATTACCTCACTGCTGAAGGGGGGCCCGGTGTGTTTGCAGTGGTCGGCTGAGGCGGACGGGGCTTTTGGTCACCTGAGGGCTCTGTTAACCTCGGCTCACGTGCTGGCCCATCCGGATCCCTCTTTAGCGTTCATAGTGGAGTTGGATGCGTCCGAGGCTGGGATAGGAGCTGTGCTCTCTCAGCGCTCAGGTACACCACTGAAGCTCCTTCCCTGTGCCTTCTTCTCAAAGAAGCTCAGCCCGGCGGAGCGAAACTATGATGTGGGGGACTGGGAGCTGTTGGCTGTCGTCAAGGCTTTGAAGGCGTGGAGACATTGGCTTGAGGGGGCTAAACCCCTTTCCTCATCTGGACTAACCACCGCAATCTGGAGTACATCCGAGCAGTGAGGAGATTGAACCCTCGCCAGGCAAGGTGGGCCATGTTTTTCACCCGTTTTGTGTTTACCCTTTCCTACAGACCAGGCTCCCAGAACGTGAAGGCAGACGCATTGTCCCGGCTGTATGACACAGAGGGGCGGCCCATGGATCCAACTCCCATACTCCCCGCCTCCTGCCTGGTGGCGCCGGTAGTGTGGGAGCTGGTTGCTGACATTGAGCAGGCGTTACGTGCAGAGCCCTCTCCCGTCCAGTGTCCCGCTGGGCGTCTGTACGTCCCGTCTGCTGTTCATGACCAGTTGATCTATTGGACCCACACGTCACCCTCCTCTGGTCATCCTGGGATCGGTCGGACAGTGCGCTGTTTGAGCAGGAGGTACTGGTGGCCTACCTTGGCTAAGGACGTGAGGGTTTATGTTTCATCCTGCCCGTTGTGCGCCCAGTGTATGGCTCCTAGGCACCTGCCCAGAGGGAAGCTACACCCCTTACCCGTTCCACAACGGCCTTGGTCGCACCTGTCGGTGGATTTTCTAACCGATCTCCCCCTCACAGGGTAACACGGCGATCCTGGTCGTTGTGGATCGGTTCTCGAAGTCCTGTCATCTCCTCCCTCTGCCCGGTCTCCCTACGGCCCTACAGACAGCGGAGGCCTTGTTTACGCATGTCTTCCGGCACTATGGGGTGCCTGAGGATATAGGGTCTGATTGAGGTCCCCAATTTAGGTCTAGAGTCTGGAAGGCATTCATGCAACGTCTGGGGGTCTCGATGATCCTTACTTCAGGGTTTCACCCCGAGAGTAATGGGCAGGTGGAGAGAGTAAACCAGGATGTGGGCAGGGTTCTGCGGTCCTATTGCCAGGACCGGCCGGGGGAGTGGGCGGCGTTCGTGCCCTGGGCCGAGATGGCACAGAACTCGCTTCGCCACTCCTCCTTTAACCTCTCTCCCTTCCAGTGCGTAGTGGGGTACCAGCCGGTTCTGGCACCTTGGCATCAGAGTCAGACCGAGGCTCCTGCAGTGGACGACTGGTTCAGGCGCGCAGAGGAGACATGGGAAGCTGTCCGTATTCACCTTCAGCGAGCCGTGCTGCGTCAAAAGGAGAACACAGACCACCACCGCAGTGAGGCCCCGGTGCTCTCGACCCGAAGCCTGCCCTGCCGGAAGCTGGGTCCGTGGTTTGTGGAGCCATTTAAAGTCCTGAGGAGAGTGAACGAGGTTTGTTATAGGTTACAGCTTCTCCCTGATTACCGTATTAACCCCTCATTCCATGTGTCTCTTCTCAGGCCGGTGGTGGCTGGCCCGCTCCAGGAGTCTGAGGTGCGGGAGGTTCCTCCGCCCCCTCTGGACATCGAGGGGGCCCCGGCGTACTCCATTCGCTCCATACTGGATTCGAGGCGTTGGATGAGGGGCCTGTTGGACCCTTTAATGCTGTTGGACCCTTTAATGCTGCAGGAGTTCCACCGTCTTCGTCCGGATCGCCCTGCGCCTCGCACTCCGGGTCGTCCCCGAGGCCGGTGTCGACGCACTGCTGGAGCCGCGCGTCAAGGGGGGTACTGTCACGACTTCCGTAGTCGGTCCCTCTCCTTGTTCGGGCGACGTTCGGCGGTCGACGTCACCGGTCTTCTAGACATCACCGATCCACCTTTCATGTTCCATTTGTTTTGTCTTGTCTTCCCACACACCTGGTTTCAATCCCATCAATTGCATGTTGTGTATTTAACCCTCTGTTCCCCCCATGTCCTTGTCCGGTATTGTTAACTGTAAGTGCTTGTGCACGTTATGTCTGGTGTGCGTCGGGTTGTATACCCATTCATTGATTGTTCTGTTTTCCGGTGGTTTTTATTATTAAACTGCGCCGTTGGAAACACAGTTTTTGCTCTCCTGCGTCTGACTTCTCTGCCGCCAGTACGCACCCTTTACAGTGGCCTCCATTCACTATTCGAGTACATATGGATGATGTCTTTTTTCTCCTGCCCCCGTTCCTGCCCATTTCATAATGGGCCATTCTAAATCTAAACAAATGTTACATATTGGTAAAGACAAGATTCAATTGAGAATAGTCTGATGGGTGAAAATATGATCACTTGATGAAAGAACAGCATGTGCAGCCTGAGGCAAAGAACAGAGCGCAAACTTTTTTTGCAACTTTCTCAAATCATCACCTCTAGTCACATCTGGCCACATCTAGTCACATATGTATTTTTATTTCTAAGGCATTCTACGGTTTGAATCAATCACAACTAAAGTTGTCAAATAGATTCAGTTGTTTCAAATGATCCCTTTTACGTTCAACATAGCCACTTCATATGCACGCTCTTGCTCTGCAAAAGGAACAAATATAGATTTTATTCCGCTAAGTTCAATTATATTCTTCTTACTATAAAATCATATAATATAATGGCATGGGACTTGTAAGCATATCTTGTCTGCTAAACAAACAATCCTACAGCCTATAGCATGGTGCATATTCAGATAACTTATCATAGGCCAACACATATTCTGTTCTTTTGAAATACATTTAATTCATATCATAATGTTTCTTTAGACCTGCCTAAAATAAATAATGGTGTTATTGTGATGGTGATTTATTCTACTTTTTTGTTTTAATGTAGATATTCCAAAGGCGTGCATCAGCGTCTTGTATGTGTGGAGGCCTGGAGATGCCAAAAGTGTTTACGTTAATTAACGGTCAATTACCATGAGACTGTCAGTCTTTTGCATGACAATAACCAGATGACAAAATTTCACGACCGTCACAGCCCTAGTGGCAAGACCCCCAAAACACAACCATGTTTTTCCATATCCTTAAGGTCTCCCATATATGAAATGGATGATTGTGTAAAAATAGTTCACTGCAAAAGTGGTTAAATTGATAGATATGGTGACACCCACTTAACTCAAAGAGTGCAGAATAATGAATGCCTGCCTAGGGGGCACATAAGCTCATGATACCCAATATGGAAAACTCTGTTATTGCTCAAATGTGGAATACAAGTAGTCAATTGTCTGCCCTACATACTGAAACATCCTAATGCTGTTTATCTTAAATCAGTTGGGAAATATAGACCTGTAAACACACAGATACAATAGACAGAATAATCAACTATTAAAAATGGAACTATTTGGTAGCTTTTCAATAAACTACTTCCCAATTCAAATTTGCTCTCATTCAGGGCCTGACAAAAATACATACAGTAACAGATATTTTTGGATACTGTGGCTATTGTAATCCGTTCTAAGGAAAACACCACCTAAACTCAAAAAGTGCAGAATAATGCTTGGCTGGATGGGGGGTGGGCGACTTAAGTAACTCATGTAACCCAAAATTGCAAGTTCTGATATTGCTGACATTTGGAATACAAGTAGTCAGTTGTCTGCCCTGCACACACAAACAAACAGCATTAGGATATCTTGCATCTTGGAAATGTAGACTTTAAACATACAGATACAATATGCGGAAATATCAACTATGAATATGTAAGATAAATGTAAAATGTACTTTTTGGTAGCTGTTCAAATAGACAACTTTAGACAAAAGTCGATAGACAACAATAGACAAAAGTCGAATTTGCTCTCATTCAGTGCTGTATGGTCCTGCCTGACAAAAATGCATACAGCATTTTTATTTAATTTTTTATGTTATGGCTATTGTTATTGGCTCTAAGGAAAACCAGTGGGCTCAGATGTCTAAATTACATTTTTGGGGGTCCAAGGTTCCTTAAAGGATTTTATCTTTAGCCCCTAGTCTTGCAATTAAGTCAAAGGGGCCATCACAGTTTATCTTTATATTTTGGCTCAAATCCAATATGGCATCCAATCAACTATGGGTGCCATAACAACATTTAATGGAGGTTAAATCACCTGTAAATATACATTTTGCAAATGAGGCATTTTTTCAGAATTGTGTTCAACACACTAGCCTTTAAACACTGTTGGTGTGAATACATTTTATTCTGAATCCAATAGGGCCAACATGATTACACTCAAACAGCCTGCATATACGTAGCCCTTGTTCATTTGTATTGTGGTATGTCTTTAAAATGGTTTCATAAGGCTCTTGGTATACCTAGGATTATCAGAGGCACTGACATGTCTCTGTTCGAAAAGCCGAAGCCAACTAGTTTTTCAATGTGTGTTCATGTTTTAATTACATTCACACACTTACAGCATATTGTCGTGTCTTTGGCATCATTTAAAGGGGAAGACTTTTATTTTATCAAATCATTTCTCTGTAGATATTATTACGGGATTAAACTATTCATGTAAATTTAATTAACTAGGAAGTCGGGGCACCATGGAAAATCTTCAGATTACAAAGTTATAATTTTCTGATTATAATTCTTCAGATATTTTAATAACTGGTCAATTAGTCTTCTATTAATTAATGATTCTTTACCTCACGTCAGTCTCATCTGAATGTCGTAAATTGTTGGTTATCTGCACGAACCCAGCCTTTACTATAAATCATCCATACACCAATTGGCTTAATCATTTATTTACAAACTAACGAAATAATCACAGAAATGCATAAACAAACAAACAGTAGATATTGATATGACAGCTTGGTGGACAAAGGGAAGGGGGTGTGGACTGAGAAAGAGAGGGAAATAAATAATTGCAAGTACATATTTACGCCCGTATGTCATTGTTGTCTTCTCTGTTGGAATCCGGTCCGTCTGCTGGAGAGTTCATCGGAGTCTCTCTCTCGCTTTCTGTTTCCCTGAAGATCAAAGTATTTCGTGGTTAGAATTGATACTTCAGAGTACCATTCAGAAATGTTCTCCTAGTATAGATGTTTTGGCGGTTGTATGTATTATCGTCCTCGGTTTAAGTCATTTATAGCTGCAGACTAGTACTTTGCATCTAAGATTTGCTCTTATTCTGTAGGGATCGATAGTCTCAGAGTTGAAGCATTTCCAGACGTGTAGCCAATACTCCACGTGGTATAGTTAGGAATTCGACAACCATTGCAACCTTAGCGGACACTGGGGTTTGCGTGGTCTAAAGAGGATATCCTCAGGAGTAGGTTTTATTTGTAACAGTAGAAAAGGGCGATTCCATGACGCCTGATCATGTCTGTGCTCAAGGGGGCTTGGCCGCTGACTAGTGAAACTTTACAGGGAATTCAACTCTCTCAAAGTAATTGGTTAACATCACATTACATAATTTCACAAATAGTTTCCTCTTTACTCATTCATTTTATTACCTGAATTAAATGCTAACCCCATAATTGAGAAATGTACACATTCAGAGATATAGTTATGTGTGTTTCCTGTCCTTCATGAGGTCACCAAATGAAACACACTCAACATACCCATCCCTTAAGTGTCCATGGACCCATCCCACACTCTCAAAGGTGGACATATTGTTTAAAACTCCCATTTTGGGGATTTAGGAGTTTGGCCAAGTGAAATATCTTGTTCTCTCTGTGGTCTCTTTCTCTCTGCATGACCAGGAGGAGAGTGTCTCCGCCAGGAATTTATGGCCTGAGATAACAGAACCTGGGTGTAGGAGAGAGTGAGAGAGAGGGGGAAGCCACGATCTACACCCAGAAAGGGCCACGTCATGACAATATCAACAATGAGAAATTGCACAAAATATTATTATGAGCCTTTCACGACACAAACACATGGTTGTGTAACCAAGTGACAGGAAAGCAACTGTAATACAACAGTCAGCTACTCTAGTAGTGTATATGTACAGCCCTCTTTACCCCACTAAAACTAAGTGTGCAAGGTTGATTCAAAGTCTTTGGGGTGACAAAGACATGAGTGTGTTAAAGGATGCAGAGCACAGAAGGTTGGTGGCACCTTAATTGGGGCGGATGGGTTTGTGGTAATAGCTGTAGTAGAATAGGTGGAATGGTATCAAATACATCAAACACATGGTCTCCATGTGTTTGATGCCACTCGATTAGCTCCATTCTGGCCATTATTATGAGCCAGTGGGGGTTGTAGTTCTGGGGCCTGACCAGCTTGCACTACTTATTGGTCATTCTGGGCAAGCTGCAGTGACAAGCGTGGTGTCCATCCTGTATGACTGGGGCTCTGGGGTGATCAGTTTCCATTTTTACAGCTCTCTATAAGCAGTCAGCAGATACAGCTTGCATACCAAAGAGACCTATTGACTAACTGGAATGTTATCCCAGCCTGAACGATGCTGGGGCTACTCCAGTAGTGGAATGGTTGTCTGGTTGTGAAGGAAAGTCTGTGAAAGGGCTGTCAAAAACAGACCTTTAGATCTTTCCAACACCTACAGTGCCTTAAAACCTCTAACGAGTCACAAACCCGGATCCGGGATCCCCCCCATCAAAAAAGCTGACTAGCATAGCCTAGCCTAACGCCACAGGGATATCATATAACATAATTTTCATGAAATCACAAGTCCAATACAGCAAATGAAAGATAAACATCTTGTGAATCCAGCCATCATTTCCGATTTTTTTAATGTTTTACAGCGAAAACACAATATGTATTTCTATTAGCTAACCACAATAGCAAAAGACTCAACCGCATATTTTCACAATTTTTCTACCGCATAGGTAGCTATCACAAAACCGACCAAATAGAGATATAATTAGTCACTAACCAAGAAACAACTTCATCAGATGACAGTCTTATAACATGTTATACAATAAATCTATGTTTTGTTCGAAAATGTGCATATTTGAGGTATAAATCATAGTTTTACATTGCAGCTACCATCAAAAATATCACCAAAGCAGCCAGAATAATTACAGAGAGCAACGTGAAATACCTAAATACTCATCATAAAACATTTATGAAAAATACATGGTGTACAGCAAATGAAAGATAAACATCTTGTGAATCCAGCCAATATTTCCGATTTTTTAAAGTGTTTTACAGCAAAAACACAATATAGCATTATATTAGCTTACCACAATAGCCAAACACACAACCGCATTCATTCACCGCAAAGATAGCATTCGCAAAAACCAGCAAAAGATATAAAATGAATCACTAACCTTGACCAACTTCATCAGATGACAGTCTTATAACATCATGTTACACAATACATATATGTTTTGTTCGAAAATGTGCATATTTAGAGGTACAAATCTTGGTTTTACATTGTGAATACGTAGCCAAAATGCACAAAATTCTCCGGAGATATTTTGGACAGTCACCTAATCTAATCAAAGAACTCATCATAAACTTTACTAAAAAATACATGTTGTACAGCAAATGAAAGATACACTGGTTCTTAATGCAACCGCCGTGTTAGATTTTTATAAATAACTTTACCATAACAAACAGCTTACGTTATAGCGAGACAGCGCCCCCAAAATGGGCGGAAAATAGGACTAAACATTTTCCACAGAAATACGAAATAACATCATAAATGGTTCCTACTTTTGCTGAGCTTCCATCAGAATCTTGTACAAGGAGTCCTTTGTCCAGAATAAATCGTTGTTTGGTTTTAGAATGTCCTCTTCTCCTGTCGAATTAGCAACCTTAGCCAGCCATGTGGCGCGAACATGTCCAAATTCTCCTGACGCAAAGAAAGGAAAATTCCAAAACTCGCAATAAACGTTGAATAAACTGATACAACTCGGTTGAAAAAAACTACTATCCAATAGTAATAATAATATGCATATTGTACGATCTAGAATAGAGTACGAGGCAGTTTAATTTGGGCACGATTTTTTCCAAAGTGGAAACAGCGCCCCCATATTGACAAGAAGTTTAACAAAGTAATGATGACCCTTGAATTACTCCACATTTTGTTGTGTTACAGCCTGAATTCAAAATGAATAAAATATTTGTTTTCTCACTCATCTATACACATTAAAGAAGTCTCGAGGTATTGCTTGCCTGAGGTAGAATACCTCGTTATAATCTATAGACCACACAATCTACCAAGAGAGTTCTCATCTATATTATTCGTAGCCATCTATTTACCACCACAAACTGATGCTGGCACTAAGACGGCACTCAATAAGTTGTATAAGGCTATATGCAAACAAGAAAATAGTTATCCAGAAGCGGCGCTCCTAGTGTCCAGGGATTTTAATTCAGGCAAACTTAAATCCATTTTACCTAATTTCTGCCAGTATGTCACATGTGCAACCAGAGGGGTAAACAATCTAAACCACCTTTACCCCACACACAGAGACACATACAAAGCTCTCCCTCACCCTCCAGTTGGCAAATCTGACCATAATTCTATCCTCCAGATTCCTGCTTACAAGCAAAAACTAAAGCAGGAAGTACCAGTGACTAGCTCAATACGAAAGTGGTCAGATGGTGTGGATGCCACACTACAGGACTTTTTTGCTAGCACACTGGAATATGTTCTGGGATTCATCCAATGGCATTGAGGAGTATACCACCTTAGTCACCGGCTTCATCAATAAGTGTATCGATGACGTCGTCCCCACAGTGACCGTACGTACATTTCCCAACCAGAAACGATGGATTACAGGCAACCTCCGCACCGAGCTAAAGGCTAGAGCTGCCGCTTTCAAGGAGCGGGACACTAATCCGGATGCTTAGAAGAAATCCTGCTATGCCCTCAGACGAACCATTAAACAGGCGCCAATACAGGACTAAGATTGAATCCTACTACACTGGCTCTGATGCTCGTCAGATTTGGCAGGGCTTGACAAATATTACAGACTACAAAGGGAAACCCAGCTGTGAGCTGCCCAGCGATGCGAGCCTACCAGATGAGCTAAATGCCTTTCATGCTCGCTTCGAGGCAAGCAACACTGAAGCATGCATGAGAGCACCAGCTGTTCCAGACGACTGTGTGATCACGCTCTCCGTAGCCGATGTGAGCAAGACCTTTAAACAGGTCAACATTCACAAAGCCGCAACATTCACAAACATTACAATCTATGCAAGAATCAGAATGCATGATTTGTAACCGGTAATTGAAAATGTGAATAAAACAGTAAGTATATAAATAATTACCAAACAAAACATTTTCTGATGGTGATTTATTGATTTAAGTGGCATGTGCCGGCAGTCAATCACGTAACCTCTCACTCCCACTCGGAGCCATTCAGTGTTGTGGTTTGTGTATGTAGCTAGTGAGCTAAGCTGTAGCATTAGCAATGTCTTTCAAAAGGAGACAACTCACAAATGCGAAAATTCTGGAGATTTTTTAAAATTCTGGTCCCTTTGAAGATGCTGGGGGTGATGGAGGCAGACAGACAGTGGATGAAGTATAGGAGTTCTGTGGTAGCTGGAAGGCCGCCAACCATTTCACCCCTCCTGGCCCTGCTGTTTGCTTTGATGAGTCCCAGTCTGGAGTGCAACACCCATTGCCATTTCCAACTGAGGCAGAGTGTTTCAAGTTGTTTCTGACAGAGGAGCTGTTGGGAGACATAGTAGAGGAGACCAATCGCTATGCCTTGGAGCTACAGGAGAAGAGTGAGCCAGGAGTGGGGGGGAAACTCGCTAAATGGGTGACAACCATAATTAGTGAAATGTATACCTTCCTGGTGACAGTCCTTCTCATGGGGATAGTAAAGAAGAACTCCCTAAGAGAATACTGGAGCACAGATCCTATGTTTGCAACTCCCTTCTTTGCCACCCTTTTCCCCAAGACTGCTTACTAATTCTGCTGCGATACCTGCATTTCATCAACAATGCTACTGCCAACCTAAATTACCTGTTATACAAAATAAGAAATGTTCTTACCAGCCTGACATCAGCATTTGGTTGGGTCTTTGTGCCATACAAGGACCTACGCATTGATGTGTCCCTGATGTTATGCAAAAGTAGGCTGGCGTTCCGTCAATATATATCCTCCAAAAGGCACAGGTTTGGGGTCAAGTTCTTTGTCATGTGCGACGTGAAACGAAGGATTTGTCCAGGACATTATAGTTTACACAGGGTCCACCACTGACTAACATTATGAGGGGCTTGGGGTGTTCAGGTCAATGGTGATGACCATGCTGGCTCCTCATCTCACCAAGGGACACACTTTTATTGTGGACAATTGGTACAGTAGTCCCACACTCTTACAGCACAGGGGCCTGTGGTACAGTCAGCTCGAACAGGAAGGGGATGCCGGCATTCGGATGCAGGAAGATGCAGCGAGGGGAGGTGGAGTTCAAGGAGAATGGTCAACAGCTGGCAGTAAAGTGGCATGACAAACGAGACGTCCATGTCCTCTCCACTGTCCATACAGCAACCATGTCGGCCACAGGGGGAAGGTGGACCACCTGACGGGAGAGAGGAAGATCAAACCAGACTGTGTGCTTGACTATAATCTCAAAATGGGGGCAGTGGATAAGGCGGACATGATAAACAGCTTTGTGGAATGCACTCGGAAAACGACCAAGTGGTATAAGAAGATCTTTTCCCATCTGATCGACACTTCTGCCCTCAACGGCCACATAGTTCACCGCCAACTAACAGGTGAGATGATTACTGTACAATGTATTTTTGTAATTGGATGTACAGATCACACAGTTCCATTATGCAATTATAGTGACAATATCTCACCCACCTACCCACTGCCTCATCATCCTCTCCCTTCCCTCATCCTCCCCACTGAATCATAGGTAAAGTATTTACCTACCAAAAGTACAGAGAGAACCTCAAGAGAGAGCTGTTGGAGGAGCACCACACCCCTCGGCACCCATCCACTGGGGGTCGTCCTGCTGCAGACAATCCCCTACGCCTCACTGCATGACATTTTCCCTGCAAAGGAGACACTGCAAAGTCTGCCTGTCTGGCACCAGGTGAAGTAAGCAGAGGAAGTTGACAAAATCGGACAAAATCAGCTCAGGACAACCCCAGTGTTGCACTGCAGCTGACTAGCAGGTAACAACCCCAGTGTTGCACTGCAGCTGACTAGCAGGTAACAACCCCAGTGTTGCACTGCAGCTGACTAGCAGGTTACCTGCTAGTCAGCTGCAGTGCAACACTGGGGTTGTTATGCCCATTCCTTGTAATGTGTAGCAGGCATGCCGACTCTGTGGATGGACCTAGATGGATGGGTGAGGCACCATCATGACCAGCTACGATGGGCCCACTGTCAGATCGAGGCAAGGATCTGAAATCAACAGGAATGAGACAAACAGCGGTACAACAAGCGGACGTTCAATTAATGGCTGGTGAAAGGGTGCTCCTGCGGAACTTCCGACTACGTGATCAGGGTAAACTAGCACCCCGATGGTAACCGCAGCCTTTTGTCATTCTAGGACACATTCGGCCTGGACTGCCAGTCCTTCATATCCGACCAGAGGGAGGGGGACCAATACAGACAATTCATCGGAATCATGTGCAGCCTTGCCCCTACCCAACCTTTAGACTGTGCCCAGATGCAACTCCACCAACCCCGCGCCAACCAGACAATGTTCAGCTGAACCAGGCCCCTAGGCCGGCCCGGCACAACTACACATGGTACCCAGTCAGACTTCCTGCCGTTCCTCTGGCCAGAGAAATGCCCTCTTCTCCCCCAATGGTTCAGGATGCTAGAGGTGAGGTGGTTGGGCCCCTAGATGGGGAGGGAGGTGGGCCAGTCTTTAGATCCGACAGAGAGACCCGATGGCCCCCACTTAGGTACCGGGCTCCGTTGGCTAGTTCAGTATATTTGTGACGCGTATAGAGAAAGGGGTTGTAGAGTGTCACGAGATGGATTGGTTGATAAGTGGTAGGTGGGGCTGGTGTGATCAGACGCACCTGCAGCGAGTTAGCTAATCAGACAGGTAGCTGGGGATTGGCTGTAATTTCCTATAAAAGCCCTATGTTTTGTGGTGTTCGGGGCTGGGAGTTGAGAATGTCTCTCCTCAGGGATCGGTCCCCTATGCAAGTGTACATGTCTGTTTGCTGTGATCACACTGAACCAGTGTCTGCAGGACGAGAAGTCTTACTGGTGAATTCAAGTGAGGAAATCGGTGGCTGTGCTGACTACGAACTGGGGCTGGAGAGCTGAGTGGCGATGAGAAAAGAGGACCGAGAGAGGTATTGGTACAACACACATCTAGGAGCTTTAGCTCCACCAAGTAAGGGATTTAAGTCTTCTTGTTCCCCTTACACCACTCTCTCACTATGGGCAATTTTGCCAAGCCACTGAAAGCCACTATTGTCGGCAGGTTTCCCTGCAGTCGGTCTTCCTCTCATTTAGCACAGGAGGCAGGGCCATCAGTGGCATCACCAACGAGTCTCGGACCAGGCACGTTCCTGGACAGGGAGCTGTACGGATCTGGATATCGCCATACAGAAATGTTTTGTGATCATAGAGTCTCTGACTCTAGTAACTGCATGAGGGAAGGACTGTCAAGGACATTTCTGGGAGACTCAGGATGGCATTGACATTGGAGAGGTGCAATTCCTATGACATGTGAAGGCCCAATAAATTGATGCCACTTCTTGTCAATGAGTATTCGGGTTGTGTTGGTTCATTGTAGTGAACACGGCCTTATGCGCTTGTCATGTGTGGTTGCATCTTCCCCATACACCATAACTGTAACTAAGTCAACATATACGGCAACTCCAGGGCAGACAGCCAGGGAAGTGGACATGATGAAGCAATGTACCAGCTCAACCCAAACAGGAGTACACCGGAACATCCCAATGTGCATCACAAATACAGTGTGCCAGCAGAAGGTCATGTTGGATTCAGGGCTGGCCTCAAATTTCCCGGCAGCATCGACAGCCATGGCCACAAGGCCCTTGTGTGACCATAATTCCCCCTAAAAATTTACCTTTCCTCAGCCAACAATATGAGTACCAAACATTGAGAGATTGCCAAGAGTGTGCAAAGCTGTCATCAAGGCAAAGAGTAGCTACTTTGAAGAATCTAAAATCTAAAATATATTTTGATTAACACTTTTTTGGTTACTGCATGATTCCATATGTGTTATTTCATAGTTTTGATGTCTTCACTATTATTATACAATGTAGAAAATAGTAAAAATAAAGAAACTCTGGAATGAGTAGGTGTTCTAAAACTTTTGACGGGTACTGTATATATTTTCGACATTTTTATTTTTAGCTCACGTAATATAATTTTAAAGTATGCATTCAGGAGGCAAAAACAAATGTAGGCATTAATAAATGCATTTCTATAGCTTCCAAAATGTTTTTTACAACGGTGGGGGAGTGCCAAGATGGAGGCACTGTAGCTTGAACACAGCTCCCCCAATATGTTATCTAGTGTATTGGTGCAAACATTGGTGTGAAAATATTTTTTTTTTAGGTGTTTATATATCTCACGATTAGTGCTATCCGGGATCCCTGAGACGTCGCTACCCGAAACCCTAATCCCAACCTTAACCCCTACCTCACCCTTACATTAACCATAACCCTTACTTAAACCTAAACCAGGGTTTCCCCAAACTCGGTCCCCCAAGGGCAGCACGTTTTGTTTTTTTGCCCTAGCACGACACAGATGAGTCAAATAATCAACTAATCGTCAAGCTTTGATAATTTGAATCAGCTGTGTAGTTAGGGCAAAAAACAAAACGTGCACCCCTTGGAGTCCCGAGTTTGGTAAACGCTGCCCTAACCTTAACCACTTAATTTAACCAATTTAAATGTAAACTTCATTGGGGTGACGTTTGACGTCCCCAAGGATGCCGTATTGCAAGGACCTATATCTCACCAAGACAACACGTCGGAATCAACACATTTATAGGGAAGGAAACGCTAGACAGACTGTAAAAAGGTGAGTAGCCTACTAGCCTACCTACGATATTCTATTATTTAATGTTGTCGACTGACATATTAACATAGGAAATGGCTAATTGAAAGGGGTAATGGCACTGGTAAATACCCAACTGTTCAGGAAGAAGCGAAATCAGTAATGAGTAATATACTATGACCAAAGAACGGTTCTGAATGTTATGGAATTTACTGTATTCGGGCCCAATGTTGTGCTAATCGTGCCTGTAGCCGGATTTCTGTTGGCTACAAAGTTAATTAATTCATGAAACTTTAAATGAACAATTTAAATCATGCAGACTTTACTTTAGGCTGAGCATTAAAAGTGAAACCACACCAACCAGAACAACATACAAGACAATTCTGCGAATGTGACATCTCATAATGTTGAATGAAGAACATTTATAAATCTAGACATTTTTACAGTAGTGAAGAAAACAAATAATTAGCATTATCTATCTATTGTAGGTATCAGTCATGGAGGTTACAGAAAAGGTGAAGCCCAAAAACGCCCAGCTGCTATCTCTTGGCCACAATGACACTTGTCGCCTCTTGGAGGTGTATGTGAAGCGCAGCATCAGTTTAAATGATGGGACATGTGAGGACCAGAGGTCACCAACAACGCCTCAGAAGTGGGTGACACTGCCAGAGAAATGCATAAGAGTCCGTCGGCATTCTAGTGACGCCTTGATCACCTTGGAGCCCAGCACACCTGACGAGGGCATTGCCAGTAGCACACCACCTAATGAGGAAGTTGTTATACCAAATGTGTCTATAGTAGAAATCCCTGGGCCTGCTGACATTCCTGAGATTGAGACGTCTACTGAACTGGAGAACAAGTCTAAAAAGGGCAAGAAGAAGAGCAAAAACACCTCTTTCTGGAAAGGTTTTCTGGGTTTTTTCTCGACGAAGGGGAGTGACAAGAAAGACGAGCAGGAGTCTGGCACAGAGAAAGATGGACAGTCACAAGGAACCTTGCAGAAAAAGAAATCCATAAGGCAAAGTAACTCCACGAGGAGACTATCTCTGAGAAGAATCAAGATTGACAGCCACAGAGGGTCTGTGAAGAGACCATTGGCTTTGGACAGGGCCAAGACCACTGACATAACTGGAGTTGAATGTAGGTTTGTGAGGACATGGCACCCAAATCATTTATCACACACTGTACTGTGTGTTTTCTTATTATTGTCCTTTTGTTCAAACAGGATTTTGTGGAATTTGCAATCAGTTTAGCTTAAAACCATTAAGGTTTTAAAACTATTAAAATACAAAAACATGTAGAAAATAAGACCCTCCAGGAGAGATCTTAACATTCAGATATTCAAGTGTAGAAAAGCATTGTACATGGTTACATAGATATTGTGACACACCCCCTTAACTCAAACAATGCAGGATAATGCCTATCTTAAAGCATTTTGGAAATATAGACCTGTAAACACAGATACAGTAGACGGAAGAATCAACTATTTATATTTATGATGAATGTTAACTTTACTTTTTGGTAGCTATTCAATAGGATTTTTTTTATTACGCTAAATAGATTTCAATGCGGACTTGGACTCGATTTAATAATGTTTTGGGAAATTGGACCCTAGTTGACTCGGGCCCTAGTTGGTAGTCCAGTTATTATACAGTTATTGCATGAAAAAAAGACTGCAAAAGGCAATGATCGTTCTTGTTACTTTTTACAGCGGTTTTGAGTGTGGGGCCTACTGACTCGTACTATGAGAAAGTTTCAGAAGAGCTGGAGAAGATTGTGCATGAGGTGAAAGAGACAGAGACGGCTCTTACAGATGGTAAGTATCAATGTTCTTATGTGTATTGATGTCTTATATATTCATACTAAAATGTACACATTCTATAGCAACATACACATTTTATGTATAAAGCTGTAAAGGTCATATAATACAGCACATCACACAAGTATGTTACTGTCTAATGTAGTTACTACAGGTAACTGCCAAAATAATGGAAACACTTGAGTAAATGAGGGATACAAAGTATTTTGAAAGCAGGTGCTTCCACGCAGGTGTGGTTGCTGAGTTAATTAAGCAATTAATATCACATCATGCTTAGGGTCATGTATGAAAATGCTGGGCAGGCCATTATTTTGGCTACCATGGCTAGGATGACAATGTCCCCATCCACAGGGCACGAGTGGTCACTGACTGGTTTGATGAGCATGAAAACAATGTAAACCATATGCATGGCCATCTCGGTCACCAGATCTCAACCCAATTGAACACTTATGGGAGATTCTGGAGCGGGGCCTGAGACAGCGTTTTCCACCACCATCAACAAAACACCAAATTATGGAATTTCTCATGGAATAATGCTGTCGTATCCCTTCAATAGAGTCCTAGACTTGTAGAATCTATGCCAAGGTGCATTGAAGCTGTTCTGGCTCGTGGTGGCCCAACACCCTATTAAGCATTTTTTTGTTGGTGTTGTGATCCAGGCTGTATCGCAACCGGCCGTGATTGATGAATCCCATAGGGCTGCGCACAATTGGCCCAGCGTCGTCCAGGTTTGGCTGGTGTAGGCCGTCATTGTAAATAAGAATTTGTTCTTAACTAACTTGCCTAGTTAAATAAAGGTTAAAGTATTGGATTCTTTTTTTCAATTTTCGCCTAAAATGACATACCCAAATCTAACTGCCTGTAGCTCAGGACCTGAAGCAAGGATATGCATATTCTTGATACCATTTGAAAGGAAACACTTTGAGATTGTGGAAATGTGAAATTATTGTAGGAGAATATAACACATTAGATCTGGTAAACGATAATACAAAGAAAAAACATGCTTTTTTGTTGTTTTTTGTTCCATCATCTTTGAAATGCAAGAGAAAGGCCACAATGTATTATTCCAGTTTAGGCACAATTTACAATTTACCGATCTCATGGAGGTTTTAAATATAGTATTGTATATCTTTGGCAGTTACCTGTATGTTTACCTACTGTATGTTTTCTATCCATTTCTTCCAGAGGACGTCATCAAAAGGATCATTGTTCTGATGAAGCAGCAAGGAGACCTCATTGATAGCAAGGTTTCTGTTTATAACCTACAAAAAAAGATTGCATTTGAGAAACTTAAGTCTTTCTTTGACACTCAATGCATCTTTCACATTTAGCACAGCTTGCTATAGGCTGGGTACCAGTCTGATTGTGCTAACATTCCACTTATTGTAATCTGTCATTTGCCAAGCATGTTTGGTAAATTACACAGACTACAAGAAGTAGAATGTTAGCACAAAACAGGTCTGGACTTTAGTCTAAACTTGCTATTTCCTAATGGATAATAACGTATTATATTCTATGGTCGTGAAAGTATGTCCTTTCTCCATAGCTGAAGGAGAACCCCAGCTTGAGCTCATTCTTCCAGAAGCTGTCCTATAGCACCTTCCAGCAGTTAGCTGATACGTACGTGGAGACAGAGACACCTACAAGCCAGAGCCGCCATGCACCACACACTGCTGGATCTGGGCCCGACAACGCCCCGGAGCTGGTCAAGCTTGCCTTCACTCTGGACTTCACAGCCAGGGTAGCCTGTCTCTCCAGGCATTCCAAAGGCCACATCATGGGCCTGGGCCACCGCTACTTAGAAGACCGCTTCACCCAGACACAGGTAACAACACCAGAGGTGAGAGGCAGCCTTCTGTTTTCTTAAAAGCTATAACATGTTTTCCACCCAACTAGACTCTGCTTTACATGACCTGTAACCACAGTGCTGTCACCAAGTGAATCAAGAAATACCAAATATGTTTCTAATGACATTTATGTTGCTTTTCAGGTTAATCCAGATCAGACGTTGCATAACTATGATGATCATAATCATTGATACGTCACATGCAAAAAAGACTGCAGGGGAAACCGAACATTCTTCGTGGTGTAAAAGCACATGGAGTGCTCCTCGATTCCTTGTGACACAAATGGAATAGATTACTTAAAGATGACTGAAAATGCAACCCAGAGGCAAGTCACGAAGGGAACATCACACACAACACTTATAGTAGGCCTTGTACCTGTACATCTACACTAGGGCAATCTGTGTAATTACTATGTTTACAGGTTAGTAAGTAATGGAAATGCAATATGGAGTTCTTAACACTTTTTACTATGTTTACAGGTTAGTAAGTAATGGAAATGCAATATGGAGTTCTTAACACTTTTGGTACACTCTGTATTTATTTACCTAAATTATAAAATGTAATATGCCATTTAGCAGGCACTTTTATCCAGAGCAACTAATCATGTGTGCATACATTTTACGGGAATTGAACCCACTATGCTGGCATTGCAGACGCCATGTTCTACCAACCTACGCCACAGAGGACCACTAGTGATAGTAAGTACTATGTACTGTAACTGCATTCACTAACTACCCTGCTACAAGGTACAGGTACATAGGTTATTCCTCATTCTTAATCCTGGTTCTGGGGACACAAAGGTGTGCATATTTTAGTTTTTGCCCTAGCTCTACACACCTGATTCCACTAATCAAAGGTTTCATGATGAGTAATCTAGGTGTGTTAGCTGGGGCTGGGACAAAACTGTGACATCAATCAGGCCCTCGAGGACTAGAATTGCCCACCCCTGTAGGGTAATGCCCTGTTTCTGGAAATTATACTTATGACCCCTGTACCTTTCACCTGAAAGAATAAGAAAATCAAGCTATTGAACAGAACTTTATGTATTTATGTAGCAATATTTCTAGGAAGTATAATACTAAACAAATTATACTAAACAAAAATATAAATGCAACAATTTCAACAGTTTTACTTAGTTCATATAAGGAAATTAGCATACGTGTATTTACACTTTTTTATTGAGTACAATCTTTAGTTTCATCATTGTTTTTCTGTTTTTTCAGTCAAAGGATGAACTACTAATAAAAAAATGTGCAATTTTATACTGTGTGTCAACTAAAAAAGAATACTTGAGTATCCCGAATAATAATGGTTTATTGGTGTGCATTTAAACATGGTCATTGTGATGCACCGAGGTCACAAACTCCATTTTAGACGAGACTGATTTTATGACCAAAATTATCCTATTTACACTTTGTAGTCAATTTTGACACTAGAATAAATGTTTGACTCATATTGTTGCCACATAGGCCGTTTTCAAAGGGATTAGTTGTTTTTTAGGGTCAGTTGCTCTAACAGACATTCCCTGACAAACATTTGGGCACAGTTTCTAAACCCAGAGGCGCAACATCGTGACACTTCTGGGAATGCTTGCGATACAGACCAGGCTGGGGTTTGAGAAGTCAAAAATCTAAAGGCACAACCTAGATTTGAGTCAATGCCTTAAGTAGTTGAACATGCTATTACTCCAACCTCATGAAAGTGACAAACTGACACGTTTTCATTTGTCAAAAACAACATATCGAAGGAGTGCCTTTGATTTGATGGCCTGCACTTGCGTAGCTCGGTGTGAGATAGCCGATGACGTGTTTCTACGCATGAGCTTAGCCAGCCAACGTCGCCTACAAGTGGGATCGGCGATTTCTATTGGAGAAGCAGTTTTAGCCTATCTTCATACTGTACTGTCTTTGATTTGGGCACACCTATTTAAAATGGTTAAAATCAGCTGTGTCAAATTAACCACATCCATTAGCTGGACCAATAGAAACATGGAAACAATTAAATTCATGAACACAATTTTCTATAGAGGTTGAGATGGGGGATAATTTAACTTTAGAACTGTTGACGATTAAGTGAATTATTGACTAAAAACACAACTTGCTCTTAAATAATGTGAATAAATATATGCATTCAGTAAATATAACCTAGAATGTATGTAGGTGAGGATTAGGTCTGTTATTCATCTGCCAAGGACAACATAGCTCGGGCCAGGAGTATCCCCTCCTTCCAGGGACATCCTCTCCATGTGTGGGGAAGCCAGGGTCTCCTCAATGCTGTGGCAAAACTCCAGTGGCAGCAGCCTCTGGCAGTGGTAGAGTAGAGACCTCAAACAATCAATCAATCAAATGTATTTATTAAGCCATGTTTACATCAGAAACCCAGCCTAAAACCCCAAACAGCAAGCAATGCAGATGTGGAAGCATGGTGGCTAGGAAAAACTCCCTAGAAAGGCAGGGACCTAGAAAGAAACCAGGCTCTGAGGGGTGGCCAGTCCTCTTCTGGCTGTGCCGGGTGGAGATTATAAGAGTACATGGCCATTAAGGCCAGATCGTTCAAGATGTTAAAATGTTCATAGATGACCAGCAGGGTCAAATAATAATCACAGTGGTTGTAGAGGGTGTAACAGATCAGTACCTCAGGAGTAAATGTCAGTTGGCTTTTCATAGCCGAGCATTCAGAGGTCAAGACAGCAGGTGCGGTAGAGAGGGAGAGAGAGAGGGTCAAAAACAGCAGGTCCGGTGAACAGGTCAGGGTTCCATAGTCACAGGTAAAATAGCAGAGACTGGATCAGCAGCATGACCAGGTAGACTGGAAATGGGGGACAGCCAGGAGTCACCAGGCCAGGTAGTCTTGAGGCATTGCCCTAAGGCTCAGGTCCTCTGGGAGGGGAGAGAGAGATGGGAGAATTAGAGGGAGCATACTTAAATTCACACAGGACACCAGATAAGACGGGGGGGGTAAGGGTGGCTCTCGGTTGTGTTGATGCTAGAGAGCTGGTACCGCAGTACAGAGCGATGGCGCGGCTGTGGAGGAGGCTTCTCTGGACTCAGACTGTGTTTCTTTGGTAGGGGCCATAATATGACAAAACCAGAGGGCCATACTCTGACAGGGCCATACTCTGACAGGGCCACAGGGCCATAATCTGACAGGACCACAGGGTTACAACCTAATAGTATCAAAAAACAGTGTAAGAGAGAGCACTGACTACACTAGCCTGACAGTGTGTTATGGAAGAGAGATTAAAACGAACATGCCTTGACAGACAGAAGTTATCCACCTGGCATTTTGATCGATACTTCATAATTGCCCACAGTTTAAAATTAACCACACCTAGAAACCCTGTAGTCAATAGTTAGTTGACCTCAGGGTTAACCTGACAAAAAAAAACTAACTTCAATCAGCTTTATTGATATTGTGTAATAATCAATGGTGACTCAATCAATTCTTGCCCAGTGGGAATGCTCTTGCCAATAACAATAATAGCATGGTGTTTGTGTGGCACATGATTACCAGTAATTGGGATCGCTGATTTAGAGGTAATATGATTTTACAGTCAGCCACGTCTATGAGTGAAGGATGAGCTGATGCGTCTTACCTGTGCACAAGGTTCCTCCTGGGGCAGGAGAGCTTTACAAAGAAAGGCACAACCAGTTTGACATCCTGCCACAGGGCCTTCTCCGGGACCTGGTGTACTCAACACAGCAACCTGGGGGATGTACATGTGATCAAAAGTTTAAACAGACATGTGTACCAATGGTAATATGGTATAAACACAAGCATGACAGAGACTTACCGGTAGTTATGTAACTAAGGGGTAGACTGTACAGAACATCTAATAAGTTGCCCTAGACTAGTGATAGGACAAGAATGCTTTCTGAAGCAAAAGTCGCCCAGTACAATCCTACTCAAGTAAAAGTATTTGGTTTTAAACCTACTTAAGTATC
The DNA here is from genome assembly GCF_045679555.1 of Salvelinus alpinus. Lineage (NCBI taxonomy): Eukaryota > Metazoa > Chordata > Actinopteri > Salmoniformes > Salmonidae > Salvelinus > Salvelinus alpinus. The sequence continues at coordinate 7,940,695 of NC_092097.1, read as the reverse complement.
AAAAGTCAATGTAATTACTAAAATATACATAATTTCAAATTCCTTATATTAATCAAACCATACGGCACCAGTTTCTTGTTTTTTAAATTTATTTACAGATAGCCAGGGACCAGCTTCAACACTGACATTATTTACAAATGAGTCCGCCAAATTAGAGGCATTAGGGATAACCAGGGATGTTCTCTTGATAAGTGTGTGAATTAGACCATTTTCCTGTCCTGCTAACCATTCAAAATGTTAAAAGAATATAAAGATATTTGCCCAGGTTAGGAGTAGATTGACCAGGCACTGTTTGGACTGCCAGACCACCCAATGTTGCAAGGTGAACTAGAGTAGATATTCAGGAAAAGTTTATTTGTACAGTATGTTGCATTGTCTGTTTAGATAACATTTTATAAACAGAGAACATTGATTACATCAAATCATATTACATTTATCCACAAGATATCATCATTGTGTCATGAATGGCAGTAACCAATTTCTCTTCACCCCTTGGATATTGGTAAAAGTGTGCAGCACACCAACCAATTCGTTATTCTTAGAACTAGGGATGTAGTTCGACAGATCGCTTATTGCTCATATGTAGATTTTAAAGAACATATTGGTGTAATTTCAGTCTAAATATTTGCAGTAGTTAGACACTGAGTAACCAAAATATATTCTACCAGTTAAAAAAAAAATCACAAATTAGACTTGCTGATTCTAAACAATACTGTGTTAACAGTAAAACTCATGCTATTCAATGAATCAAGGTTGAAAAACAAAGACAAAACCCATACCAGCTGCAGGTCTCCCAGGTGTTTACAGTTCTTCATATCTTATAATCCAACAAGGTTTCCCCTTTTCTTGCAGCACCGGCAAATTCTAACTGCCACAAAAAAATATGCAGTTTGGTACTCAAAATAAACACCATTGTTCTGCCAGACTAAGTTTGTCTCAGGCAAAGGTCAATATTTTAGTAGGCTGCTGGCTACAGTGTTTGTGTCGTTGTAACATTCCTACAATACTGAACAGTTATAATAATGATAAAGTGATGAACATATATATAAAAAAAGAAGCGAAGGCTTTCTGGTAACAATTTCAAATTTTATTGTTTTTTCACTTCTCACGGAAGAAAAATTAATCAAAGAGGCCGAATCCCATGTCGTCATCAGATCCCTCTTCAGATTCCTCTTTCTTCTCCTCCTTTTTCTCTTCCGCTGCAGACACACAAACATAGGTTAGCTTCATGTTTGGGAGTCTATCCGCATAGTTAATTTCCAGAAATGGAATAACAGTGTCTAATATCAAGCACAAGCGTTTTCCTCTAATTATGTTATTTAAGGCAATTATTTTCAAAGAAATGTGTTTCAGTCCATTGAAATGTTTGGCACCCTATTGTGGAATGTGATGTGAGACAAAAGGAGAGACATGAGAGATTGATCTTACCAGCAACAGGAGCAGTGCCAGCTGCAGCGCTAGCTGCAGGAGCTGCCACAGCACCACCTGCTGGCACGGAGGCCAACTTAGAGAGGCCTGCAAAGCGTAAAGGACCAATTCATTGACAGGTAACAAATTAACGTGAACAGTGAATGAATGACCGACGGCATTTGCGCCTATATGCAATCTATCGACCAAAGTAGGGCTGTCCCTGGCAAAAAAAATGTTTGATCAATCGATTGGTCTACATTTTTTACATGTATTTTTCCATATATTGACACATCCTATGTGTTTTAATTAAATCAACTATATTCACTGAACTTGTCTGATGAAATAATTAAGACACACAAATGACTAGAGGGAGTTTGACCACCAATTGATTTGATAGTGCTGGGCTCAGACTTGCTGTGCTGTGTAAGAAAGACAGTGAGTGACTGACTAGCACCCGCTGCCTCTCTCCTCCCTGCTGCAGCGACCACCACAAAACATCAAAGTGTTTATCGCGCTGTCCGTGTTGGGACAACTGCAAAATAATTACATCCATTTCTGACAGAAGTTCTGTTAGCGAAATCCCCAATTTGTTTTGGAAAAACATTCCCTCAACCCTTGCTCTCTTTTACATGACATGTATGCATTGCATGCACGTGACCAAAAACCTATTCGCACAGGACTAGTACTACTAGAGAACGTTGGTTATGAAATTATTACTTCAGAATGTCTGTTATTCCAGAGGATGATTTGGACAGGATTTTGTTTTTCCCCCAAACTGCCCCCTGTAATTCTTTCTTTTTTCCAAATAAATTGACAGTTATGACGGAAGCCTGGAAGTTTTTATTCTAGGCGCGAAGATACAGTATTTCAACATGTCTAGGTGATCGGGCCACATGGATAACTCTAGCTTGGTTCTCGAGTTTCTAAACCTTCCCGAACCATCTTTCCTATAGTGTCGCCATCATATTTGAATTGAGGAAGTGTGATCATAATCATTAGGATATTTTAGCGAACCACAGTACGCCCTAAATGCCCTCCAGCCTTTAGATGTGAACTAAACAGTGCAATTGCACTTGATGCATTTTAAGGCAATGGATGAGAAAGTTAACTTATCATTTCCAAACGTTTAGCTCGGTTGCATGCTGCTTTGCGATCTACTAAACAGCAAGGGTTGCATTAAATAGGCTCAATATTTTTTACTGATGCATATGGCAATATTCAATTAATACACACAAAACAAACAAACACATTCACTGAAAGTTGATAGGTTACATGTAGGCCATTCAAATATAGCTTATGCGCAGCATTTAGTTAAATTTATCGATTAGTTTTCTTACGCAAACCACGAGCAACAGCTGTCAAACTCAGACATTTCTCAAAACACAGGGATGTCGATTCACACGGGGCTAGTACCATCAGAGGACCTTGGAGTTTGCAAAAAAACAGTAGGTTATTCTGTCTGGAATTGTTACTTTCCTGCCATGTATTGACAGATTCGGACGGGACAAAAATTAGAGATGTGGTGTTTTGTGCTAGTGCACATAATTACATTATCCGACCTCCCCCAGTAAAACTAATCCCATCTGAATAGGAAACAATAGGGCCTAACCTATAGCATATCATAATCACATCAATAAATTGGTTATAAATAACTCAATGTGACAGCAAAATGGATGCAGAGGACATGACAAATTACCTCGAAACGGGGGAATATTTAAGGGTTGCTCAGCAGGCAGACGATGTGGGGAATAAATGTGAATAGTTGTGGAAAATACTGGAGCTCAAGAAAAAGGTAAGGAGCAAGCACTGCTTGCATATTGTGTGTTCCAAACTGATTAATATCATTTCTGGCCACTTGGAACAATGTAAACACTAAGTATAAGCGTACCATAATAGCAAAAATTGTTATTATAAATATAATTTTTACGACAATTTTGAACATGGTAAACAGGAAATAAATCATACCAGAAGTTGTTTGGTAAAGCCTTTATTTTACCCAAAGCAAAAAATGTAAAAACAAACGAATTTGCCAAATGGTTTACTTGCTATGTCGTTGTGTGAGGTTTGGTGCTCATGGAATCAGTAGGCTATTAACCAAATACTCAAACAGGCAACAGAAGCAGGATCTGTCTTATTTCTGTATATATATATATATATTGATGATTTATGAAGCCAGGCACATTTAACAGTAAGGCTATTGATTATAGACCTAATATAATTGTTCTTATGTAATATAACCATATACAATTTCAGTAGCACGTCTTAGACTGATGGACAGTGCCATCCCCACGTCCCCCACAATGGATCAGTCCACTCAGGGGAAATCCGACAGGTGTATTTATTTTTTATAAATTGCTACTGTTCGACTAAAGAAATCTTGGTTGACCAACAGCGTATCGACCAAACAATCGACCAGTCGACTAAATGGGGTCAGCTCTAGACCAAAGCCAATCACACTATAGTGCCGAAGCAAGAAGTACTGAGAAAATAGCTCAGCCAACAGTACGGTTTGGGTTGACCCTATAGTGTAAATCAGGCAATGACCTACAGAATTGTTAACAGGATGTACGGTATGTATTGCTCCGAACCCGTTACAGATTGGCTAATGGAAACATAACCCGTTCTTGGTATCTTATAAATGTCCATGCACAGTTGCAGGTGGTTCTCCAAAAATCAAAGAATATAAAGAAAGATATTAAATCCACGTTTTGCACAAAGTGAGCCGTTCCCTTGCCATTTTAGCTACTAGACATCTTGCATTTCCCCTTTGCAGGAACTAGTCGTTTCTACACGATGCGGACACTTTGTAGAAGTAGATGACAGTGCATCACAGTGCGACAAAAAACAAAGATCTACACCAATGCAAGAGGCATTTCTCATTCGATATAAAACGTGGATTTAATATCTTTCTGAATAATCTCTGGTATATACCGAATCGAGAACAAAGAAAGTATCACCAAGAACAGGTTAGTTGAAAAATTCATTGCGATGCTTTCCATTAGCCAATCTGTAACATTAACAATTCTGTAGCTATGACCATGCATGAACTCACGAGTCAAATCAAAGACATAAGGGAAAATGCCTCACCAGAGTTCATGACTTCATTGATGTCTTTTCCATTTAATTCATTGACAACCTGTGAAAACAAATTCAGGTTCTAATCATCACCAGTTACTGTGTAAACCGAGGCCTCCATCGTGCAACAGTGTCCAAGGAAACAAAAGTAACTCAGTTTATCTTATCAAAACAAGACAGCATCTCCCTAAATGGTGCCATACCTTGTCTAGGCGCTCAGCTTCGGCCTCGATTCCAACACTCCCCAGGATGGTCTTGATGTCCTTTGAGGAGGGGCTGGTGTTGCCACCGAGCACAGCCAGGAGGTAAGCGGCCACGTAACGCATTCTGCAAGAGATATGGAGAAGAAAAAACTATTAGTTGGATTATAAACTATATTGGTCTACGTGACATGCATTCTGTGGATATTCAAATTAGCCTTACCCAGAGTCCATGTGACGATATGAGTAGCCTAATTAGCAATGGCTACAGTGTTTTCCACAAGCACATGGAGTACCCAGCCAAATACTACTCTTTCTAAGGCAGGCTCCCCAGTACTGGGGGGTTAACTTCTTATGGATAGGGGGCAGCATTTTCACATTTGGATGAAAAGCGTTCCCAGAGTAAACTGCCTCCTACTCAGTCCCAGATGCTAATATATGCATATTATTAGTAGTATTGGATAGAAAACACTCTGAAGTTTCTAAAACTGTTTGAATGATGTCTGTGAGTATGGCAGGCAAAAACCTGAGAAAAAATCCAACCAGGAAGTGGAAAATCTGAGGTTTGTAGCTTTCCAACTCAGCCCCTATTGAATATACAGTGGGGTATGGGTCATCTTGCACTTCCTAAGACTTCCACTAGATGTCAACAGTCTTTAGAACGTTGTTTCAGGCTTCTACTGGGAAGGGGGGATGAATGAGAGGGGAATAAGTCAGAGGTCTGCCAGCAGCCTCGGGCTCGTGATGCGCAGTCATGACAAAGTTACCTCTCGTTCCATTGCTTTTCCACAGACAAATGAATTCTCCGGTTGGGACATTATTGAACATTTATGATAAAAACATCCTAAAGATTGATTCTATACACCGTTTGATTTGTTTCTACGACCAGTAATATAACCTTTTGGAATTTTTGTCCGACATTTCCGCTGGACTTGCCCACGCCTCGTGAGTTTCGATTTGTTTACTAAACGCCCTAACAAAAGGAGGAATTTGGACATAAATGATGGACTTTATGGAACAAATTAAACATTTATTGTGGAACTGGGATTCCTGGGAGTGCATTCTGACAAAGATCAAAGGTAAGTGAATATTTATAATGCTATTCTTGGGTTGTGAATGTCTCTGAGCGCCGTACTCAGATTATTGCATGGTTTGCTTTTTCCGTAAAGTTTTTTTGAAATCTGACACAGCGGTTGCATTAAAACTTCTTGTCACTACAGGGGGTGCTGTTTCAACTTCGACATTTTGCGTCTCCAAATTAAACTGCCTCGTACTCAATTCTTGCTCGTACAATATGCATATTATTATTACTATTGGATAGAAAACAATCTCTAGTTTCTAAAACCGTTTGAATTATGTCTGTGGGTGAACGAGAACTCTTTCTACAGCGAAAATCATGACAGGACATGCGAAGGTCAGAAAAAATAGTCTCTGTTCTCAGATCAGTTTAAAGCTCTGTGTGTGCCCTATGGATCGAAATGAACTGCACCCGCCTTCCCCTGGATGTCAGTAACCAATGAGAAGTGGAATGGTGTTTCTACGTATTTCTCAGAGCTTATAAAAGGGCAAGGAACGAGGTGCGCTCTCTTTTCGACTTCCGCCATTACGCAACGCAAGACCTCAGGATAGCATTTTGAAACGCTCAGTTATCGGCCTTAGATATGTCCGTCTGTAATTTAATTCGGTATAGGTGTTAGAAACATCATAACGAAGTTATTTGAAACCGATTTATATCAGTTTATGCGAGTATATCGCTATTTTCTGAATTTTCGTAGCATTGCGTTTGATGATTTGGACATGTGTGTGCCACATAGCTACTGTTAGCTGCTAGTTCCGAAGTTGAAGTGGACGTTTTACAACAAAGCAACGATTCTTTTGGACAAAAGGACACCTTGCCCAAGATTCTGATGGAAGCTCGTCCAAAAGTAAGAGCTATTTATAATTTTATTCCGTATTTGTGGAAAAATGTAAACGCATTTTTCGGCCATTATTGCGGCACTAGTCTGGCTGTAACGCTGTAAAAAATCTAAATCAGCGGTTGCATTAATAACCAATGCATCTTTCATTAGCTGTCCAACCTGTATTTTTTTAGTCAATCTAATCGATAAATAATCGTAAACTTAGGTGCCCTTCCAAGATGGCGCCGGCCAGAATGCATGCCATGTTTTGACTGATTACATAGCATAACCACGATTTGTGATGCTAAATATGCACATTTTCGAACAAACTCTATATGCATTGTGTAATATGATGTTACAGGACTGTCATCTGAAGAATTCTGAGAAGGTTAGTGAAAAAATTTATATATTTTGGTGGTGATAACGTTATCGCGCTTTTTGCCTTGAATCAATGCTGGGGTGATGTTAGCTCATGTGGTATGCTAATATAACGATATATTGTGTTTTCGCTGTAAAACACTTAGAAAATCTGAAATATTGTCTGGATTCACAAGATCTGTGTATTTCAATTGCTGTACGCTGTGTATTTTTAAGAAATGTTTTAAGATGAGTAATTCGGTAATACACGTTGCTCTCTGTAGTTATTCTAGTCGCTTTGGGTGAGTTTTGTGATAGTGGCTGCAATGGTAAACTGTGATTTATACCTGAAAAATGCAAATTTTTCTAAAAAAACATATCAGACTGTCATCTTATGAAGTTGTTTCTTGGTTAGTGGCTATATATATCTTTATTTAGTCGAATTAGTGATAGCTACTGATGGAGTAAAAAACTGGTGGAGTCTTTTGCTAACGTGGTTAGCTAATAGATTTACATATTGTGTCTTCCCTGTAAAACATTTTAAAAATCAGAAATGATGGCTGGATTCACAAGATGTTGGGCTTTCATTTGCTGTATGCTGTGTATTTTTCAGAAATGTTTTAGGATGAGTATTTTGGTAATTGACGTCGGTCTCTGTAATTATTCCGGCTGCTTCCAACGCTATTTCAGATTGCAGCTGCAATGTAGAACTGTGACTTATACCTGAAATATGCACATTTTTCTAAAGAAACATATGCTATACCATAAATATGTTATCAGACTGTCATCTTATGAAGTTGTTTCTTGGTTAGTGGCTATATATATATCTTTATTTAGTCGAATTAGTGATAGCTACTGATGGAGTAAAAAACTGGTGGAGTAAAAAAAGTGGTGTCTTTTGCTAACGTGGTTAGCTAATAGATTTACATATTGTGTCTTCCCTGTAAAACATTTTAAAAATCAGAAATGATGGCTGGATTCACAAGATCTGTATCTTTCATCTGGTGTCTTGGACTTGTGATTTAATGATATTTAGATGCTTGTATTTACTTGTGACGCTATGCTAGGCTATGCTAGTCAGCTTTTTTACTGTGGGGGGTGCTCCCGGATCCGGGTTTGGTAGCAGTGAAAGGTTAAGGAGAAGTATATCTCTAAATCTGTGAATAACACTTGTATCTTTTATTAATGTTTATTATGAGTGTTTCCGTGATTTGATGTGGCTCTGTGCAAATTCACGGGATGTTTTAGAGGCAAAGCCAAATGTAAACTGAGGTTTTTGGATATAAATATGAACTTGATCGAACAAAACATACATGTATTGTGTAACATGTTGTCCCGGGAGTGTCATCTGATGAAGAATATCAAAGGTTAGTGATTAATTTGATCAATATTTCTGCTTTTTGTGACTCCGCTCTTTGCTTGGAAAATCGCTGTATGCTTTCTGTGACTAGTTGCTGACCTAACATAATGCTATGTTCTGCTTTTGGCAAAAAGCTTTTTTTGAAATTGGACACTGTGGTTGGATTAACGAGAATTTTATCTTTAAAATGGTGCCTAATACTTGTATGTTTGAGAAAATTGAATTATGAGATTTATGTTGATTGAATTTGGCGCCCTGCAATTTCATTGGCTGTTGGCGAGGGGTTCCGCAGTCCTAGACAGGTTAAGAAATGTTTGCAGAACAAGCTTTATTTTGGTGGCCTCTGGTACATTCTAATACTATAATGTATTTTCAACCAGCAAATAATTCATAATTCAATTTTATAAATAAATATATTAAATCAAATGAAATTGTATTTGTCACATGCGCCAAATACAACAGGTGTAGACGTTACCGTGAAATGTTTACTTACAAGCCCTTAAACAATGCAGGTCAAAAAAGTTAAAATATGTACTAAATAAAAAATAATGAGGCTATATACAGGGGGTAACGGTACAGAGTCAATGTCTGGGGGTACAGGTTTGTCGAGGTAATTTGTACAAGTTGGTAAGGGTAAAGTGAATATGCATAGATAATAAACAGCGAGTAGCAGCAGTGTAAAAACGGGGGGGGGGGGGCAATGTAAACACTCCGGGTGGCCATTTTATGAATTGTACCAAGACTTGGCACTCCGGTACTGATTGCCATGCGGTAGCAGAGAGAACAGTATGACTTGGGTGACTGGAGGCTTTGACAATTTTTTGGGGCTTCCTCTGACATGCCTAGTATATAGGTCCTGGATGGCAGAAGCTTGGCCCCAGTGATGTACTGGGCCGTACGCACTACCCTCTGTAGCGCCTTACGGTCGGCTGCCAAGCAGTTGCCATACCAGGCGGTGATGCAACTGGCCAGGATGCTCTCGATGGTGCAGCTGTATAACTTTGCGGATCTGGGGACCCATGCCAAATCTTTTCAGTCTAATGGGGGGCAAAGGTGTTGTCGTTGTGGGTCTTGGTGTGTTTGGACCATGAGAGTTTATTGGTGATGGAAACTCTCGACCCGCTCCACTTTAGCCCCGTCGATGTACGACCCACCATATCCTGTAGTCCATGATCAGCCCTTTTTCTTGCTCATGTTGAAGGAGAGGTTGTTGTCCTGGCAGTCTCTGATCTCCTCCCTATAGGCTGTCTCATCGTTGTCGGTGATCGGGCCTACCACTGTTGTGTCGTCATCAAACTTAACCTCTCTAGGGTAGGGGGCAGCATTCGGAATTTTGGATGAAAAGCATGCCCAAATTAAACTGCCAGCTTCTCAGGCCCAGAAGATCTGATGTGCATATAACTGGTATATAACTGGTATATAACTGATAGAAAACACTCTAAAGTTCCCAAAACTGTTAAAATAGTGTCTGTGAGTATAACAGAACTGATTTGGCAGGCGAAAACCTGAGAAAAATCCATTCGGGAAGTAGTTGTTTTTGTGGTTTTGTAGTTTTCTATTCAATGCCATTACAGTATCCATTGACTTAGGACTCAAATTGCAGTTCCTATGCCTTCCACTAGATGTCAAAAGTCTTTAGAAATTGTTTCAGGCTTGTATTCTGAAAAATGAGGAAGTAAGAGCAGTCTGAATGAGTGGACCCTAAAGTGTCAGAGCTTTTTCATGCGCACGACCGAGAGATAGCATTTCTTGTTTACCTTTTAAAATGACGACATTATTGTCCGGTTGAAATATTATCGATTATTTTGGCTAAAAACAACCTGAGGATTGAATATAAACATCGTTTGACATGTTTCTATGAACTTTACGGATACAATTTGGATTTTTTTGTCTGCCTGTTTTGACTGCGTTTGAGCCTGTGGATTACTGAAGAAAACGTGCGGACAAAACGGAGGTTTTTGGATATAACGAGACTTTATCGAACAAAAGGAACATTTATTGAGTAAATGAATGTCTGCTGAGTGCAACCATATGAAGATCATCAAAGGTAAGGGATCAATTTTATCTCTATTTCTGACTTGTGTAACTCTTCTACTTGGCTGGTTACTGTTTGTAATGATTTGTCTGCTGGGCTATGTTCTCAAATAATCGTAAAGTATGCTTTCGCGGGTAAGGCATTTTTAAAAATCTGACACCGTGGTTGGATTCACAAGAAGTTAATCTTTAAACCTATGTAAAATATGTTTTGTTTTCCGAATTTTTATAATGAATATTTCTGTTTTTGAATTTGGCGCCCAGCAGTTTCATTGGCTGTTTAAGAGGTGGGACGCTAACGCCTCACGTACCCAAGAGAGGTTAAGTGTTGAGTCGTGCTTGGCCAAGCAGTAGTGGGTGAACAGGGAGTACAGGAGGGGACTAAGAATGCACACCTGAGGGGCACCTGTGCTGAGGATCAGCGTAGCAGATGTGTTGTTGCCTACCCTTACCACCTGGGAGCGGCCATTCAGGAAGTCCAGGATCCAGTTGCAGAGGGAGGTGTTCAGTCCCAGGGACCTTAGCTTATTGATGAGCTATGTGGGCACTATGGTGTTGAACGCTGAGCTGTAGTCAATGAACAGCATTCTCACATAGGTTTTCCTTTTGTCCAGGTGGGAAAGGGCAATGTGGAGTGCGATTGCGTCATCTGTGAATCTGTTGGGGCGGTATGCGAATTGGAGTGGGTCTAGGGTTTCCAGGATGATGGTATTGATGTGAGCCGTGACCAGCCTTTCAAAGCACTTCACAGCTACCGACATGAGTGCCAAGGGGCGATAGTCATTTAGGCAGGTTACCTTCACTTTCTTGGGCACGGGGACTATAGTGGTCAGCTTGAAACATATAGGTATTAGACTCAGTCAGGGAGAGGTTGAAAAGGGATCTGTGCAGGCCAGTCAAGTTCTTCCACACCAATCTCGACAAACCATTTCTGTACGGACGTCACTTTGTGCACAGGGGCATTGTCATGCTGAAACAGTAAAGGGCCTTCCCCAAATTGTTGCCACAAAGTTGGAAACACAATCATCTAGAATGTCATTGTATGCTGTAGCGTTAAGATTTCCTTTCACTGGAACTAAGGGGCCAAGCCCGAACCATGGAAAAACAGCCCCAGACCATTCCTCTTCCACCAAACTTTACAGTTGGCACTATGCATTCAGGCCATAAAATTTGATCAGCAAACAAACGCTCCTGTCCAGTCTGCCGTGGCTACACTCAAATAATTTGGGGAATTTCCTCACCAACGTGCATCCAATTGCTTTGGTCCACAACCCTCACTAAACCAAGCTTCAATCTGCCGCAGTTTAGTGCGGTGGCAAGAAAAGTATGGCTCTCCCTGGTGAAGCTGCTGCAGTTACAATGCTTGTGGAATTGCAGGCGCATATCATATGTTACGAATTCAAAAATGATTGAGGCACAATTGAGAAGTTTATGCACCGCATATAGCAGATTAGAAAATAAAAGAGGGTCAGATGCGTCTCACGGCCAATGTGTCAGTTGGCATTAGTGTGCTCTCTCCTCCTATGTAAAGAAATTTGACTGCAACAACAGCCCACACAACACTTACCCAGGTACCGAGAGGCAGGACACAGACTGTCAAACCAGCCGTTTCCCTGTCAGCGCTCACTTTGTGACTGACAGGCACCTGTCCTATAAACAGATTGCTAGAAGATGCATTTTGTGCATTCTAGCAGGAGAGTTCCCAACAGACTTTTTTCTGACTAGCAAAGTGGAAAAAGTACTCAGCTGAAAATGTGTCCATAATCAGCTGTATAGCAGCACTAGAGGAAAACACTGACTATAATCTACGTTCTTGCATCAGTTAATTAATAAAATACTGGTCATTTCTTGAATGTCTGTTACCTAGCCCAGGGTTTCCAAAACTCAGTCATGGGGACCCCATGGGGTGCACATTTTGGTTTTGCAATTGCACAACACAGGTGATTATTATTATTTTTTAATAAAAAATATATATAAAGAAATAATCAACATCCAAGCTTTGAATATTTCAATCAGCTGTCTAGTGCTAGTGCAACAAAATAAATGTGCACTCCTTGGGGTCCCCAGAACTTAGTTGGCTAGTTCAGCGTTTACCAAACTAAGGTTGTCACTAGTTAACACAGCTACAAAGTCACAAATGGCTCGATATTATGAAACAATAGCTTTTTAGTCTTAATTTAAAATGTAGGCATAAGGTTAGCAGTGTGGTTAAAGTTAGGGTTACGCTAAGGGTACATTTTTTAAATAGCTGGGGTTTTGCCATAATTATGACCGTGGTAACTAATAAAGACCAGGTTACTGTCATAAATGCATAGCTAGCATGCCGTGCAAGCACCAGAGAGGGATAGTATCGGAGCATGCGCGGCTAATAACTAACTAGCTGTTAAGTTAGCATTTCACTAGACACATGTGAAAACTCAGGTCAATGATGCAACAAAAGGGTAATTGTAAAAATGTTATGAAAGGAGTAAGATTTCACACACAGACTGTAACATGTGTTCGTGGTGCTAATGATATTTCATGCAATGGTGTCATGTTAGCAGCTAGTGTAGCTCGCTTACGTTAGCCTCTCGGCCTTAGCTTTGAACACTAGCACGTGCTCTTTATTTGCTAAAGTAGTACATTCCTGTTGTACAGAATGACTTCTGACAATATGGTTGAACATTAGTACAACTTAACTATAATACTGCAAACACTAAATCAAAGTTTTATGGTCTAAAACGTATTATAAAGATGAACTTACTTTAAGTCTATTGAGACACGAAACGTCAGTCACGCTGAATTTTCTGGAAGGGAGAGAGGGAAGGAGTCTCGCGTCGTCTTCTTCTTCTTCGGTGGGATTTATCGGCAGTTGGCATCCAACGTTATGGTGCATTACCGCCACCTACTGGAGTGTGGGTTAGAGACAGGGGAAAAACTAAATCCTACCTGCCAGCCCTGTCGCTCTTAAAAAAGATAACAAAATATTTGAGACTATATCGAATGACGTTCAACTCAATATACTCTAAACTAATTTCCTGTATCCCCTTCTCCCTCATACTAGATCTCAGCGTCTCTTTCCCTCTGATACTGCCCACACTGTAGCAATACATGCTCCACGGTCTCGGTTTCCTGTCAATAATCACACTTTCCTGTTGGATGCTTTCCTATCACATTTAAGGTCTTGTTCAACCGGCTGTGTCTCACATTTAATCGTATAAAAATATCCTCTTCTCTTCTGTCCCTTCCTGCCGCCCCTCCCCGACTTTCCTCTGTACTTGAAATAAATGACTGCCCTTAGTATCTCTATTCCACTGCGCCTGCCATCTCTTCATCATCACTGTATATATCAGGATTTTTGCCTCTGCCTTGCTCATTGAAACTACAACATCAACATCCCCACTACTAAGTGCTTGTTTAGCCAGTACATAAACTGCCTCGTTCCCCTCCACCGCCACATGGGCTGGGACCCAAGTAAATCTTATCTGTATACCCGTCTGTCTAATCCTCCCATGGGTTTGTAGCATCTCATAAAGCAGGTCTTGTCTGCTACGTGAGCTAAAGGATCTGGAGACTCATCAAAACTGCACATGAATCAGAGCCCTCGCGTCATCTCTCCTGCCTTATTCTCAAAACCCATTGGAGGAGAAGGTCAGAGAGGCGGGACCTCTGGCTTTCTATCCAATGGGTTTTGAGAATAAACAAGGAGTGAGGGTCTTCTTCTATGGTATTATGGCGGTCCACAAACATACGTTGGAGGTAAAACCTCACCACTATTCCACTACTTTGGCCCTATCCAAGGCTGGCCCGCTCATTAGGCAGGATTAAGCAACCGCCTATAGCGGCAGATTAAAGAGTGCAGCATTTTCTGAGCTAAACTGACCAAGATGCAGCTCCAACAACACATAAACCCTCATATAATTCTGCCCAAAAACAATGACAATTTCTCTCAACCAGTGGCATATGGGCTTTTTAGGTGAGCGCTGATGTCGCCTTGTGATAATTTTTTTTAAATATTTTTTAATTTAACTAGGCAAGTCAGTTAAGAACAAATTCTTATTTACATTTACATTACATTTAAGTCATTTAGCAGACGCTCTTATCCAGAGCGACTTACAAATTGGTGCATTCACCTTATGATATCCAGTGGAACAACCACTTTACAATAGTGCATCTAACTCTTTTAAGGGGGGGGGGGGGGGTTAGAAGGATTACTTTATCCTATCCTAGGTATTCCTTAAAGAGGTGGGGTTTCAGGTGTCTCCGGAAGGTGGTGATTGACTCCGCTGACCTGGCGTCGTGAGGGAGTTTGTTCCACCATTGGATTATTTACAATGACAGCCTACCCCGGCCAAACCCGGACGACGCTGGGCCAATTGTATGCCGCCCTATGGGACTCCCAAACACGGCCGGATGTGTCAAATAAGATAAGCAGTGCCCACTTTGTCAAAGGCAGGGGTGCAAAATATTTTGTATGTCCATTGCCAGCACGTCTCTACAGGGTGCTATTGGAGAGACAAATCGCTGCCACGCTCCACCAATGTTCCATCCAACTAACATAAATCATGTAGCAGCAGATAAAGTATATGGTAGAAAGAGTATGTGGCCTTTTCTGTAGCCTACAGGCTGGAGATGAAATATATGACAATGAGACTAACACTTTTTACATCATGCAGGTTTCTCAGATCAAATAGCTTAACCTAAATGGTGCCCAATCAAATAAAACATTTTCTGACATATTAACAAACAACATATCCTAAAAACAGGACAGGTTGAAGTAAAATGGACAATATGGAATTGATAATCAGGCTACTCACAACTGCTGTACAGGAGTTTCACCCCGTGTGCTACATTGTCTTGATCAGTGATTTCAAGTTTATATCCATACATTTTTGATGATGGGTAGCTGAAATTGGGTAGCTGATATTCAGAGCTTAAATAACCAAATTGATTAGTCACAGGAATCAGGACTAATAAAGCCAATGCAACAGCCTGTTTTACAAACGGTGGGCCTACCACATGGATGGGCATTCATAAAATTTCATTACAAGGCCGGCATGGTAGGTTACACCCCAGTAAGCACGGACCGACGCCGACGTCTTTTGGATGTCTTTTTTTGGTCCTGTCCAGACCAGCCGTCTTTTTATTGGTGCAGTCCAAACCAGCCTTGATTTCCACATCCACAGACGTTGGCTTTTTGTCCGGTCTGGACCAGTCTTGATTTGACCCAAACATAGGCCTTGATTTCAATGTCTGCAGACAAAGATCTTTGGTCTGTACCAAGTCTCTATGTTTGATTCAGATTTGGTCCGGTCTGGACCAGCCTTATTTTGGTCCAAACATAGACGTCTATAAATTACAAAAATTAACCCGATTGCTACATCTGGAAAATATTTATTTTCAACATCCAGGAAAATACATATTTCCACCTTTCATTCAGAACCTAAATTAAACCGAACTTCAATGTCTGGAAAATACGTATTTTAGACGTCTTTTCAACGTAATTTTGCTTACTGTGAATATTTTAGTTATGCGGTGGGGTGGGGGGCAGCGGCAATATTTTTGTCTCACCTAGGGTGGCAGAATGGCCAGGACCGGCCCTAGCCTCTTCTGATCCTAAGTTTAGTTTATTATGATCCGCATTAACTACTGCACATGTAGCAGCTACTCTTCCTGGGGTCCACATAAAACTTAGAAATACATGACAAAGAACAGAACAGATATAGACAAGAACAAAATTAGATATTACATTAAATTCAAATAAGAGTTATACATTGAGTATACAAAACTTTGAGAACACCAGCTCTTTCCATGACATAGACTGACCAGGTGAATCCCGGTGAAAGCTACGAACCCTTATTGATGTCACCTGTTAAATCCACTTCAATCAGTATAGATGAAGGGGAGGAAACAGGTTAAATAAGTATTTTTAAGCCTTGAGACAATTGAGACATGGATTGTGTATGTATGTGTGCCATTCAGAGGCAAGACAAAATATTTAAGTGCCTTCGAACAGAGTATGGTAGTAGGTGCCAGGCACCTGAGTTTGCATCAAGAACTGCAATGCTGCCGGGTTTTTCACGCTCAACAGTTTCCTGTGTGTATCAGGAATGATCCACCACCCAAATGAGATCCAGCCAAATTGACACAACTGTGGGAAGCATTAGAGTCAACATGGGCCTGCATCCCTGTGAAATGCCATCGACACCTTGTAGCGTCCATGCCCCAACTAATTGAGGGGGGTGAAACTCAATATTAGGAAGGTGTTCTTAATGTTTGGTATACTCAGTGTATATTGGAAAGACACCAAAAAACACCTTTTACACACTAGTCATATATACATACAGTTGAAGTTGGAATTTTACATACAAATTAGCCAAATACATTTAAACTAAATTTTTCACAAATCCTGACATTTAATCCAAGTAACAATTCCCTGTCTTAGGTGGTCAGTTAGGATCACCAATTTTATTTTAAGAATGTTAAATGTCATAATTATAGTAGAGAGAATTATTTATTTCAGCTTTTATTTCTTTCATCACATTCCCAGTGGGTCAGAAGTTTACATACACTCAATTAGTATTTGGTAGCATTGCCTTTAAATTGTTTAAATTGGGTCAAATGTTTCAGGTATCCTTCCACAAGCTTCCCACAATAAGTTGGGTGAATTTTGGCCCATTCCTCCTGACAGAACTGGTGTAACTGAATCAGGTTTGTAGGCCTCCTTGCTCACACACACCTTCAGTTGTGCCCACAGATTTTCTATAGGATTGAGGTCAGGGCTTTGTGATGGCCACTCCAATACCTTGACTTTGTTGTCCTTAAGCCATTTTGCCACAACTTGGAAGTATGCTTGGGGTCATTGTCCATTTGGAAGACCCATTTGCAACCAAGCTTTAACTTCCTGACTGATGTCTTGAGAAGTTGCTTCAATATATCCACATCCTTTTCCCTCCTCATGATGCCATCTATATGTGAAGTGCACCAGTCCCTCCTGCAGCAAAGCACCCCCAGAACATGATGCTGCCACCCCCGTGCTTCACGGTTGGGATGGTGTTCTTCGGCTTACAAGCTTCCCCCTTTATCCTCCAAACATAACGAAGGTCATTATTGCCAAACAGATCTATTTTTGTTTCATCAGACCAGAGAACATTTCTCCAAAAAAGTACGATCTTTGACAATGAGTCGTCATAATGCTGTATCAAATGTACATGATCCTAGGGGCATTGAAACATGTCACTGAAACATGCATGAGAGCACCAGCTGTTCCAGGCGACTGTGTGATCACGCTCTCTGCAGCCAATGTGAGTAAGACCTTTAAACAGGTCAGCAGTCATAAGGCCACAGGGCCAGACAGATTAACAGGACGTGTACTGCGAGCATGCGCTGACCAACTGGCAAGTGTCTTCACTGACATTTTCAACCTCTCCCTGTCCGAGTCTGTAATACCAACATGTTTTAAGCAGACCACTATAGTCCCTGTGCCCAATAACACTAAGGTAACCTGCCTAAATGACTTACCTACCTGTAGTACTCACGTTTGTAGCCAAGAAATGCTTTGAAAAGCTGGTCATGGCTCACATCAACACCATTATCCCTGAAACCCTAGACCCACTCCAATTTGCATACCACCCTAACAGATCCACAGATGATGCAATCTCTATTGCACTCCACACGGCCCTTTCCCACCTAGACAAAAGGAAAACCTACGTGAGAATGCTATTCATTGACTACAGCTCAGCGTTCAACACCATAGTGCCTTCAAAGCTCATCACTAAGTTAAGGACCCTGGACACCTCCCTCTGCAACTGGATCCTGGACTTCCTGACGGGCTGCCCCCAGGTGGAAAGGGTAGGTAACAACACATCTGCCACACTGATCCTCAGCACAGGGGCCCCTCATGGGTGCGTGCTCAGTCCCCTCCTGTACTCCCTGTTCAATCATGACTGCATGGCCAGGCACGACTCCAACACCATCATTAAGTTTGCAGATGACACAAAAGTGGTAGGCCTGATCACCGACCACGACGAGACAGCCTATGGGGAGGAGGTCAGAGACCTGGCCGTGTGGTGCCAGGACAACAACCTCTCCCTCAACTTGATCAAGACAAAGAAGATGATTGTGGACTACAGGAAAAGGAGGACTGAGCATGCTCCCATTCTCATCGACGGGGCTGTAGTGGAGCAGGTTGAGAGCTTCAAGTTCCTTGGTGTCCACATCACCAACAAACTAACATGGTCCAAGCACACCAAGACAGTCGTGAAGAGGGCACGACAAAACCTATTCCCTACAGGAGACTGAAAAGATTTGGCATGGGTCCTCAAAAAGGTTCTACCGCTGCACCATGGAGAGCATCCTGACTGGTTGCTACACTGCCTGGTATGGCAACTGCTCGGCCTCCGACCGCAAGACTCTACAGAGAGTAGTGCTTACGGCCCAGTACATCACTGGGGCCAAGCTTCCTGCCATTCAGGACCTCTATACCAGGCGGTGTCAGAGGAAGGCCCAAAGAATTGCCAAAGACTCCAGCCACCCTAGTCATAGACTGTTCTCTCTGCTACCGCAAGGCAAGCGGTACCGGAGCACCAAGTCTAGGTCCAAGAGGCTTCTAAACAGCTTCTACCCCCAAGACATAAGACTCCTGAAGATCTAATCAAATGGCTACCCAGACTATTTGCATTACTCACCCCCACCCCCTCTTTTACGCTGCTGCTACTCTCTGTTATTATCTATGCATAGTCACTTTAAAAAATTTACCTACATGTACATATTACCTCAATTACCTCGACTAACCGGTGCCCCCGCACATTGACTCTGTACCGGTACCCCTGTATATAGTCTTGCTATTGTTATTTTACTGCTGCTCTATAATTACTTGTTCCTTATATTTTTTATTCTTACTTTTTAAACTGCATTGTTGGTTATGGGCTTGTAAGTAATCATTTCACTGTAAGGTCTACCTACACCTGTTGTATTCGGCGCATGTGACTAATACAATTTGATTTGATTTGATTGGCAAACACAATATAGGTAACTTAATTTATGTGCCCCTAATTGCACCGAATACCTCTGTTTATCCTACAGCTATTGTATGCAGTAACCATGAGCCTATGAACCAGAGTTACACTGTTTGCACTGAGGCGATGTGCTCTAGTAGGAAGATCATTTTGTGTAGCTCACCCTGCACTATCAGCTCCAATATAAATAACATGAGCAAGTCTACTTCTGATAAGCTTCCCAGTAAAGCATTAAAATCAATCAAGCAACCCAGAAAATTGCTAAAAATAGGTCACATTAACATATGCAGCCGGAGAAACAAGGTCCATTAATTCAGTAAGTTGCTTGTAACAGATGACATGAATATTCTGCCTATCTCTGAAACTCACTTAGATAATACCTTTGATGATACAGTGGTAGCAATACATGGTTATAACATCTCCCGAACAGACAGAAATGCCAACGGGGGTGGTGTTGTGGTCTATATTCAAAACCACATTCCTGTAAAGCTTAGAGACGATCTAACGTATAGAACTTCCGGCGCCGAAAAGAGATGGCCGCCTCGCTTCGCGTTCCTTGGAAAATATGCAGTATTTTGTTTTTTTATGTGTTATTTCTTACATCGGTACCCCAGATAATCTTAGGTTTCATTACATACAGTCGGGAGGAACTACTGAATATACGATTAACGTCAACTCATCATCGTTCCTACCAGGAATATGACTTTCCCGAAACGGATCCAGTGTTTTGCCTTCCACCCAATACAATGGATCTGATCCCAGCCGGCGACCCTGTGCGACGCCGTAAAAGGGGCAAACGAGGCGGTCTCGTGGTCAGGCTTCGGAGACGGGCACATCGCGCTCCACTCCCTAGCATACTACTCGCCAATGTCCAGTCTCTTGACAATAAGGTTGATGAAATCCGAGCACGGGTAGCATTCCAGAGAGACATCAGGGATTGCAACGTGCTCTGCTTCACGGAAACATGGCTAACTCAAGAGACGCTAACGGAGTCGGTGCAGCCAGCTGGTTTCTTCATGCATCGCGCCGACAGAAACAAACATCTTTCTGGTAAGAAGAGGGGCGGGGGGGTATGCCTTATGATTAACGAGACGTGGTGTGATCATCATAACAACACACAGGAACTCAAGTCATTCTGTTCACCTGATCTAGAACTCCTCACAATCAAATGTCGACCGCATTATCTACCAAGGGAATTCTCTTCAATCATAATCACAGCCGTATATATTCCCCCCCAAGCAGACACATCGATGGCCCTGAACGAACTTTATCTGACTCTTTGTAAACTGGAAACCACACACCCTGAGGCTGCATTCATCGTAGCTGGGGATTTTAACAAGGCTAATCTAAAAACAAAACTCCCTAAATTCTATCAGCATATCGATTGTGCTACCAGGGCTGGAAAAACCCTAGATCATTGTTATACTAATTTCCGCGACGCATATAAGGCCCTCCCCCGCCCCCCTTTCGGAAAAGCTGACCACGACTCCATTTTGTTGATTCCAGCCTACAAACAGAAACTAAAACAACAAGCTCCCGCGCTCAGGTCTGTTCAACGCTGGTCCGACCAATCTGAATCCACGCTTCAAGACTGCTTCGATCACGCGGATTGGAATATGTTCCGCATTGCGTCCAACAACAATATTGACGAATATGCTGATTCGGTGAGCGAGTTCATTAGGAAGTGCATTGACGATGTCGTACCCACAGCAACGATTAAAACATTCCCAAACCAGAAACCGTGGATTGACGGCAGCATTCGCGTGAAACTGAAAGCGCGAACCACTGCTTTTAACCAGGGCAAGGTGACCGGAAGCATGACCGAATACAAACAGTGTAGCTATTCTCTCCGCAAGGCAATCAAACAGGCTAAGTCCCAGTACAGAGACAAAATTGAGTCGCAATTCAACAGCTCAGACACAAGAGGTATGTGGCAGGGTCTACAGTCAATCACGGATTACAAAAAGAAAACCAGCCCCGTCGCGGACCAGGATGTCTTGCTCCCAGACAGGCTAAACAACTTTTTTGCCCGCTTTGAGGACAATACAGTGCCACTGACACGGCCCCCTACCAAAACCTGCGGGCTCTCCTTCACTGCAGCCGAGGTGAGTAAAACATTTAAACGTGTTAACCCTCGCAAGGCTGCAGGCCCAGACGGCATTCCCAGCCGCGTCCTCAGAGCATGCGCAGACCAGCTGGCTGGTGTGTTTACGGACATATTCAATCAATCCTTATCCCAGTCTGCTGTTCCCACATGCTTCAAGAGGGCCACCATTGTTCCTGTTCCCAAGAAAGCTAAGGTAACTGAGCTAAACGACTACCGCCCCGTAGCACTCACTTCCGTCATCATGAAGTGCTTTGAGAGACTAGTCAAGGACCATATCACCTCCACCCTACCGGACACCCTAGACCCACTCCAATTTGCTTACCGACCCAATAGGTCCACAGACGACGCAATCGCAACCACACTGCACACTGCCCTAACCCATCTGGACAAGAGGAATACCCATGTGAGAATGCTGTTCATCGATTACAGCTCAGCATTTAACACCATAGTACCCTCCAAACTCGTCATCAAGCTCGAGACCCTGGGTCTCGACCCCGCCCTGTGCAACTGGGTCCTGGACTTCCTGACGGGCCGCCCCCAGGTGGTGAGGGTAGGTAACAACATCTCCACCCCGCTGATCCTCAACACTGGGGCCCCACAAGGGTGCGTTCTGAGCCCTCTCCTGTACTCCCTGTTCACCCACGACTGCGTGGCCATGCACGCCTCCAACTCAATCATCAAGTTTGCGGATGACACTACAGTGGTAGGCTTGATTACCAACAACGACGAGACGGCCTACAGGGAGGAGGTGAGGGCCCTCGGAGTGTGGTGTCAGGAAAATAACCTCACACTCAACGTCAACAAAACAAAGGAGATGATTGTGGACTTCAGGAAACAGCAGAGGGAGCACCCCCCTATCCACATCGACGGGTCAGTAGTGGAGAAGGTGGAAAGTTTTAAGTTCCTCGGTGTACACATCACGGACAAACTGAATTGGTCCACCCACACAGACAGCGTTGTGAAGAAGGCGCAGCAGCGCCTCTTCAACCTCAGGAGGCTGAAGAAATTCGGCTTGTCACCAAAAGCACTCACAAACTTCTACAGATGCACAATCGAGAGCATCCTGTCGGGCTGTATCACCGCCTGGTACGGCAACTGCTCCGCCCACAACCGTAAGGCTCTCCAGAGGGTAGTGAGGTCTGCAGAACGCATCACCGGGGGCAAACTACCTGCCCTCCAGGACACCTACACCACCCGATGTCACAGGAAGGCCATAAAGATCATCAAGGACAACAACCACCCAAGCCACTGCCTGTTCACCCCGCTATCATCCAGAAGGCGAGGTCAGTACAGGTGCATCAAAGCAGGGACCGAGAGACTGAAAAACAGCTTCTATCTCAAGGCCATCAGACTGTTAAACAGCCACCACTAACATTTAGCGGCCGCTGCCAACATACTGACTCAACTCCAGCCACTTTAAAAATGGGAATTGATGGAAATTATGTAAAAATGTACCACTAGCCACTTTAAACAATGCCACTTAATATAATGTTTACATACCCTACATTACCCATCTCATATGTATATACTGTACTCTATATCATCTACTGCATCTTGCCATCTTAATGTAATACATGTACCACTAGCCACTTTAAACTATGCCACTTTATGTTTACATACCCTACAGTACTCATCTCATATGTATATACCGTACTCTATACCATCTACTGCATCTTGCCATGCCGTTCTGTACCACCACTCATTCATATATCTTTATGTACATACTCTTTATCCCTTTACACTTGTGTGTGTGTATAAGGTAGTAGTTGTGGAATTGTTAGGTTAGATTACTTGTTGGTTATTACTGCATTGTCGGAACTAGAAGCACAAGCATTTCGCTACACTCGCATTAACATCTGCTAACCATGTGTATGTGACTAATAAAATTTGATTTGATTTGATTTGAAATACTGTTTAAGTAATATGGCTACAGATTCATCTGCCTCACCTAAAGCATATTCTTGTGGGAAGCTGCTATAGACCACCAAGTGCTAACAGTCAGTATCTGGATAATAAGTGTGAAATGCTTGATAATGTATGTGATATCAACAGAGAAGTATATTTTCTGGGTGATTTAAACATTGACTGGCTCTCATCAAGCTGCCCACTCAAGAAAAAACTTCAAACGGTAACCAGTGCCTGCAACCTACCAGGGTAGTTTCAAACTGCACAGGAATTAAATCATCAACATGTATTGATCACATCTTTACTAATGCTGCAGAAATGTGCTTTAAAGCAGTATCAAAATCCATAGGATGTAGTGATCACAAAATAATAGCCATATCTAGGAAAACCAAAGTTCCAAAGGCTAGGCCTAAGATGGTGTATAAGAGGTCTTATGAGAGGTTTTGTAGTGATTCCTATGTTGATGATGTAAAGAATATTCGCTGGTCTGTGGTGTGTAATGAGGAGCAACCAGACGTTCCACTTGACACTTTTATGAAATTGCTTATTCCAGTTACTAATAAGCACGCACCCATTAAGAAATTGACTGTAAAAACGGTTAAATCCCCTTGGTTTGATGGTAGGAATTGAAAAATGTTATGGTTGAGAGGGATGAGGCAAAAGGTATGGCAAATAAGTCTGGCAGACCAACTGATTGGCAAACATACTGCAAATTAAGAAATCATGTGACTAAACTAAATAAAAAGAAACGATACTATGAAACGAAGATAAATTATATAAAGAATTATAGTAAAAAGCTTTGGGGCACCTTCAATGATATTTTGGGGAAAAAAGCCAACTCGTCTCCTTCATTCATTGAATCAGATGGCTCATTCATCACAAAGCCCACTGATATTGCCAACTACTTTAATGACTTTTTCATTTTCATGATAAGCAAACTTAGGGATGACATGCCAGCAACAAACGCTGACACTACACATCCAAGTATATTGGACCAAATTATGAAAGACAAGAATTGTACTTTTGAATTCCGTAAAGTCAGTGTGGAAAAGGTGAAAAAAGTATTGTTGTCAGTAGCTAGCCAGTTTGAGTTGAAACACTATTGAAAGCAAGCTGGCAACAAGTTAACGTTAGCTAGCAGGGATCAAATCTGTCTTCATGTGCAATGTTAGCTATCAAACCTTCCTCTCACATTATATGCCAGGGAGAGGCTATGTATTTAGCTTGTTGTATCACATTATAATAACCTAGTATCATAGCTACATAGCCTATCCAAGAATGACATGTAAATCAAATCAAATGCATTTATCACATGCTTCGTAATGTAACGTTAGCTAGCTATAAACAAAACATAGCTATTTACCAACAACACGCCAGTCTTAGGTTTGACGGTTGACAGCCAAAGTAGAATAAAGTAATCCATATCCTATCCATCTGCCCAAGATTGTTGAACAAATTTATGGAAGCCCATTTTCATTCCTATTTTCAGAGGGAAAGTACATCCACATGCAGACAACAAATGTCCATATGGCGGTCCGCAACGTGTTGTTTCTGGGCAATTGGGCATCATTGGCAAAAGAGCACATAAGTAATCCATACACAACCCTCCAGTAAATTGTGATGAACGAACTCACTTACAAAACTATGTTTTGGACGAGCCTAACTTTATGACCAAAATTATCCAATTTACACTTGGTAGTCGATTTTGACACTACAATTAATGTGTCTGACTCATATCTATGCGACATAAGCTGTTTAAAACCAGAGAAGTTGGTTCTAAGTGGCAATAACCTTTACAGTTGTGTTTGTAGCTTTTATGGTTTTGCCCCTAGAGGAGGCAGAGGAAGTTGGAAGTAACTATTTCTAAAGTTGTGCTTGGCTTTCAGCAAGCACACTTTAATTACACAGTTTAGTTTATTGAGTAATTGACAATCTTGGAGTTTAGATGATTATTCAGAGTACATCTAGTGGATTTCCATGCACACGTTCAGTTACAAACAAAAACAGGATTTCCAAACAGACAACAATTAATCACATTTCAAATATTTCTGTCAAAGCAAAGTGGCCTACTGACAAATCACAATGTCTGGTGTGGTGATCCTCAGGTAATCATGAGGATGTTATACTGTCCAATAGGCATACAGTTCAATCATTTCCTCCCCTTCATCCTGGGCGAACAGGTATGTGGCAAAGTCGAACAAAAACGCCTTAAGCTTATGCTCGTTTGACACCCACCACGTTTTGTAGATAACCTCCCCAAACAGCACAAAGAGGAAGAAGATGACAAAGACAAGAAAGCAGTGGTCCGTGTAGTAGGTACTCTTCTCCTGGTTGGTCTTCCTGCGACATTTCTTTAAGACGTCCTCCATTGGGTGATTCTATGAATCACATCAACCTAAATCCTCTCAAGATTTCAAGATTTCAAGGTTCATAAAACTAAAGAATAATGAGAGAGAAATGCAAAGTGTATGGTGATTATAGTTTTACAGCACCAATACTAGAGTGTCCCTTCTGAATACTTGTATTTTGTTCGGGGGAGTGCTTGTGACCCAAGGTAACAGATGGGTAAAGGTAGAGAGAGAGAGAGAACTAACATGGAAAATTGGCTTTTGTTAATCAGGTCAGTCTGCTCTTTCACAGACAACATGAGTGACAGGAGCAAATTGCACAAGCCCTTGCATCAGTGTCACCTCTCCCATGTCCCGGCCTGAAGTATTTAGTCTGTGTAGACTGTCCATTCCAAACAGCTATTTCTAACAGATCCATGCAGGATCTGAGCCATCTCTTTATTTGAGTCCACCACTTCGCTCTCTGTATCAGTGGGGTCAGGTGTTAACCCCATCTGGGCTCAGGATTGATTGGTTTCTGTGGCGTGCTTTGCCAAGTCGTGGGTTGCCCACATTTGGCGTGCTCCTCAGTCACAGATGTATTTGTACTTTGTAATAAAGATTATGTTGAAGTACATCATAAACAAGGACAGTGCATGCTTTCAGTATCTCTACTTTTAGGAAACATTTGGAGGTAATATCAGAATCTCAAAAAATCCCATACTCTGATAGCCATATAAAACAATGCTGATGATGCAGATTGTCAAGCAATTTAGCTAGTGTGTAATTAGTAGGATATGATTATTTATTAACTTTGAATGCAAATGCAATATCCCCAGACTCTCTTTCCAACCACCTACTCCCATGTGTATCAGTTATATAGAAGTGCCTTGTGAGGGTCAAGTTGATGAGGAAGCAGAACTGACAAAGGCTCGCATAAAGGTTTTCCAGGGTTGTATAAATCACACAGCCATAATATACTGCATGTAATTAATTCACTTCGGATTTAAATCGGGCTCACTCAGATGCCCGGAGCCTTTTCAAACCCCCTGTCAGTGTTATGAAAATTATGGCACAACCAAGCTCAGGAGAAAATACTACGGATCATTCTTCTCAAACAAAGCATTGTTGAACCTGTTCACTTGAAAACAGCGTTCTTCTTTAGAATAATCTGTGGAGCTTGGTTTACAGAGAATTGTCTTGATTTACATTTCCTTTGTGGATCTTGATGGACAATAGCTTGACTGTAAAACGGATATAAGCATATTGAGTGATCTTCCCGGGAAAGCATGGGATTTTACAGTGGTACTGAACCAACTCTTGTAAATCGTTATTTTTGTTAAAACGCCATTCACCAAAACAGTTGGCAAGGTAACAGCACCCCACCCATATACATGCCACTAGCTTGGCACTAAAGCTGAAAGAGGATGAGTGTGTTACAGGCCAATTTGACAAGGATCTCGTTATACAGCAAATTACTCAATATGCATTGCAGCTGGCATCAGTGAGTGAAATTACAGATATGGGCTGGGCTAATTCTTATTTAAAGTCTTCCCTTTTCCAGGATTGTCTTTCCCAGGTGGGATCTATTTCAATTGTAAATTCATTTCGTTTCCATAATTCAGTGAAGTGCTCTTTGTTGGAGTTCATTCCACTAATTGGGGGCCATTACAAATTAGGCTGCAGTCCACGTACTGTTTCCTTCATCCCAGATGTCTCTCACACGGTTGCATAACACAAGTTTCCTCATCATTGCACTATGGCTAATTCTTTGACACAACTATTCCGCAGGAAAAGCATAGAAACAATGCAGGTCCTGGCTAAGGGTGGACTGGAGCTTTCTTTGACAGGGGTGGCGGGCTAGGCTGGTCGGGGCAGGGGCTGGTCTCTTTGTGTTTACACAGCATGCAGCGGCGGGCGATCTGGACTAGCGTGGCGCGGAACCGCTGTATCCGGAAGGCATAGACCAGCGGATTGAGGGCAGAGTTGACATGGGACATAAAGATGCCCACGTACATGGCACTTTTGGGCATCCCACACTCCGGGCAGAAGAAGAGGATGCAGTTCATGACATGCAGGGGCAACCAGCATAGAGCGAATAACAAGACGACGAGCGCCAGGGACTTGGCTAATTTTAGCTCCTTGTGCAAGTACTTGCTGGTGTCGCAGGTGGCCTCTGCACGCATGTTGAGCTGCTTCCGGATCACCCTGAAGATCTCAGCATACAGTGCGATCATGATAGTCAGAGGAACCACCACCCAGCCAAAGAAGTTGAAGTAGACCATGTAGTCCATGCGCATGACCGTGGTAAACGTGCAAACTATTATGTCATCGCTGGTGGTGCTGAGGTTACCGTGTGTGTGCTCGTTGTGCCAGCCTAACATTGGCACCAGCCCGGTCAGGGCAGAGAGGAGCCAGCACAGGAACACTGCCACCCATGCCCTGTTCTGGGTCACGATGGTGCTGTACCTGAAGAGGACCAGAGGAATGATCAAAGTCGGTTTGAAAAACTACACAGTCAAACATTGAACATGCAAAACAGTTGGAGATAAAGTTTAGCTTAGACTTCAGATAATCTCCAGTCAAATATATCTAGAAATATGTTTTCATAAGCCATCTGTGTGAAATGCTTGATAGATGCATTAGGGATGCATTTTTAAAGTGCATGTTGTTATAAGTAGCAAAGCATGAGCTCTTATGAATAACGATGATGCACAATCTCGGTTTATTGCATTATGAATTAAATTAATGTATGGACTGCCATGCTGTTATACCCATTTGCTTCAGTGCCACTCAAGCTAACAGGGTGTCAAACGTATTCTGTGACAGAAGCACAATGCATTCATATATGAATTGAAGGTGATTTATAAAGTGTCACCAAATTTCCCGAGGACAAAGATATGGATTTTAGAATGTAAAATACTGAAAGCTAAGCAAATGTAAACATCAACATTTCTTTCCCGATTTTTTTAATGTGAGAAAATAAAAGGTGGCACTATGAAACCAATACAATTTAAACCAAATGTATGATAATTTAATATTAAACAGCCAAATTAAGGAACCGTTCCCTTTAATAGTAAGTTCCCACTGGCCACAAACGCCAAATCAACATCTATTTCACATTGGTTCAATGTCATTTCATTGTAATGACATGGAAACAACGTTGATTCAACTAGTGTGTACCCAGTGGGATTGGTCCCCTGTCCACATGACATTACAAATAAATAAGACGCACCAGGAACTTTGCCAAAAATGCGAACCAGCCTTAAAAATCACTCCTTGGGACGGACAAGAACATTTTAATATACTTAAAAGCTTTCAATGTCTGGCCCATTGATTTCTATTCAACTAAGCGTAGATATATGGCTTTCCAGCAGTCTGAGAGAAATTCTCCTCAGATACACTACATTACCAAAAGTATGTGGATACCTGCTCGTCCAACATCTCATTCCAAGAATCATGGGCATTAATATGGAGTCGGTCCCCGCTTTGCTGCTATAATAGCCTCCACTCTTCTGGGAAGGCTTTCCATTAGATGTTGGAACATTGCTGCGGGGACTTGAACGCAGCCTGGCTCGCAGTCTGCCAATGTTTGTCTATGGAGATTGCATGGCTGTGTGCTTGATTGTATACACAAGTCAGCAACGTGTGTGGCTGAAATAGCCAAATCTACTCATTTGAAGGGATGTCCACAAACTTTTGTATATATAGTGTACATTGCTACCGCATACTCCCTTGGTATCCCTCGCACATCAATATAAATAGGCCTTTGAAAAAGTCCACTTATACAGCGCCCTCAAAAAGTAATCACACCCCTGAATCAATACATGTCAGAATCCCCTTTGGCAGTGATTACAGCTGTGAGTCTTTCTGGTTAAGTCTCTAAGAGCTTTGCACTCCTGGATTATACAATATTTGTACATTATTCTTTAAAAAATTCTTCAAGCTCTGTCAAGTTGGTTGTTGATCATTGCTAGACACACATTTTCAAAACTTCCCATAGATTTTCAAGCCGATTTAAGTCAAAACTGTAGCAAGGCCACTCAATAACATTAAATGTCATCTTGGTAAGCAACTCCAGTGTATATTTGGCCTTGTGTTTTAGGTTATTGTCCTGCTGAAAGGTGAATTTGTCTCCGAGCATCTGTTGGAAAGCACACTGAACCAGGTTTTCCTCTAGGATTTTGCCTGTGCTTAGCTCTGTTCCGTTTATTTTTATCCCCCCAAAAACGTTCTAGTCCTTGTTGATGACAAACATACCCATAACATGATGCAGCCACCACCATGCTTGAAAATATGAAGAGTGGTACTCAGTGATGTGTTGTGTTGGATTTGCCCCAAATATAACGCTTTGTATTCAGGCCATAAAGTACATTTTTTTTGGCCACATTTTTTGCAGTTTTACTTTACTGCCTTATTGCAAGCAGGATGCATGTTTTGTATTTGTTTTATTCTGTATAAGCTTCCGTCATCTGTACAGGCTTCCTTCATTTCACTCTGTCATTTAGATTAGTATTGTGTGGTAACTACAATGTTGTTGATCCATCCTCAGTTTTCTCCTATCGCAGCCATTAAACTCTGTAGCTGTTTTAAAGTCCCAATTGGCCTCATGGTGAAACCCTTGAGCAACTGAGTTAGGAAAGACGCCTGTATCTTTGTAGTCACTGGGCGTATTGATACACCATCCAACGTGTTATTAATAACTTGCTCAATGTGATATTACATTTTTTTTCTTCTATTTTTAACCATCGACCAATAGGAGCCCTTCTTTGTGAGTCATTGGAAAACATCCCTGGTCTTTGTAGTTGAATCTGTGTTTGAAATTCCCTGCTTGACTGAGGGACCTTACAGATAATTGGATGTGTGGG
The DNA here is from genome assembly GCF_045679555.1 of Salvelinus alpinus. Classification (NCBI taxonomy): domain Eukaryota; kingdom Metazoa; phylum Chordata; class Actinopteri; order Salmoniformes; family Salmonidae; genus Salvelinus; species Salvelinus alpinus. Next base: position 7,910,158 of record NC_092097.1, on the reverse strand, counting down.
GTACAGAGATGAGGTAGTCATAAAAAATGATGTAAACACTATTATTGCACACAGAGTGGACACTATAATTGCACACAAACATATTATGTGACTTGTTAAGCACATTTTTACTCCTGAACTTATTTAGGCGTGTGCCATAACAAAGGCGTTGAATACTTATTGACCCAAGACATTTCAGCTTTTCATTTTTAATTAATTTGTAAAAATGTACAAAAACATAATTCCACTTTGACATTATGGGGTATTGTGTGTAGGCCAGTGAAACAAAATCTAAATGTTATCAATTTTAATAAAAAATGTGGAAAAGAAGTCAAGGGGTGTGAATAATTTCTGAAGGCACTCTATAATTAGAATGAACAGAAAATGGTCCTCACTAGGAATACAGTAAAATTCTTAATTTGTTGCCCTCAAGCAAAATCCATCTCATTATGGACAATCCTCTATTAAAAGTTTAAAACCACGAATATACTGTAATTTCATTACAGGTGGTGCTGCAGACCAGATAAATGTATTTCATGTGATGCAGTTACAGTATGTTTTTTTGTCATGAATTTGGCAGTTGTTTTTCAATAAATAGCATGCAACCGGTGGCTATACCGTGGACTCACTTGATGGGAATCTTGACCCGTAGGTAGCGGTCAATGGCGATGGCCATTAGAGACAGGATGGAACCCTGGGTGATGATGAGGAGCAGACAGGCGAGGAAGAGGCAGGTATAGAATTGAGTCTTCAGCCCCAGACTAATCACTATAGCCAGGGGAATGACCAGGGCTCCCACAGCGATGTCGGCCACCGCTAGAGACACGATGAAACAGAACGTGGTGTCCCTCAGGGCGCGGTTTACACAAACCACCAGCACCACCAGCACGTTTCCCAGCACAGAGGCCAGGGCGATGGCTGTCTCCATGGAGATGTAAATCATGTCCACATGCTCCCGTGGCTGGATACCGGGAGAGGAAAACATTTTAAAAGTCCTCAGATCTCCCCTTGCCTTGCCTCAGAATGGAAATGGTTTAAGAGGTTTTTCTTCAATTGGTCCTATGGATTCAACTAATTTCATTGTGTCCTCCTCCATTCTATGTGTTCCCTCTGAGTTGCTGCTGTTGAGAGAAGCGTGGGTTGTCGCTGATCTGGCATTGATTGAGTGGGCCCTATGTCAATGAGGGGATCTGGGGAGATGAATGTCCAGCATCCTCTTCTAGCTCCACACTGACTGGCTGACAGGCTGATCCCCTGCTTCTGTCCTCCTCTCCTCCTTCTCCTCACTTGCTCTCACTCTTGGAGAGTGAGCTCTCTCTGAAACAAGGGAGGGGCCTCGTTCTCTTTGCAGCAGTCTGCAGCACCACCACCTCCCATCACTCCTCTGGAACAGTAGCGAGCTCCCCACATGCCGTCAGAAGTGTGTGTGTGTGTGTGTGTGTGTGTGTGTGTTTGTGTGTGTGTGTGTGTGTGTGTGTGTGTGTGTGTGTGTGTGTGTGTGTGTGTGTGTGTGTGTGTGTGTGTTGTGTGTGTGTTTGTGTGTGTGTGTGTGTGTGTGTGTGTGTGTGTGTTTATAGAGGGGAGCTGTGACTATGGTCTGGCAGGTGGGTCTTATAAAACAAGCATTTGGGAGATTGCATGCTTTTCGGCAGGGCCACTCAAGCTAATAGGGTATCAAATAAAGTTGGAGTGCCAAGGTGCCATCTTAAGTTTTTAGTACTCTGTCACCTGAGATGCACTACAAATATGACTGTGACACTTTATTTAATTTTTTATTTATTTATTTAAAGTCAGTTTAACCTTTTCTCAATACAGGGGGTGCTGTTTCCACTTTGGAAAATATCGTCTCCAAATTAAACTGCCTCATACTCAATTCTTGCTCGTACAATATGCATATTATTATTACTATTGGATAGAAAACAATCTCTAGTTTCTAAAACCGTTTGAATTATGTCTGTGGGTGAACCAGAACTCTTTCTACAGCGAAAATCATGACAGGACATGCGAAGGTCAGAAAAATAGTCTCTGTTCTCAGATCAGTTTAAAGCTCTGTGTGTGCCCTATGGATCGAAATGCACCCGCCTTCCCCTGGATGTCAGTAACCAATGAGAAGTGGAATGGAGTCTATAAAAGGCAATGGAGTGACATGTACGTTCTTTTGGACGCTCGCCAAGGCGCAAGAGAGGACATCAGAATGGCATGTTGAATAGCTCTTGTTATCGGGCTAAGATATATCCGTCTGTGATTTAATTCGATATAGGTGTTAGAAACATCATAACGAAGTTATTTGAAACCGATTTATATCAGTTTATGCGAGTATATTGCTATTTTCTGAATTTTCGTAGTATTGCGTTTGAGGATTTGGACATGTGTGTGCCACGTAGCTAATGTTAGCTGCTAGTTCCGAAGTTGAAGTGGACGTTTTACAACAAAGCAACGATTCTTTTGGACAAAAGGACACCTTGCCCAAGATTCTGATGGAAGCTCGTCCAAAAGTAAGAGCTATTTATGATTTTATTCCGTATTTATGTGGAAAAATGTAAACGCATTTTTCGGCCATTATTGCGGCACTAGTCTGGCTGTAACGCACACTGTATGTCTAGTAACGTTAATTTAAAAATAAAAAATCTAAATCAGCGGTTGCATTAATAACCAATGCATCTTTCATTAGCTGTCCAACCTGTATTTTTTTAGTCAATCTAATCGATAAATAATCGTAAACTTAGGTGCCCTTCCAAGATGGCGCCGGCCAGAATGCATGCCATGTTTTGACTGATTACATAGCATAACCACGATTTGTGATGCTAAATATGCCCATTTTCGAACAAACTCTATATGCATTGTGTAATATGATGTTACAGGACTGTCATCTGAAGAATTCTGAGAAGGTTAGTGAAAAAATTAATATATTTTGGTGGTGATAACGTTATCGCGCTTTTTGCCTTGAATCAATGCTGGGGTGATGTTAGCTCATGTGGTATGCTAATATAACGATATATTGTGTTTTCGCTGTAAAACACTTAGAAAATCTGAAATATTGTCTGGATTCACAAGATCTGTGTATTTCAATTGCTGTACGCTGTGTATTTTTAAGAAATGTTTTATGATGATTAATTAGGTAATACACGTTGCTCTCTGTAGTTATTCTAGTCGCTTTGGTGAGTTTTGTGATAGTGGCTGCAATGGTAAACTATGATTTATACCTGAAAAATGCAAATTTTTCAAAAAAAACATATGCTATACCATAAATATGTTATCAGACTGTCATCTTATGAAGTTGTTTCTTGGTTAGTGGCTATATATATCTTTATTTAGTCGAATTAGTGATAGCTACTGATGGAGTAAAAAACTGGTGGAGTAAAAAAAGTGGTGTCTTTTGCTAACGTGGTTAGCTAATAGATTTACATATTGCGTCTTCCCTGTAAAACATTTTAAAAATCAGAAATGATGGCTGGATTCACAAGATGTTGGTCTTTCATTTGCTGTATGCTGTGTATTTTTCAGAAATGTTTTAGGATGAGTATTTTGGTAATTGACGTCGGTCTCTGTAATTATTCCGGCTGCTTCCAACGCTATTTCAGATTGCAGCTGCAATGTAGAACTGTGATTTATACCTGAAATATGCACATTTTTCTAAAAAAACATATGCTATACCATAAATATGTTATCAGACTGTCATCTTATGAAGTTGTTTCTTGGTTAGTGGCTATATATATCTTTATTTAGTCGAAATTGTGATAGCTGCCCATGCAGGAAAAAAATGGTGGAGAAAAAAAAGTTGTGTCTTTTGCTATCGTGGTTAGCTAATAGATTTACATATTGTGTCTTCCCTGTAAAACATTTTAAAAATCAGAAATGATGGCTGGATTCACAAGATCTGTATCTTTCATCTGGTGTCTTGGACTTGTGATTTAATGATATTTAGATGCTAGTATTTACTTGTGGCGCTATGCTAGGCTATGCTAGTCAGCTTTTTTACTGTGGGGGGTGCTCCCGGATCCGGGATGAGTACCAAGTAAATTAAGAACAAATTCTTATTTACAATGACGGCCTACCCCTGCCAAACCCGTATAACTCTGGGCCAATTGTGCGCCGCCCTATGGGACTCCCAATCACAGCCGGTTGTGATACAGCCTGGAATCAAACACGTGTCTGTAGAGACACCTCTATCACTGAGATGCAGTGCCTTAGACTGCTGCGCCACTCGGAGCCCACTTACCCAAGAAGATTTGTGAAGAACCAAACTAAAAATCTTCCCCCCACGCATTTGTGCTAACCAAGACCGCTGTCGTCCTCTCAAATAGCTTTGCATAAATTAATGGACCTTACACAGTGTCCAGATGTTCTGTAAGTGATGTGACGTTTTTACTTCCTGAATATCCACAAAGAGAATCTGTAGAGATAGAAATAGAACCTTAAATCCCCTATAGAGTAATGTTATACCCTGCCTCTTCGCCTTTAGCCTTAAAGGTGAATTAATAAATAAATAAATCATCTTCAGTGTGGCTGGAGTGCTTCCCAGTCTTAAGGCGAACCTACAATGCTGATATCGATTTCTCCTTAATCAGAAAGCATCAGTATACAAGCTACATGGGAGAATTTAGAATTATGTCATGTGCAAGTTATGATTTGTAGTTATTCAGGTGCAATCCATGGTTTAATTTCATACCCCAGCTAATTCACTGTGAGAAATACAAACTCAGCAAAAAAAAGAAACATCCCTTTTTCAGGACCCTGTGTTTCAAAGATAATTCATAAAAATTCTAATAATCTTCTTCATTGTAAAGGGTTTAAACACTGTTTCCCCATGCTTGTTCAATGAACCATAAACAATTAATGAACATGCACCTGTGGAACGGTCGTTAAGACACTAACAGCTTACAGACGGTAGGCAATTAAGGTCACAGTTATGAACATTTAGGACACTGAACAGGCCTTTCTACTGACTCTGAAAAACACCAAAAGAAAGATGCCCAGGGTCCCTGCTCATCTGAGTGAACGTGCCTTAGGCATGCTGCAAGGAGGCAGATGTGGCCAGGGCAATAAATTGCAATGTTCGTACTGTGAGACGCCTAAGACAACGCTACAGGGAGACAGGAAGGACAGCTGATGGTCCTCGCAGTGGCAGACCACGTGTAACAACACCTGCACAGGATCTGTACATCCGAACATCACATCAGCGGGACAAGTACAGGATGGCAACAACAACTGCCGAGTTACAGCAGGAACGAACAATCCCTCCATCAGTGCTCAGACTGTCCGCACTAGGCTGAGAGAGGCTGGACTGAGGGCTTGTAGGCCTGTTGTAAGGCAGGTCCTCACCAGAGATTACTGGCAACAACGTCGCCTATGGGCACAAACCCACAATCACTGGACCAGACAGGACTGGCAAAAAGTGCTCCCCTCTCTGACGAGTCGCGGTTTTGTCTCACCAGGGGTGATGGTCGGATTCGAGTTTATCGTCGAAGGAATGAGCGATACACCAAGGCCTGTACTCTGGAGCAGGATCGATTTGGAGGTGGAGGGTCCGTCATCGTCTGGGGCGGTGTGTCACAGCATCATCGGACTGAGCTTGTTGTCATTGCAGGCAATCTCAACACTGTGCGTTACAGGGAAGACATCCTCCTCCCTCATGTGGTACCCTTCCTGCAGGCTCATCCTAACATGACCCTCCAGCATGACAATGCCACCAGCCATACTGCTCGTTCTGTGCGTGATTTCCTGCAAGACAGGAATGTCAGTGTTCTGCCATGGCCAGCGAAGAGCCCGGATCACAATCCCATTGAGCACGTCTGGGACCTGTTGGATCGGAGGGTGAGGGCTAGGGCCATTCCCCCCAGAAATGTCCGGGAACTTGCAGGTGCCTTGGTGGAAGAGTGGGGTAACATCTCACAGCAAGAACTGACAAATCTGGTGCAGTCCATGAGGAGGAGATGCACTGCAGTACTTAATGCAGCTGGTGGCCACACCAGATACTGACTGTTACTTTTGATTTTGACACCACCCCTTTGTTCAGGGACACATTGTTCAATTTCTGTTAGTCACATGTCTTTGGAACTTGGTCAGTTTATGTTGCAGTTGTTGAATCTTGTTATGTTCATATTAAATATTTACACACGTTAAGTTTGCTGAAAATAAACGCAGTTGACGGTGAGAGGACGTTTCTTTTTCTGCTGAGTTGAGTACGTTTCGAATAGTACATTAGTGCTTAACAGTACCTACTCCGTTGTTATTCTATATCGGGAGGCAGATGATCAGCAGGCAGATTTATGCTCATACAACACACATTTTCGTCCTTTTCATCATCTTAAAACATCATCTATTTATGTGATTTTTAAAAATTGAACTTCACACAGGCTAACAGCCCGCCAGTTGTACTTCAAGCCTCATTCTGTATATTCGCTCCATCAACTTGTACATTCTGGACCAGCGCTTTGCTAGAAGAGTCATGGAGCTAGAAAAGGGACACGCAATTAAAACATTCACATATTGAAATATCATATGCATGGAAATGAATTGGAGTGGAATAGCAGAATGTTAATCATTCTGCAAGCCTTAGCCTCGTACGAACCATTCTGATCTCTCAAGCTTAATGTAAGCTCGTGAGATCAGGATGGTTTGTTCGAGGTTAAGCAAGCCTATAGACAAAAACATTTAATTAACCTAAAACACAGTTCTCTCAATAAGGCAATGTTCATCTCTGAATCAGAAAATCTTGGCAGTTGGCAGCCACTTCAGAGGATGCAGTAATGAAGCAATCTCTGTGATGGCCCCTCTCAATCCATTAAGGAGAGTAGAAGTTTCAACGTCTGCCTGTAAACACATTCATTTTATACTCTCTTTTTCTGGAGGAAACCGATGACTCAGGACTTTTTGTGGATCATTGCCTCTGACCTCAGACTGTGCTCTGTGCCTTAGCGTGTTGGTGACCTCAGACTGTGCTCTGTGCGTTAGCGTGTTGGTGACCTCAGACTGTGCTCTGTGCGTTAGCGTGTTGGTGACCTCAGACTGTGCTCTGTGCGTTAGCGTGTTGGTGACCTCAGACTGTGCTCTGTGCGTTAGCGTGTTGGTGACCTCAGACTGTGCTCTGTGCGTTAGCGTGTTGGTGACCTCAGACTGTGCTCTGTGCGTTAGCGTGTTGGTGACCTCAGACTGTGCTCTGTGCGTTAGCGTGTTGGTGACCTCAGACTGTGCTCTGTGCGTTAGCGTGTTGGTGACCTCAGACTGTGCTCTGTGCGTTAGCGTGTTGGTGACCTCAGACTGTGCTCTGTGCGTTAGCGTGTTGGTGACCTCAGACTGTGCTCTGTGCGTTAGCGTGTTGGTGAGCAGACACAAAAGTAAATCACTTGTGTTGGAGATGGTATCACCTTTCCCATGTGCTGTGTGACATCTGCAGAGAGGGTCCCAGGCAGTGTTCCCTGGAATTTTTTGGGGCACTGACCAAATTTTTGATCATGTGAGCGGAAACTTGAAAGTTGTGAGAATTTTGTGCAACTTCCAGAGCACGTTTACAGTGAACACTGAGGCTGTACCCTTACAGTTTTTGACAGTAAACAATAGGCTATTGTGGCTATTTGAGCATAATGTAGGCCTACCAACAAAACCAATGGAGCAAATCACATAACATTTTCACATGGAAATAGCTTTGATTTCTATGATATAGCCTACAGTATATGTGGTGTTCATTGCAGGCCTACATTGCATGTGACTTTTTTACATTATTAAGGGCTTGATATTATTTATTTGAACTTGGTCTGTAACACCATTGGCCAAATAGGTGACTGTAAATGGCATTGTATTGTGTTGTATGATGCAAGAAAACACTTTACAAAATCAAATGTATTATTATTACCACACAGAGAATTAGACAATGTAGGCTACCCCTCTGCCTATTGGCTTATTTGCATATTCAAGCCTGTCTCAAAATACAACACTGTCTAATTTACTTAAGACGTAAGCGTTTTACTTCACTGGCTTTTCAAAAGACAGCTTGAAATGTGGCCTACTCGCTTTGTGCTCTTGTAGGAAGCAGTAACTCCCCATTGCTGACCTATACTTATCTATAACTGGGCTAATAACTCGATAACTAGGAAAGAATATCAACAAATATGATCTGAAAAGCACATTCACTCGCGGGGGATTGAAAGACCACTTGTGAGCTACCCCCGCCAATAGAATTCTACTCCGTTGTTTATAATCTATAATCTATGCATAGTCACTTTAACTCTACCTACATGTACATATTACCTCAATTACCTCGACTAACTGGTGCCCCCGCACATTGACTCTGTACCGGTACCTCCTGTATATAGCCTAGCTTGTTATTTTACTGCTGCTGTTTAATTATTTGTTACTTTTATTTTCTATTTTCTATTTTTTGTCATTTATTTTTTACTTAACACTTATTTTTTTTTATTTTTTCTTAACTTCTTAAAGCATTGTTGGTTAAGGGCTTGTAAGTAAGCATTTCACTATTCGGCGCATGTAACAAATAAAATTTGATTTGATTTGAGTAAAGGTGGTCTAGAGTTTTTTCCCTCTGGTTTCACATTTAACATGCTGGTAGAAATGAGGTAAAATGGATTTAAGTTTCCCTGCATTAAAGTCCCCGGCCACTAGGAGCGCTGCCTCCATAACAATGAGCAAGTGATGCATGATTTCATCTGGCATAGAAAATGTGCTCTCTCGTCAGGACACTGCTGTTTAGAGAAGCTAGCCAACAACACAGGTAACACAATCACTTCAAACTGAAGCTTGAAAGACAAGCTGCAGTTCGTTTCAATTGACCTGTTTTCTATTGATATTTTTTACTATATACTGTATCCATAAAATGTTTCGACTGGCTGAGAAAAGCTCCATACCTGTCTGTCTCATCCTGACTCCCGACACGTTCATTACTATGCGACAGCTTGAGATCTAATTTAAATATTGAAACAATGTTGCAAATGTCGGAGGGACAGACAGCCAGGTTTATACAAACCTCCGCTGTTGAAAACTAAATGGTAGTCTAAAAGAAATGTGAGATAATGTCTATATGCTTTATATAGTGAAGATCAAGTTTATAAATTGCCTGGCTGGGCTGATGAGACAGTGGATTGGGCAGTAAGATGGAACAGAGTAAACAGGCATTTTAACGTCATAGATTTAGCCGGTGGTAACTTGTGGAAAAGACACCGTCTGGAATGCACTTTTAACCCATCAGCATTCAGGATTAGACCCAGCCGTTGTATAATATGTAATACACCTATAGAAGAGTTGTTTCAGGCCAATGAGTACATTTTAGTCAAACGGACCACTGGTAAACCAACCTGTAAGCATACTGTAGTTCAGCAGTAGAGTGGCTCGGTTGGTAGCATGGCACCTTGCAACGTCAGGATTGTAAACCCAATTCCCGGTGGGACCACCCATACAAAAAACGTATGCACTTTGGAGTGGAGTTGCTTTAGAGAAAGTCTTGCTAGATGGTATATTATCTACAGTAGACCTCTAGTGAAAAGGCACCTGACTTCTGGGTACATTTTGCGACAGAAAACAACTGGCCAGCGATTACACCTCTGAGACTGTATCACTATGAATATCTGTCATGAATTAGATTAGTACCACGCAGATATCCGTCAGGTTCCCCTGGGATTATGTGACTGTGGTGAAGTGGTCCTATTACCGGTTTACCGAATGAGTGCAATGTTCTCCACATCCTCACCAAACGTCCCATTCTAGAGATGATGGATGCCTCGAATTACCCATTAGTGCTAATGCAGCTCTGAAGCTACAGTACAGAGCACTTGCTATCTTATTATGACTGATGTAATGCACCTCCACACAGAAGATGGTCGTAGACTGGATGAATGTGTTTCAATGGTGAAACATGAAGCACAATGAGTCACCAGATATTGTTGTTTTGTTCTGGGGGAACCAGCAATAAAACAATGGCATTGAAAGCCAAAATACCAATAGCATCTCAGAAGGCTAGGAGGAGCACAAGCGGCTCCTGCATTATCGCCCACACAACAACTTCAGTTATGGGCTGGAGCTTATTTGACAGACTAGACTAGACAAAGGAAAATCACTTTGTCAGCGTTATATTTAATTTAAAAGTTTGTCTACAAGCTAGAAAGAAATCAATATTATACAAAGACAAATAACCGAGCCACTGGTAAGCATGCTATCTCATTTATTTTTCTGTTTGTATGAGTGTTTCGTCTCTTATAGTGGTTATTGTGTTTGTAATAATCTGTTTGTTTGCTTCGGTTGCGTATCCATTTTTTGGATGTCATGCCTGCTTTCATAAATTAAGTATAATTTATGGATAACTCAGCAATGTGTCCTTCAGGAGAAGTGAAAGTGTTGATTCCCTTGTTACCCCCCAGGGTATACACTTTTGACATCTGTACGGGAACATTGTGGAATATTATCCAACGACAACCCATATCCTTGGTCACTGTCACTCAACTGGATCAAACTGAATATAACCATTTACTGCTGAAGCAAACAAATCATTAAATGAGAATGCAATTTTTATTTCCTTGTTTCATCTGCCCCTCAAACATACACCTTTACCTTGGAGATTAAACATATTAATTGGATAACTGGCAAATACTGCATCATATTTCTATTTCTGAGCAACTTAATCATACAGATTTTTTTTTTTTCTTTTAAACAGGAAATCTATAAGAACCCAGTGCCCCACCCACCTGACTTCCTCTCCTGCCTCCATGGCCATTTTTATCCTCACCTTTTGTTTTTTGTTTTAATATTATTATTTTTTGACAAAATGCAAATATATATATACCCTTGGCAATAGATTTCCCATATGAGAATTATACAGGTTCTAAAAAAGGTATTGATACTCGTTGCTAAGGGACTATCGCCTCTAATGGCTGCCTACACTATTAACATGTCGTATCCTCAACTGGGTTGCTGCTGATATTGTTCTCAGTGGTCTGGTTGCTCTGAAAGCCCTGGTTTCATCCTCTACGGGATCGGTGTCCTTATACCGGGACTGTTGAGCTAACATGCGCTAATGTGATTAGCGTGACGTTGTAAGTAACAGCCAACTTTCCAGGACATAGACATGTTTATGTGGGCAGAAAGCTAAAATTCTTGTTCATCTAACTGCACTGTCTAATTTACAGTTGCTATAACAGTAAACAAATAGCATGCTGTTGTTTGAGGAGAGTGCACAACAACAAAACAGTTTTATCATGGCAACTGGTTTAATACATTCACCTCTGAAGGTAAATATTGTACTAATCTTGCTCTGATTTGTCATCCTGAGGGTTCCTGAGATAAAAATGTAGCATAGTTTTGTTTGATAAAATCCATTTTTAAATTCAAATGTAGGAACTGGGTTCTACAGTTTGAACCCCTGCTGTCTCTGGCTCCACACACACCCTGCCCCGGACATCTATAGTAGAAGTCGTAAGTTTAAAAACACTTAAGTTGAAGTCATTAAAACTCGTTTTTCAACCACTCCAAAAAGGGAAACCCCACTGTATGGAGTTGACTTTTTTACACCCGTACAGGGGTAATGCACCATAAAAATTGGATGCCAACCGCCGTTAAACCCCACCGAAGAAGAAAAAATCTAAAACTACATCAAACAACGATGGCTGCTCTTGAGAGGCTTAGCGTTGATGCTGCAACCGTGCTATTTTGTTTGTTTTTTCACATTGTTTGTAACTTATTTTATACATAATGTTGCTGCTACCATCTTTTATGATCGAGAAGAGCTTCTGTACATCAGAACAGCGATTACTCACCTCGAATTGGACAAATAATTTTTCTTTAACGAGTCAGACAGGAAGAATATACTCCAAACACCCGAACAGGCCCTTATCCCCGTCATTCGCTGGAGAAAGAAACTGAGATTTCGCAGAAAGAGATCGGGGTGCCTTGTGAGGATCAGGTGATGAGAGACTAATCTGCCTTTGCCATCCGTACTGTTAGCCAACTTTCAATCACTGGAAAATAAATGGGATGGACTGAAAGCATGTATATCCTACGGGACATTAAAAACTGTAATATCTTATGTTTCACCGAGTTGTGGCTGAACGACGACATTAATAACATACAGCTGGCAGGTTATACACCTCTATCGGCAGGATAGAACAGCAGCCTCTGGTAAGACACGGGGTGACGGCCTATGTATATTTGTAAACAACAGCTGTTGCACGATATCTAAGGAAGTCTCAAGGTTTTGCTTGCCTGAAGTAGAGTATCTCATGATAAGCTGTAGACCACACTATCTACCTAGAGAGTTTTCATCTGTATTTTCCGTAGCTGTCTACATACCACCACAGACCAATGCTGGCTCTAAAACCGCACTCAATGAGATGTAGTCATGTATAGTATGGGCCACAAGAGGTTGTTTAGGCTATTGTTCAACAGGTTGGCAGGGCTGGTAGAAATGGGTTGCAATCATATGCAAGAGAAATTTTGCACATAATCGGTTACGTGTTTTGGTGACGTTGAGAGCCTACTTCCCATCATGATATCTTCAGTGAGCTAGATTATGATTACATGGGTTACTTTGATGAGAAATATGAGGACTTTGAGATGGAAGCACACCACAGCAGCTCTGACAGATAAATAAAAGGGACACTTACAAATGTGGCACCACAAATGTGGCAGTAAGCCACTAGAAGCTTCTGTAGAACAACTGTCCCTTTATGGGGGCTGTGACTAGTTAGTTAGTTGGATGACTGCTCAGCAATGAGACTGTGTTACTATCTGTATGTTGTCACTTGTCCAAATGCAACTGTCACGTGTGCTCCCTCTCCGGCATCTAGGTCACCAGGCTGCTCGTTATGGCGCACACCTGTCACCAGCGTTACGCGCATAATGACACTCACCTGGACTCCATCACCTCCTTGATTACCTGCCCTTTATATGTCACTCCCTCCTGGTTTCTTCCCCGGTCGTCATTGTTTCTGTTCCTGTTTCATGTCAGTGCGCTGTTTGTTTCTTGTTTTGTTCCTTGTTGTGTCCATGTATTTATTACATGTATTCACTCCCTGAACTTGCTGCCCGACTCTCAGCTTACATCGTTACAGAATGATGACTCAACGAAGGGAAGCATCAAGGAGTGTTTTTTTGTTTTTGTGTTGGGGGTGATGTCGGTTCCGGGTGTTGGAGTCGGAGCTACCTGGGAGGCCTCAGCCGGTTTGAAGGTTCCCATGCCTCAGTGGGTTCAATAGGCTCCCATGCCTAAGCTGGGTGAACCGTTCCCATGCCTCAACCGAGGCAACCGGGGAGGTCTCAGCCGGCTCATCAGGTTCTCACTCCTCAGCTGGTTCGTCAGGTTTCTGCGCCTCAGCGGAGGTGACCTGTCCGCTCCGGATCCCCGGGATCATCCCTGTGGTTGGCGTCCTGCGGCTGGAGCCGAACGCGCCGGGGAGGGGGTACTGTCACGTATTCTTTCTTTCCAGGGCTCTAGGTCGTCATGCTCCCACGCCTCAGCCGGATCGACAGGTTCCCGCGCCTTCGCAGAGGTGACTGGTCCGCTCCTGATCCCCGGGATCATCATCTTGGTCGACATCCTGCGGCTGGAGCCGGGCGTCGGGTTAGGGGGTACTGTCACGTGTGCTCCCTCTCCGGCCTCTAGGTCACCAGGCTGCTCGTTAGGGCGCACACCTGTCACCAGCATTACGCGCATAATGACATTCACCTGGACTCCATCAGCCCCCATCAGCCCCAGTCGTCATTGTTTATGTTCTTGCTTTGTGTCGGTGCTCTGTTTGTTTCTTGTTTTGTTCATTTATTTATTAAATGTATTCACTCCCTGAACTTGCTTCCCAACTCTCTCAGCATTCATTGTTACAGCAACTGATTAAAACTGTCATAACTGTTGCTCTAAGCTGTCAGTGGTGTTGTTTCATTTCAACTGTCAACATTATGGATTTCTTTAAAATAATGATGCATTAATCAAGAACCATAAAACAAAGTTAGATGTTTACTTTGTTGCAGTAGACACAGCAATGATAAAGAGAAAGGTGTAGTGATAAATACAAGACATAAATAGTCCACAAATACAGATAAATAAAACATATTTACAGTGACAACTTAAAGGGAAACTTGGCCATGAGGCCATTTATCTACATCCCCAGAGTCAGATGAACTCATGGATACCATTTTTATGTCTGTGTCTAGTATGAAGGATGTTGGAGGTAGTTTTGCAAGACAACGCTAACTAGCATTAGCACAATAGCTGGAAGTCAATGGGTATCTGTTAGCATGCTAGCACTAATAACTAACTACCAATCACCATCTTAGAGATCATTTGATGGTCAGACTAAGCTGCCCACATCCCCAGCTAGCCTGGCACCCAAGTTGTTTGAAGTCAAACAGGTACCTTGGTCTGCTCCTTCAATTTGGACCTTAACCACCCACACAACTCACTGACTTCAGCTAGAATGTTTATGTTAAAACCAGGGAATGTCGTGAACTCTTTGCATGGTTTAACAGCTCTGCCTCCCTGACAACCTCCACAAGGGCTAGAATGTCCTTGGTCTGGCGAGCAGCATGATGGATGCCACTAGACTTTGACACCTCCAACTCAGCATCTGCGGTGTCCATCAAGTCCTTGATGACACCAGTAGACCTCCAAATCCTGTCTGCTCAGTCATGTTCGGACCCAGGCCCTGAAAGATAAAGCAAAGGGTTCGTCAGTAGTAGGCATAACTGACTCATAACATGTGTTATAGGCCTAATGATTAACATTGTGATTAACTACACATACTGATATGTATCTTGTATAGTGTGACATACCGGGTTGGAAATTCCACAAGGTGTTGCTGTCCCTCTCTCACTATCTAACACCTCACACTACTGTCCATCCCACAACCCCATGTAGTAATCTAATCTGTCTACAAGGCCCCTGCTGCTTGTGTAGGTGTAGGGTAAAGTTAGATGCTAGATGCTGACCTTGGGCAAATTTGGCTTTTCTCCCATTAATGGTTAAGGTTAGGTTTAGGGGAGGGGAAGCAGATTTTATAGCTGTACCTTGGGGAAACTTCAGCCTGGAGTGCCTGTGCAGTGGCTCCTTGGTTCTACTCCAAGTGGACATTTGTGATGCAAAACCACATCATTCACATATGTCCTCTGGCAATAAGGTTCCCTTTTATGAGAGCTGCTCTCCTCTACACTAATATCAAATGACAAAACCAACATAAATAATGAAATACACAACATTGGATTTGGACTGACAAGGTGTAATACAGTTGTGTGCTACTTTAGTTGTATTGTTCTAGAATCATTGTGTAGATTCTAGCTGTAATATTTTACAATTACTGTTGAAAAGCAGGAATAGTCCCACATTGAGCAGATGCACTTTGCAGTGTCTTCTGTTCTGTTTCCCAACAGCATGCAACTTACCTCCTTCAGACTATGCTGTGTGGGCATCTCGGTAGACAACTTGTTCTGACCTGGGTTTGGGGGATTGGGACACAACTTTTTTAGAGCCCTTGGGGTCTTTGAAGGTGTCGGCTCTCGGTCCCGTTTGTCAGCTGTTGAAGTTGTTGCTTCAACATTGGGACTTGATTCTTTCTCTGCTTCTTTCCATCTTTTAATCTTTCCATCTTTCTCTTCTACTCCACCAACCAAGCGAAGGCACTTCTAATCAATTGTAACCGATCGTCCTGGAACCGAGGTAATGTTAATCCTAATTACATCAGTCATTCGTTCAAAATCATCTAATTTGCTGCCTATGTTGGATCAAATATTTTCTTGGTGCTTGCTAAGGTGCCTTTTATGCACACATTTTCATGTCAACGATGGCGAGAATCATATACAGACATGCTAAGTAGTTACACGGACCTACTTCCTTGACAATTGTTGCTAGTAGTAATGTTGTTTGCCTACATAGAACAGACGCCTGTATATTTGTTAATTTATTTGTTTGTTTGGATCCCCATTACCTTTTTCAGAGGCAGCAGCTATTCTACCTGGGATGCACAAAAAAAACATGACAAGTAATTAAACACTGATAGAGGACAGTCACACAAATGTAAATACAACGATATACTTTGTCAATGTGACTTAACCATGATAATTGACCATCCAATGTTATACGTAGGAGTTTAGCTTCCTCAACAGGCTCGATGGTCACACCCTTTAAACTCCATCTGAGGTTTAGGTCTTAGAGATTGTAGTGAAACGGCGCTCTGTTACTACGTCATATGGTTCATTGGTCTGATTGGTTGAAGGTTGATCCAATTGCCCGCGAAATAATTTAGCGCAGCGGTCTAAGGCACTGTAGTGCTAGAGGCGTCACTACAGACCCGGGTTTGATCCCGGGCGTGTATCACAGCCGGCCGTGATCGGGAGTCCTATAGTGCGCCACACAATTCGACCAGCATTGTCCGGGATAGGGGAGGGTTTGGTCAGGGTAGGCTGTCATTGTATATAATAATTTGTTCTTAACTGACTTGCCTAGTTAAGGTAAGGGTTAAGGTTAGGTAAGGGTAAGGGTAAGGGTTAAGTTTAGGGTTGACAAGACTGCATTCGTGCAGCGAACCATATATGTTAGCTCGGGAGGTCAGGCCGATTTGCGAGGCTATTAATATTTAGCTGTGGTCGCATTGTGGTTTTCACATTGCCTGTGACTCGTGACATTTCGTGTAGGGTTAAATGTAAGAATGTTCAAAAATGCCCTTGCCTCTGAAACAATGATATACTACAAACATTATGACACAGGATATCTAAAATGTTACTTTATTTTCTGCATAGTTGAAACAATTACCATGTATTGTCAATGGGCTATAATGCTTTGCTCGGCAGGTGTATGAATGTTTGCGATATATTTGTTTTGATGTATTTGTGCTTTCAGATCCCTAAATCAACAACACCTAACAATTGCAAAGGGGCGTAGCATTTTCATTATTTTTTTCAGTGAGCAAGAAAACTTCCTCAAAGCCTGCTGGTTATAGAGGAACAATTCACAATAAAGCATACTCAGTCATAGAGTAAACGTCCATTGGACAGCTGACATGATGTCTGGAGGAGAGGTGGTATACACAGTGCTGGAGGTGCTGATCGCCATTGCCTGCTGCCTGGGAAATGTGCTAGTTATCTGGGCAGTGTGGTCAAGCAGTGCTCTGCGGCAGCCCATCTTCTGCTTTATGGTTTCTCTGGCTGTGGCTGACTTCCTCGTAGGGTCTGTGGCCATGCCGCTGGCTGTACTGGTGGATGGACGGGTGCAGACCTCGTTCAATGTCTGTCTCTTCATTAGCTGCGTGGTCATCATGTTGACAGTGGCCTCAGTCTTGTCTCTGCTAGCCATTGCTGTGGACCGATACCTACGTGTCTTCATCCCTCTCAGGTGAGCTGTTAAGGTGACATTTCAGGATGTTTACAGTTGGAAATATTATTCTCCTAGCTGTGTCCCATGTTAACCACATTCTAAGAAAGAAAATCATGCTTGGATGGAATCAGATTCCTTGTTTTCTTTTGCAATGCAATTCATTAAAACATCATACATTTCTGCTTCAACAGGTACAAAAAGACGGTAACAGAGAGAAGATCTTGGGTGGTAGTAGCAACATGTTGGTTTGTTGCTTTTATATTGAGCTTCCCTCCCATGTTTGGATGGTACAATCGTGAAACGTTGTCTCACTCAGAGAACTCAACCACAATCCTCTGCCATTTCCTGGCTGTGATCCCCATGTCATACATCGTTTACTTCAATTTCTTCCTCTGCATCCTCACCCCGTTAATTGTCATGGCTGTCCTGTACATCTACATCTTCTGTACCATCTGGAGGAACCTGAGGGAGAAAGCAGGGCACGGAGCCCAGTCCCACACCTACTTCAGGAAGGAGAGGAGCCTGGCCCAATCCCTGGCTCTGGTCCTAGTGCTGTTTGCCTTCTGCTGGCTCCCCCTACACATTATGAACTGTGCTGCCTACTTTGGCAGCCCGTCAGACATACCCCACACAGCCTTCTATGTGGGCATCCTCCTTTCCCATGCCAATTCAGCGGTCAACCCAGTCGTCTATGCCTTCAAGATCCACAGGATCCAGGTAGCGTACCTGAAGATCTGGAGGAGGTTCTTTGTGTGTCGCGATGACAACCAGGGCTCTCAGAGCAATCATTCCACTGAGCACAACCTCAGCAGCAACCCTAACAATGTGAGCAAAGGATAGTTAATGATGTGTTAAGTGCTGATCCCACAGATTTATTCTCTGATACTTTGAAAAAGACAATCCCAGGGATGCAGATCAGATAAAGTGGTCTACATCATTAATATCATAATGAGCATTATCTTATCATCAAAACCATACTCACATTATATTTAGATTCTTTACTAAAACTTTAGCTGACAAAATTGTTATTTTTATGTTTTTACTTCAGTTTTCATTGATTTTATCAAACCTAATGCAGCTGACCACATGTTGGATTTGTCTTTTCTCCGTGCTTTGAATGGCACAAGCTGTCTGCGATGGATGGTAGAGTTACTACAATCCAAATTGGCCACACAATCCATGCCTAATTTCCGTTGTTTTAAATCAGCCCTACAGACCTCCTGAAAGGTAGAAATACAAGATAGGGATCAATAAATAAATATGAGTTTGTCTGATTTGGGAACAGATAATACCAAACAAACGGGCTGCTCCATCTGTGCCGATAGGTAGCCTATATTCTTTGTCAGTGTGAGACAGAGGGAGGGGAGACGTCACTATAGTGAAATTTGTGTATGCAGTGCCACAGAAATCCAGAAATTCAGCAATTTGTTGATTTGTTGATACATTTAAACAGTATGTGACAAGTACTCATGTACTATCATGCACCCTCTGTTTGTAACAGGCCGGTAGAAAAGGAATGGCAGCAGACGGGGGTAAGCTAGCAATGTTAACTTCTATGCCTTCCCCTAACCCTAACCCTTACCTTAACATCACAAAATTATACTTAACCTTAATGGTGAAACTGCCATGTCCGTTTGCGATATTACTCTAATAAAAAACATGAGCTGGCGCACAACCACCATTGAAAATGATTTTATGTAGAGGTGTTGAATAAACTATAAACTAACGGTGAATAAACTGTAAGCTATAAAAACAAAGAGAGTCGCACACTCTATATATAAACTCCCAGTAATTTATTGGGTAAATCACCAACGTTTCAGCATCACTACCCTGAAGAAGGCACAGTGATGCCGAAACGTTCGTGATTTACCCAATAAATTACTTGGAGTTTATATATAGAGTGTGCGACTCTCTTTGTTTTTATAGCTTATCGTTTGCTATATTACAACAACAAAAAGGTTACTTCAAACAACATTTATTTTTCTCCCTCTGACATCATTGCACGCGCGATAGAACATCAGAGTATGTACGGCATATTTTACCCCGATGCTGGATAATCCTCTCTGTTTCACCAACAAAACAAAAACAATAACACATTTGCTGTTCGCCCTCATGCAGATGTCAGCTTTAACCCGAAGCCCTTTCCTGCAGTCAAATGACCTAGTGGCCTCATGGGTGGAATGTTATTTCTATTTTTCATGAATAAACATGATTCTTTTTAATAATCTGATGTTTCTATTTATTTCAGTCTTCTATAATGTATATAAAGTGTAATATTGGGATGCAAACTCAAAATGGAATACATTTCAACTCTATATCTGACATGGTACATGTGTTTGTCTGTTTTTTAAACCATGTGTGTGAGGTGTATAATATTGTTCCAAAATAGATTTGTTTAAGACTACCAAGAAACACTCTGTGTGAACCTGATTTAGCCCACGGCAGTAAAAAGTGAAAGGGTTAGTTCACCCAAATGAAAAAAATCATATATTGGTTTTCTTTAACCGGTAAACATTCTATGTACAAGAAATGACAGCAATCCGTTTTTGTGTTTGTTAGGTGTTAAGCCTGTGTCAAAATGTTTTCAAAACTGTAACGTTTACCTTAATTCTGATTATTACATCGTGGAATATACAGTATATAGTCAGGGCCTGACCTCCAGGGGGTCCCCGTTGATTTTGTTAGTCATTCTCACTCAGATATCATATTCATATCATATCATATAAGTCATTACAAAATAAAGAACATATGTAGAGTTGCATAAAATGTGTTTTAAAACTGCACAAATGTCTCTCCTCCCATGGCAAAATGGGTAGAATTGCAGAAAATTATAGGCATTTTAATGTCATAGATTTAGCCGGTGGTAACTTGTGGAATAGACACCGGCTGGAATGCGGTTTTAACCAATCACCATTCAGGATTAGACTCACCCGTTGTACAGTATAACTGTTATAGGTCAGTATTTTATTTTAGCATTGTTCAGAGGCGTTGGCATTACACAGCAAATTGCATGTCTTGTGAATGAAACTGAAGGAGAGGATGAAAAGCTTGTAAGTTTCATTTCAGTGTTGCATTTCCTGTGTCTAAATGCCAGTTCCTCAAAATGTATTGTATCAAATAGTTTGTCTATTTCTTATAATTGTTACCTTCTTTACTTATACAGGGGTTTCCCAAGATTGGAGATAAGATGTACTACAGTTATCCAATAAAGAAACCCTTCTCTAATGAACTTTTTGTATGATTATGCTTATTTTTAACGCAACCATTTACACTTCAACTTTTCACATAAGTTTGTGTTTAACGTTAAGAGTGTGTAGACCTACGGTATACAAATAGCTCTGACACTCTTCGATATCATCATATATTTTCAGAGATGAAGAAATCCAATCTAAAGTAACGTTTTTATTTCAAAAGGGTTTGTCAAATACATACTATTACATTGTATGTATTATACAAATGTTGTAATGACAATATTGTGTCTTGATTAACGTCTATTGGCATGGAGCTCATCCCCCTCTCTCCGGCATTATTCCCCTGGTCTTGTGTAAGCACACTAGACGGCAGTGGGATATGTATTTTATTATTGCGATATGGCATATTGCAATAGATGAACGAACACATTGTGTTCCTGCCATAATGATAACATGGCCGGGTACTCTGTATCAGAACTCAACTGACCTTGCTGGCAGTTGTTTCTCTTTTCTTTAAAGAGACGTAAGCTACATACTTTGAGTTTTGTTGACATTCAAACTAGGTCATACTGTAACTGTTCAAGTCATCGGTGTGGTAAATGTAGATGTAGTTGTCCCCCATGATGAAATCGGGCTTTATAACTAGGGCTTTCCAACGTATGTCTACAATGGGGTTGACATCTTGTGACACAAGTAACACAGGGCTGACAAAGGGGCACTTTAACAAGCCTTTATTCACATAAAACTCTCTGTGTGGTCTATATTAAAAAGGGCACTTCGTTTAGTATAACAGGCTTTTAAAATTCAATATTGGTGCACAATTTCTACTTAAAATATCAAAGAGATGCAAAAAGGCACAGGTGTTACTTTTGTGGAACGACCCTGGCAGTAAATGTATAAACCTATATCATGTGTGGTTACTGACCACAAAATAAAGCGTATAGCCCTATAGCATGTATAGTTACTGACAACAAAAAAACTATCTTCAGAATTGAAATTAGGAGTAATCAGATGTATTTAATGCCCTAAAAAGTCAGATTAAAAGACTAGATGCTGGTTTAATAGCTATATTTAACCTTTATTAATTAACAAAACCTTTAATAATGTTACCATAAAACATATCACAAGCCTAAAAGCATTTATTTAGGGCTTGATTTGGTTCTGGAGAACCAACCCTTATTGTTTAGATTTTGCAACACTGATGCATTCTCTGTTGAGTGCATTTCATATCCTTTCATTCTGGAGGAGCTCTGAATCGTGAACCTACAAGAAGGTCTCTGGAGTCCTGCTGCTCATTGGCCACCAAGTGGCGCTGGCGAGGCTATAAACACATTTGTGCTCCAGCTGTTGCTTTATCATAGTGAGATTGCATCCAATGCATTGAGGAATTCAGAGAGCAGCTTTCTGTGGACTTCCTCGTTGCTGCAGACGGTCATTGTGCCTCTCAAGGAAGGCAATAGACTGTATAGTTATCACCTGAATAGGATTCAATCCCTCCCACAAACTATACAACCTACTACCTCACCTCGCCAGAACATATTCAACTGAAAGACTGACGGATGAAGGACGAATGTCATTCAAACACACGTAAAAGAGATACAGTGAGAGGCGACAACACAAACACACTCACCCTAAAGTACACTTTCACTCAAACACAACAGGCCCCAACAACCCAAATAAAGCATTGGGAGGTCTAACAAAGGAAATGTTGCCCGTTCTCATTTTGTCCTGCAACAGTCTGTGAATGGGTGTAAATGGAGGTGATATGCTAATGGGGTAACTTCCCCACAGAGCAGAGACAGGCTGCAGGCAGGTATCCGGGCTAAGATGGGTGAGACGGTCAGGGGAGAACGGTCAATCTTCAGGGTTATTGACGATCAGTCTGTCTCCTTAGGAAAGACAGTAGATTGTATAGTTATCTCAGAGGGAGGACATATACCCCACAACTATTCAATCTACTACCTCAGCCTCAAGGACAGGTGCTTAGTCTGACCCAGAGTCTGACCCAGAGATGAGGTTTAGGAGTTCTACTGTGGGAACTGTGGGAGAGAGAGAAAGAGAAAGAGAGAAAGAGAGCGTTTGTATGGTTAGTGGTTGATCATTACTGTACATAAACACATACGCACACCCTTGCACATTAGCACTCGTACAAAAGCTCAAAACACATAGACACGCACACACACACACACACACACACACACACACACACACACACACACACACACACACACACACACACACACACACACACACACACACACACACACACACACACACACACACACACACACACACACACACACTCAAACACACTACAGGACAGTACATGAAGCCAACTTGAATGAAATCAGGCATTAACAGAAACCCTGCACATATCCAGTTTATTAAAATGACATCCCTCGCAATGGACTGAAGAGGTCGTCTGGTAACAATTTTATAGGGAATTACCTCCAAGGAGCAATTTCCTCTCTGGTTCTGGCTCCGCTGTTTAATCCTGGGCCTGGTTCAAATTCGCCACTACAGAACGAAGCTGTGAAAGCTCAACTGCTTTGCTTCGTATGAACTGTGCTACTGAACTGCGTCAGTTCACAACACCCAGAGGAGTCACCAGCTCGTATTATGGCATCGACAGGTGTGTCCGTGTCACTATAGCAGTTATACGGACAGAAGGCATGTCATGTGATCGCAACGGAATCGCATAAGGTAGCTTTTGCCAAAAGATTAACGAAATAAAGACGAAACGATGCAGGCGCTAAGGAAAGTGTGCTAATTTCTGCAAGCCTAAAGCGTAACTCACTGGCATCCAGAGAGGCTGGCATGTAATAAAGGAGAGCCGCGCCAGGAATTAGTGCCCATTTTTTCTGGTAACTTGGCTCTTTCCAGCCCTACAACCCCACGGAAGCTTGCTGTTTAATTGGTAGCTTATTTAAACATGGCTTCCCCCGGTTGCCTCCCCCTAGCCTGCACAGAGCTGTGTGGATAGCCTGCAAGAAATGCAAAGGAAGGAAGGAAGGGGAAAGGATGAAAACAAAATGGCAGCGATTCGGCCATTTTAGGGAGTTGCTTGGCACTCTTAAGTGACAACATCTGTGGGGCAGAAACCTGTGAAACTCTCTCGCTGCTTCTTTTAATCCATCGTGTTGGATCTCAGATGGATTTTTCTGTTTGTTTTGTCCGGATAAAAGGTGGCACTGTTATGCCCATCTGAGTGGATGAGATAAATGACTTTTACTACTTTCCAGCTTCCATAATTTTAAAGAGATGAAGGTGAATGAAAACCGATAATATTACATCGTTTTTATGCTGACATGGTATTTGGTAGTGAACTATTTTTGTACCTAGTCTCAGTCCTCCCCCTAATACAATGTTGTTTTTTTATCAGTGTGAAAGCCATTCAGTTCTTTGAAAAAGAGCTCAGTGTTAACTGTGCCAACTAGAGTTTGAAGTACCAGCTGGGCAGTGCAGCCCATGCCCCCCAGGGCAATGCTTTGGCTGGGTGGGTTGGGCCGGCTCAGGCAGTGTTATGGGAGACGATGGTCAAACCATGCAGAGGCCCCGCCGCTTTGCAAAAATTAGCATGTAAACCATAGCCTCTGAAAGGCACCAGGGCAGTTCATTAACATTCTGAATTCCTCTTTGGCCTAATTAAGGCAGACAGTGATTGAAATGTTTTGGCAGGCCGCGAGGCTGTTTGTAGGAGTGTCAGGGCCTGCTCAGTGGGGCCGAATGAGAAGGTAGTGGGGCAGGGAGGGAGTGGAGGCCTTAATTGAGATGTTGAATTAATTAGACTCCGAATGGCATCAGCCTCCCTTGACTGGCCACTGTACACAGACGAGACAGACTGAGGGGGACACTGATTTCTATCGACAAAAAATAAGTTCATGGCAACGGTTGAAGGCTTAGAGCTGAATCCTAACTTGATTTCTGAATGCGTTATAAAGTGTGTTAGTTTGAGTTACTTTGATCTTGAAGTTAAGATTCAGCTTATTGAGAAAGAGAGATTCATTCAGGAACCCTTTCTATGAGGTCCATACAAGGCATTATACATGTACACATAATGCACTAGGACAGAGTAATAATGCAGTATAAGCATAGTTATAGACACACATAAGGACTCCTATAAACACATCATTCCATATACCAATACTCCTAATGCATTATGAGTATAATCATTGCCAGTCACTTTTTCCTCAAGGACCACATAGCATTATAATGACCATCGGTGTGATGCATTTCAAACGTTTTTGTCAATGAGCATATTACTGCATCATCATCTTTGTTATGGTGTGTTGTAGCATACTCATAAGCCACTATAAAGTCATCTTTGATTGCTTTAGGTAAAGTGATGAAACGCCTAAGGCAGACAGATATTATACACCATAAGTTGTTGCTATACAATTATAAAGTGCACAGCAAATTGGCCAGGGTTGATTTTTCAGTTGAACATTTCTAGTGTTGATTCAGGACTTCAATTGACTCCGAAATGAACACTCAGTGGTGTAAACCCCAGTGTTGGTGTTAATAACCAGAGTTGCTGCACCAACTGCTGTTCACCAGGTGAAACAGCTAGAGCAGCTTCTGGACTGAGAGAGAGAAGAAGGTGCCATACGAGATGAGACGATAAAAACCCTGAAAGATTACAAAGTCTTACTCCAAGGGGAACTGTTCAAGAAGGAGTACTTCATCCGAGAGGTCACCGGTGTGAAAAAAAGAAGAATCACTTGAAGCCACTTAGGTTAGGAAAATCTATGAGAAGTAGAAATGAAAATAAGACAAAGTACATACTTGAAAGCACATTTGAAAACATGCATCTTGGATATGTGTACAGGATATTGTGTTGTCCTATTTCTCTGGCTTGACCCCATTAAAGTATCCATTTTGAATCTGCAGATGTGAAGCAGTCCAAAGTGGATATTTCCGATCACTCAGCTGATGATTCAGATGTTCATGACACCTCTGCCCTTTCTGACTCTTCGATGGATTCAACTCCCAAGAGAGGCCCAGTGAAACAGAAGAGACCTGCTCCGAAACACTCACACACAGTACACAAACAGAATGGAAGGAAGTCACACTCAAAGACGCCCAATTAGATTCAAGTGACAAATAAGTGAGATTTGAATGAATAGCACAACATCATTGATAACAAATACACATTCATTAAAACTTGTGTCAGTGGATTGTCTGTTATTCCTGAATGTTTATTTAACCACATTTAATGTGCCTCTTTCTCTCAGTGAAAAACACAAGAAGCATCATTGCCAGGTACAAGTTGGCTCTTCAAGGCTTCAAAAATGGAAACTCTATGAGGCCCGCCTTTGAGACTGTTGGACCGGACCGGACCGGGATTGCCCTTAAAGCTTCAGTTGCCGAGCTGCATCTGGCAGCGCCAGACATTCGTAGCCCTTTCCTGCAGTCAAGTGACCTAGTGGCCTCATGGGTGGAATGTTATTCATATTTTTCATAATTTCATATTTAATTACCATTATTTTAAAAAACAGCCAAACAGTTTTGCTTCAGTCCTCTGGGATATATATAAAGTGTAATATTGGGATGCAAACTCCAAAATGTAATACATTTTAGCTCTATATCTGAAATGGTACAGGTGTCTTCTTTTTTTAAGCCCATAACCATGTGTGTGAGGTGTATACTTTTATTTCAAAGTAGATTTGTTTGAGACTACCAAGAAACACTGTTTGACCAATATTTAGCCCACTGCAGTAAAAGCTTTTAACGATTTAGGCCCCTAGAAGTTGCAGAGAGGTTGAAGAAGCTGTCCTCTTTTGTGGAGAGATTTCCGCTCTGCCATGACCACGGATGATGAAAATAAGATCTCACAAATGAAAATGGACAGAGAGCTGTTGCCCATTGCTGGTCCTAAGTAAGAAGTTACTCCGCGAGATATTGCTGCTCTTCTTTGTTATTAAATCGTGGTCCTCTGTTACTCAGCTGGTAGAGCATGGCGCTAGCAACACTAAGGTTGTGGGTTCGACTCCCGCTGGGACCAGCAATTCTGAAGCACTACATTGCTGTGCATTATAATTGCTTAAGATTACACCTATAATGCATTAGGAGTATTGGTATATGGAATTGTGAGTGTATATGAGTCTTTATCTGTGTCTACAGCTATGCTTATAATGCATTATTACTCTATCATAGTGCATTATGAGTACATATCAGGCTGTATAATGCATTACGCAAATGAAGCGTCCTAGAAAGTGTTACCATTTAGGTCATATCCAGACTGTGTACACTTATTTAGTAAGAATGCATTTTGATATGCATTTGCATACAGCACGCTAACCTAAAATAAGATGGTTGCCAATTTCAAAACATTTCATGGTAAAATAGCTTAACACATTAGTAACGCTTGATCCAAAATAATGTTGCAATAATCACTTGTATCGTTTTAGTACCAGGTTTAGTACCAAGAAGCTATAGAACCTTTCGCACACCATTTTTTCCTACATGAAACCCATCATCCTGCTTGAAATGCTTGTAGGCAGTGACTAGCCACTCAACAGTGCTTCATGATAATGATGAGCCTCATAGGTCTGTGAGAGATTTGTTGTCATGCCTGAAGATTCGATGCATGACAACAGGGGATGGGGAGGTGACTGAGAATCCAGATTATGTTCAATGATTGAGTGTATTAACTGTATCCCTGTATGAGTCCTAATTATATAAACACAGATCTGCAGGCTTGGTAGATATATAGTAAAATACATATTTGTACACATAATATATAGCCTACCAAAACAAGCACATTCAACAAAAAAAAGACAGACAATACTCACAAAAACTCAATGTTCAAGTCAGCTAAAACCTGTATTCTTATTGTCAAGTGTTCAAATCCCAGACTGCTCACTCACTGACTATAGTGCACAAAAGAAAATGGCTGCCGTGGTAAGCGAGAGGAGCCGTGTTCCTGTCACACCTGCTGCACACTTTCCCTGAGAAAGACGTTATCAGAATGCTCTCTCTGTGCGTCGCCTTATAAAAAGTTGCTCTTCTCATCTTTGTGAGACGAGTAAAACAGCCGTCACGAAAAAACAAACTTGGTTAGCACGTTCCATACTGTGTAATAGTTGGATAACGAATTGCTCGCGATTAATATTTTGCCATGAGTACAATACGAAAAATATCTATCATGAGTGGTGGTCCATGGCGAAACACTGGGCACGACCGAGAGGGTAGAGACTGGTGAAGAATCTTGTATGCTCCTCTCTTCAATATCCGGTGCCATGAAATGGGCATTGTCTGTGTGCCAAGCTGAATCTCAATGAACCAAAAAGCGGGTGATGTAGTGGAGGGAGCATGGCAATGCTCGCCACTGAGGGGGGAGGGGAATATTGGCACCGGAGCAATGGGAGTCTGCCATGGGAGTTTGTGGGAGTCGGTATGTGACAATACAGTAGCTACTATGGTATTGTATATAATTGGACCGGACTTACACCATCGCAACAACAGCTAGATACAGTACTCAAGTTTTCAATTTGGAGAAATGTCCAGATAGAGGTCGAATGCTAATGCAGTAAAATACTGCATTAGCAGTATGTGTTTGTGTGCTAGTGTTTGTGTGCTACTCCATCTAATGAAGATGATCATCTCACTAGATGTGACATGTCCTGTATATTTCTCCTCTCTCTGCGTTTGCCAGGAATTTACATTGATCTTCAGATCTTTTTTTCCCCGTTCACAATTAGAAACGTTTTGATCGCCTGCCACTTCAGTATGGTAATTATTGAAAAGGAAGTGGCTATTATCAGGTTGAGTTCGCCCATTTGCAAGCAATTGACCATTTTAATATTTCATTTTATTTAGAACAGTACGCTATTTAGTATCTGTGTCAATGCATATCCAATCAATTATGAACAATGCTTTCAAGCCAGAAATCACTGGTGATAAAACATTTGCTTTTCACATATATTCAAAATAGATTTAGCAGAGATCAGTCGATCAAATCCCCGGTAGACAAATAGTTTATCCTAGAGTTGATCTGACAAACCCGCTTTCATAAAAATCAGTCCGCATTGTTAATAAGTTAATGTACTGTCGGGAGTCAATCAGCATTCGCTTCCAATCTTAAGTATAATATATAAACAATATAATATGACATATATGCCATTAACTATGTATGTACAATGAAAAAAAGATTACCATAGTGTTCTGTACTATACGCTGGACCAGGTGTGCTCCTTCTTCACCTAGCCAAGTAGTCCAAGTTCACCGTCTTCCTCGTGTTCATGTTCCAACACTCCGGACTGCCTTTTCTGCTAATACCAGACTCAGGTTCCACATATTCCTTTTCTCAAAGTTCAACTTCCTATTGAGCCTACTGTAGGAGAGTTGTAAAGTCCTCCACTATAGATATAAGCATACTATATGTTTAACATATGGGCTAAAGCAAGTGAACTTCTCTGTAATACAGTAGCCTACTTCTGTTCCCTATATTGACTGAGAGAGAAACGATTCATAATGTCAATCGGCTCGACCGGAGGAGAACGCCCTGGTTGCAAAAATAGCGGGCCCCAAACAGGAAGTATGTTTGGCGTTGACCTTGTTTGACTCCATCATGAGGTCTCTGGAGGCCTCAGCGTAGCATAGCCATCCCTCTGTTTGCGATAACATGCAGCACCTAACTGCACTCAACCACGAGACAGGCCTAGATGACTGTTTAATATTTAATAGCGGCATGTTTCACTTTGTTCAATATTCATCCCCATAAGTTACAAAGAAAACAAATAATTGTATTTTATACAGGCCCGTATCACTTATGCATATTGATACCAAATTTGACAATTACGGTCTTCTTCTGAATTCAAGTTAAACAAGCTGTTAGTACAACACCAATTATACATTTTTTCAGAATCATGTTACATTGTCTACTATTTCAAAAGAACAATAAAATATGTTCGCCGAAATCTTAAACTTTTCCCTCTATTTTGTAGAAGTCGCATACGTCAAAGAGTTAAAACGAAACATTCAATATTGTTACTTTTTTCCTTCTCAGTGGCCTTCAAGTGTTATCAAATTGGATTGTTTGAGTATGCTTATAGTTCCTGATAAAGGCAAACAGACTTTGTTCCTGGTAACCAGCACGTCCGTGTAACCGGGGGGGGGAGGAGACACACAAATAGCAGGGGATATGAATGGCCTGGCTTCCAAAAAAACATATCATCAAGTAACATGACAAGTTCATCTGAGGAAAACAGAACGAACGGGGGAGGAGGAAATCAGCTCATTTTCTGTCTCTTCCCCGCCTTCCCTGCCCCCACCCATTTTATATTTTTCTCTATTACTGTAGCTTTGACTTTCTGTATGCCATGCTCTCATTCACACGCACACCTACACAAACGCACTCGCAGACTAAGCAGGTAATAGACTGTAAGTAATATACAAAAACTAGAGAAACATTTTGTATTTACAGTAGGCCTTGGCTATTTGAGCAATTGAATGCTGTGCATTGTAGTAGGCCTACATGTACTGATAAAATGTCAAGATTTTTGATGCTCCTTTACTGAAAGTAGATCTACTATAAATAAATACGAGCCACTTCAACATAAATCCATACTTGGTTTTTATTTTAAGTCATACCCATTAATGTGATAATTCTGCAGGATCTAAAAAACGACATGCCAACAATAACAACTTAAACCTAAATTGTTGGTGGAGAAATGCTGAAAAAGCATTCAAACGCTCCATCTGAAATTGAGACCCTACAATACAAGCTCCTTCATGTATAGAACAATGCTTGCATCAGAATGATCTGGTTCATACTGGTTTCTGCACAGGTCTAGAGGAAACAGCAGTAACTTGACTGTTAGTTACCAAATTAGTAGATAGCAATTGTTCCAGCAGTTCTTTTTAGCTCAATTAACGTTGTCATTTAGTTTGACATCTCTGTTTCACCTTTTAACACATTCGTAGTGAGAGCCATTGTGAAACGAAGCCTCCGGGGGCTTTATAACTGGTTACCTTTTTAGATTATGTGACTGTATTATGACTTGAACTGTCATAATAATTCACGCAAAAACCTCTGAGGCGAGATCAGGGTCTCCAAGTTGAAAAGAAATCAAATCACCTAAAACATCAGCATATGAGTGTTTTGATACGGTAAATATGTTACGGACACATGGTAAGAGACTTTGGATGCTGGTATCTAATCAAAAGAACAACATTTTATATATTCATATTGTGGTTGTTAATACTAGAGTCAGAGGATTTTAAAAGTGGGAAAACTTCTTGAGTTCATTATGTTCACTGGAGCTGCTCTTTTTTTCTGGGAGTCCTCATCTTTTGGTCATACCTATTGTACATGCCAGTGTTTCCTCCACTACGGACAAAGTAGGAGATGGGTTGCCAATTGCTCACTATGTTTCAAACCTTATGGATTTGAATCCTGCGGCGAAAGATAAAACGTAGTGTAAATATGCAGAAGTAATTTTGTCTCAAAATATTTCCCTTTGAAACCTTCGAGAGGTAGCACTTGTGGCGTTTTGTTTCTTTTTGGGGCTTTGGGGATAGGATTTATGGCATAGTAGTGTGATTAAGCTCTCTTTGCCTTATAACGATGCCTTAAATGTTATTGTTCACACACACACACAAAAAAAGAAAATAAGCAAAAAGCTACTTCAAAGGCCAGACACAACCATGCAACCACTAAGAGGACAATTTATTTTTCTTTGGTGTCTGTTGTATTTAAAACTTTCTACACAAACAACGCTGTCCCAAATAATGCATCTTGTCCTGGGCGCTGTCTTATGCTCTATTGTACCATGAAGTGAATAGCTATCACTATATCAACCTTCAATGGGTTTACAAAATGTACAATATGCTCATGGTCTCTCTACTTCTTCATACGAAAATCAGCATAATTTCTACCATACAGTAATGGCGAAGATTTCGACATTGCGGCGGGGGCGAGGCAGACACGTGTACAGGAGGAAGATGATGGTGGAAAATAGGAAAAGTGCAAAGGATAAAATATAAAAGATACGAGTAAAGGAGAGGTAGATCAAAAACAAAAAGTCACAGGGCCCTGGCATAGAAGCAGTATCAAAAATGGAAATACCTGGAAGTAGATTTTGTAAAGGACAGAGCAGGGATCTCCGCAGAGATGACCCGAAGTGAACAGGCCATGGTGGTGGTGAAAAAAGGGCGGGGAAGAAAGGAGAGGAGAGCGCGTTTCCACGTCCCTCTCTTTCGTCTGCAAGATGAGGGAAAGGCTGAGCAGCGTGCTGGCGAGCAACCCCACTCGAACAAGGGCTGGGGCTTGAGAGCAGTCTCGGCCGTGCCCTCCTCTCTCCCTGCCCACTTTGGCCCAGCTGCCAAGAGGCAGAAACAGGGAGAGGAAGAGAGGAAGAAAGAAGGAGAGCGAGAGAGAGAGAGAGAGAGAGAGAGAGAGAAAGCATGAGGTCACAACAGCCTGCTCGAACAGATGACTTTCGAAAAAGAAAAATCTTATTTTGGGTTCGAACCGCAAGTAGTTTCATAGCGGAAATTGAGATCTTAAACTTTGAAATCCTCTCGAAAAGAATGGCTGTAAGGAACAACAAAACAAAGACACCCCACATGGCCCTTAAACCCAGAGACTGACAGTCTATCATCAAAAATTAATCTCACAGCAACACACTGAGGCAGAGAGAGCAGGGAAAAACACACACGAGCGCAGAGAGAGGTACCAGAATGAAATACTTACATCGGTTCTTGTACCTATGGCAAAAAAGTGTTGCCAGACTTATGACATCAAAACAACTCAATCCCGTAGATTCCTGATGCATTTGGGGGGTGAAGAAAGAACGAGTTAAAGACTTCTCTCAGAGCGTGCAGTGAAGCCTTTTGTCAGCAGTTGGCATCAGTCCCAGGTAGTACATGCCTCACGGTTCCCATTTTCAGTAGTCATTACAGACGTCTTTAGCTGTTCTGCACCTGCCTGTGTTTTTGTTTTGATTTGAACCGTTTTCACGCTTTCAGATGAGATGGTAAAATTGCCTGGTCGCAATGAGACGAAAGAAAAGAAAAGAAAGAAAACAACCTGTGAGAAAAAAAGTGTCCTTTTTTTTGTCAACGTTACAGATGAGCGTTTCTGTATGTGTACGTTAAATGTGGTTTGCAGGAATGATACCCCAGCAACAAGCTGTGCTGTGGAAAAGCTAAACAGAGGGTGAGGAAAGGGTCAACTTCTGGGAACAGACGGCAGTAGTAAGATAAACCGAATGACAGAGTTCCGCAGGACTCTGTGCCAAAATAAGTTAAAGTCACCAAAATAATCCAGTGTCACTGTGCCAAAAAGTGTATTTCACCCCCTTCCTCCTCCGTCTGTCCACCAGAGAGAGAGAGAAAGCGAGACATAGACACGTATGTCACATAGACAAGTGCTGCAGTCAAAAACTGTCATCATCATCTTCTTTTCTCAGGCATAATCCCGGGCAGCTCTCTCTGTGACGTCATCTATTCTTTTGTTATTTTCTCATTTATTTCTGTCCTTCAATGTACCTTGCATTTCAACCTTCATGCACACTCCTCCCCAAAAATATTTCTGTTCCCTTATATAAATTCCCCTTTTAACAAACACTAACAATTATCAACAAAGAAATCAGGTTGCCAATATTTCAGGAACGAGCGCAGACAGGAACTGGAGAATAGAGGAGCTGCGCATGCAAATTCCCTTTACAAATATTTCTCTGTGTCTCTCTCTTCCTGCTCGCGAGCAGTGAGCTTGTAAAAGTTTCAGCTGCAACAGCTTGGGCCAGCCTCCATTGGCAGCGGTTCAAAAGAGCGCTGCTTGTTTCTAAAGCACAGCGCTGGGGACACACGTCTCTGTAAGGCAGCTCGAGCTGGCTCTCTGCTCTCTCTCTCTCTCTCTCACACTCCTCCCTCATGTGGGAAAGCTTCGAGGGTAGTGCCCACTCCCAGTCACCCCTCTCGTGGCAGTGCCAGCTTAGGCAGTACACAGTAACCAGGCACCTTTTTCTGGTTTTGAGGATCAAAATCTTTCTAAGACTGTACCACACGATCACATGCTGTACAGTAACAGTTTCTGTATAGTAGGATTGTGTGTTGTGCTGTGCTCTCTCATTTGGGTATGTACGCCCAGGAGAGAGTGAGAACAAGGAAATTCTGGCTGTTCTCTAATGCAGCGCTACTTCCTGGATCCCTTGTCCTCCATTTCAGATGGGTGTCAGACAGACAGGCAAGCAAGGCAGGCAGGCAGGCAGGGAAGGCAGACAGGGCAGGCAGACAGGGCAGGATCTCACAAGGTTCATGACTGTTTGCTCTCGAGGTCATTGCAGGTTCTGAACGCATTGCCCTAATTACTGCACAGTACTGATAGCACTAACTCTGGACTGGGCTAGGCCTAGGATCCTCTGCCAAATAGTTTCTTCCTTTCATGTGAAGGTTTTGAGTTATCAAATTTCTGCTGATTTTAATATAATAATAAAAAAATATGATTACATTTTTCAATCCAATCTTTTTAGGAGATGCATTACAACTATTTTAAATGTGATTGATCTTAAAAGGTGGAACAAAAATATCCACTTGATATAGAGTCTTTCATTGTTGTAAAATGGGTTATATAGCTTGATGGTTAACTTGAGAAAAGAGTACACCGACCACCCAAACCTACGCCACCTACTGCACACAATGCTTCTGTTACACCGAGGCCTTCAGGTGCTGTGGCACCCCTATCATTACAGTCTGTTTGCACAACTGCTCCTCTCCCACAGTCAGTGTCAGACCAGGACACTGTTTTCCAGGCGAGATGTCACCCCGCTGCAGGGAAAGGCCACGTTCGAGAGCATCAAAACCGTGATGCATCATGGGTAAATTGTGACCGACCAATCGATCTACAAATAATATGAGTTAATAGTAGTAGTAGTTACAGTGGGTATCGTAAGTATTTATCCCTATTGGATTTTTTTCATATTTTGTTGAGTTACAAAGTGGGATTGAAATAGATTTAACAGTGATTATTTTTGTAATTGATCTACACAAAATACTCTATAATGTCAGTGAAAAGAAAATGTTACTTATTAATACAAATTAAATAACTAAAATATAGTTGTTGCACAAGTATTCACTCCCTTCGTTTAGGCAAGCCTAAATTAGGCTTAATAACAAATCACATATGGTACATGGTAATGGGGATGACAAAGATTTTTGAATGCCTACCCCTTCTTCTGTCCGCTATACATACAACATATTTAAGGTCCCTCAGTCAAGTATTGAATTTCAAGCACAGATTCAACTACAAAGAGCAGGGAGATTTTCAAAAGCCTCATAAAGAAGGGCAGTGATTGGTAGATGGGTAACAATAACAAATCAGACATTGAGTATCTCTTTAAGCATGGTCAAGTTAATAATTATGCTGTGGATGATGTATTAAACCACCCAGACACATCAAAGATAGTCATCCTTCTGAACTGAGCTGCAGGACAGGAAGGAAACTGCTCAGGGAAGTCACCATGAGTTCAATGGCTGTGATGAGAGAAAACGGGGGACAGATCAACAACATTGTAGTGACTACACAATAATGACCCACATAACAGAGTGAAAAGAAGAATAAAATATACAGAATAAAAATATTCCAAAACATGCAACAAGGCACTAAAGTAATAAGGCAAAGCAACACACTTTTTGTCCTAAATGCAAAGCCTTGTGTTTGGGGCAAATCCAACACAACACATGACTGAGTAACTGCCTCCTTATTTTCAAGCATTGTGGTGGCTGCATCATGGTATGGGTATGCTTGACATCGGCAAAGACGGGAGTTTTTCAGGATAAAAAGAAACGGGATGGAGCTAAGCACAGGCAAAATACTAAAGAAAAACCTGTTTCAGTCTGCTTTACACCAGACACTGTGAGAGGAATTCCCCTTTCAGCAGAACAATAACCTACAACACAAGGCCAAATCCACACAGGAGTTGCTCACCAAGAAGACAGTGAATGTTCCTGAGTGGCCAAGTTACAGTTTGGACTTAAATCTGCTTGAAAATATATGGCAAGACTTGCTGATCATGATCACCAGCACCTTGACAGAGCTTGAAGAATGTTTGAAAGAATAACAGGCAAATATTGAACAATCAAGGTGTGCAGAGCTCTTAGAGAATTACCCAAGAAGACTCATAGCTGTAATCACTGCCAAAGGTTTTACTAACATGTATTGACTCAGGGGGGTGAATACTTATCTGATGAAGGTAAATAATGTTTTATTTGTCTTTAAATCTTTAAATACATAGCATTTTTCTTCCACTTTGCCATTACAGATTAATATGTATACATCGTTGACAAAAATTACAATTAAATCCATTTTAATCCCACTTTGTAACACAATAATATGTAAAGAAATCCAAAGGGGTTACTTATACTCATGAGGAACTGTATGTATGATGCAATATGATTTGTAGATCAGTCAGCCTCGACTCGCCTTTAAAGTTGGCTGCAATGTGGAAGGCGCCCATTGTTTGTCTTTGCCTGGCTCGCTCCGGGCTACTCTTCATTCCAGGAAGGTGTTTCCTCCACTCTACCCTTATTCACTACCCTTAAAATATCTGATCAGACTGGATATCTTAAAGCAACATGGCGGAGACTAGGTGGGTGGAGCTATTTCTTACACCTACCCAGTTGTCTCAGATTCATGAAAGGGAGTGAAGGAGGACACAGGGTAGGGAACATCTTGGAACGAAACACAGCCTGGCGGTTCTGCAAACAGCCTCAACCCTCGCCCAGTTATCAGGAAACACGTTGACCCTTCACACAGCTAGTTATCTGGCCAATGGAAAGTCAGATGTGTTTCAAATCTCTATGTAGTCTAGTGTTGTTGCAAGAGGAAGGAATGGACAGCAATAACATACTGTAAGATGTTTGTGTACAGTTTGTAAGAGTCTGCTGTATACGTATATTCAATAAATAGAAACACAATCTATTCACCTCTATTCATCTGTCACGTAACAAACCTTTGTAAGTCTGAAACAATTACTAATTGCAACTTTTAAAATGTATTGTGATGTTATTTGAAAACAAAAAGTGTAGACTTCCCCGTGAAATATTACCTTACGAGCCCTTTCCCAGTTCAAAATTAAGAAACATAGCAACATTTTTTTTTAAAGAACAAAATAGTAACACACTGAAATAACAATAACGAGGCTATATAGAAGGAGTACCGGTACTGAGACAATGAGCTAGAGGTACGAGGTAGGTCACGGGATTGAGGTAATATGTACAAGTAGGTAGGGTAAAAGTCACAAGACAATCATGACAGATAATAAACAGAGTAGCAGCAGCGTGTGTGAAAGAGTGTTAAAGTGTGTCTATGTGTGAGTGTGTGTGTGTGTGTGTCGTCAATATGCATGTGTGCGTTTTGTGTGTCTGAGCGTATGTGTGTGTTGGAGTGTCAGTGATTTTGTGGGTAGAGTCCAGTGAGTGTGCATAGAGCCTGTGCAAGAGAATCAGTGCAACACAAAAAAGTGGGTCAATGCAAACAGCCATTTGATTCACTGTTCAACAGTCTTATGGTTTTGGGGTAGAAGCTGTTCAGGAGCCTTTTGGTCCCCGACTTGGCACTCTGGTATCGCTTGCTGTTCGGTAGCAGTGAGAATAGTCTAGTCTATGACTTGGGAGGATGGAGTCTTTGAAATGTTTTAGGGCCTTCCTCTGACACCACCTGGTATAGAGATCCTGGATGGCAGGAAGCTTGGCTCCAGTGACGTACTGGGCCATACGCACTACCCTCTGTAGCACCAAGCAGTTGCCATACCAAGCGGTGATGCAGCCAGTTAAGATGCCCACAATTGTGCAGCTGTAGAACTTTTTGAGGAACTGAGGGCCCATGACAAATCTTTTCGGTCTCTTTACGCTAGTGTTGGTGTGTTTGGACCATTATAGGTCCTTCGTGATGTGGACACTGAGGAACTTGAAGCTCTCGACACGCTCCACTACAGCCCCGTTGATGTGAAGGGAGTCGTGCTCGGCCCTCTATTTTCTTTCGTCCACGATCAGCTCCTTTGTCCTTTGCTGACGTTGAGCGAGAGGTTTTTGTACTGGCACCACACGGCCAGGTTTCTGACCTCCTCCTTGTAGTCTCATTGTCGTCGGTAAACAGGCCTACCACTGTCGTGTCGTTGGCAAACTTAATGACAGTGTTGGAGTTATTTATTTTATTTTTATTTAACCTTTATTTAAGTTGAGAACAAGTTCTCATTTACAATTGCGACCTGGCCAAGATAAAGCAAAGCAGTTCGACACATACAACAACACAGAGTTACACATGGAGTAAAACAAACATACAGTCAATAATACAGTAGAAATATAAGTCTATATACAATGTGAGCAAATGAGGTGAGATAAGGGAGGTAAAGGCAAAAAAAAGGCCATGGTGGCGAAGTAAATACAATATAGCAAGTAAAACACTGGAATGGTAGATTTGCAGTGGAAGAATGTGCAAAGTAGAAATATAAATAATGGGGTGTGCATTAACACAGTCGTGGGTGAACAGCGAGTACAGGAGGGGACTAAGCACGCACCCATGAAGCGCCCCCGTGTTGAGGGTCAGTGTGGCGGATGTGTTGTTACCTACTGTCACCACCTGGGTGCAGCCTGTCAGGAAGTCCAGGAACCAGTTGCAGAGGGAGGTGTTTAATCCCAGGGTCCTTATCTTAATGATGAGCTTGTAGGGCACTATGGTGTTGAACGCTGAGCTGTAGTCAATGAACAGCATTTTCACGTAGGTGTTCCTTTTGTACAGATGGGAAAGGACAATGTGGAGTGCAATAGAGATTGCGTCATCTGTGGATCTGTTGGGGCGGTATGCAAATTGGAGTGGGTCCAGAGTGTCTGGGATGATGTCTGGGATGATGGTGTTGATGTGAGCCATGACCAGCCTTTCAAAGCATTTATTGGCTACAGATGTGAGTGCTACGGGGCGATAATAATTTAGATAGCTTACCTTGGCGTTCTTCGGCACAGGGACTATGGTGGTCTGCTTGAAACATGTAGGTATAACAGACTGGGTCACGGAGAGGTTGAAAATGTCAGTGAAGACACTTGCCAGGTAGTTAGGCCATGCTCTGAGTACATGTCTTGGTAATCTGTCTGTTAACCTGGTTAAAGGTCATACTCGCATCGGCTACGGAGAGCGTGATCACACAGTCGTCCAGACAAGCTATTGCTTGCCTCGAAGCGAGCATAAAATGCATTTAGCTCGTCTGGCAGGCTCGCGTCACTGGGCAGCTCGCGGCAGGTTTACCTTTATAATCTGTGATAGATTGCAAACCCTGCCACTTCCGACAAGATTCAGAGCTGCTGTAGTAGGATTTGATATTAGTCCTGTATTGACCCTTTGCCTGTTTGATGGTTCGTTGAAGGGCATAGCGGGATTTCGTATAAGCGTCTGGATTCGTTTTCCACTCCTAGAAAAAGCGGCATCTCTAACCTTTAGCTCAGGGCGGATGTTGCTTGTAATCCATGGTTTCTGGTTGGTACATACAGTCACTGTGGGGACGATGTCGTCAATGCACTTATTAATGAAGTCGGTGACTGATGTGGTAAACTCCTCAATGCCATCGGATGAATCCCGAAACATATTCCATTCTGTGCTAGTGAAACAATCCTGTAGCTTAGCATCAGCTTCATCAG
This sequence comes from Salvelinus alpinus, assembly GCF_045679555.1. NCBI lineage: Eukaryota > Metazoa > Chordata > Actinopteri > Salmoniformes > Salmonidae > Salvelinus > Salvelinus alpinus. The sequence goes on along the minus strand of NC_092097.1, from coordinate 7,871,056 downwards.
ACCACTTCTGTATTGAGCGCCTCACTGGTACTTCCTATTTGAGTTTTTGCTTGTAAGCAAGAATCAGGAGGATAGAGTTCTGGTTAGATTTGCAGCATGGAGGGCTAGGGAGAGCTTTGTACACATCTCTGTGTGTGGAGTCCAATCAAAGCTCAAGTAATGTGACTTTACCTCAAACATATCTGACTGTCAAAAAAGTGTTTAAATTGCATACATTGTACATTGCAAATTAGTCCTGATTATCTGATAATCCCTTGCAAAGCACACTATTTCCAGGTAGCAGGTGATGTCTATGCTTAACGACTGTGATGCTTAACGACTGTACTGTATGTGAATATACAGTGCAGTGCTTTGCCTATGTGTGTGTGTGCGCATGCATGATTGCCTGTGTGTGTGTGTGTGTGTGTGTGTGTGTGTGTGTGTGTGTGTGTGTGTGTGTGTGTGTGTGTGTGTGTGTGTGTGTGTGTGTGTGTATGTGTGTGTGTGTAGTTGATGTGGAATCTATGAACTTAATGGTCTCTGTGGCGCCAAGACTCACACTCTCCACTGGGACCCTCTATTAGCTGCAGGCTGCAGGGCGCACACACACACACATACACACAACCCCTGGCCACTGGTGATGAAATCATCCTCTGGCTGAGCACATACTTAAGTGTGCCCTCCCTCTTCGAGGAATCCTGGCTTTCCTCTCAATTCTCTTTTTATTTTGACAAAGTATTTTTCAGGCAAGGTTTTAGCCGTTTAAGGCAATAGCTTGTTTTTCTTTTTTTGAAAGTTTTACTGTGTGCATTTGGAAACACTAGAGGCTGAAGAGAAGGCTCTTGATTAGTTCTTTATTAGATTTGACACAGCACTGGATCGGCCTGCTCTACTAACCTTTTCCTCATTTCCCCATTTGTCTGTTGTCTGTTTGCTGTGTGGAGTATCACATGGTAGCGCCTGAGGGAGTTCCAACAGAGAGGCGCGAGGCCGTTGTTACTGAGAACTATGGAAATGTGACTCGCAGGAAAATGTGACTTCCTGGAGTCGAGTTTAACCCTTTCTTATTGCGATTACTAGATGTCTCGACTGAAAAAGATGTTGTTTATTTCAAACAAATACAAAAATATTCCGCTTATCCGAATGAACATCGAAAAAGTGGGGGGGGGGGGGGGGACCTTGCACCCCAACCCGGATCTTTCACTCAACAATCAAGAATGTATACGTTTACTTCCCTCTCATTGGCTGTGCTTCGCGGCGCACTGTCTGTAAACAGAGTGCAGAGAGGAGAAGTGCATCTCAGGTCATAACGACCACACCTCTCCTCATGAACAGACTCATGTTGGCATGGATCTCTCTTCCTCTAATGGACTCACACAGCCATGACCCCAACTGACTAAGTACATACTATGTTTTATGCTAGTAAATATACTAGATATACCGCCAACCATGGCTGGCATATATTCTCCACGGGTGTGGCAGCTTGCTCCGAAGTTATACACTACTGCTGATTTCCAAACAGCTTACACCCATCCAATCATTTCAGAGCTACAGGAGTGGCTATGGCGGGTAGGGAGGTCTCGTGGTTGATTTGGAATCTAGTGTATGAGAAACGCTCCAAGCACAACGATCATAGATCAGAGAGTCTTGTTGTGTATCATTATATTATAGTGCCCTGAGAGCCTGGTGCTTATGGTTGTAGAACGTTATGTTGTTTACAGTGAACCCTAAAGAGACCTCCTGCCATTGTCCCCGTCTTTAACCCTTTTCGAAGCAGCAGCTCCCTCGGGGCTTGGTTAATTTAGCCCACATTTTCCTGTTTCGTCTTCATTGTTTGCCCTTCCTGAGCTACGGCATTTCTCTCTCTGTGTACCATTTAACAGGCTTTACAGTGCACCGGGTTCAGTGTCCTCAACTATGCTGCCTGCTGGGTCAGCGGTAAAGTGGCAAACTGAAATATTTTGACACTTCAGACCTGGAACTTGAGCTCGAGGTCACTGCCGCCACCTCTGGAGTGGGTGTACTACCACTAGCTGGCTTCAAACCAAATCAAATGTTATTTGTCACATGCTTCGTAAACAACAGGTGTAGATTAACAGTGAAATTCTTCCTCAACGGACATTCCCAACAATGCAGAGAGAAAGAAAATACAGAAATAATAGAAAAGTAAAACACGTAATAATAAAAGTAATAATAAATACACAATGAGTAACGATATCTTGGCTATATACACGGGGTACCAGTACCGAGCCAATGTGCAGGGGTATGAGGTAATGGAGGTAGATATGTACATATAACTAGGAATAAAGTGATAGATAATAAACAGTAGCAGAAGTGTGTGTGATGAGTCAAAAATGTTTGTGCAAAAAGGGTAAATGAAGAATGTTCAGCAAATAGCTACCCAGACTATTTAACTAATTATTTAGCAGTCTTATGGCTTGGGAGTAGACACTGTTCATGGTCCTCTTGGTTCCAGACTTGGTGCATCGGTACCACTTGCCGTGCGGTAGCAGAGTCTATGACATTCTATGACTTGGGTGGCTGGAGTCTTTGACCATTTTTAGGGCCTTAGTCTGACACCACAGTGGAACTTAACATAATCCCCCACCCCCGGCTCAGTGTTTGCACAACCTTTAATACGTGTCCCCTTTTCTGCCCTTTTATTTTGTTTTGTTTTGATGTTGTTCTGTTTTGTTGTTACAATTGTTAATATATTAAGAATGTTGCTTTAACTAGCATTTATTGTTATGTCTTGGCTATTTTTCATTCTTGGATGCAACATTTACCCCCATCCCATCCCACATTCAGCATGTTGTAGTCATGCATTTGATAACAACAATAGGTCTATATGTACAATTGTTGTGAAGACACACAGCACCACATCCCTCAGTTACAGTCAGCTTGGTGTACTGTCTCTTTAATATCTTGACACCCTCTCCCCAGCCCTGAGGTCATTGGCCTTAGGCCGTCTGCCAAGTGCTGTGTTACTGTCAAGGGTTTACAGAAATGCCAGCAAAGCTATTAGTCTATACTTCTTTCAACAGGCAACGGGCTGGCCAGTGTGATGGGCATACGGAGAGGAGAGGCGAGGGAGGAGGCGTCTTTCATTCAATAGCTTGAATACTGATTTACTGTTGAGACACAGACAGGTGCAGTCTGCAGATGTATACTGCATGTGGCCTACAGCACTGTATACCGTAAGGGCTGAATCACTTTAATTGGGGAGGACAGGCTCATAGTGATGGCTTGAACGGAATCAATGGAATAGTACCAAACTCATCAAACACATGGTTTCCATGTGTTGGATACCATTCCATTCGCACCATATGAGCCATCCTCCCCTCAGCAGCCTCCTGTGGGCTGTATACTGTACAAGTGATACTATCACAACTACAGTACAACTGATTATGCTACGAATACTGCTAAAACTACTAAGAATAATATTACCACGAGCAACACATTATTACAACTACTTCATCATTAGTATTGAAAAGTGGGATGCCAATCATTTTTACCTCAATCTTTTTGAGAGAACAAAAGTGTTACTTCACAAAATCTCTCTCTGAGCAATTGTTATTGTATAAAAACCTTTTGGAGCATACAATAGTCAGTATTTGTATAATTTATTTATACAGTCATATTTGCTCATCTTTATCAAAGATGCCAATCATTTCGCAGTTGACTGTATAAATAGTACAACGAATAAAAATCGTGAAAATAGAACCTGTGTAGTTACACTGTAGTCAACAGTGAGTGTAGCCTAAATGCAATGTAAGTACACATTGTTACAATGAATAACACATTATCATCAAGCAATATGCTTACCAAAACATCTAGCTGCAACGTAAAATCGATTAAAATGGCTGTATACTCAAATGATTGTATAGAATCTCTCATAAGTCTGATGTGCGCCCCCATGTGGTATCACTGGCTCCTGCAACACGTGTGGTCTACTGATATTCAGCGGCATCTGGTGGTAGAAAGTAGGAACTACAACTATGCTTCATATGACTGTTGCACTATCCTGAAACACCACTTCTCCACCAATGGTAAACACACACTGGTTCTCGTTCATATACCAGAATGTATGTTGAATCGGTCTTTTCTTATCCTGGTCCGGTTAGGGCACTCTTATAATAGAGTTTGACAATCCAACCCTATCAGATCTCCCTCTTTCTTCTAAAAAAGGATTGAAAAGTCCCCAGATGGTGTAGAGCTGATTATGGTAAACCGTAGTGTAGTGGGTGGGGTGGGGTGGGGGGGTTTTTGGTCAGGATGTCTTGTCTTGTCCTGGTGGGGTGGGTGGTAGTGGAAGGGACAGGTTGCCCTGCTGGCAATCTGATTAACAAGTAGTGGTGGAGAGGACTATCCTTTGTGGGTAATCCTATTAAGAGGTAGTAGTAGTAGTGTGCAGTGGAATAGAGTGGAGTGGATTAGTGGAGTTGAGGAGACCTGTTGCTCTGTAGACAATCATTTTAGTGAAGTGGTCATATGACCAGCCAGGATCAGTAGGACACATAGCCGGGATCAGTAGGAACCCCTGTGGGCAGTCACACAGTGGTGGGCTAAGGGGAGACCACACTGACCACAGCACAGAGCACATCCATTGATCAGCACCTACTTGGAGCCAGTCAAAGGTACATACGTGTGTGTGCATGCATGTGTGAGTCTGAGCTTGTGTTTATGCCTGTGTTCAGGGCTCTAAAGTGCGACCAATTTGGTCGCATATGTGAAGAAATATTTTTCTGTGTGACCAGGAGTTGTATTTTGGGAGCACCGTGCGACTAGGAAAACAATATTACGTATAATAATTGTTGTAATGCTAAGGCATCGCTGTACCGTTGTTTCCGGGTGCCCTAGAGAAAAATATTTGATAGCGTCATGGTTGCACTATTACTACAGGGAAAACCGGCTTGCTTCTAGCACAACCAGGTCAAAAGATCTGACCCACAATTGCCGGCGCAACATTTTTATCTTCCTATAGCGGATCCCGAGACCGCATTTTCCATTCATAAACCATGTCGTGGGCAGTTCTAAACTTACTAGCGCATCGCTAACCATTTGTTTACACTTTGTTCAGTCATGTTACCTCATTGGCTAGCTAACTTTACCAGTATATCCAAACATTTGGGACCACAGAAAGAAAGAAACTGGATTTATAAATATATTTTTTTTTTCTGGTGCCCCTAAATTGCATGTAGTGCGCCTAACATTTTTTTTTTTTTTATTATAATTTTATTTTTAATTGGGAGCACCAGTATTATCAATGAAACATTTGAATTTAGATCCCTGCCTATGTTTGTCTGCCTACGTGTGTGTGTACATGCATGTGACTTTATTTACATATAAAGTAAGATTTTTAAAATTTAACTAGGCAAGTCAGTTAAGAACAAATTCTTATTTACAATGACGGCCTACCCCGGCCAAACCCTAACCCGGACGACGTTGGGCCAATTGTGCGCCGCCCTATGGGACTCCCAATCACGGCCGGTTGTGATACAGCCTGGAATCGAACCAGGGTCTGTAGTGACGCCTCTAGCACTGAGATGCAGTGCCTTAGACTGCTGCGCCACTCGGGAGCCCACTAAGATTAAGCACCACCATTTCAATTGAAAAACACTTATTGTAAATCAATGTATTACATTGATGAAGGGATCATATTTTGAAATCGTAGGCTTACAAATGAAAATAACGTGATTTTCTTCTTAATTTGTTCTTTAGTAGGGTTCTTCCCTCCTTTTTGACATATGTCCAGAACAACCATCCACTCCTCAAACACAACCACTTTCCTTCTATGATTCCTACCCCTCTCCTCAGGACACTCATGCCTCTCCAGAAGGAAACCCTCAGAGACGTCTGGACAGACGACAGGTAAGAGCATGTCTTAATATACAGTGCCTTCAGAAAGTATTCAAACCTTGACTTACTCCAAATGTTGTTGTGTTACAAACTGAATTCAAAATGGATTAAATATATTCTTTTTTTCTCTCCCCCATCTACCAACAATACCCCACAATGACAAAGTGAAAATATGTTTTTAAAATGTTGCAGCCACCACTGTGCTTGAGAATATGGAGAGTGGTACTCAGTAATGTGTTGTATTGGATTTACCCCAAACATAACACTTTGTATTCAGGACAAAAATGTAATTGCTTTGCCACATTTTTTCAGTATTACTTCAGTGCTTTTGCTTTGTCGCAAACAGGATGCATGTTTTGGAATATTTTTATTCTGCACAGGCTTCCTTCTTTTCACACTGTCAATTAGGCTAGTATTGTGGAGTAACTATAACGTTGTTGATCGATCTTCAGTTTTATCCTATCACAGCCATTCAACTCTGTAACTGTTTTAAAGTCACCATTGGCCTCATGGTGAAATCCCTGAGTGGTTTTCCTTCCTTAGGAAGGATGCCTGTATCTTTGTAGTGACTGTGTGTATTGATACACCATCCAAAATATAATTAATAACGTCACTATGCTCAAAGGGATTTTCAATGTATGCTTTTTTATTTTTACCCATCTACCAATAGATGCCCTTCTTTGTAAGGCATTGGAAAACCTCCCTGGTCTTTGTGGTTGAATCTGTGTTTGAAATGCACTGCTCGACTGAGGGACCTTATAGATAATTCTATGTGTGGGGTACAGAGGTGAGGTAGTGATTCAAAAATCATGATAAACACTTTTATTGCAGTGAGTCCATGCAACTTATTATATGACTTGTTAAACACATTTTTACTCCTGAACTTATTTAGGCTTGCCATAACAAAGGGGTTGCATACTTATTGACACAAGACATTTCTTCTTTTCATTTTGAATTAATTAGTAAAAAATTCAAAAAACATAATTCCACTTTGACATTATGGAATAGTATGTGTAGGCCAGTGACAAAACATCTCAATTGAATCCATTTTAAATTCAGGCTGTAACACAACAGAATGTGGAAAAGGACAAGGGGTGTGAATACTTTCTGAAGGCACTGTATTTTGGAGCATCTGAGTGTGCAGACCCTACTCGAATAAAAAGTTATCCTGTTAACAGGCATGGTGATTACTGTATGCCCAGTTCCCACAAACTGTTACCAGATATTGGCACCAAACATCCTCTGCTGGGGTGTGTTCAGGAGGGTGCAATGCTACAGATATACATAGTGTAGAACAGACATTACACTATTTCGCGAATAATAATAAATAATGTCAGCTCAATGCATCTCAATGTCATATATGTCTTGCCAAAACATATGTCTGAAAAAAAGAATTATTAAAAAGTGTCATGCTATTTTAAAATTGATTCCACAGGTCTCAAAGTCAAGATGTGTCCACTCCACATAAGGTAAAAGTCTATCATACCAAGTTTTAAAATACAAAAAGATACCTACAGTAGGTAGCTGGGTGTGCCTTTGCGTACATTTTTAAGACACTTGTTGTCCATTTACATGTCTATTTGTGTGTGTGTGTGTGCATCGTTTAGTTCCTGTGTTGTGTCTGAGTCAAAGTTGGTTAGTAATGAGTCACATCGACCATTACATTCACGGGGGGTGTGTCACCACAGGTGTATAACGGACCTGTGTTTGTCCTCTGTGTACACGTAACACACCTCCTCCCCCTTCTCCCATGCCATGTTGGTTCGTCCTGTTGACGTGTCTCTGTCTTTGAAGAGCAGATGGCTTTACACATAAATCCTATTAGCAACTTTCTGCTGATTGCGAGCCATTGAGTCCAAGGCTACCCACTCTCTTTATTATCTCCATTGTGTTGAATTGCCTCTTTTTTTCATCCTTTTAAACTAAGAACTTTTAGGGAAAAGAGGAGTTTGTAGATTGTTAGAGCTGAAGTCACTGGCCACACAATGTCTGGAGAGAAGGTAACGTTATCGAAACTGTTTTGAGGGGCTTTACCTTGTCGAAAGGATGCTAGAGAGAAGGAATACTCGCGATGGGTCCTATAAAGTTATAACATTTCTCATATAGCATTTTGATTCATTCAGATATACTGTAATGGTGTTTACGATGACTACAGATTAAATTACTTGCCCTCTTGATTGCTAGACAATTCAGTGGATAGAAAACCGGTTTACCAGTAATCAGATTATTTAAACAGAATACTCAAGTGATTGAGCATGCTGCTGTGGTGTTGTTACAGTTCTAAAGTGGCTGATTTACCCCAGCCTGTTGTGTAATTAGCCCTTGCTCACAGGAGCAGGACAGGAGCCTAACTCCTGTTTCGTAGCGTGAGGCAGCTTCTTTTAAAAGGACACCCTCTGGATGGGAGTCTATCACAAGGCCCCCAATCTATCATTTTAACGCTGAGTGCCAAGCAGAGGTGCATCAGGTCCCATTTTTACAGTCTTTGGTATCACCCGGCCAGCGATCGAACTATTACACCTCCAATCGCACTTTAACAGCAAGGTCACTGAGTTGGTGTCTGTTGCGTATTGATGGTTATGTAGAATTGGCCACTGGGCTGTGATGAGGCTCTGGTACATTTGTGAGGTAACATTTTTGCTGTGATGTGGGAAAGGGGGGGGGGGGGGGGGTGTCAATGTTGACTGTCATTCATGAAACAACCAACAATCTATTTGATGGACATATTCAGATTTCCCTTGAAAAAAATCCAAGATGACCGCTTTGTCTGCAGGCCGCTAATGGCAGCTTGTCTGAGGTGAGGACAGAAATAGCGCCACATCTTAATCGGATTACTGTGGCCATCCATCGCTGCACTCCGTCGTCAGTCAGTGTTTAAACGAACAGAATCACAGTGGCTGACCTTATTCCAGTTTTTTGGGGGATGCTGTGGTGTGGTGTGGAGTGGTGTGGTGATAGTTGGTTTCCGGTCAGTTGTCCCATGAAAGGGATTGCTGGGAGTAGTGGGAGGCTGACTGACATAATACCAGAGCAAGTGAATAAGACTGATTCGGAGAAAAGCTGAATGTCCTTTGTGTGTTGAATAGAGTTGGTGTGATGTTCGGTGCACTTCCAACTGCACAATGTGGAAGTGCACAAGAGTGTTTTTAAGAACGAGAAGAAAATATCTGCCAATTGTAATTATATGTGCATTGATTCTAATGTACAGAAGCATTCCTCTCAATACTCCCCCCCCCCCCCCCCAGCAGCCTTGTGTAGTTGATATGACTTTGTTAATTACTCTAAAGCCCTACTACTACATTATAATAATGTAACTTCATTTTTTTAACACTGGATGTGACACGACATGTTTGTTATTGAGGCAGGTGACTAATGCCTGATTGTTAGGTCACTGTGTCAGAAGGGCGGGTTACATAATATAGAAAGTATTACCTAGAATATTATAATGATTGTCATCTGTTCCAAATGTAGACATTAATGAATTGGCCACTATTTCCTTTTTGAAAACGAATCGGTTTTAAGAGAATGTCTTGACAGTAGTAAAAATATATAATATTGGATAATCAAGTATACTGTATTTATAGAAGTGTGATTTGAAATGTACAGTGCTTTACTTGTTTCTGTCTCCATACATTTCTGCTTGCACCTTACTGTCTTTTGGATGGTAAGTCACTAAAATCTTCATGCTCCTGCGCACACATTTACTATTGGCATACACTGAGTGTACAAAACATTAAGAACACCTTCCTAATATTGAGTTGCACCCCCCTTTTGCCCCCAGAACAGCCTCAATTCATCGAGGCATGGACTCTACAAGGTGTCAAGTGTTACACAGGGATGCTGGCCCATGTTGACTCCAATGCTTCCCACAGTTGTGTCAAGTTGTCTGGATGTCCTTGGGTAGTGGACCATCCTTGATACACACTGTAGAGTGTGAAAAACCCATCAGCGCTGCAGTTCTTGACACACTTAAACCGGTGCACCTAGCACCTACTATCATACCCTGTTCAATGGCACTTAAATATTTGTCTTGCCCATTCAGCCTTTGAATAGCACACATACACAATCCATGTCTCAATTGTCTCAAGGCTTAAAAAATCCTTCTTTAACCTGTTTTCCCCCCTTCATCTACACTGATTGAAGCGGATTTAACAAGTGACATCAATAAGGGATCATAGCTTTCAACTGGATTCACCTGGTCAGTCTGTCATGGAAAGAGCAGGTGCTCTTAATGTTTTGTGCACTCAGTGTAAATGCATGGTTCATGCAAAAGGCTGTTACACACATACAGTAGATCTTAAACGTAGGATTTTGTTCTTACTGCACAGCTGTGTCATCTCTCTCCGGTGTCTTCCCCACTCTCCTCTCCTTGTCTTCTCTCTGACTCTTCTTCCCGCAGATAATGCTTTCTATAAGCCAAAGAAGAAGGCAGAGTCAGCCAACCCAGCGACCAATGGTGCCGATGCCAAGCCCAAAAAGAGCAAGAACAAGAAGAGCGAAGAGCTGTCTGGAGAAGAGAGTCCTGCTGTTCAAAGTACGGACTGCTCTGCACAGTTTAAAGGACATATCTTCAAATGAGACATACGCAAATGATTGTTTAAAAATTTGGCAAAATGCTGGTGATCCACAAATAAATAATTTCTATCTGAGATAGTGTGCAGTATCCAAATGTGATGAATAAATATGGCTAACGCTCAAAAATATATTAATTTCTTTGGAGGTCATCTCTCAATTCTGTTTTTTTGGGGGTCAAATAGGTGGAAAAAAGGTCAAGAAAAAGAAACCAGACGAAGAAAAAACAGAAAAGGAAAAAGTGAAAGGGAAAGAGAAAGAGAAAGACGAGCCAAAGAAGAAAACAAAAAGTGTGCCAAAGAAAAAGAAAGGTACGCAGTCGGCAATATAACTGAGATGATGCTCTGCGTGAACTGCATGTTGAAGCGTCAACATTTATTTCAAACCCAATAAAAAAGTCCCCTTTTCTGCTCAAGGTTCAGATACAGAAGAAGATGATGACGAGGAAGAGACTCCACAAAAAAAGACAAAGAAAAAGACCACAAAAGAAGGTTCTGACAAAGATGGCAAGGAGAAGAAATCCAAAGGTAAAGGTGGGCAGATGTATAGGAGTTACTAAAACAACAAAAATACGACCTGGTTTAAGGGGATTAGGTAGGAGATTTCTTTGCGAAATGTTGAGTGAAAGGAAACACTAGTCCTGCACAGCCTTACGTTGTCAGCACCAAACAAGCTGTTGCACATTACACAGCAGACAGAATGCAAAACGTATACAAAAATACAAAACACGTTTCAGATGTAACTATTTTTTTGTATAGCACTGGTAAGAAAATGGCATCGCTGAGAGATGTAATTTTGTCTCACGCCTTTTTTTCAGATGACAAAGAGTATGACAAAAAATCGATGAAAGACACCAAGAAAAAGGAACCGGCTTCTCTGTTCTGTGTAAATGGAGATAAGGATAAGTCAGACTCCAAGAGCAAGAAGAAAGGTAAGTGTTAACACTAGCTTTACATATTGATTTTAAACTGCTGCAATTTTAGGGATAAATAATGATCGATTTGATGGTTGAAAATCTCTAACCCATCGTCATGTATTATTTGTGTCCCACACCCATTTTGGAAGAGAACACATTGCAATAATGTTACAGCACTGTAGGCACACTGAGATATGATCATAACCTGGAGTGCATTCTCTAAAACCAGCAGCCAAATCTGATAGTGATGACAGTGAACCAGAAACCAAGTCCAGCAAGTCAAAATCAAAAAAGAAGGAGAACGCCAACCCGGCATCCATGTTCGCAGCAGGGGGAGACAAGGACAAGGATAAGGGTAAAGACAAGGACAAAGACAAGAAGAAGAAGAAAGGCAAGTGTTTTCTGTTTAAATTAAATACAGCCCCAGTGTTTGGGTGTCTTCCTGCCAGTTTTCCTAATGTTTTATTTTTCTATCAGCCAAAGCATCAGAGAGTGACGATTCTGACTCTGAGGCAGAAAAAGGGACAAAAAAGAAAAAGGGAAAAGGGAAGAAGAAGAAGGTAGGTTTGTGTCTGCCGATCCCTGTTTAGTGACTAGGGTCTCGATTCAATCCGTATCGCATAAGTTCAGCACTATAGCACAATATAAATTTGACTGTAAATGCTGCCTATGTCGGTTCAATCAGAAATTACCTTTTACATTTTAAACGCACTCTAGTGCTGAACTTCTGCGATATGGATTGAATCGTGACCTAGGTCACAATGTTGCTACTGCACAGTGATGGTTTGTGAAGTGGAGTATACAATGCTGCATTCTTCTGATCAGGGCTCCAAAAAGATTACTCCTTGCCTCATCACCACGCTGGATAAGAAAGTCTAAGCTCTCTCCCCTCTGACCTTCTCCAATGCATTTAAGAAAAAGGCGGAGAGAGAGGATGAAAATGTAGATAGAGCCATGTATAAATTAACCTACTGATAATCCTGTTTTTTTCTGTCCCACATCCAGGAGGAGAGGCCTCCATCCCCGGACATTGAGTTTGACAGCCTGGAGGAGTTTGTCCTGCAGCCAGCCCAGCAGGGGGTGACGGTCAAATGCAAGATGACCCGGGACAAGAGGGGCATGGACAAAGGCTTGTACCCCACATATTATCTCCACCTCGACAATGAAAAGAAGGTGAGGCACTCCTGGAGGTCCAATTTAGGGGTTTGTGGATCTCTATTCTGTCTGTCAATGTATTATAACCCACAAATGTGGCTTCAGATGAGTCACACACAGCTATTGAGGTTTTGGTTTCAAAATGAATCTCAATCTGAGATGGAGCCAACGTGAGCTTAAAACCAAGTTGTGGATTTACGTTATGATATGCATTTGAGGAATCATTGTCCAGGAGATTTATTCTGTGTTTTTACAGGTCTTTCTACTGTCTGGGAGAAAACGAAAGAAAAGCACAACCTCCAATTACCTCATCTCCATTGACCCCACAGACTTGTCTAGGGGTGGAGAAAATTTCATTGGAAAGTTGAGGTATCCGTAACCTGTAGTCATAGATCAAAACTGTAACTTGTCTATAAAATAAATAGTATTACACCTGGAATCATGCATTTCATAAGCTCGTTGCATTCATGGATTGATTATTTACCCTCCATAGGTCCAATATGATGGGCACTAAGTTCACAGTGTTTGACAATGCTCTGCATCCAGACAGAGCTCTACCAGACATGTCCAATGCTCGCCAAGAACTAGCAGCCATCATTTATGTAAGGCTTTGACATCTACATTGAAGTACCTTTTAATGAAGGTTTATAAGTAGTTTACAAACTGCTAATTATTTCTGTATAGTTGAGCCATTCAATGACTCTTTAATGGGTTACAAAGGGTTAGTAAATGGGCTATAGGTACTTCAAAGAATGTTCATATAAGATTGTTATGATTGAAAATGTTATGTTAAATTGATAAATGGTGGACTCCCAACTTCCATAACAATGTAATTCCTATTTCCGCGTATCGCTCTGACCTTTTGCCGACAGGAAACGAATGTCTTGGGAATAAAGGGCCCCAGAAGGTTGACCATCATCATCCCAGGGATGGGCAAGGACAGTGAACGGGTTCCCATCCGACCTCGCAGAGTAAGCAAACCGTTGTTGTACAGATGTCATTCTGCCTGAGTTATGGATGAGGATGAACAACACCATTGTCATTATTTAAAGGTCTTGAATGAACGATCTTTGCAGGAGGCCACGTAGTACATCGGATGACTTCCTTTTACCGCAACATTCCTCGTTGTCCATATTGTTCTTGTGACCAGCCACGCTGCTGCGTTTCTCCCACATCCCTCTTCTTCAGGACAACAACGGTTTGCTGATGAAGTTCCAGAACAGAAAGATGGACAATCTGATCGAACTCCACAACAAGACCCCCACATGGAACGACGACACGGCGTCACATGTGCTGAACTTCAACGGCAGGGTCACACAGGCCTCCATCAAGAACTTTCAGATCATCCACAGCAAAGATGGTGAGAAGAGCCTCAAACCAAAAATCATTATCCATAATCATAACATTGTTTACATATTGCTTATTTCTAGTAACTATCCGATACAATACCGGTGGATGAAATTCCAAGAACAAAATAAGGTGAATAAGGTTGAATAAAGTCACAAAGCTCCCAAATACAGTATATTTTCTGGGAGTTTTTTTGCAAAAGTGTAAATGTAAAACTTTTGTGTGTGCATTGTTTTTATTTCTTTTCTTTTTGTAGAGGCCTATATTGTGATGCAGTTTGGACGAGTAGCAGATGATGCCTTCACTCTGGACTATAGCTACCCCATGTGTGCGGTGCAGGCCTTTGCCATCGCTCTATCCAGCTTTGATGGCAAAATAACCTGCGAATAACTGGAAACCATGGGCCCTGGTGCCTCCTCAAGCTGCTGCAACTCGTTATACTACAGATGCACACTACCAGAAAGAATCATTTCCTTCACCACTTTAACACTCAACATCAGTGCAAAGGTACACAGAAGGATGGATGAGACGAGATGGGAATCCAAGTGCATTTGATAACACATGGACTGTCTTCTGGGATTGTTTTGTTTGTTTGCGTCTCATATGCACAGGAGGCTGCTGAGGGGAGGGCGGCTCATAATAATGGCCCGGAACGGAGCTGACGGAATGGCATCAAACACCTGGAAACCGTGTGTTTGATGTATCGGATACCATTCCACTAATTCCACTCCAGCCATTACCACGAGCCCGTCCTCCCAAATGAAGGCGCCACCAACCTCCTGTGGTCTCATGATAATGATAGTCATAAACATTTCTGGGAACAAGATTACTTTTTCCACAGGAGATCTTTGCTGATGCTGCATGCAAGGCTGAGCACTTGAGATTTGGTGTGCTTTGGCATTACACCATTTCAGTGTCGGGGGATGCAGACCAATTGGGGGATGAATAGTAACATCTGAAGACCGAAAGCCTATCTCCCTCCCACCTTCATCAAGGATTTTATACTATAGTACATGTCCAATATTCATTCATTCTGTTGTATTTCGTTTGGAAGGCAAATCCAATCATGTGTAATCTCAAGTCCATTGGTAGAAAAACTAGGTCTACGTGGACTTATTTAGGCATACTTGTTCTTATTATCAGTAGGGTTACGTTTGTTTCCATGCATTGTGGTATGTCAACATTATGAAATTGACCTTATCTTAGCTCAATGTGTGCTTATCAGATGTCTACTGTATGTTCATGTTAGGGATTTTTATCACCAATATTATGGCCTCAAACAAATTAGAGGTTTCATTGTAAACACTTAAGAGGCAGTGGCATAAGGCAATATGCTTGTACCAATTGTGGGCAGGCACAAGTATTTTCCTAATCTCATTTGCTGTTCTCATTCCACTCAAGCAACAATTTTGTTGTTCTGTTACCTGCCTTTTTATGTTCTCTCTATGTACAGTTGAAGTCGGAAGTTTACATACACCTTAGCCAAATACATTTAAACTCAGTTTTTCATATTCCTGATATTTAATCCTAGTAAAAATTCCCTGTCTTAGGTCAGTTAGGATCACTTTATTTTAAGAACGTGAAATGTCAGAATAATAGTAGAGAGAATCAGCTTTTATTTATTTCATCGCATTCCCAGTGGGTCAGAAGTTTACGTACACTTAATTAGTATTTGGTAGCATTGCCTTTAAATTGTTTAACTTGGGTCAAATGTTTCGGGTAGCCTTCCACAAGCTTCCCACAATAGTTGGGTGAATTTTGGCCCATTCCTCCTGACAGAGCTGGTGTAACTGAGTCAGGTTTGTCGGCCTCCTTGCTCGCACACACTTTTTCAGTTCTGCCCACAAATTTTCTATAGGATTGAGATCAGGGCTTTGTGATGGCCACTCCAATACCTTGACTTTGTTGTCCTTAAGCCATTTTGCGACAACTTTGGAAGTATGCTTGGGGTCATTGTCCATTTGGAAGACCCATTTGCGACCAAGCTTTAACTTCCTGACTGATGTCTTGAGATGTTGCTTTAATATATCCACATAATTTTCCTCCTCATGATGCCATCTATTTTGTGAAGTGCAACAGTCCCTCCTGCAGCAAAGCACCCCCACAACATGATGCTGCTACCCCCGTGCTTCACGGTTGGGATGGTGTTCTTCGGCTTGCAAGCATCCCCCTTTTTCCTCCAAACATAATGATGATAATTATGGCCAAACAGTTCTATATTTGTTTCATCAGACCAGAGGACATTTCTCCAAAAAGTACGATCTTTGTCCCCATGTGCAGTTGCAAACCATAGTCTGGCTTTTTTATGGCGGTTTTGGAGCAGTGGCTTCTTCCTTGCTGAGCGGCCTTTCAGGTTATGTCGATATAGGACTCGTTTTACTGTGGTTATAGATACTTTTGTACTGGTTTCCTCCAGCATCTTCACAAGGTCCTTTGCTGTTGTTCTGGGATTGATTTGCACTTTTCGCACCAAAGTACATTCATCTCTAGTAGACAGAACGCGTCTCCTTCCTGAGCGGTATGACGGCTGCGTGGTCCCATGGTGTTTATACTTGCGTACTATTGTTTGTACAGGTGAACGTGGTACCTTCAGGCGTTTGGAAAGTTCTCCCAAGGTTGAACCAGACTTGTGGAGGTCTACAAATGTTTTTCTGGGGTCTTGGCTGATTTCTTTTGATTTTACCATGATGTCAAGCAAAGAGGCACTGAGTTTAAAGGTAGGCCTTGAAATACATCCACAGGTACACCAGAAAATTGACTCAAATGATGTCAATTAGCCTATCAGAAGCTTCTAAAGCCATGACATCATTTTCTGGAATTTTCCAAGCTGTTTAAAGGCACAGTCAACTTAGTGTATGTGAACGTCTGACCCACTGGAATTGCGATACAGTGAATTATAAGTGAAATTATCTGTCTGTAAACAATTGTTGGAAAAATTACCCGTGTCATGCACAAAGTAGATGTCCTAACCGACTTGCCAAAACTATAGTTTGTTAACAAGAAATTTGTGGAGTGGTTGAAAAACGAGTTTTAATGACTCCAACCTAAGTATGTAAACTTCCGACTTAAACTGTATGTTCTCTCTTAGGCTAGATTCTGACTTTGTATGAATCATGTCGACAAGAGACTTATATTGACAGCTATTGACAAACATAAGGCTCCATTATTGTTGTTTTGATAACGATTCTTAATGTATGATCAGAAGGTTAACAATGCATTTCAGTGTCTTGCGAACCAAAGTGCAGGCTTGGAGATAACATGCTCAAATAATAATGAATTTATCTGCAAATAAAGTATGACATGTTTAAAACAAATTCTTACAGGATAAGCGTATTGTTGCACAAACTATTTTATTTTACACCTGCTACTTTAGGTTACACAAATCCAAAAGATGACGCTGTAGTTTACTGTGCATTTGACAGCACTATAAGTGTTTACATTATAACTAATTGGAAACTCAATGCTAACTGTGGCCTGCATTGATTCGACTCTTGCTTTTGACTGACATCAAAATATTTGTAACTGGAAAATGTTTTTTTTATGACAAAATGTCAGCAGTTATGATGAGAGAATTGATTACAAATGTATCAGCCATTGGTTTTCTAGTTGTGGACTATGGAGTGAGATTTGTTTCTTTATTGTGTAAATATGTCTACCGCGATCTGCATATTCAGCATAACTCACAAATAAAACTGATGATGAATTTCTACAAATATTTTGTGAAAAAAACAATCCATAAATATGTAAAAACATGTCACAATAAACCATCATCTGTGAATACGTCAAACATATTAAGGAAATTAAACCATAATCCGTGAATATGTAAAAAGTCATGAATAGTCATGAAGTCATGAATAAATCGATCTGTAAATATATTCAACATAGCTCACAAATAAAACTACAATTTGTTCAGAAATCCCTAACATTTACAACTGTGGAATTTGCACATTCAAAAAGTGTTTGTGGATCGGTATTCCGCCTGTCAATGTATTGCAATCCACAAATGAGTCGGCTGTGACGCGCAGAGTGAAGCAAAGTGTCTCATTTATCCATAATAAAGAACAACCATGAAATGTGCGTATAATGTATATTTACCAACAAATTAAACTCAGCAAAAAAAGAAACGTCCTCTTACCGTCAACTGCGTTTATCTTCAGCAAACTTAACGTGTGTAAATATTTGTATGATCATAACAAGATTCAACAGCTGCAACATAAACTGAACAAGTTCCAAAGACATGTGACTAACATAAATGGAATAATGTGTCCCTGAACAAAGGGGGGTCAAAATCAAAAGTAACAGTCAGTATCTGGTGTGGCCACCAGCTGCATTAAGTACTGCAGTGCATCTCCTCATGGACTGCACAGATTTGCCAGTTCTTGCTGTGAGATGTTACCCCACTCTTCCACCAAGGCACCTGCAAGTTCCCGGACATTTCTGGAGGGAATGGCCCTAGCCCTCACCCTCTGATCCAACAGGTCCCAGACGTGCTCAACGGGATTGAGATCCGGGCTCTTCGCTGGCCATGGCCATGTCTTGCAGGAAATCACGCACAGAACGAGCAGTATGGCTGGTGGCATTGTCATGCTGGGGGGTCATGTCAGGATGAGCCTGCAGGAAGGGTGCCACATGAGGGAGGAGGATGTCTTCCCTGTAACGCACAGCGTTGAGATTGCCTGTAATGACAACAAGCTCAGTCCGATGATGTTGTGACACACCGCCCCAGACCATGACGAACCCTCCACCTCCAAATCGATCCTGCTCCAGAGTACAGGCCTTGGTGTAACGCTCATTCCTTCGACGACAAAAGTGAATCCGACCATCACCCCTGGTGAGACAAAACCGCAACTCATCAGTGAAGAGCACTTTTTGCCAGTCCTGTCTGGTCCAGCGACGGTGGGTTTGTGCCCATAGGCGACGCTGTTGCCGGTGATGTCTGGTGAGGACCTGCCTTAAAACAAGCCTACAAGCCCTCAGTCCAGCCTCTCTCAGCCTATTGCGGACAGTCTGAGCACTGTTGGAGGGATTGTGCGTTCCTGGTGTAACTCGGGCAGTTGTTACCATCCTGTACCTGTCCCGTAGGTGTGATGTTCGGATATACCGATCCTGTGCAGTTGTTGTTACATGTGGTCTGCCACTGTGAGGACGATCAGCTGTCCGTCCTGTCTCCCTGTAGCTCTGTCTTAGGCGTCTCACAGTACGGACATTACAATTTATTGCCCTGGCCTTATCTGCAGTCCTCATGCCTCCTTGCAGCATGCCTAAGGCACGTTCACGCAGATGAGCAGGGACCCTGGGCATCTTTCTTTTGGAGTTTTTCAGTCAGTAGAAAGGCCTCTTTAGTGTCCTTAGTTTTCATAACTGTGACCTTAATTGCCCACCGTCTGTAAGCTGTAAGTATCTTAACGACCATTCCACAGTTGCATGTTCATTAATTGTTCATGGTTCATTGAACAAGCATGGGAAATAGTGTTTAAACCCTTTACAATTAAGATTTGTGAAGTTATTTGGATTTTTATGAATTATCTTTAATAGACAGGGTCTTGAAAAAGGGACGTTTCTTTTTTTACTGAGTTTATGTTCAACAAATTACTTTAGAATTAATGTTAAATTCGACCATTGGGGCATGCAATGGGAGTGTGTGCTTTTGACATCAGCCCACTAGTCAAGCTAGCTAACTAGCTAGTGTTGGACACTACCGATAGCTAGCAGGGGATCTCGTCAGGTGTTCATGCGAACAACCAAAGTTAAACTAACATTAACTAGGTCATTGTTTAATCAGAAATGTGTCAATTATGAAGAACCGCTCAGTTTTAAAATCCTGAATTGGTGATCTTTCAGGGACTAAACAGCGCAGTTGATGCATTGGCACTATTCCAAAGCACTCTTTCCAGACTGGTGCGGAGGTAAGACATTTAACATGAGCTGATAAGTGTTTTTCTGCTCCATGTAGGCTTGCTTTTTAGCTCGCCAAGTCATTTGTTATGCATCCTTAGCTACATGAATATGGTGTTTCCTAGTCAATACATGCATTCCGTGTCTGATTAATGTTAGTTCAATCCCTCTCTGTATTGTGTTGCACTGTTGGATTGAAGGGATGGGCAATGTTACCAGTTAAATAAAAGGCCAAGTTACTCTACTCATATGGTAAAAGGTATTAACCTGACAATAATAACGTGAGGGTGTAATTGTGTGACAATGCACAGGTCATGTTATGATGATGGTTCAAGATAATCCCCCAAAATTGTTCTGAAGACAATGTTTTGAAGTATGACATGACCAAACCTGTGACAACTTGATCAACCTTCTGAATGTGTAAAACTGCATAATGATGGCACATTAAAAGGGCAGAAACAATACATGCACCAATTCACACACATTGACACTCCCCGTCATCCATCCACACACACAGGGAAGGAGTTAAAAAAGTTGTCAGGAAGTGCAACTGTGTGCTATTGGCTTGGGTTCCAGCATGTGGTCCTCTTGCCTCCTTTTATTGAGTGACTCCTGTTTATATAAGTTTGATCAAATAGCTTAATAAGATGCTATTGAAATTGTCTTGTTCTATGTACCAAGTGGTGTGTGCTGCCCAGTTGACATCAAACTCAATATTATTATTATATTCCTACTATTCCCACACAGCTGTCCATTCTGAGTCAGCCTAGCACCAGGACCCCGCTTGGCTGGTTTTACCACTGACCAGCTGCTTTTTGACCCTACTGCATCTCCCCACTAGTCAAGCTCCCGTTTCTTTCAGGCCCTTCCTGAGCTGTTTGATCTGACTGCTGACTCAGCAAAGGACCTATAGCAGTATTTCCCAAACACCTGGAGAACCCCAAGGGGTGGACAAACTGGACATAAAAAAAAAAAATCCCTAGCACGACTACACAACTAATTCAAATAATCAACATGTGAATATTTCAATCAGCTGTGTAAAGTCCCCAGATTAGAGTTTTGGAAACGCTGACCTTAATAAGAATATGATAAGATGTCAGTAGTGTGGTTCAGCATATCATTTTTAAGGGATGTTTTGCTCCTTGCGTAAAAGATGGGCACAGTCAGACAGGATGGATTCCCCACTGTCAAGACCAACACATTTCCATGTGAATATTCTAAAATCCGCATAAATAAAAAAAGATGCGCATTTTCCCACTCGTGGTGTGTTTCCACCAAACTGACTTGTTGCAGATACAAATCAGTGTGTGATGACGTAGCGCACACAACATTTCCTTTTCCGCTTAAATGTTCATGTACCGAGCAATAATCTAAAATGCAATGTGTTTACATTGCATTTTCAACTCTAACGATAGTTTTGTCACACAATCTGTTGCTTTGAAGAGCTGTGAATATCTGTGAAATATTTGTACAAATTCACAGATGATGGTTTAATTTGTGAAATATGTGTACATATTTACAGAGTATGGTTTTATTTACAAAATATTCCAATATATTCACAGATCATAGTTTTATTTGTGAGTTATGTTGAACATGCGCACAGATCGTGGTAGACATATTTGCAGAATAAAGAAACAAATCTCACTCCATTAAGAACCTTGCATTTAGGATGAAAAAACCTTGTGGGCTGAAGATCCTGAGAGCAAGGGCGAAGGTGTGTTCTCTGCCCGAACCTGCTCTGGCTGTTGTCCAAACTCGCAGAGGCAATGAAGCTTGAAAGACTAGGTTTTCTGGACAGATGCAGTGCAACGATGCACAGAGTTCCTCGCTGAATAGTTTTCTCAAGAGTTGTCTGAAGGAAGTCTCCGTAGTCAACAGAGCGAGTTAATACTACGACACTGTTATTTTACCCTCACGTTTTTGTTGTTGCCTACACTTCACTTGTAATTTTTGGAACACATTTTCTTCAGCAACCAAACCCTGTACCACCAATGCCAACAATCGCAATCATGGGTTTGACCAACAGACGGAGCTATTCTATTGTCGGATGTGAATGCTAGTACACGTTCACAAAAAGCTTCTGAAAAATGTTATGAATTTGATCATACCTCTAAAGGGTTACATCATGGACATTGACACTCTTGAGATGCATAATGACATGCTCGACCTACAGTACCAGTCAAAAGTTGACACACCGACTCAATCCAGGGTTTTCCTGTATTTGTACTACTTTCTACATTGTAGAATAATAGTGAAGACCTCAAAACTATGAAATAACACATATGGAATCATGTCGTAACCAAAAATATATTTGAGATTCTTCAAAGTAGCCACCCTTTACCTTGACAGCTTAGGACACGCTTGGCATTCTCTCAACCAGCTTCATGAGGTAGTCACCTGGAATGCATTTCAATTAACAGCTGTGCCCTGTTAAAAGTTAATTTGTGGAATTTATTTCCTTAATGCGTTTGAGCCATTCAGTTGTGTTGTGACAAGGTAGGGGTGGTATACAGAAGTATACAGTATATTTGGTAAAATACCAAGTTCATATTATGGCAAGAACAGCTCAAATAAGCAAAGAGAAACAACAGTCCAACATTACTTTAAGACATGAAGGTCAGTCAATCTGGAAAATGTCAAGATCTTTTAAAGTTTCTTCAAATGCAGTCTCAAAAACCATCAAGTGGTATGATGAAACTGGCTCTCATGAGGACCGCCACAGAGAGGAAGACCCAGAGTTTCCTCTGCTGCAGAGGATAAGTTCATTAGAGTTACCAGCCTCATAAATTGCAGCCCAAATAAAAGCTTCACAGAGTTCAAGTAACAGACACATCAACTGTTCAGAGGAGACTGCGTGAATCAGGCCTTCATGGTCAAATTGCTGCAAAGAAACAACGACTAAACACCAATAATAAGAAGAGACTTGCTTGGGCCAAGAAACACGAGCAATGGACATTAGACCGGTGGAAATCTGTCCTTTGGTCTGATGAGTCCAAATCTGGGATTTTTGGTTCCAACTGCCGTGTCTTTGTGAGACACAGAGTAGGTGACCAGATCTCTGCATGTGTGATTCCCATGAAGCATCGAGAAGAGTGTGTGATGTTGTGGGGGTGCTTTGCTGGTGACACTGATTTATTTATAATTCAAGGCACACTTAACCAGCATGGCTACCACAGCATTCTGCAGTGATACGACATCCCATCTGGTTTTTCAACAGGACAATGACCCAACACACCTCCAGGCTGTGTAAGGGCTATTTGACCAAGAAGGAGAGTGATGAAGTGCTGCATCAGATGACCTGGTCTCCACAATAACCCGACCTCAACCCAGTTGAGATGGTTTGGGATGAGTTAGACCGCAGAGTGAAGCAAAAGCAGCCAACAAGTGCTCAGCATGTGGGAACTCCTTCAAGACTGTTAGAAAAGCATTCCAGGTGAAGCTGGTTTAGCGAATGCCAAGAGTGTCCAAAGCTGTCATCAAGGCAAACAGTGGCTACTTTGAAGAATCTAAAATATATTTTGATTTGTTTAAACACTTTTTTGGTTACTACATGATTCCACATGTGTTATTTCATAGTTTGTCTTCACTATTATTCTACAATGTAGAAAATAGTCAAAATAAAGAAAAACCTTAAAATGAATAGGTGTCCAAACCTTTGACTGGTACTGTATGTTCGACCTTACTTCAGTGGAACGTGTAAATTCCTCAGGAGGAAACATACAGTAATATAATATGTTAATAATGATACTGTTAATTGCCTGTGCAAATTTTTGTGCTAATAATAATAACAATAATATCATAATTATACTGTTAGGCCTATTACTATTATTACTTTTGTAACAGTATTATTACTTTATTATATGTAGCCTACAGGTTCTCATTTAACACACATAACTTTCCATTCATATCTATTCCACTTGCGTTATAACACAGCAGGTTTCACACCAAGCAATACAAGTCATCCTTCTTGATAAGACTTCTCTGAAATAATCTACCGTAGGACCGACACCCGGTACTGTCTTTTCAAAATCATGGGGGTGGAGATTTCAGTGAAGTCACTGCCCCCAAGTATGTTGATTGACGTTACCCAATGGCTCCTCCCTGAAAGTTTTTTTCTTCGTTTTCCAGTGTAGTGCGTTGATTTCATACCAAAGTCATACCTAACATTCCACTTACACTGTCAAACCAGGATAAATATTATTGAAAACGATAATGCGCCCAAAAATTACGTATCAAAATGAGTAAGTTACCTTCGCTTTTGTCAGGAGGGGTGACTACCAAATAATAGGTGAGTAACCATTAATTTGTTCCCTTTGTTTAAGAGCTTTCGGTGAAGTTTTCATGCTGCGCTCGGTGAAGTTTTCAGATCATTGTCATTTTTTGCATTTTTCCGTGGAACTCCCTGCGTTGGGAGGGAATAAAAGAATAAGCGATTGATCGCCTATATTGTGTGTGACTTTCTCTGTGTGCAGGAAATCTTTGCTAAGCTTTTAACTATATTGACCATACTCACTGACAATAATAAGCCATTAGTATTGCTTCTTTGTCAATACTGTGGGACAACGACCATGTTTCCTTTCTTTTTCGTACAGCTGCTTGGATCTGGACCACTTTCCTCTAAACTTGTTCTCCAGAAGAATCAAGTGGTTATATACCCAAGAATTGACAGACAGAGAAAGGCAAATTGGAGGAATACATAACTCGACATTTTACGCGCTGTTTTGCTGCACCCCATAGGTAAGTGAATCACCGAATTTGGTAACATCGTGTCCAAGGAAAGATACCATATACGACCCCCCCAACCAATTTATAGATGTTTAGATTTAAGTAGGTCTAAAAAAAACACTTTGATTTCATATTATTCTTTATCATATTACAGTAATATGTTATATGTTCAATGGATGTTTACCTTTTTTTGTTTTACCAGAAAATGGCAACACTGACAAAACAAATCTGTTTCAATCAGTTTCACGCAAAACAGATACGCTGTTGGTCTTGCTACAATTTGACATGGTCGTTTATGCGTATTAATATATGTATAAATACAACAGAGAGAACATGAAGCTATCATAACTTCAGTACACACACACCACTACAGCCTCTATACATACACACTGTTGTTTACGAAATGTTCAGATTTACTTGGAAATTTATTTTTCTTGTCCAATCAGTCCTCTGACTGTTTCTCTTCATCATAGGGAAAACACATTCATTGTCTGTTTTTCTTTTAATATGTTCTAATGAATGTTGTATTATTCCTTTGTGTGTATCCCTTACTGAATAATAGTTCAACAGCCAAATTAGTGCAGATTTTTAAATCAACAATTTTCGCATTAGCCAGTTATTTAAACATAACCTGTTTCTTTCAACCTTTCTTTTATATGGGTAAATAATGTATAAGTAAGGGTTTTGTACTTTCTTTGAGCTGTGGATCTTTCTTGATCTTCTCCACAGGGGCCAGGGATGTTTCACTGGAAATCCTTACTTAAATATTTAATCCTTATATTAGCATTTACAATTGATGGATCTGTGTGCATATCATTGTATATCTTCAAGAAACACCTGTTCATGGTGTGCTATTGGTTACGCTTGGGAAAACAGACCATTCTTGCTCCAAATGCTTTCCTTATTATAGAAATACCAAAAAAGTGTGATGCTTTGCAAGGTTTATACTTTTTCATCTCTCTTAACCACCCTGTAAACAAGTGTACACAACAATGTTACAATCCAGTCACTGCCATTCAATAGATAGAACAATATAATGTTGTCTTTCAGGTTCATCACTAAGTACTGTTAGTAGACCAGCCAGAAAAACCTGTTTAGGGTTGAGATTATAGACATTTAGGGTTACATTCAAATGGTAAACAAGCCATTCAAGTTTACTCCACTGGAAAGATAGAGTCAGTCACCATTTCATCA
Source organism: Salvelinus alpinus (assembly GCF_045679555.1). NCBI lineage: Eukaryota > Metazoa > Chordata > Actinopteri > Salmoniformes > Salmonidae > Salvelinus > Salvelinus alpinus. The sequence goes on along the minus strand of NC_092097.1, from coordinate 7,845,414 downwards.
AACTATATGAAACAATCTGTCGTTCTGCCCCTGAACAAGGCAGTTAACCCACAGTTCCCCGGTAGGCCATCATTGTAAATAACAATTTGTTCTTAACTGACTTACTAGTTAAATAAAGGTTAGATTTAAATAAAAAAATCTAAAAAAAAATAACAACCAAAAAATTAAAAGAAATAAGAGAGAAAGTCACACAAAAAAAGAAAACATTTAGAATCACACCAAATCACAATTTGGGTTTGTTTATAATTGACATAATAGATCCATACAGGCACTATCCCCAGGTCATCTGCCCAACTGTAAATCTTTCAGATGGACTCAGTAGTTTCGCTAAGTTGCTGAACCACTGCAGGCACTCCTGGTTGCAGCTGCACATTCTCTGACTCTGGAAGAGATAGACTACTGTTTGCCCGATACAGTCTCCAGTAACGGTTGAAGCTAACATATGGTATTTGGTTGATAATGTGATACAAGTGTTGTCAATTAGAATTAGTATGCTATAAATAATGTAAGGGTAATATGTGATGTCTATATTGTGGCAATATGAGTTTCAGTATAGGGAAACAGTACTGACTGAGGTACATAGGCTCAACAGGTAGTGGAGTTGACATTGTTGGAATTGTTTATACCCGAAGATAGGTAGTACTTCCAAATATAAGAAGTGATGTCTAATAGTGCAGCCTGCTTTGTATCATATTTTAGTGCAACCAAACAAATAAGCACGCAGGCTTAGATAGTATTGGAGATTTCAGGATTGACTGAAGTTTAAGGATCTATATGCACAATAAGTTAAACTGTTTATGAATTTAAAAAGGTTGCTATTAATCATTTCTACACTTTACTGCCAAAACATGCGTTTAGTTTTACAACTATGTTGTGGAATTAAACCAGGGGAATAGAGTCTTGTCTCTCTACCTATTTTTATTCTGTTTGGACGGTCCACTAAAAACAGAACCCATCAGACCATACTTTGAAGTTACACATTGTTGATGTCCTGTGTTGGAAGTATAGTACCTTCCAACATAAACACTTGGGTGACTGAGGAAAGTTGAGACTAAAGATGAATCACTTTTAGATGGAATCCACAGTAGGGGGAAACAGCGCCACTGGCCACCCCACCACCTTTATTATTGTTTTTGTTGCCGAGTTGAGGAGCGCCGTGCAGCATGGTTGAAAAAAAATGGCTGTGCCCTCTTCTATCGCGTGTGCAGTGATGTCCAAGAGGGGAAAAAAACGGTGTTTGTTGTTTGCAGTAGCTTTGTTGTTGTAATATAGCAAACGGAAGTGGCTGTTTCTCCTTTAAGGATTCTAGCTTTAAAAATATGTCATCGTCAGTAGGGGAAACAGTGCCACTGTCTGCCCCATGGCCGTTGTTATTGTTTTGTTTGACGAAGCAGAGGTGGGGAGCGTCGGCGCATCAAGGTAAAAAAGATTGCACTGCGTATGCTGCTGTTCTATCACGCGTGCAATGATATCAGAGGGGGGGAAAACTGTGTTTGTTGTGTGCAGTAACTTTTTTCGTGTAATATTGCAAACGGACATGTCAGTTTCACCATGAAGGATTTCAGCTTTAATATCTACAAAGCTGGGCCAATTTACTTTCTCTCTGAAAATGTGGAAATTGTGTGCATGTGGGAAAACAAAAGAAAGCAGTGAAAGTATCCTTTGTGAATGAAGGTGTCTAATATTAGATTGTGATGGAGTAATGACGAGATGGTAAATCTGGGAAGGATCAATATTCTGCTGCTCTGACAGATTCTCCCTCCGTCCTCAGTGTGTTTATGCAACATGCATGTAGCAGACTAGCGCTGTGCTTTGCTCTGCTCTCAGTCCCAACACAATCAGCTCTTTCTCAAACAAATTGCAACACTGCAACTCATACTCCGAGACTACTCTGTGGGCTAAGTATATTTTGTTTACGCCTAGCAGCTTTACTTGTAACGCAAAGGCCATAGCTGCCTGCCTGCTCTAATGCTTGTGGTCAACTTGATTATTTGAACAATATTCTCTTAAAGTGGGTAGTTTCTCTTCTGGTCTCCCTAGCTGTAGTTCCCCAGGCCATCGGTACAAACAATGATTTAATTAACCTGTTCCATCCCAGCTTAGTGTACGTGCACTGGCCAGGGGCTTTTATTTCAGGACAGAAAGGGTAATAAGACAGTCAAGTGCAGATGTGAACTTACAACACCTTTTTCCAAAGCTAATAATATAGGTTGATGAAGTCGAAAGTGTAATTTAGGAAAATGTTAGAAACTCTGGGGCAGGATGGTGTGGCTATTTTGTATTAAATAAACTGGGTGGTTCGAGCCCTGAATGCTGATTGGCTGACAGCCATGGTATATTTAAGCAATAAGGCCCAAGGGGGTGTGGTATATGGCCAATATACCACGGCTAAGGGCTGTTCTTATGGAGTGCCTGGATACAGCCCTTAGCCATGTTATATTGGCCGTATACCAAACCCCCGAGGTGCCTTATTGCCATTATAAACTTGTTACCAACATAATTAGAGCAGTAAAAATAAATGTTTTGTCATACCCATGGTATACAGTCTGATATACCACGGCTGTCAGCCAATCAGCATTCAGGGCTTGAACCACCCAGTTTATAACAGACCGTATACCTCGGAGGTTTGTGGTATATGGCCAACATACCACGGCTAAGGGCTGTGTCCAAGCACTCGTTGCGTTGTGCTTAAGAATAGCCCTTAGGCTGTGGTATATTGGCCATATATTGCTTAATTATAACACAGCTACTATCCAGGCATTGACTCAGATCTTCATGCATTGTGCATTGGCATGGCATGGATAATAAATGTGTCCCTCTCTTTAACAATGTAATCAGGGATTTATTTTTATTTTTTATGTTGCCACCGCTGTGGTTTTCATGGTCGTGAATAAAATGGTCTATTTGGTGTACTGCAAAAAAACATCAGAGTGACAAGCCTATAATATTTTTAAGGATTCCAAAAATCTACTTGTAAGTAGGCCTACTGTTAAAATGTGTCATTTATCTGACTGGGTTAATTGCTCTTCATATGATATTATCTTATGCTCAGACAGCATATCATTTTAAATGTTTACATTTTGTATACATTTCCTATTTTCAGACATACCTTCCTTTAAAATACTATAGGTAGTTGTTTGTTCTGGAGAGTGCTAGAAACGACCCAGCTATATGAGAGCAATTTCACTGGGTTGTGCTAAAACCCCTCAGAAGAAAGGCTAATGAGCTCTGCCCATTTTGTGCAGACGTTGGTTGCCTTTTTAGCACCATCGCCAGAAGTGGTCTTCCAAATGGTGGCCACATACCCTTCGGTCAACAGAGGTCTGAACAAATACCACTTGTGACTGTTGCAGACACACAGAGAGAGCCTCAGAGAGATCTGGCCTTCACAACATAGAAGGAGTATAATATTTAACTCAAGCCTCAAGAGCGCATAAAGAATATTCATTTGGGGAATATTTCATTTGTAGCCAGGTACAATGCACTTTAATGTGGTTCTAAGGCATTGTTAGATTTGTCGTAAGCATATGTGATGCTATCCTTATTTCCTGGATCAGAGTCAATGCACTCCTCAGCAATTACCATGTCTTAGCCGAATTAGGATACCATGAATAAACCTTTGATTAACATGAATGTATTGAGTGCATGGGCTTGTTGACATGTTCTCCTCATGCAGTAAGGCCCTAACTAACAGATACGACTTCTGGCCTCCCTGACTGCTCAAGGGAGGAGCTTGGGAGTGGCCTAGAACAGTATAGTCTTTGTGTCCATTTTTCCCAAATGGCTTCACTTTTCAGTTGCTCTTGTTGCAACCGACTGTTGATAGTGATGAACTTCACAAACCAACCCTCTATTGTATCGAGAGAATGACAACACAACTCTGTGGGCTCATGCTTTATGCAGCAGTAAACAGGAAGTCTGTTTGTTAGTTTGTGTCTCTAGGTGGTGTCCATTATCAATGATGGGGGCAACAAAACAGGCCTGGCTTTCTGGGATCCTGTCTTATGACTGATGTAGTGGGCATTGTGTTGGAGTGGGGCTCCAATGACTTAAAAGGGGCACTCGTATGAAGCCTCGCTCTTAATCCCTGCCTTTAGAGTGAGGAGTTGGAGGACGACCTCTCCAAAACCAAACCACACACTTACTGAAGAATTTAGACCGTACTAAGCATCATACACATCTAAAAGTGTTGTGTAAAGTATCAACCCGGGCTTCTTATGCTTTGTCTGTTAAATGTGTTGTCGGCTACACAATGGCTGTTCATTCATTTGGAAAGGATGATCACCTCTGGGTTTCGGGTTCGAAAGTTAGTTTCTTCATAAACATATATATATTTTTTTTAACTTTCCTGGCCTCATTTTTCTTGCCATGCAACAAGTACAACATATAGATGATCCTTTATCGCCGGGCTATATGAGTAACTGTATAAGCTTGCGCACTTGTGCATAAATTACGCAACGTCTTAAAGGTTTCACAGATTAAGGCACCAAACCGCTGGCCTCGCCACAGAATGAACAACTCAGGCGAGGAGGAGAGGACGACTGCTCTGCAACGCTCCCTGGAAAATGTCTGATTAAACTGCTGAATCAGGCTGTAAAATAAGCAGTCTGGCGCGCTCTCTCCGCTTTGTGTCAGTCTTTCCTCTGTTGGTCGGCTGGATTGAAGCTGTACTCCATGGAGCTGTGAGATGCTGCGGTAGACCCTAGTCTGCAGGGTCTGTGTTGTAGGAGGACATGGATTAGTCAATCACCCGCCATTCAGGCCCTGGGTTGATGTTTTATACTAGAAGGAAGACTTTTTTTGCTGTCTCATGGCAGATTGGGAAAGTTTCTAACATTTGTTTGTCTTTCTGTCAGACTTGGAAATATTTCAGTTGATTTCAGTCTTTCCAATTCAAACATGCCTTTTTGTGGGTATCCAAAGAGAATCAAGCTGCTTAGAGTGTGACTGCCTTACTGACTGTGAATGTAAGCCCCTCTCTCTTTTTCCTTCTGCCTCTCCCTCTATTTCGCCCTACTCTTTCCCTCTCGTTCTACCTCTGTCCTACACTTTCCGTCTCTCTCTCTCTCTCCTTCTCTAGCTGTCTCCCCTTCCCTTTCTCTCCCTCTGCCTCTTGCCGTGTGCGCTGTCGGTCGTCCAGCCCTCCGCTCACTCTCAGCTCTGATTGTTTCCTGAGCGCCGTGCCAGAGAGGAAGTAGGAGGAAGTTATTGGAGGAGCTGGAGAGAATTTATTAGGGCCAAACACAGGCGGGAGGGGGAGGGGGAGCTCCTCTAGTGCTCTGAGATGGGGCTCTCATACACTTGGGAGTCTAGGAGGGGAGGGAGGACTGGCAGTGTCTTGGCCCTCTCTCCCTCTTTCCTCTCAGAGGCAAAACTCGACTAGGCTACTCAATAGGCAGCTCACCTTCCTTTTCAACTATTGAAATGAAACGTTTTAACATGGATTTAAACCTGATTGCGTACTGTAACCCAGTGGTAAAATAAGCTGCTTCTGCGTAGAGAGAGAAAGATCAAGAGTGGGTGTGTGCACGTGTGTGTGTGTGTCAGTTGGTCAGGGGTAAGGAACTGTCTCCAGCCCTGTAAGAGAACCGATCTCTTTGCCTGAGTGTATTTAAAAAAACAAAAATCTGTAATCTGACCTTAGAGAGCAGCTGCTCTTTCAATCGCCAAGTCCTGTTGTTCTCCTTGTCAAGTGCGTGTTTGTGAGGCTCTGAGTGTGTGGGTGTCTCAGAGAGAGAGAGAATGTGTGCATCTGTGTATAATTGTGTTTTATAGTAGGCCCTTCAGCCATGATAAAGGGATTTTCTTTGGGGTTGTGTGCAGAAAGAGAAAAATATTCAAATATGGTGTGCTTGTGTGTGTTTAGTATGAGTGATAGATGGGTGTGTGCAGGGCTTAGGCTAAGGGTTGGGGTTGGGGTCTGCCCTCGGGGGGGGGGGTACCTCTCTTGGAGGCCCTTACCAGCAAGTGTCCCAGCTGCAACAGCAGCCCTAACAAAGCCTGCATTCTGACAGACAGGAACAATCTGACAAAGATATGATATTATAAACAGATGGGAGGAAGACTATGCAGTCCACTAACCTGTACCCATTTTATTATTGTTACAGTCCACCAACATGTACCAGTTCTGTTACTTTTACAGTCCACCGACATGTACCCGTTTTGTTATTGTTACAGTCCACCGACATGTACCCGTTTTGTTATTGTTACAGTCCACCAACATGTACCAGTTCTGTTACTTTTACAGTCCACCAACATGTACCAGTTCTGTTACTTTTACAGTCCACCGACATGTACCCGTTTTGTTATTGTTACAGTCCACCAACATGTACCAGTTCTGTTACTTTTACAGTCCACCGACATGTACCCGTTTTGTTATTGTTACAGTCCACCGACATGTACCAGTTCTGTTACTTTTACAGTCCACCGACATGTACCCGTTTTGTTACTTTTACAGTCCACCAACATGTACCCGTTTTGTTACTTTTACAGTCCACCGACATGTACCCATTTTGTTACTTTGTTTGTTCTAAATCTCTGAGGCTAGGAACTTAACTTATTGTGTACGGGCATGACGGTGAGCAAATGCATGAGGTTGAGCGAAATGCATATCCCTTCGGTGTGATCCCATTCAATTTCAATGGGACATCTGCTCAGAGTGGGAGTTAGGCTACTTAGCTCTCCAATGCCGTTTGCTTCGTAGTGTCACAGTTGAGTGTTTGTCGAGGGCATTTTACACGTTGACTTGAAACGACTTCATGTAAAGATTACCTCATTTGATTGACAGCATTGGTTGGCTGTCCAGTCAAGGATTACTTTGGAGGATGATGTCTGTCTGAACCCTGGTTTCCTCATCAGTTACACCATTGTCCAATAGGCCAGACTTCTCCCTCTCAGGGGATGTTTAGTCTCTGTAAAACTATTATTTATTTCTGAAATCCATCCTGTTTGTATCGAAGTGCAACGTATGAATGAAACGTTACTTTCCCACCACTTTTGGAATGGAACACGGATGTCCCCCATGTCATAGTGTAGGGTCTGTCATTTTTCACCTCGTCATTCCCCTACTCCACCAATTAAAAGACAAATGGATCATCTTTTGAATGCATCAGGGTGATGTCCTCTTTTTATAAACATTGGTTGAGTGTATAAATCACTGGTTATCCCTATACAATCCTCCATCCACAGCCAAAATACACACAACCTCTACTTGTTTTCCTGTCTGTGGCTGTCTCTGTGAGGGTTTTCACATGTTGACTGTGGACAGTTAAACACATAATATAACACACATGCTCTCAGGAGTCACATGGAATTCCTTCCTGTGTTTATACCGACAATTCCCCATAGAAGAAGAGTGGGCCAGGACATATAGTGACTAAAACATATTCAGCATTACATGGGATGTATTATTATAAGCAACGCTGGGAAAAGTATAGACCAGCAAACCTGCACAGGGGCCGGTGCAAAGATATGTCAAAGTCCTGAAAATGTAGGATCTTAATTTGATCACTCTTTCGTTTTTGAATTTTCTTGCACAGCAAACTTGTAGTGTATTTGAGTTTTAAAAAGGCTTTTAAAGTTTGTAATTTCCTCTTAAAAATTTCAGACAAAATGTGTCGACCCCTACAAATATGTCCAGTAATTATAATAACATAATAATTCACATTTCCTGTTGCTCCAGGATTATTTTCCTGCTGTAGTAAACTGGCTCAAATTAAGATCCTACATCTGTAGCTTTATGAGGCATGGGAAAACAGATGGAGAGGATTTCTAGGCTGTGAATGGTGGAGTTTGAATGAATGTGTGAGGTGCATAGCTTTCCACTGGTATTTACATTCCTGCTAGGGCTGCACAATGAACCGAATTCACATCAAAATCACAATATTGACATGTGCAATTTCCATATTGCAAGAGATATCCATATAACAATATTTTGAACCTCCCCTCAGCCTTGTGTAATGTCCGTTTTAAAAAAAATAGGAGAAAGGGAGATAGTAATAGTTTACTCTCATCTCTTTCCCTTTCTCCTATTGCGGCTGCTTGCCACACACACAAAGCCTCACCTCCTGTCACTCAAGCAGCGCAGTTCCTCCTCCCTGCTGTTAGATTCACTATAAGTTTGCATGCTGTTCTGTTAGGTTAAATGCAGTCAACAGATCGTTCCAAACAAGAAAAATGCTGCTTTCCACTTTGCTTCTTAATTTGAAACATTCTATTTCTATACCCAAGTGTTTTGATCTATATCACAAGCCAAATCACAATATTTGGTAGATAAATTGCAATTAGATTTTTGCCAATATCATGCAGAACAAATTCCTGCTGCACATTGGAATCTGTAGCATGTTGGTCTCAGTCAGGTCTGTCGCTGGACCTACTCCCAGAGAGTGTGGGAGGGGAAGTCTGGTTGTCACTAGTTACCACAGCCACAAAGTCAAAATGGCATATTGTAAAAATTCACGGAAACTACAATTTTCTTTTTGGACTTAATTTAAGGTTAGGCATAAAGTTAGCAGTGTGATTAAGGGTAGGGTTAGTTTTAAAATCTGATTTTAAGAAGATAAATTGTAGAAATAGGCTCAGTTTAGCCATTATTATGACTTTGTGGCTGTGTTAACTAGTGATGACCGGGAAGTGTGTGTGTCTCGCCTGACTTTGTATTCAATCTCAGTTTACCGTGTCATTCAATCAAGAGGCCTTATACCATCTGGCAACAGGTGAAATACGCCATTCATCGAAAGTCTATTTGTGTATATGTTTCTGCCTGCTTGTGTGTGTTTATATTTGTGTCCGTATCAGTGAGTGTGCTTCTGTGTGTTTGTGTGTGTGTGCATGATGCTAAATCTGTGCTCTCTGTTGTCAGCCTCCCATCACAGATGTGCTGTGTTTTACCCATAAGGAATCAAAGGGCCTTTCTTCTTTGTGAGTAACAGCTGATTTGATTTATAGTCTATCTTCTGAGGGTTTTGAATATTTTACATTTGCAGAGCAAATGTTTAGGCGAACCAAACGAGTGTGCTTACATACAACCTTAAACGAGAAAATAGTACCGTTTGTCCATCTTAGTACTGTTTGTTCACCTTAGCCAGTAGTCACTTGTTAACCCACTGTTCCTAGGCCGTCATTGAAAATAAGAATTTGTTCTTCAAATCAAATCAAATTTTATTAGTCACATACACATGGTTAGCAGATGTTAATGCGAGTGTAGCGAAATGCTTGTGCTTCTAGTTCCGACAATGCAGTAATAACCAACAGTAATCTAACCTAACAATTCCACAACTACTACCTTACACACACACACAAGTGTAAAGGGATAAAGAATATGTACATAAAGATATATGAATGAGTGGTGGTACAGAACGGCATGGCAGATGCAGTAGATGGTATAGAGTGCGGTATATACATATGAGATGAGTACTGTAGGGTATGTAAACATAAAGTGGCATAGTTTAAAGTGGCTAGTGGTACATGTATTACATAAAGATGGCAAGATGCAGTAGATGATATAGAGTACAGTATATACATATGAGATGGGTAATGTAGGGTATGTAAACATTGTATTAAGTGGCATTGTTTAAAGTGGCTAGTGGTACATTTTTACATAATTTCCATCAATTCCCATTTTTAAAGTGGCTGGAGTTGAGTCAGTATGTTGGCAGCGGCCGCTAAATGTTAGTGGTGGCTGTTTAACAGTCTGATGGCCTTGAGATAGAAGCTGTTTTTCAGTCTCTCGGTCCCTGCTTTGATGCACCTGTACTGACCTCGCCTTCTGGATGATAGCGGGGTGAACAGGCAGTGGCTTGGGTGGTTGTTGTCCTTGATGATCTTTATGGCCTTCCTGTGACATCGGGTGGTGTAGGTGTCCTGGAGGGCAGGTAGTTTGCCCCCGGTGATGCGTTCTGCAGACCTCACTACCCTCTGGAGAGCCTTACGGTTGTGGGCGGAGCAGTTGCCGTACCAGGCGGTGATACAGCCCGACAGGATGCTCTCGATTGTGCATCTGTAGAAGTTTGTGAGTGCTTTTGGTGACAAGCCGAATTTCTTCAGCCTCCTGAGGTTGAAGAGGCGCTGCTGCGCCTTCTTCACAACGCTGTCTGTGTGGGTGGACCAATTCAGTTTGTCCGTGATGTGTACACCGAGGAACTTAAAACTTTCCACCTTCTCCACTACTGACCCGTCGATGTGGATAGGGGGGTGCTCCCTCTGCTGTTTCCTGAAGTCCACAATCATCTCCTTTGTTTTGTTGACGTTGAGTGTGAGGTTATTTTCCTGACACCACACTCCGAGGGCCCTCACCTCCTCCCTGTAGGCCGTCTCGTCGTTGTTGGTAATCAAGCCTACCACTGTAGTGTCATCCGCAAACTTGATGATTGAGTTGGAGGCGTGCATGGCCACGCAGTCGTGGGTGAACAGGGAGTACAGGAGAGGGCTCAGAACGCACCCTTGTGGGGCCCCAGTGTTGAGGATCAGCGGGGTGGAGATGTTGTTACCTACCCTCACCACCTGGGGGCGGCCCGTCAGGAAGTCCAGGACCCAGTTGCACAGGGCGGGGTCGAGACCCAGGGTCTCGAGCTTGATGACGAGTTTGGAGGGTACTATGGTGTTAAATGCTGAGCTGTAATCGATGAACAGCATTCTCACATGGGTATTCCTCTTGTCCAGATGGGTTAGGGCAGTGTGCAGTGTGGTTGCGATTGCGTCGTCTGTGGACCTATTGGGTCGGTAAGCAAATTGGAGTGGGTCTAGGGTGTCCGGTAGGGTGGAGGTGATATGGTCCTTGACTAGTCTCTCAAAGCACTTCATGATGACGGAAGTGAGTGCTACGGGGCGGTAGTCGTTTAGCTCAGTTACCTTAGCTTTCTTGGGAACAGGAACAATGGTGGCCCTCTTGAAGCATGTGGGAACAGCAGACTGGGATAAGGATTGATTGAATATGTCCGTAAACACACCAGCCAGCTGGTCTGCGCATGCTCTGAGGACGCGGCTGGGAATGCCGTCTGGGCCTGCAGCCTTGCGAGGGTTAACACGTTTAAATGTTTTACTCACCTCGGCTGCAGTGAAGGAGAGCCCGCAGGTTTTGTTAGGGGGCCGTGTCAGTGGCACTGTATTGTCCTCAAAGCGGGCAAAAAAGTTGTTTAGCCTGTCTGGGAGCAAGACATCCTGGTCCGCGACGGGGCTGGTTTTCTTTTTGTAATCCGTGATTGACTGTAGACCCTGCCACATACCTCTTGTGTCTGAGCTGTTGAATTGCGACTCGATTTTGTCTCTGTACTGAGACTTAGCCTGTTTGATTGCCTTGCGGAGAGAATAGCTACACTGTTTGTATTCGGTCATGCTTCCGGTCACCTTGCCCTGGTTAAAAGCAGTGGTTCGCGCTTTCAGTTTCACGCGAATGCTGCCGTCAATCCACGGTTTCTGGTTTGGGAATGTTTTTATCGTTGCTGTGGGTACGACATCGTCAATGCACTTCCTAATGAACTCGCTCACCGAATCAGCATATTCGTCAATATTGTTGTTGGACGCGATGCGGAACATATTCCAATCCGCGTGATCGAAGCAGTCTTGAAGCGTGGATTCAGATTGGTCGGACCAGCGTTGAACAGACCTGAGCGCGGGAGCTTGTTGTTTGAGTTTCTGTTTGTAGGCTGGAATCAACAAAATGGAGTCGTGGTCAGCTTTTCCGAAAGGGGGGCGGGGGAGGGCCTTATAAGCGTCGCGGAAATTAGTATAACAATGGTCTAGTGTTTTTCCAGCCCTGATAGCACAATCGATATGCTGATAGAATTTAGGGAGTTTTGTTTTTAGATTAGCCTTGTTAAAATCCCCAGCTACGATGAATGCAGCCTCAGGGTGTGTGGTTTCCAGTTTACAAAGAGTCAGATAAAGTTCGTTCAGGGCCATCGATGTGTCTGCTTGGGGGGGAATATATACGGCTGTGATTATGATTGAAGAGAATTCCCTTGGTAGATAATGCGGTCGACATTTGATTGTGAGGAGTTCTAGATCAGGTGAACAGAATGACTTGAGTTCCTGTGTGTTGTTATGATGATCACACCACTTCTCGTTAATCATAAGGCATACCCCCCCGCCCCTCTTCTTACCGGAAAGATGTTTGTTTCTGTCGGCGCGATGCATGAAGAAACCAGCTGGCTGCACCGACTCCGTTAGCGTCCCTTGAGTTAGCCATGTTTCCGTGAAGCAGAGCACGTTGCAATCCCTGATGTCTTTCTGGAATGCTACCCGTGCTCGGATTTCATCAACCTTATTGTCAAGAGACTGGACATTGGCGAGTAGTATGCTAGGGAGTGGAGCGCGATGTGCCCGTCTCCGAAGCCTGACCACGAGACCGCCTCGTTTTCCCCTTTTTCGGCGTCGCACAGGGTCGCCGGCTGGGATCAGATCCATTGTATTGGGTGGAAGGCAAAACACTGGATCCGTTTCGGGAAAGTCATATTCCTGGTAGGAACGATGATGAGTTGACGTTAATCGTATATTCAGTAGTTCCTCCCGACTGTATGTAATGAAACCTAAGATTACCTGGGGTACCGATGTAAGAAATAACACGTAAAAAAACAAAATACTGCATATTTTCCAAGGAACGCGAAGCGAGGCGGCCATCTCTTTTCGGCGCCGGAAGTTATATAAGTCTTAACTGACTTGCCTAGTTAAATAAAGGTAAAATAAGTAAGATAATTTACAAATTGTTGAGTGTTTTTGCCAAGGAGATCCTAGTTGTGCAATTTTATGTCTAACTAAGATGTTTAGTGCAGTATTTCTCAAGTGAAAAATGTTCATGAAAACGAGTCGTCTATCGTTGAATCACAACAAACACTTCATTGAAGAATCGAACTGTTGACCAATCACCGACGAAGGGACGTAGACTTCGGCTTCCAAACTTCGGGTTGCCTCGAGAAAAAATGTTGTGTGCACGAACAGCCCCCCCCCAAAAAACTTGCCTTAGGCCAAAACAAACAAAAATGTCACAAAATGTCGTCATATGCACAAACTATTCCAAACTTTTTCGGATCGGAAGCATGCGGATGTCTTAATGGGGAAATAAATGTGAGTAAAAAAATATACACACACATTTCCTAGATGCAAAATGCTTCTTTTTTAGTTGAGTCAGCGACATTTAAGATTTTACTGTGTAATTCACAACACATCGACTTAATTTTCTAGGATCTTAATTTGAGCCAGTTTGCTGCAGCAGGAAAATAATCCTGCAACAACAGGAAATGCAAATATTTATGTGGATTATAATTAAGGGACATTTTTTGTAGGGATTGATGTCAAGTCTGACATTTTAAAGTGTAAATTACAAACTTTAGAAGCCTTTTTCAACCTTGAGTACACTACAAGTTTGCATTTCCTGTTGCAGGAAAATTCTCAGCAACAAAAGAGTGATCAAATTAAGATCCTACATCTGTATGTACCTAAACCCCTTATGGTTTGGTGTTTTAATAATGTTAACACTGTCTAATAACTGTAACATTTAATAGGTTAATTGCTTTGGTCCTAGGAGTTCCCAATTATCGTAGTAGGCTAATTGAAATAGCCATAATGTAGCATCTGACATTTTTACTTTGTAAAACCATTGTTGATAGTTAAATACACAATTGCACAGTTGTATGCAAGTGTCTCATTTCCGTTTGCTGTGTCATGGGCAATTTAGACTTTTCTGCACTGTTTTACTGCATTATATTGAATTACCCAGTAATATAGTGAAACAGTCAATATAATCATAGCGTTGACAATGCTCTCTCTTTGGTGGTTAGCGTCAGGCAGCGTCATGGAGAGGCTGTGAGTGTGGTTGTGTGTCTCTCTCTCTCTGTCCATGCTGATGTTGCATTCCAGCAGAAACAATCCTACTGTTCTCCAGACCCCGAAGTGGACGCCTAAAATTGGACAGTCCACCCCCTCCAATCCTTTCCCTCCCCTCCCTCCCCCCTACATGTATCCCTTGGTCTCCAGTCCTTATTTGGGCAGAGACGTTCTGAGCGCTGGGCGTCGGGTTGACACAAAAGAGGCAGGAGGAGGAACAGTGAGCGCTCACAGCCCTTTCTTAATAAGGACATGTCTGGAATGTAAGCCTCTCCATGAGAGCTTCTCTTTCACACACAGCACAGCAGCACCCTACTAAACAGACTCATATACTATTATAACCCATTACTCAGGGATCCTGATCGGTACTGTCAAATCCCCATGACAAAACTTAAGAAACTCAGAATCACTCTCACTATTCAACAACCTACTCCTATGATCCTAGCTTGAATGGGTTGGAGACAGCTGTGTCTTCGCTACTAGGATACAGCTAGGATTAACACTGGGACTGCCTCCAAAAAATGTACACACCATTTGGACATACTTGACCCAACATTGCTGCTCTTAAGAGACCCAACACGTAATGGATTCTACTAGATACTTGCATGTGCATTATGCAATATGCACCTACACCTTTCGACTGCAGTGGACGTTGACTGCGGGAAGTTTCTGTAGCAGTTTCTGGTCATTGGATCTGCTCATCTTGAGTTGTGTTGGGGTAGATGCATAGCTGCAGCCTGATCTCTGTGGACTTTTAGCTTGAATACGAGTGCTGCTCAAATGCTGCCGTGATCTCCACATTCAGTCGGGGGTTTAACACCAACCTTGGTCCTGGGGGGCCCAAAGCTCTCAGGTTTACCTCACAATCTCACACTGTCCCTCAACCAGACTTATTAGACTGCTGAACATTTGAACTGACTACCTGCACTGACTCTCTGCATCTTTGCACACACACACACTTTGTTCTTCTATCTCCCTAGGGACCTAAAATACATTTTCATTCAAAATCCTATTTTCCCAAACCTTACCCCTTAACCTAACCCTTTACCCTTATTGTTGTTGCATTGTCGAGAAGGAACCTGCAAGGAAGCATTTCGTTGGACGGTGTATACCATGTGTATCCCGTACATATGACTAATGAAACTTCAAACTAGGCATTCCACTTAGTTATGGATGTTAGCTAGCAACTAACTCTGCTGTTTGTGACTGGCCTACTGCGTTACATTCAGGCCTAGTCAGACTGGATTGGAGGGTTTTCCCTTCAGGAGGTAGAACTGGTTTTCCGGGCAGTTCTTCATCCCATCATGCTCAGGGAATGTATAAAAATGCCAAGTTGCCCATTATTTTGGCTACCGTGGCTAGTAAAAGAAAAAAGAGATCTCGGAGACTTTGAAAGAGGGGTTTCAAAGGAGCGTAGGGGGTTTCAAGTGTGTGTGTGTCTCAGGCACCAGATCTCAACCCAATTGAACACTTATGGGAGATTCTGAAGCGGCGCCTGAGGCAGCGTTTTCCACCAGCATCACAAAACACAAAATAGTGGAATTTCTCATGGAAGAATGGTGTTGCATCCCTCCAATAGAGTTCCAGACACTTGTAGAATCTATGCCACGGCGCATTGAAGCTGTTCTGGCAGCTCGTGGTGGCCCAATGCCCTATTGAGACAGTTTATGTAGGAGTTTCCTTTATTTTGGCAGTTACTACAGTACATATTCTTATTGAGTATAGAGTTATAAATGGAGAAACAATGCCCGTTGTCTGCATCTTTGGTCTTTTAGTGAAGACAAATGTCAACTTTGTACAATGGGGTAGTTGTGATTTTTAGAAAACAATACTTTAGCTTTTCTTTTCACATCTGTCTTAATCCTCCAATTCATATTTCTGAAGTTGCATTGTGGAAATTGTCAAAACAGCGACTTTAAAATGTGCAACGATGCCCTCGTGAATTTGTTTTACAGAGGAACCTCAAAATGTTCTTGTAACGTGAGGAGTTGAGTTTACCCATAGGACCATCCCAATTGGCCTTCCCCATATTTGTCCAATGTGTGTATTTTTGTCAACAACTGCAGAATTTCAGATATACAGTGGGGAGAACAAGTATTTGATACACTGCCGATTTTGCAGGTTTTCCTACTTACAAAGCATGTAGAGGTCTGTAATTTTTATCATAGGTACACTTCAACTGTGAGAGACGGAATCTAAAACAAAAATCCAGAAAATCACATTGTATGATTTTTAAGTAATTCATTTGCATTTTATTGCATGACATAAGTATTTGATCACCTACCAACCAGTAAGAATTCCGGCTCTCACAGACCTGTTAGTTTTTCTTTAAGAAGCCCTCCTGTTCTCCACTCATTACCTGTATTAACTGCACCTGTTTGAACTCGTTACCTGTATAAAAGACACCTGTCCACACACTCAATCAAACAGACTCCAACCTCTCCACAATGGCCAAGACCAGAGAGCTGTGTAAGGACATCAGGGATAAAATTGTAGACCTGCACAAGGCTGGGATGGGCTACAGGACAATAGGCAAGCAGCTTGGTGAGAAGGCAACAACTGTTGGCGCAATTATTAGAAAATAGAAGAAAATAGAAGAAGTTCAAGATGATGGTCAATCACCCTCGGTCTGGGGCTCCATGCAAGATCTCACCTCGTGGGGCATCAATGATCATGAGGAAGGTGAGGGATCAGCCCAGAACTACACGGCAGGACCTGGTCAATGACCTGAAGAGAGCTGGGACCACAGTCTCAAAGAAAACCATTAGTAACACACTACGCCGTCATGGATTAAAATCCTGCAGCGCACACAATGTCCCCCTGCTCAAGCAGGCGCATGTCCAGGCCCGTCTGAAGTTTGCCAATGACCATCTGGATGATCCAGAGGAGGAATGGGAGAAGGTCATGTGGTCTGATGATTCAAAAATAGAGCTTTTTGGTCTAAACTCCACTCGCCGTGTTTGGAGGAAGAAGAAGGATGAGTACAACCCCAAGAACACCATCCCAACCGTGAAGCATGGAGGTGGAAACATCATTCTTTGGGGATGCTTTTCTGCAAAGGGGACAGGACGACTGCACCGTATTGAGGGGAGGATGGATGGGGCCATGTATTGCGAGATCTTAGCCAACAACCTCCTTCCCTCAGTAAGAGCATTGATGATGGGTCGTGGCTGGGTCTTCCAGCATGACAACGACCCGAAACACACAGCCAGGGCAACTAAGGAGTGGCTCCGTAAGAAGTATCTCAAGGTCCTGGAGTGGCCTAGCCAGTCTCCAGACCTGAACCCAATAGAAAATCTTTGGAGGGAGCTGAAAGTCCGTATTGCCCAGCGACAGCCCCGAAACCTGAAGGATCTGGAGAAGGTCTGTATGGAGGAGTGGGCCAAAATCCCTGCTGCAGTGTGTGCAAACCTGGTCAAGAACTACAGGAAACGTATGATCTCTGTAATTGCAAACAAAGGATTCTGTACCAAATATTAAGTTCTGCTTTTCTGATGTATCAAATACTTATGTCATGCAATAAAATGCGAATTAATTACTTAAAAATCATACAATGTGATTTTCGGGATTTTTGTTTTAGATTCCGTCTCTCACAGTTGAAGTGTACCTATGATAAAAATTACAGACCTCTACATGCTTTGTAAGTAGGAAAATCGGCAAAATCGGCAGTGTATCAAATACTTGTTCTCCCCACTGTATAAACACACGCATCCTGGAATAATGGATACTTCGGGGACGCTCGTTTCAGAAACAATACAATGCCGAAGAGGCAGCTTGAAAAATACTTAAGATCTCGGCCTGCTCTTAGTCATGAGCCAACCACATTGGGACACAGTCCCCTAACCACAATAATTATTTGAGGCCACTGCTGATTAGTGTGCTCTTTATACTAGGTTTTTATAGAATATCTTGAATTCATTTGGCAGTTTTAGAGACAAAGGCTAGGAAATGGTAATAATTAGTGGCTGTATTGTTTATTTGTACAGATTTTATGATTTCAATGAAAACAGACAGCTGAGACCAGGTTTAAAGCTTATTTCCTGCAATTCTACACTACTTTATAAGGCAGAATTTGAAATGCACTTGCCAGCTAAAGGTGACGGTGAAGTTGTTGACAACGATTACAACATACCCTTTTCGTACTTTTTCGTAATGAAAATACCCCCCAAAAAGTATGAATCTGAATGCCTCACTACTGTAATTCACTCTGGATAAGAGTGTCAAACCTGCAAGCGCGCGCGCACTATGTCTATTTCTATGGGCACAAGCACTGTTCTTGACACAAACTGTTCATACCCCTCTTGTTGGCGGAGAGAACATTTTCCAGGTTTAACGCTTATTTCCTGCAATTCTACACTTTTTGTCATGGGGATCAGAGAAAATATTGCTGTTTTAAAGCTACTTTTCATTTTGCCATGTCTAATGTGTATTCATGTGATATTTTAATGACTCAAACATTACAACAAAATCTATGGGCTAAATAAAACTATACAAAAAAACATTAGCTGACATGGGCTAGTTGATCTGGACATTTCTGACAAGTTATAAGTAGCTCTCTAAGGTATGCAATGACTGATATGATGAGGAAAACTGATGATGCACTACCCAATTTTGAAATTGCACCTTGTGCATTCTAAATTACAACTTTCAAGAGTAGGTTGAAAGCTGGACTGAGTTCCTCTTTTTTGGGGTGGGGGGGGACAGTTTGGCAACTACTGTGCTAAATGACTAAATTGATAAATGTTAATGAAGGTCTCTCTCTCGCCCAGATCCTCTGACTGTGGGGCTCGGGGTCGGGCCCAGGGTGAGCCGCCACCATTGCGTCCAACGAGTGGAGTGCCAACGGTAGCCCGGGGGATGGGCTGGACGAGGGGAACGATGAGCTGGACAAGGCCATGGACGGGGACGCCGAGGGGGTGTGGAGCCCAGACATAGAGCAAAGCTTCCAGGAGGCCCTGGCCATCTACCCCCCCTGTGGACGGAGGAAAATCATCCTCTCAGACGAAGGCAAGATGTACGGTGAGTAAAACACATACACACAAACAGACAGTAAAAAAAATTTATGATAACATTTTTCATCATCAATGTAGATGCCAAAATAAGGTTCTGTGGTTTCATTGGCTCCATCAGCCACATTGTTAATGTTTTACCTCTCAAGAGACTTTCTTTGTCGTCAACCAAACCAGATTCAGTAGTTTATTTGTCTAGTTATACCTACCATAATTAGTTCTGTATCTAAAAGCTTAAATTAAGTCATTTATGCACTTCTGTACTATTTGGTGCAGGCACACACACACACCAAACTTAGTCCACGTGTTAATTTGCCCAGCATCCCTTTCTGGCTCATTCATTGAAAACGCCTGTGGCTCAATGAGTTTGGATCCCATTCCCTTCTGGAGTGAGGGAGGGAAAACACCTCAGCAGTTTGTAATCTACAGAAAGAAACATGTTTCTTTGATGTTCATTATTACTGTTAATGGATTTTCTTCTCATCATTCTGATCACCACAGAGACTTACATTTCCCTCACTAACTTTAAACATTCGCTATCTGAGCAGCTAACCGATCGCTGCGGCTGTACATAGTCCATCTGTAAATAGCCCACCCAATCTACCTACCTCATCCACATATTGTTTTAATTTACTTTGCTGCTCTTTTGCACACCAGTATCACTACTTACACACCATCATCTGCTCATATACCACTCCAGTGTTAATCTGCTAAATTGTAATTACTTTGCTACTTACCTCCTCGTGCCATTTGCACACACTGTATAGACTTTATTTTTTTTCTATTGTGTTATTGACTGTACGCTTGTTTATTCCATGTGTAACTCTGTGTTGTTGTTTCTGTCGCACTGCTTTGCTTTATCTTGGCCAGGTCGCAGTTGTAAATGAGGACTTGTTCTCAACTAGCCTACCTGGTTAAATAAAGGTGAAATAAAAATACAAATAAAACCACAGAAGGCTGTCATGTTAAGGCTCTAGTTGTTCTTGCACAATCCTTTAGGCAAAGAAAGCAATGTTTCCCGCCCCGCCCCTCCCATACGATTGTGTCACAGGCTAAGATGTAGCCCATTTCTTTCTGAGAGTGCTCTACAGAACAAGTCTGAGCTCGTCTTCCACTGACCCAGGGGCTGGTTCTTCCAGTCTCACTAGAACACAGCAGTGGAGCTGAGCTACCCAGAAGACACAAGAGGCAGCTCCCCTCAGCCTGGTTTTCACCTGGCTTTCCTTAGAGCTCAAAACTGGTTCTTTCATCACCTGTCTGTGACGTCTCCGGCTATGCCACCCATCATGTATTGCTCTTCTCTTCCTCATCTCCAGTACAGTACATCTGCAGCCTACTGTGAATTAGGAAAGTGACAAAACCCAGTGGTGTAAACATACTTGAAAGTACTATTAAGTCGTTTTTGGGGGTATTATTTATATATTTTAGCAACTTTTTATTTTACTTCTACATTCCTAAAGAAAATAATGTACTTTTTACTCCCTACATTTTCCCTGACACCCAAAAGTACTCGTTACATTTTTGACAGGAAAATTGCCTGGTTTTCTTAATATAAGGAATTTGAAATTATTTATACTTTTGATACTTAAGTACATTTTAGCAATTACATTAACTTAAAGTAGTAGCAAAAGTATAAGTATACTAAGTATAAGTATACTAAGTATACTTAAGTATATATTTTTTACTTTTACTCAAGTAGTATTTTACTGGGTGACTTTCACTTTTACTTGAGTCATTTTCTGTTAAGGTATCTTTACTTTTACTCAAGTGTGACAATTTAGTACTTTTTCCACCAATGGCAAAACCTGCTCTCTACTTATGCAGCAAAACCAAGTGCCATTCATTAGACTCATGTCAGTCTAACAGTAATGGTGCTTAAGTAGTTATGCTCACCTGGTCTCAAGAGTAGCTTTTGCTGCTTCTTGAACCAGTTGGACAGCATTGCAATGATTATCTCAACACCATAAATCAAACCATGGAAACAAAAACACTGCAAAAAGCGTTTTAATCCTTCACAAGGTCCTTTAGGCGTCTAAGCTATTTCCTCCACCAGCATTTTCATTAAATCGCAGGTGGAGAGAGCAATTTAAGTGCTGAATTCCTCTGCATCCAGATGGAGGAATTGGCAAGTTTGCTGGTTAGAATCGTGAAAGATCCAGGTGTTAGAAACTGGCTGCATTTGTCTCAAGTTATTTTGATCTCCCACTCTCTCCCTCCGATGGGTGAGAAAAAAGGGCCTCGGCAGGCTGGGCTGCTGGTTTGAATCAGACAGCCAAGGAGGACCTAAAACAAATTTAAATGTGAATCGTCAGGAAATGCATGGGGTACGGGCTGAGATGAGGCTTATTCAGGGGGTTTGACTTCACATTCTCCTCACAAAACATATTTTGGTTTGGGGAACAATGTTATGTTCACCAGCATGATATAGGCCGGGTCTCCTCCTCAAGTCCAGTTGTGCAAGTCCTTTAATTATTGTTAATGTCTCAGAGTTTAATCAAAGCCTGTACTGTCAACCTTTTTAAATCCACCATTGACTTCTATCAGAAAGTATTTCAGGACTATATATTTAGGGGATTCTTTTCATGACTGTGTTGTTTTTCTGTCCTTGCTGTTGTAAAATGGAATGTTTTAGCATGCGTCTGTCAGGAATCTAATTCTTTGGGATCTGAGAGATTTTAATGTTAGTGGATAGACACGCACATACCTCAGATGACTCAGCTGCCGCTGTGCTAGCTGCCGCTGTGCTGTCTGTTGCTGTACTAGCTGCCGCTGTACTAGCTGCGTTTCTGGTCTGTTTCAAAGAACATAAGAGAGCATACCAGTATCATAGGCTGAGCTGGCTGGGGTCTAAACAAGGCCAGAGCTCTGATTAGCTCGCCTCTCCTGGCGGGATGTGGTGTTGAGTCTGCCACCAGTTCCATTTACGTCATTTCAACTATATCTGATTTGACTGGATGGCTAGCTAGCTTATGAGCGTATTCAGTGACTTGGCTATATGTCAGAGGGACCTGCGGCTAAATGCTATTTCATATTTGGCTTACTTGGTGAGAGGTTTTTAGAATGAGAATGGACCAGTTTAGCACCACTTCCATGTGTCTGAATTTGTTTATGTATTGCCTATTAGCGATAATGCATTTATTGCAGTGCAGAACTGCACAGTTTGCTCTGACAACATTGCCATGGTTTGACCCGTCTGTCTATTGACCTTCCCCTTGAGTCTATTGAAGAAGAGACTTTAATGGGAAAGCAAGATGGCGGCCCCTCTCCTGGTTTGGCAGGACAGTGAGCGTTCAGAGCCTATAGCTCAATATTGTTTGTCAGAAAACGAGTACAACAGAAGTGGCAGGTCAACCCCACAGTGTGTTTCCTCCCTTTGCAGCACAGTGTCAGGACCCCCAGTAGAGGTCAAAAACCGTGCCTGCTTTTTCCCAGTGCAGTAAACACCCTATCCAGTCATCTGAGGCCCTCCTGGCAGTGCCGAGGCATGCCCCTGTCCCACAAGGCGATGACCTCAGACATCTAAATCCTACCCTGACGTGAGGCCGGGGGAATTTTAACGATTGCACTGCGTGTAATGCTTTCTACTTCACAGTCTCAGACTGGGGGAGCGCTGCTAGCCTAACACCGTGGCCTCCAAAACCAAGCAAGTCATCATTATCCCTACCATTGGGAATTATATCTGGATTTTTCCACAAGGAATGTTCTTGTGGGAAACCTTGGTATTCCGTGATGACTATTAACCCCGGGTATCATGTGGCGCTCAGAATTGACCAGATTTCCTCAATGGTCAGAATGTCAGATGACCTTGAAATGGAAAATAGAATGTGGAATTAAAAAAATAAAAAATAAATAAGTGGAAAACCCCCAAAATGGTAGGAACATAGATGCCAGGCCATGTGTCTGTGTCTATTGGGGCAACTGAGCACCCAGCGGGTTTTAAGGGGACAGACAGGTGGAAGACAGGGATCTTTTGTGGATGAGTGTGTGTCAAATAAATGCAGCCTGTCTTGTTTTGTGGCGGGGCACTGCTGACATGTTGTTCACCTGTGTTATCGCTGGAGGAAGACGTTGCCAAGCCCTGAGCACACCTCCGCCTCGCCGAGCCCGGCAGCTGTCACAGCTGCAATGCACTCTGGGTAAGGGGAAAAAACAGCAAATGGGGCGCTGGAGGGAAGCTCATGTCTCTTAGTGACCTTTGTGAGTTGCCAGGAATGAGCGATGGGTTCATTGCATGCACAGAGTTAGTAGAAGGACAGAGTAATATAAGCTGCAGTGGGTGGATGAGTATTCTATACTGTGCATCAGTTTGATAGATGGGAGAGGAGAGAAGCGTGTGATGGCTGAGAGTGTTTCCCTGTTAGCCTCTAGCTGAAATGTCAGGCATGTTCTCTGTGATGGCCGAACAGTATAGTTAGCAATTGAGTATTACCTCAATGTGAAAGGTGGGAGAGAGTTATGGAACGAGAGAGAGCGAGCTTGATAAGAGACAGCAGGAGGGAGGGAGGGACAGTGTAGCAGTGAGTTACCTCCGCTCCCCATCTCAGTGTGGAAGTGGAAAATTCCAGTGGACAGGCTGTGAAAGAAAAGGATAGGCGTGTCCTGGCAGGGAAGAGGTTAAGCACAGCAAAGTCAGCCTGCGGGGCTCTGCAAACTGCACGAGTGGGTGTTGAGCAATCTGAGAGAGCGACAGAGAGATAGAGAGAGGTGATGGTAAACAGGGTGAGGAAGAGTGGGGGGAGATGCGATAGAGATAGGAAGGAGAGAGAGGAAGATGTACAAAAAGTCCATCCTCTGTGTGTGGTGTGTGCCAACCTGTCCACCACCTGACTTGGGGCCTAGGAGGCCCCTTCCCTTCCGCCTAGCTGACCCCTCTGTCTAGTCTGAACAGGCTTAGCCAGCCTGCCTCTCAAACGCCCCAATCTTCTACTTTGCAATAGTCATGTCAGGCCAGGCAAAAGACAAGCTTATTCCATGGTTTTCAACCCAAGTTAGTTACAACATTTAATGAAGACACACAGAACACAACATTTCTTAGAACAGCCTCTGTAAATTAAGCTCAAGTCCCGTTATTTTTGTGCGGACAATCTGTATTCAGTACGGATGGCACAGATTTTTAGAAGCAATTACATACTGACCACACCGGTCGCGTTGTGTACGTAAGCTTTGAAAAATAAAATGTATACATGCATGTTATTCAATCATTTCATCCAAACTGCTCGCGCGTGTCTGTGTAGCCAGGCTCTACTTTAGACGCTTGACGTGCTGCAAGTCCTGCCTCTCCCATCAACTCATTGCTTTTTATGAGAATATAGCCATGTGGGTGATTGAAAGATGAACAAGGTCCACACCTTAAAGTTGGTTGCCTACCGCTATATAAAATCCACAGAAGAAGAACAAAGATGAACAAGGAGAGATTAATCAAATTAACTAAAAACTGTGGATTAATTGTCAGAGTAGAGAACACATGATTTTGTATGACTATATTGGTACAGATTCTACAAAGATCCAGCAAAAAAAAGGGGAACATATTCGTTTCAGATAAAACAACAACCCAATGTTTATCTCCCAGGACAAATTACCTAGCAACAGTCGTGTGTGTTTCGATCTGTCCCCAAATAATATAGTTGGTTCGGTTGGTTTTTGGTACTTTAACCTGCGTGTCATGAACGCACCTGGTGGGGATAGACAAAATCAACATGCACACGATGGCGCACGCGGACGCACCCGGTTTGGTCAGCATGTTAGTTAGTTCCACTGCTCCCTCAGTCCAGGAGATTGAGAGTAGCAGTTGGGCTAAGGAGAGTAGGGGTCAGTGGGCCAGGCCAGGGGGTTATAATTGTTCTCTCCCACCTCCTGACTGCGACGGTCAGTGGCAGGTGTTACTGTCCGTTGGGTAAGGGGTCACACACATGGGTTGTTTTGGGAAGTGAGGGGTGTGTGGCGTGTGGGCAGCCTTGATGCCAGGTGGCAGTTTTTGGCAAAAACAGTTATGGCTTTGTGTCTCCTTCCAGAATTATCCCCTCAGCTGCCGCCGCCCCCCCCCCCCCCCCCCACCACCCCATACCTCCCGCTCCAATACCGTCCCCTCACCCCACCCTCTCCTACAGCCCTGCCAACCAACCCTTGGACGTGAAGCCCATTAGCTTAGCGCTGTGTGCATGTGTGTGTCCGCAGTCCTTACAGGCACTGGCTGCGCTCGCAGGGCCCTGGCCAATCAGACTGGCTAGCACAGATGTGACAAGCTGGGAGGAATATGCTAAGAATGCGGAGGCGCTGGGGCAGGCGTGTCCCTCCTGGGCCTGGGGGAGAGGCAGCGGGCTGGCCGGCTGGCTATCTGACTGGCTGACTGCTGCAGTTCAGTATCGGCAGGCCAGGCAGCTCAATGGCGAGAGAGAGGAAGATAGAGAGAGGCCTGCTCAGCTAAGCTCAGCTCAATGGAAAGAGAGTGAGAGGTTGGAGAGAGAGAGGCCTGCTCAGCTCATTGGAGAGAGAGCGAGAGAGGCCTGCTCAGCTAAGCGCATTGGAGAGAGAGAGGGAGACAGAGGCAGAGAGAGAGAGTAATTACACCAAGCAGAGCAGAGCAGAGCCTAAAGGAGGCCAAGGGCCAAGGAGTGTGTGAAAAAGGCACAATGTTAGCTTTTCTCCTGTCATTATGTCTGCGGTGCTGTCTGAAGTCAGTTGGCCTGGCCTGTCACAGGGCTTTTTTTATCCTTGGTTTGCGATAATGTGAGGCTTTAGCTGTCCTTTGTTCATAACCTGGACTGTGTGTGTGTGTGTTTTAGAGAGAAGTGTAATGAACTCATGGCTGGCTCTCAGTTACTCTGAGAGAGTCATTATTCATGATGGTGCAGCTGTTGTCTCTCTTTCTCTCTTTTTTCCTCTATTTACCTCTACTTCTTTCACATACACACACTGATGCACATTCACATCGACCCTCTTGGGGAAAATTCCAATAATTTATCTTACCAATCAGCAAATGTCAAAATTAGATGTTTTGAAATGCAGACTTCCCTACCTAGGCCAAAGATACAAACTGTACCGGGCAAATCCAACAAACATGACCAGACAAGGCTGGTAAATACTAATTGCTTAGAGCATTGACAGATTCCATTGTTCTGTTGCTCTCTCATTTAAAAAAAAAACACCCAGAGAAGTCGCATTCAAGTAAAAGTAACCCTTTTGAAGCCCCTATCATCTGTCAGGACTAAAGCCTTTAAAGCCAAGAATAGAAGGCACTTCTCTGCCGACCTGTTTGTGCAGAATGTCGAGTGTAGATGTTACAATAAAAAGAGAGAGAACAAACATGTTTTTCAAGTACTGCGTCTGTAATTATGTGACCCCATGATCTAAAAGTCAAACACGCTAATGAAATGAAAAAAAGCTGTTGAAACAGTCAATTGCAGTTGTATTATATGCCTCTTTAAAAAAAAAAGAAATGCTAGCCATGTCCCAGTGTCAGTGGTATATAGGAATGTTCACCCACTGACTGAAAGGTTGTGTAATCTGTGTGTTCCTAAGAACCACCTTTTGGGAGATGAATGGTGTGCTTCACCTAGTATTTTGTTCAGCCCCTGTAGATATTTAGCAGCATACCTTTAGCTCCACCATGTGTTTGTTGTGTAGAATCATGGGCAACTTTTATCCGGAGCCATGAGAAAAGTTGCACATAGACACAGATCTAGGATCAGTCTTTTCTTTCCAAATCTGAACAACCTAGGGTGGAAAATGCTTAGCTGATCATAGATCAGTGCCCACTCCTTGATTATTTGTGTACCAGCTCTAGAAAAGCCAATGTTTCATAAATGAATGCCTAAATGTGTGAATCCGATTTGTCTCTTTTGCATGCTGTATTTTTCATGAAATTCTTCTACTCCCTATTCCAGGTCGCAATGAGTTGATAGCCAGGTACATCAAGCTGAGGACAGGCAAAACCCGCACAAGAAAACAGGTATCAATATTAGATTTTTATTTTAGAGCAATAGGCTGATAAAACAATTAACCATTCAGACTCAAACATTTATAATGACTTCATTTTACCTCAATTTATTGTTAGAAGTCTTAAGGCTGGAGAAACTACAAGACATGTTAGATATACTACAGCTTTAACATTTAGGAACTGGGAACTAAACAAATATGTTTTGCAGTAAGAACTCGGCCAATTGAGTACTTTTAGTTTGTAGAAATTAGATTTGACTGTCTTTTGTATTAAAGACAGTTAATACCATCCAACACAAATCAAATCTATATATATATAAGTAATGTGTATATATTTTTTTTAAGTAGCGTGTGAATTGCATTAATTTAATGTTTGAGTATCTGTATAATATTGTTTGTGCGTGCGCGCGCGCGAGCAGGCATGCATCTGTGTATGCATGCTCTATGATGTTTAAAACTGTCTCGCACCCCTTTAGGTATCTAGTCACATACAGGTGTTAGCACGGAAGAAAGTTCGAGAATACCAAGCGGGTATCAAGGTAGGTGCTACCGAACGGGCCTCCAGCCAACTGTGACTGGGCGTCTCTTTCCTCTTTGGTTATGGCCTCTCTTCTCTTCTCTTCTCTCTGTCTCCTTTTCTCTTTCCCTCTTGGCTCTTCTCCTCTGCAGGTTTCTAGCCATTTGCAAGTTCTCGCCCGGAGAAAATCTCGCGAGATCCAGTCAAAGCTGAAGGTATGCGCTTCTCTGCGGGCTGGGCAGGACGGGGCTGGTCAAGGCTTTGCTTTGCGCTAACCAATTAGCTACATGTTGTGCACTTTAGTTCCTATTACAGCCATACATGGATTGGTGCTCCATGAATAGAAAATACCAGCAGTGGCAAACAGTACAGTACGAGACTCTCAGTCTGCATAGGGGTGTATGGGCTTGAGGTCACTGCATGACTCATCATATAGGCTAACGTGTTTGGGAGAGAATAGTGAACTTAGCTAAAGCTAGTAGCTACCATGCTAAAGCTAGTAGCTACCATGCTAAAGCTAGTAGCTACCATGCTAAAGCTAGTAGCTACCATGCATGCACGGCACAGAGAGCTACAGGCTAACAACATGGTCATCTTTTGACCATTGAAATACATCTCAACATTTAGTACAGTACAAAGCTGTAAAGAAATGATATTATAGCATGAGCCGGCTTCAGTCTACTGCTTGTCATGTATACAGTACCTCAGCCTGTGGTGTAGCCTAGAGCAATGCTGTGAGCAGTATGATCGGTCTATGGTGAAAGGTGTTGGCACATGATGGCCTTGTCGCTACAGCTCCACGTCTGTCCCTACTGTACCTATGCCAGCCATGCTTCTGCCGATAGGCTATCCTCAGCTCTTCCTCTGCCTTCAACCCTTCTCTCCTCTCTGACCCCAATCTCCATTGGATCTATCGGAATGTCCTCCTGTATGAGAGTTAACTACTCCAACTGTATGCAAAGACCTAGAGCTAAATGTTATATTGAAACCGGCATGTGTGTTTACACTACTAGAGCAGTATGCTAAGAACAACTGTGTTAGCGGTATACTTCTATTCCACTTCTACTTCTAGACCATATTGAGTGTAACCTATTCCTCAAACCTGATCATCCTTTGAGTTTGATGTTTCTAATATATATATGGCAGAATATATGCCACTTGCCTTTCGTCCATTGGAGGATAGCAGGCAGGTGTTTGTTATATCAATCCTCATCCAACTCTAGGTCTTTAATCTATCCCTCAACCAACTGCAAACATAACACAAAGTGAATCAACGTTTTGGGGTTAGAGTGTTGGGCCAGTAACCGAAAGGTTGCTGGATCGAATCCCCGAGCTGACAAGGTTTAAAATCTGTCGTTCAGCTCCTGAACAAGGTAGTTAACCCACTGTTCACTGGTAGGCCATTGTAAATAAGATTTTGTTCTTAACTGACTTGCCTAGTTAAATAAAGGTTAAATAAATAAAAAAATACAATAATGTGTCTGAGGAAATTGTGTTAAAGTGTATTAAATGAATAATTTAGCAAAAATGCAATTGGTAGTTCACCATTTGCCTTTATTGGAAGTTTATTGGACCTTTAGACTTCTCTATTTAGTAAGACTTAGGAGGTATTCTAGTTGACCGTATCTAGTAGAGGGAATCTGATAAGATAGCGAGCCCCCATTATTTTAACCACCCCAATGTTCTGACATTTTTTTTTTCCCATGAGGGGGATATTACCTACATTATTGTCCCTACTTGCGTAGTTCCTGTCCCATAGTTAAATTCAGCTCCCCTTTGATGTTGCTTTCCCTTGTATTATTCATGGCTCCTTCTAGGTTATTTAGCTATAACCATGTAAGCAATGCCATAGTTGGTATCGTGTTCTGCTCTAGTCTTTGTATTGAGTTTACTGATGTGAAATATCTGCAGCTCGCAAACTAAGAACCAAAATATATAATAAATGATTACTTGTTATAAGTGCTTATGATGTTTTGTTATTAACTCGTACTATGTTCTGCCTTTGTATGGGAAAAATATATATATATATATACATTCAACAGGCTCAGAAGGAGATGATACCAAGTCATTATGAAGTCTTATAATGCATTTGAGTGCATCATAATGCATTCTACCTGTTGTCTTTTAGTTAGTGTCACCAAACTTTTCTTCAGGGCTAAGAACATTTTTATTTCAACATCCTAGTGGCCTACAGTACATCTTGAACTTTATTATTGCCTGTATTTAGTATGTACTGACACAGCCTATAAGCAAGCCCATAGTTTATCAGCATATCCGTTTAGGTATATGCAGTTAGATGTGTATACTAATCGTTTCTCTTTCCTTTGATTCAGGCCATGAATTTGGTAAGTGGATTTGACTTTTGTGATTTGCTTCCCCCCTGCTTGGCGGTGCCAGTGCATCGTCCACTCTGCTAATGCCCTCTGCTGGCATGGCAACCCAACCCCACTGCTATCCCATAATAAAGAAATGCTTAGGGAAAATCGGGAATGTGTGTGCTTGGAACCACATTGCTGTGCATCGTACCTGATTGTGCTATAAACACTGAGCAGCTTGCTTGTGCAGGGGGATTCTGCTTCTCCGAGGGCTGCGTCTTCTGAGATATACTTTCCTCTCACAAGCCAGGCCTTCTTTGTAACGCTTGTTCAGTGTCTGCTAAATACGTAAACACAAGGATAGGTTTGCAGCAGCATTAGCAAACATTTCATGTCAGTTCCATGTCCATAGGCTATTGTGATCCAAGAGAACGTTAAGGCATCTCCCCCTCATTCAGATAAACATCACGCTTTGATTCCATTGAGCATCACTTAGATAATATTGGAATTCATTTCACTGTGATTTTCTTGTCTAATTCTGAGGCAAAGCATTTGTAGCACATAGGTTCAGGGAGCTTTATATTATAAGACCCCATCCACCACCAATGTATACTGTACTACTTAACCTAGGGATGCACTTACACCATTTAGTGCTAGAATCATCACAGTACATTGTAATATTGTAGAGAAAACAAACGTTGCCCGTGTTCCTCTATCTGGCCGGAGTCTATAGTCAGTTATAAACTGGGTGGTTCAAGCCCTGAATGCTGATTGGCTGACAGCCATGGTATATCAGACCGTAGACCATGGGTATGACAAAACATTTATTTTTACTGCTCCTTATCACATTGGTAACCAGTTTATAATAGCAATAAGGCACCTCGGGGGTTTGTGGTATATTGGCAATATACCACAGATAAGGGCTGTGTCCAGGCACTCCGCGTTGCGTCGTAACCTAAGAACATCCCTTAGCTATGGTATATTGGCCATATAACACACCCTCTTGGGCCTTATTGCTTAATTATACTGCACTGCAAATCACCACTACCGAATGAATGAACAAATTAATTAATGCAAATCACCACTACCTGTTCCACATGTTTTGTAACTTTCATTTGACTTTGTTTACACTGAAGATTTTGCATTTGAAACCCCTTTAGGTCAGCTTTCTTCTGCTTTTACACACACATTTCATTCCTATTTCAAGACATGTAGTAATACTACCCAACAAGGCTAATGTAGGATATGCTGTTTCTCACCCTAGGAAATGTCAAATTCTCATCCCTGTGCAACTACACCAAAAGGCGTTGGCCTTTCAGATCCACTTTACCCCCCCCCCCTCTCTCTCTTTATTTCTGACATCACTTTAATTATTATTTAGCTCCCATACCAAATAATCGTGGGGAGTGTAGTGCAACTTAACTGTCCCCTCTGTGCCGTGACACTAGTTCCGTGATATTGCTATAGTGTCAGATACTGGATCTATGTAAGTTGTGAGACGCACACCGAAAGTGACGTTTTAAGCATTATTGTTGGGGTAAACATACAAGTAGGGCCAAATGCTCTTGAATGTACAGGTACAAACATGCCAAGCTTAACCATAACCATCTACGCTTGATTTTTTTTATTTTTATATCTCTGGCAATTACAATCAGCAGAACATTCCAGACAAATCAATTGCAATCTGACCAAATACAGTGCAGTGTATTTGTCAATGCAGCCATTTACGTCTGTGTTATGAAACAGAGGATTTTTTTCTATTGCAGTCGTATTTTCTATTCTGTCTTTTTCCATAATGAGAGTGGTGGCGTCAACCAGATCTCCTCAGAGACAAACGCTTTCTGAAGGATGTTTTCATTCGAGGTCTCGACTAAATTAGAATCATGTGACTCCTGGAATGTTCTGTTTGATTACGTGGCTTGAAAGCTTTTTCATCTGCTCATTGTTGAACGGTACAATTAATCATACCAGTGTATAGAGGTTCTCTTCACGGCTTCTTTTCAATTACTGTGGCCAAGTAGTACTCCAAAACGTAGTTGCTGCAGTGTTCCTTTTCGAAGACTCAGATGTGTTGTATGTTTCTTTAAGAGCCTAATGAGAGTACATAAAAAGCTCCGATATTTTAGATTACAGTATAAAATGTTGTGATAGTAGTAATAAACTGAGCACAAAAAAAGAAACGTCCCTTTTTCAGGACCCCGTCTTTCAAAGATAATTTGTAAAAATCCAAATAACTTCACAGATCTTCATTGTAAAGGGTTTAAACATTGTTTCCCCATGCTTGTTCAATGAACCATAAACAATTAATGAACATGCACCTATGGAACGGTCTAAGACACTAACAGCTTACAGACAGTAGGCAATTAAGGTCACAGTTCTGAAAACATAGGACACTAAAGAGGCCTTTCTACTGACTGGAAAAACACCAAAAGAAAGATGCCCAGGGTCCGTGCTCATCTGTGTGAACGTGCCTTAGGCATGCTGCGAGGAGGCATAAGGACTGTGGCCAGGGCAATAAATTGCAATGTCTGTACTGTGAGACGCCTAAGACAGCGGTACAGGGAGACAGGACGGACAGCAGATCGTCCTCGCAGTGGCAGACCACATGTAACAACAACTGCACAGGATCGGTACATCCGAACATCATACCTGCGGGACAGATACAGGATGGCAACAACAACTGCCAGAGTTACACCAGGAACGCACAATCCCTCCAACAGTGCTCAGACTGTCCACAATAGGCTGAGAGAGTGAGGACTGAGGGCTTGTAGGCCTGTTGTAAGGCAGGTCCTCACCAGACATCACCGGCAACAACGTCACCTATGGGCACAAACCCACCGTCGCTGGACCAGACAGGACTGGCAAAAAGTGCTCTTCACTGACGAGTCACGGTTTTGTCTCACAGGGGGTGATGGTCGGATTCACTTTTGTCGTCGAAGGAATGAGCCTGTACTCTGGAGCGGGATCGATTTTTGGGTGGAGGGTCCGTCATCGTCTGGGGTGGTGTGTCACAGCATCATCGGACTGAGCTTGTTGTCATTGCAGGCAATCTCAACACTGTGCGTTACAGGGAAGACATCCTCCTCCCTCATGTGGTACCCTTCCTGCAGGCTCATCCTGACAATGCCCCCAGCCATACTGCTCGTTCTGTGCGTGATTTCCTGCAAGACAGGAATGTCAGTGTTCTGCCATGGCCAGCGAAGAGCCCGGATCTCAATCCCATAGAGCACCTCTGGGACCTGTTGGATCGGAGGGTGAGGGCTAGGGCCATTACCCCCAGAAATGTCCAGGAACTTGCAGGTGCCTTGGTGGAAGAGTGGGGTAACATCTCACAGCAAGAACTGGCAAATCTGGTGGTCCATGAGGAGGAGATGCACTGCAATACTTAATGCAGCTGGTGGCCACACCAGATACTGACTGTTACTTTTGATTTTGACCCCCTCCCCTTTATTCAGAGACACATTATTCCCTTTCTGTTAGTCACATGTCTGTGGAACTTGTTCAGTTTATGTCTCAGTTGTTGAGTATTATGTTCATACAAATATTTACACATGTTAAGTTTGCTGAAAATAGTTGACAGTGAGAGGACGTTTCTTTTTTTGCTGAGTTTAGTTGTAACTGTTGTTTTTGTATGACTATTAAACCAACTGTGTTTCTCTGGGGCACTGTGAGTAACCTAGTAGTTATGTCACGTCAGTGTACAAAACATTAAGAACACCTGCTCTTTCCATGACAGTCCGACCAGGTGAATACCTGTGAAAGCTATGATCCTTTATTGGATGTCACTTTTTAAATCAACTCAATATTAGAAAAGGTGTCCTTAATGTTTTGCACACTCAGTGTATGTACTAGGTATTAGACTGCCCCCTAGTGGTGCATCTCACCTCTCCCTTCTCGTCCACAGGACCAGGCGTCTAAAGACAAGGCCCTCCAGAACATGGCAGCACTGTCGTCTGCTCAGATTGTGTCACCGAGCCTGATCAAGAGCCAGCTACCCCCGCTGCCCCATTCTCCCTACCCCCCGCAAGCCAGGGTGAGCCCTTCTACACTGGGTTTGAGATTTCAATGTTTGCTCTCTCTGCATTGACACTATTTACAAGTATTTAAACATTATTGTTATACTAGTAATTGATGTAGGCTATCTGAAAACAGTACAGTAAAGTACATTACCTGAGCAACTGATTCTGTCATCTTCACCTTACAGTTTTGGCCAGGCCCTATCCCAGGACAACCTGGCCCCTCTCAGGAGTGAGTATGACTTAACTATCTGTTGAGTGACAGGTTCAGGTTGTATGTTTGGACTGTGCGATTGATTGATTGATTGACACTTGGTGTGAGTGGAGTGGTGGGTTCTCTTTGGCACGTTTAACGGATCACATTTGTGCACATCAGGCTGCTTCTAGAGCTCAACCCGGGAAGGATTCCTGGGCTTGGCCGCAACAGCTATGCGTAAGTTCCTTCCTGGTCTAGCTATAGCACAAGGCAGCACTAACTCTGCTTCAGTATGCATCCTGCTCTCATTCGACAACCAGGCCACAGCCAGCTTCACGTCTGAGAGCGAGAAGACCAATCCCAATGCTGGATTTGTCTGGAACGTCGTTCCGTTCTGACCATTTGGAATGTAAATCACAAAGCCATTTGTGATGTAAAAACGTCACACAAAAAGGCGATTTCAAGACAAACTGGCAGCAGAATCAGTCCCTGACATCACCTAACTTCCATATTCATGTTTGTCATTCCAAATTTAAAGAAACTCTTCCATTGACTTCAAAGCATTACTTGCACACAGAAAAAGCATATGGATTTGTACGGAATTGGCCCATTGGGAACGTTGGTGTGACACTCTCAAGCATCCCTCTGAAATGATGAGTGTCACAAATGAGCAGAGAATGTCCTCATGAAGGACAACAAACATCTATCAAATTAATCGATCAATCAGTCAATCAGAGTATGTAAATAGCATCACTAAGTGTATGGCGTAGTGCAATATGACAGAGTTAAGCAGAGGTGGACTTACACCTAGCTGGTGCAGCCACAGACACATGCCTATGTTGAGACACTAGTCATAACACTGTGAATCCACATCTGTCTGACATGCCAATGAAGCCCAAAGCCACATGCCACTAGCATAACCAGGTTTCACATGGAATTTCACTTTTGGAAATGTGTTTTTTTCAAATAAGAGTTGGATAAGGAATATTGAAAAGTTTGACTCCTAAATGTATAGTAACAATGATGTGACGATCGATCTCTTTCAGTATCAAACCTTTTGCACAGTCCCCATACCCAAACCTACCAGGCCCTGCCCCCCCACCTATATCAAGTGAGTATAGAGTCCAATTTGATTCTCATCTACATTCATTCATGCTTCATGATTTCAGAAAATATGTTTTACAACTGAGACCAGTCCCAAGTTGGCAGTAATGAAACTCGATTTAAAAAATAAAATATTTAACGAGGCAAGTCAGTTAAGAACAAATTACAATGACAGCATACCGGGGAACAGTGGGTTAACTGCCTTGTTCAGGGGCTGAATGACAGATTTTTACCTTGTCAGCTTGGGGATTCGATCCAGCAACCTTTCGGGTTTTGGGCCAACGCTCTAACCACTAGGCTACCTGCCGCCCCAATATAACATACACATCAGCAATATATCTGGTGCTTAACATTAATGCAGAAATTAAACATCTTCTGAGACCTCAGCCGGACTGCCTCTGTCTCTCTCTCTCTAAGCCTATGAACCCTTGGCTCCCCCCCTCCCCCCGGCTGCTACGGCAGTGCCCGTGTGGCAGGACCGGACCATCGCCTCCTCCAAGCTGCGGATGCTAGAGTACTCTGCCTTTATGGAGGTGCAGAGGGACCCTGACAACGTGAGTCACCAAACCAACAACAGCACCCAACCACATTAACCAAACAGTCCTAATTGCAGATAAAAGCCTTTGTTTTTACAGTACACATAGTCAGACGAGCCAGACTATGTCTAGCACTAACTCAGTATGGCCAAGCTAGACTTCTGTCATCGCAGCTGGTCTGACCATCTTTCTCTCTCTCCCTCTCTCCACCCTGCAGTACAGCAAACACTTGTTTGTCCACATTGGTCAGACCAACCCCTCCTACAGCGACCCTCTGCTGGAGGCAGTGGACATCAGGCAGATCTACGACAAGTTCCCAGAGAAGAAAGGCGGACTCAAAGAGCTTTATGAGAAAGGCCCCCAGAATGCCTTTTTCCTAGTCAAATTTTGGGTGGGTAATTATGACATCATCTTTCTCACTATTGTATTTATTACTGCTGGTTTGACAAATCTATTTTATTATTATTTGATCCTCACCTTGAATGCTTTACAGCAGGGTTGTGGCGACCTGAATTTGTCCTGTGGGTAGTTTTGTTTGGTCCCCCAAGTTGAATCCAGGTGAAAGCTATGATCCCTTATTGATGTCACTTGTTAAATCCCCTTCAATCAGTGTAGATGAAGGGGAAGAGATCGGTTAAAGAAGAATTTTTAAGCCTTGAGACATGGATTATGTATGTGTGCCATTCAAAAGGTGAATGGGCAAGACAAAAGATGTAGGTGCCTTTGAACAGGGTATGGTAGTAGGTGCCATGCTCAACAGTTTCCCGTATGTATCAAGAAAGGTCATCCACCCAAAGGACATCCAGCCAACTTGACACAACTGTGGGAAGCACTGGAGTCAACATGGGCCAGCATCCCTGTGGAACGCTTTCGGCACCTTGTAGAGTCCATGCCGCAATTAATTGAGGCTGTTCTATGGGCAAAAGGGGGTGCAACTCGATATTAGGAAGGTGTTCCTAATGTTTTGTACACTCGGAATTTTGAAAATCTGTTTTAGTCAAATATTATCTGTTTGGGCTTCTTGCAGTCTACAAATTATTTGTAATTGTGTTGGCCCCCCGACCATTAGCTCAAGAAAAAATAAAAATCGGCCTGCAGCTGAATCTAGTTGAGAATCCCTGCTTTACAGGGGAATGTGTGGATTGAAAACATAATTGAAAAACAGAAAAATACATCTTTCACACATTTAAACCTACACTGTCACACAGTCCCTTTTGGTGGTTTGATTATTCTAGAGTAGAGTAGAATAAGAAAAAATACATTATTTGAGGGTTTAGGCCTGTTAGCTGAGCGTTAATCTGACTCGTTCTGTGTGTCCCCTCTCTGCAGGCGGATCTTAACAGCAGTGGCATGCAGGATGGCCCAGGCTCCTTCTATGGAGTCAGTAGCCAGTACAGCAGCTCTGAGAACATGACCATCACCGTCTCCACCAAAGTCTGCTCATTCGGTAAACAGGTGGTCGAGAAAGTAGAGGTAAGGCCATTTTCAACTGGGTCTGCATTATGGTCACAAAAACAGCTGTCAGGCCATCATGGTAAATTAGGAGGTGCACTTAAATGACTTAACTGGTTAGATTAAGGTTAAACGAAATGGGAATTAAATTGTGTCAATTTACTCTCAAACTATACATTATACAGTTGAAGTCAGAAGTTTACATACACCTTAGCCAAATACATTTAAACTCAGTTTCACAATTCCTGACATTTAATAATAGTAAAAAATCCCTGTTTTATGTCAGTTAGGATCACCATTTTATTTTAAGAATGTGAAATGTCAGAATAATAGTAGAGAGAATGATTTTATTTCTTTCATCACATTCCCAGTGGGTCAGAAGTTTACATACACTCAATTAGTGTTTGGTAGCATTGCCTTTAAATTGTTTAACTTGGGTCAAACGTTTTAGGTAGCCTTCCACAATACGTTGGGTGAATTTTGGCCCATTCCTCCTGACAGAGCTGGTGTAACTGAGTCAGGTTTGTAGGCCTCCTTGCTCGCACACGCTTTTTCAGTTCTGCCCACAAATTTTCTATAGGATTGAGGTCAGGGCTTTGTGATGGCCACTCCAATACCTTGACTTTGTTGTCCTTAAGCCATTTTGCTACAACTTTGGAAGTATGCTTGGGGTAATTGTCCATTTGGAGAACCATTTGCGACCAAGCTATAACTTCCTGACTGTCTTGAGATTTTGCTTCAATATAACCAGATACTTTTCCTCCTTCATGATGCCATGTATTTTGTGAAGTGCACCAGTCCCTCCTGCAGCAAAGCACCCCCACAACATGATGCTGCCACCCCCGTGCTTCACAGTTGGGATGTTGTTCTTCGGCTTGCAAGCATCCACCTTTTTCCTCCAAACGTAACGATGGTCATTATGGCCAAACAGTTCTATTTTTGTTTTATCAGACCATAGGATATTTCTCCAAAAAGTACGATCTTTGTCCCCATGTGTAGTTGCAAACCATAGTCTGGCTTTTTTATGGCGGTTTTTGAGCAGTGGCTTCTTCCTTGCTGAGAGGCCTTTCAGGTTATGTCAATATAGGACTCGTTTTACTGTGGATATGGATACTTTTGTACCCATTTCCTCCAGCATCTTCACAAGGTCCTTTGCTGCTGTTCTGGGATTGATTTGCACTTTTCACACCAAAGTACGTTCATCTCTAGGAGACAGAACGCGTCTCCTTCCTGAGCGGTATGGCGGCTGCGTGGTCCCATGGTGTTTATACTTGCGTACTATTGTTTGTACAGTTGAAAGTGGTACCTTCAGGCGTTTGGAAATTGCTCCCAATGATGAACCAGACTTGTGGAGGTCCACACATTTTTTTCTGAGGTCTTGGATGATTTCTTTTGATTTTCCCATGATGTCAAGCAAAGAGGCACTGTGTTTGAAGGTAGGCCTTGAAATACATCCACAGGTATACCTCCAATTGACTCAAATGATGTCAATTAGCCTATTAGAAGCTTCTAAAGCCATGACATCATTTTCTGGAATATTCCAAGCTGTTTAAAAGGCACAGTCAACTTAGTGTATGTAAACTTCTGACCCACTGGAATTGTGATAGTGAATTATAAGTGCAATAATCTGTCTGTAAACAATTGTTGGGAAAAATTACTTGTGTCATGCACAAAGTAGATGTCCTAACCGACTTGCCAAAACTATAGTTTGTTAGCAAGAAATTTGTGGAGTGGTTGAAAAACTAGTTTTAATGACTCCAACCTTTAATAACTCC
The DNA here is from genome assembly GCF_045679555.1 of Salvelinus alpinus. NCBI lineage: Eukaryota > Metazoa > Chordata > Actinopteri > Salmoniformes > Salmonidae > Salvelinus > Salvelinus alpinus. The sequence continues at coordinate 7,806,741 of NC_092097.1, read as the reverse complement.
AACCTAAGTGTATGTAAACTGTATTTACTTCAACTAAGATTGTTTGCTGTTTTGGGTAAGGGTTTTAAAATCTCTGTGCCTGAATTTCAGACGGAGTACGCCCGAATGGAAGGAGGGAAGTGTGTCTACAGGATCCACCGCTCTCCCATGTGCGAGTACATGATCAACTTCATCCACAAGCTCAAACACCTGCCAGAAAAATACATGATGAATAGTGTTCTGGAAAACTTTACCATCCTTCAGGTAACATACTGCATTGCAAGATACTAACTTTGATATACTAACAAGATATATTTCAACCGTGGTCATAGGACAATAGCTGGGTGATGTGTTTTTGACCTCATGTTGTTTTGCTAATTGATTGATTGATGATATTTACTGTCTTTCACCTGCTGCAAGACCATAGCTGGATCATGTTTCTTATCTAATTTTGACGCACTTCCTCCTTCAGGTGGTGACAAACCGTGACACTCAGGAGACCTTGCTGTGTATAGCGTTTGTGTTTGAGGTCTCAACGAGTGAACACGGGGCACAGTACCACGTCTACAGGCTTGTCAAAGACTGACCCACCCACCCACCGTTCTGCAGGGAGGTTTGGGAATCGGCTTCCAAAGTACTGCGTGACACAATCTGTACAGTACACACAGACTGCTCAACTGCCGAGAAACATTCAAAACGACGTTAGAATGAACTGACATGAACAGATTTTATACTTCCACACATGTTTTGGTAAAATAGGAAAAAGGATGAAGTCTCAACAGACAGGAAAGGCAACTTATTAACCATATATTTAAATGTGCCAAGTGGGTCATATTGGTAATGACAATAAAATGTACAGTAGCTTGAGATGTTTTCACTGAGGGAATGAGAAGGTGTAACAAGGTTTAAGAGAGTCGTCTCCAAGGGAACACACTCTAAGCAATATGGGAATAAGTGTATAGATTGGAACGGTACAGCTACAAGGACCATCGAAGAGGAGCAAACCCAAAATAATCAAAGTAGAACTTTCCTACCGAGTGGTGTTGATAAATTAGATAGGCACTTGGCTAACGTCCTTTCTCCAAAGACAAGTACTGATTGATTGCCAGCCTCTCTGGTATGCCTTATTTACTACCTCTTGTCTTTAAATAAACCGAAAGAAACCACACAGATGTACATGCATCAATTCATTGCAAACGGAACATTACTATGCAGTTCACCCTTATCTAGATCCTTGAAGCACGCTTCTTATCCAGGCACATTGTGTTATGGACAGAGATGGATGAAACTCTTATTCGTTTTCACTTGATGTGTTGTCATGAATGGTTACACGTTTGGCTGCAGTCCACATGTACAGTAAGGGGATAGCACGATCAGAGCATTCAGTTTCGAAACCCTTGGCTTATTGGGTCTAGACAACAACCCATCTATGTGCTGCAGTGCACTTAAAATATCAAGAAAGGGTGAAGCAACAAATATATGTTTATTTTCTGCCTTTAGTTCTGATATTGAAATGAACTGTTTCTTTACTGTGAGTCAGTGGATGCTACAGGAATATGTGTTACATAGGAGTATTTTGGGGACGTGTTTATATTTGTGATTAACTTTAACTCGGCACAGAGACTATAGCTGTTCTCTTAGAGCGGATTCAACACTGTTTTCTTAAAAACATGGCTTGAGAATTCGCCCGATTAGAACTTGCCAAATTGTAACTGACCAAATGTAAGGGTGAGTTCAACTAATGTAAGAACTCCAGGTTTTCTTATCCAATCTCCCCATTTGAGCAATCCCAATTGATGGATTTCACATTTAGTCTGATTGTAGGCCTACATGATGTAAGAGAAGTTTCTCTTTTGTAAATGTAACCAATAAAAACAAAAGCTATCTCTTATCTTATGAGCTTATCTCAAGAAATTCTACTCTTAATTTGTCAATGCCATTGGCCAATGAAAAACAGCTTTTATGTTTCTAAAAAGACCTATCCTCTCTGTGCTGTGGTGTGTGACCATTGATTGTTATTTATATTGAAACTAATGGTGGGAGGGCTGGGCTGGGCTGAGCTATGGGCCATGTGTTTATCCTTTGCCATGGCAATGGAGGTGTTACAAGTATTGCTGAGCTAAACTTTATACTAAAGACAAGATAACTGTCATCCCATGGATCTAGATAGGGGATGGTCTCTGCCTTGGATGGTTCACTGGGCTTCTGTCAGAAGAATTCATACATCAGACTTTGTATGGTGGATTTAGTACACCAGGATTTGAATGTCATACTTCAAAAGCTAGACTTAAAATTACTGCTTAATCTTTACTAGCGGATGTCTCAATTGTACCTTTTTTTACAGGCCCTTGGTTTTTCTATGATCATAATTCATATTTTTGTTTGTCGTTTAATTTTTTTGACTTTCATTGGAAGCCATATGCATCCGTTGAAAACGTGTTTTTGTTGACATTGATGATGAGATCTTATGTATCATAATCTGAATGGTGTGGGAAAGTTTTTTTGGTTAATAGGTGGTTTACTGTGGCCTTGGTTACCAATTGTGCATTGCATTTTTGTATGTTATCTTCGAAGTAAGGGGGGTTGTATTATATAATCCAATCAAAAAATATGTATAATCTAACAATAAAAGACGCATTGTGCCTTTGGGGCCATTTCCCCCCCCCAGAAAACCCATTAAAACATGTTTGTAATTTGAGTGGTCAATGCCGTTCTTTCCAGATTAGATACATTGTCTCTTAACTATTGTAGATGGCACCATTGTTATACTGTTTAAATAGTCATTGCATGTGCAATATATTGTACAGTATACTTCCCTTGGTCCTCTGTCACATTTCTAACTATGATGTCATTTCACAATTCCGTAGCCTACTTGAGGACAAGAACAAACACAAGAGTAGGCCAGTGGAGGCTGCTGAGGGGAGGACGGCTCACAATAATGGCTGGAACGGAGCAAATGGAATGGCATCAAAGTGTTTGTTGTATTTGATACCATTCCACCTATTCCGCTCCAGCCATTACCACGTGCCCATCCTCCCCAATTAAGGTGCCACCAACCTCCTGTGGAGTAGGCTTTATTCAGGTATATTGTCAAGATACAGTCTTTTATACTATTTGTATGCACTGACTGGAGAAATCAATGTTTGACACAGCCTTTTAGGATAAATTAATGACCCCAGATTCTCAGAGGCTCAAGCACAGACACAGGCCAGTAGGTCAAGTTTGCCCCAGTGTCTGTGCGTTATGATGCTTTTAAAACAACTTTTTTAATGTTTTTATTTCACCTTTATTTAACCAGGTAGGCTAGTTGAGAACAAGTTCTCATTTACAACTGCGACCTGGCCAAAATAAAGCAAAGCAATGCGACACAAACAACAACACATAGTTACACATGTAATAAACAAACACAGTCAATAATACAATAGAAAAAGTCTATATACAATGTGTGCAAATGAGGTAGGATAAGGGAGGTAAGGCAATAAATAGGCCATAGTGGCAAAATAATTACAAATATAGCAATTAAAACACTGGAGTGAAAGATGTGCACAAGAGGAGTATGCAAGTAGAGATACTGGGGTGCAAAGGAGCAAAATAAATAACGGTAGTTGTATGGGCTATGTACAGGTGCAGTGATCTGTGAGCTGCTCTGACAGCTGGTGCTTAAAGCGTGAGTGAGGGAGATACGAGTCTCCAGCGGAATTTACCTAGCAAAGACTTATGGATGACCTGGAGCCAGTGGGTTTGGCGACGAATATGAAGCGAGGGCCAGCCAACAAGAGCATACAAGGTCGCAATGGTGGGTAGTATATTGGGCTTTGGTGACAAAACGGATGGCACTGTGATAGACTGCATCCAATTTGCTGTGTAGAGTGTTGGAGGCTATTTTGTAAATGATATCGCCTAAGTCAAGGATCGGTAGGATAGTCCGTTTTACGAGGGTATGTTTGGCAGCATGAGTGAAGGATGCTTTGTTGTGAAATAGGAAGCCGATTCTAGATTTAATTTTGGATTGGAGATGCTTAATGTGAGTCTGGAAGGAGAGTTTACAGTCTAACCAGCCACCTAGGTATTTGTAGTTGTCCACATATTCTAAGTCAGAACCGTCCAGAGTAGTGATGCTGGAGGGGCGGGCAGGTGTGGGCAGCGATCGGTTGAAGAGCATGCATTTAGTTTGACTTGCATTTAAGAGCAGTTGGAGGCCACGGAAGGAGAGTTGTATGGCATTGAAGCTCGTCTGGAGGTTAGTTAACACAGTGTGCAAAGAAGGGCCAGATGTATACAGAATGGTGTCGTCTGCGTAGAGGTGGATCAGAGAATCACCAGCAGCAAGAACGACATCATTGATGTAGAGAGAAAAGAGTTGGCCTTCCGATTGAACCCTGTGGCACCCCCATAGAGACTGCCAGAGGTCCGGACAACAGGCCCTCCGATTTGACACACTGAACTCTATCTGAGAAGTAGTTGGTGAACGAGGCGAGGCAGTCATTTGAGAAACCAAGGCTGTTCAGTCTGCCGATAAGAATGTGGTGATTGACAGAGTCGAAAGCCTTGGCCAGGTCAATGAATACAGCTGTACAGTATTGTCTCTTATCGATGGCGGTTATGATATCATTTAGGACCTTGAGAGTGGCTGAGGTGCACCCATGACCAGCTCGGAAACCAGATTGCATAGCGGAGAAGGTGGTACGGTGGGATTCAAAATGGTCGGTGATCAGGTTATTTAACTTGGCTTTCGAAGACCTTAGAGAAGCAGAGTAGGATAGAAATAGGTCTGTAGCAGTTTGGGTCGAGAGTGTCTCCCCCTTTGAAGAGGGGGATGACCACGGCAGCTTTCCAATCTTTGGGGATCTCAGACAATACGAAAGAGAGGTTGAACAGGCTAGTAATAGGTGTTGCAACAATTTCAGCGGATAATTTTGGAAAGAGAGGGTCCAGATTGTCTAGCCCAGCTGATTTGTAGGGGTCCAGATTTGGCAGTTCTTTCAGAACATCAGCTATCTGGATTTGGGTGGAGGAGAAATGAGGGAGGCATTGGGCAAGTTGATGTTGGAGGCACAGGGCTGTTGACCAGGGTAGGGGTAGCCAGGTGGAAAGCATGGCCATAGAAAAATGCTTATTGAAATTCTCAATTATCGCAGATTTATCGGTGGTGACCGTGTTTCCTAGCCTCAGTGCAGTGGGCAGCTGGGAAGAGGTGCTCTTAATCTCCATGGACTTTAGTGTCCCAGAACTTTTTGGAACTCTTGAAAAAATTAAGTCAAATCATGACGTCAGTGACGTGGTCTAGAAAGATGAATGACCGTTCTAAAGATTTTTCCCAGTCTGAGCTTCCCCCAGAGTTCCCACTTTCCTTGAACACTCTGAAGTCGGAAGTTGGGGATTACCGAGTTCCCAGTAGTTTTGAACGTGGCGACGATGAGTAGACTATGTCTCTTCTCATGGGGTCATCAGTAGTTACCACAGCCACCAAGTCCTAAACCTTGCCTATTTCAACCATTTCTCTTCTTAAAATCGAATTTTATACCCAACCTTAACCGCACTGCTTATCTTATGCCTAACCTTAAATTAAGACCAAAAAGCATACTTTAGTTCCATTAATGTTTACTTTGTGGCTGTGGAAAATAGTGGAAACACACAGGAAGCAATGATTTAAACTCCCATAGGTACACAGTATGAGTCAAAATACCCATAACACCGAGCAATCAAACAGGAAAATGGTTCCAACCGTTTTTCCGATAGGGGATGTCAGAAACACTTCAAATAAGAGCTGTGTTTTGGTGTAGGCATGTAACCATGTAAATATCTCTAGGACAAGGTGATTTTAAGCAATATATTTGCTTTGTTTACCCACAAAGAAATTAAATGCTAATTGGCTGCTAATGTGGCTATCAAAGAACTACAAATACCATAGTGATCTGGACGAGACAAAGGTAATCTATTGTTAGCTAAATGTAGTAATGAATAAATTGGCAATTGTGTGAACTGCAAGTTTTGAATTGACACAATACCTGTTTAGCAAAGGTTTTAGCTGGAGACAGACAATGTGCAGGAGCTTTATGGGATTTTTAGTCTTGCATGATGTCTACTTTAATGTAGCAGTTTCGAATATGAAAGTAAATAGAGCCGAATATGTAACCTTTATTTAACTAGGCAAGTCAGTTAAGAATAAATTCTTATTTACAATGACGGCCTACTGGGGAACAGTGGGTTAACTGCCTTGTTCGGACAGAACGACAGCTTTGTACCTTGTCAGCTCAGGGACTTGATCCAGCAACCTTTCGGGTACTGGTCACACACTCTAACCATTAAGCTACCTGCCGCCCCGAATATATTGATAAGTAACCTTGTCCAATAGATTTACATGGTTATCAAAACCTCATGCCAGGGTAAACCTAAACGAAACAGAGCCCTTATTTTAAGTGTTTCTAAAAATCCCCTATGGGAAACATTTATGGTGGGAAAAGGAATGAAACCATTTCCCGTTTGATCGCAGGGTTTTATGGGTATTATGGCACCGCCGCTGTGGGGCTCTGTTAGACAGTTCTGCAAGCGTTATAATGTCAATATACTTTTGTTACTCACCAAATATGAAGTTTCGCTGGGCAACTATCTTCATTTACTCCCGGTACAGCCAGTATGTACTTTCAAAAAAGCTCTGAATAAAAACGTACAAGCAAACAAAAAAATTCCTCTTCGGCACCTCCAATGTATTGAGGTGTTGTAGACTTCCGACCTGTGCGTGGCAGTAATGAGGGATTTAGGCCTACATTGGCGGTGCCGAAAAGTCATTTTTTTCCGGGCGCTTGTAAATTTGTATTTATTTAGAGAATATACAAATCATACATTCTCGACATCTCTAACGCACAAATACTGGGGCAGGTTTCGTAATGCTTACGATGTTACCAGTGTACTGATATAAGTAGGACACGTGACGTCACGACAGTTTTGAGAAAAAACACTTTATACCGGAGTTGTTTCGAGATAGCTATGCATATTAATGACACGAGGCTAGTCGCGTAGCATCTCCCCATTGAATACTGGTGGTTGACGTCAACCGAATATTCCACCCCAAATTACAAGATTGAGATTTATCCACCAATCCAAAGAAAGGATAGGGGGTCGCTAGACAACCCACAGTGCCGCTTTGTGGACGACTCCCATTGTTAGGGCGGAGAGACATGTATCTTGTCAGAATATTCATAATCTTTGGTCAAGCACAGCAGCGATGGGAAAACTGCATTGGCTGGAAACAAGCTATTTGTCAGTAAATAAAACAAAACCCAAAGTAAGGTATTATGACGAACAGGGTTGCAAAAGTATCACCCTGTTTTCTTGACTTGTCAGCACGCGACATGTGACCAATTGCAGCCACACGGAACTTGCTAGTAAGCCTGCTTGTAAAGGTTGGTAAATTCATTGGCTATCTAGCTAAAATAATTTGCTAGCTTGATAGATTATTATCAAAGTTTACTCGCACCAAGTTGTCACCCATCTGCTCCATTTATGTAACTAATGTTAGCTAGCTAGAGTCTATAAACAGTTAACAGTAAGGGTCTGTTTCTGTGTCATGAAAGTCCAAGCCTGCTAGCTAGTTAGCTAGCTAAAGCCTGTTTTGCTTTATGTTGTGTTAGCTAGCCATGTTGATGTTGATGGTGCACTAACTTCGATAGATTGTCTCTGGTTGTCAATGCGAACCAGCTGTAGTGGTGGTCAATTAGCCTGCTATGGGTAGCAATCTGGTCCCGAGACAGTCCTACTCCCCGTAGAACGATGTCTCGAGCTCTCTGGCGCCTAGCTAAGAATTTAACTCATATTGTAAAACGTCTTCTCTTTTCAACAATATATATTGCTATCTGGGGCCTAGGGAAGGCAGTTGGCTGTGTCTTAACTTTAGGATCATAAACGCATGTTGCCTGCAAGGTTATCTGTTTTAAATACATAGCTAACGTTAGCTAGTTACATTATTGCATGCGCAAATTGACAAATCAGATACTTTGTGTGTTTGGTAAAAAATAAATAATAATAATAGTTTAAATTCACTTAGGCGAATCATCACATATTAAAACATACATAAATTATGGGTATATACAACCAGTTTTGGATTCACCTGATGTTTGTATGGCCTACCTATTAAGCAAAGAAAAGACCTCCTTTAGGAATGCGTTTCGCTTTTGTTGACTACGGTAATGAGTATTGACACTGGGTTAATTAAGCTTAGGCCCACCCTTTATATTCAGTGGAAGGCCTTTCATTCTAACGTGACCTTCCATGGTCTTTTCACCTGCTCTCATTCCTCTGTCCTGTGTCAGTGTGTCTCCTATGTCAGCAGTGTGTTGGCTTAGGTTAGGTCAGTCTGTTATGCCCCCCTGCAAGAGAGGAGACAGACAGTGAGTGTGGTGGCCCCCTGCGTTGTTGGACTGTGTGGGTTAATGATTTAGTGCTGCCAGGTATATTTAAATATATGTTTTTATTGGACTTCTAAGTAATGTCCTCTCTCACATAGGATTGTGAGCATACAATAAAAGTTGCTTAGGCTGGCTATAGACACTTAGAGAGCATTCAGCCTCAAAGTTGACTAACTCTGCTCTGTCAATGTTCCAGTCATAGTCCTCACTGCTGATCCTAACCAGGGATGTGGCTTCATCCACACAACAGGGACTAACCTCAGCTGCCACACAGGGACTAGCCTAACCACACAGGCAGGCATTGACCACCGTTGAAGTCTGCCGTCACTGTTCATTTATTCCTATAACCATGGCTGACAGCAACACCATCAGGCTCCGAGTCTTCTCCCTTAACTGCTGGTGAGTGCTGTTTTGTTTTTAGTGTGTGCAGAGTAAGCATATATATTTTTTGCATCGCACACATACTAGGGCTATAATGTGGTCATGTTGTCTGTCTGTCCTTCCTGTTCTCAGGGGTATCCGTTACCTCAGCAAGCACTGTCGGGAGCGCTACGCCATGATCGGAGAGCTTTTGAGCAGAGAGGAGCATGATATTGTCCTGCTGCAAGAGGTTAGTGCACACTGGTCTGTTCTGCTCATATTTTGGTGAAGGAGGTCCACTGTGTTACACCCCATTCCACCACTCTCACAGCTGTCTCGACTGTCTGGGCATTTTGCCAAAGCTGTGGAATTTTTCCACCCTTACATTCCTACTATATATATATATATATATATATATAGTTGGAAGTTTACATACACCATAGCCAAATATATTTAAATTCAATTTTTCACAATTCCTGACATTTAATCCTAGTTTAAAATCCCCGTTTTAGGTCAGTTAGGATGACCACTTTATTTTAAGAATGTGAAATGTCAGAATAATAGTAGAGAGAATTATTTATTTCAGCTTTTATTTCATCACATTCCCAGTGGGTCAGAAGTTTACATACACTCAATTCGTATTTGGTAGCATTGCCTTTAAATTGTTTAACTTGGGTCAAACGTTTTGGGTACCCTTCCACAACAAGTTGGGTGAATTTTGGCCCATTCCTCCTGACAGAGCTGGTGTAACTGAGTAAGGTCTGTAGGCCTCCTTGTTCGCACACGGTTTTTCAGTTCTGCCCACAAATGTTCTATAGGATTGAGGTCAGGGCTTTGTGATGGCCACTCCAATACCTTGACTTTGTTGTTCTTAAGCCATTTTGCCACAACTTTGGAAGTATGCTTGGGGTCATTGTCCATTTGGAAGACCCATTTGCGACCAAGCTTTAACTTCCTGACTGATGTCTTGAGATATTGCTTCAATATATCCACATCATTTTCCTTCTCATGATGCCATGTATTTTGTGAAGTGCACCAGTCCCTCCTGCAGCTAAGCACCCCCACAACATGATGCTGCCACCCCCGTGCTTCACAGTTGGGATAGCTTTCTTCGGCTTGCAAGCCTCCCCCTTTTTCCTCCAAACATAACTGGTCATTATGGCCAAACAGTTCTATTTTTGTTTCATCAGACCATAGGACATTTCTCCAAAAAAGTACGATCTTTGTCCTCATGTGCAGTTTCAAACCGTAGTCTGGCTTTTTTATGGCGGTTTTGGAGCAGTGGTTTCTTCCTTGCTGAGCGGCCTTTCAGGTTATGTCGATATAGGACTCATTTTACTGTGGATATAGATAATTTTGTACCCGTTTCCTCCAGCATCTTCACAAGGTCCTTTGCTGCTGTTCTGGGATTGATTTGCACTTTTCGCACCAAAGTACGTTCATCTCTAGGAGACAGAACGCGTCTCCTTCCTGAGCGGTATGGCGGCTGCGTGGCCCCATGGTGTTTATGCTTGCGTACTATTGTTTGTACAGTTGAAAGTGGTACCTTCAGGCGTTTGGAAATTGCTCCCAATGATGAACCAGACTTGTAGAGGTCTACATTTTTCTTCTGAGGTCTTGGCTGATTTCTTTTGATTTTCCCATGATGTCAAGCAAAGAGGCACTGCGTTTGAAGGTAGGCCTTGAAATACATCCAGTTGTAACTTAAATCTGCTTGAAAATCTTTGGCAAGACTTGAAAATGGGTGTCTAGCAATGATCAATAACCAATTTGACAGAGCTTGAAGAATAATGGGCAATTATTGTACATTCCAGGTGTGCTAAGCTCTTAGATAGTTACCCATAAAGACTCACAGCTGTATTCACTGCCAAATGTGATTATAACATGTATTCACTAAGGGGTGTGAATGAGATTTAATTTTCAATGAATTAACATTTCTAAAAACATGTTTTCACTTTATCATTATGGGGTATTGTGAGGGGGAAAAAAGCTATTAAATAAAGGTTTTATTCAGGCTGTAACACAACAAAATGTGGAATAAGTCAAAGGGTATGAATACTTTCTGAAGGCACTGTGTGTTCTCAATGTTCCCCTGGGTTTATTTTTCAGGTCTGGAGTGAAAAAGACTTCCTCTGCTTGAAAAGGAAACTTTCCTCTACCCATCCGCACTCCCATTACTTCAAAAGGTACAATTAGAAATCTGGTTCAATCTGTTGGTGTGGCTGGCCTTATAGGACCTCCATGTAGTTAGTTTTCCTAGTAATCCCTTCATCAACTCTCAGAACATATGTGGGAAATATTTTAAATCCGACTCATTCAGTTGCTCAGTCAAACATTTCTTTAAGGACTTAATTTAATGGGAACACAGCAAACACACAGTGATCCCTGTGCTTTGTATTGTACACTGCGCTTTCATGTCAACCACAAGAAACATTACTATTCATTTGTAAGAATTATTTTGTAAGAGAATGACCTCAAAGCAGGAAGATTAGCTAGCTATTGCACAATGGAATTTCTCCAAGTTAAGCGTAATACTTGCTTGACCTCCCATACCAAGGCACAGGATTGAGATTAGTTCAAAAGCCTTGCATTTCTAATCCGCTCAGTAATTCACTAAAAGAGTGGAGGAGATATTTAAGTCTGCAGATTTGAGTGAGTTGGTTCTTACATTTTAGTCAGCGGTCGCATACACTTCAGCGTATTTACTTTATCTGGACTGGTGTAGTTTGCAATCATGTCTAACAGTCTGCAGCTTTTAGACATAAGAAAAACGGGACTAAACACTTTACTTGAACAGGAGGACTTCATAACCCATGCATACCACATTCATAAGCAGTGCATAGGTATGAATGTGTTATAAAGTCCTTCTGTATTTTTATTTATTTTTTATTTCACCTTTATTTAACCGGGTAGGCTAGTTGGGAACAAGTTCTCATTTGCAACTGCGACCTGGCCAAGATAAAGCAAAGCAGTGTGACACAGACAACAACACAGAGTTACACATGGAGTAAACAATAAACAAGCCAATAACACAAACAAGTCAATGACACGGTAGAAAAAAGAAAGTCTATATACAGTATGTAGCCTACCCTTAAAGTAAAGTGTGACCAAACACTCTAGTAATGTGGTAGCCTACACATGTATCTTAATGCTGTGTGTTGTGATTGTGTGTCCCCAGTGGAGTCATAGGCAGTGGAATGGCCACGTTCTCCAGACATAGAATCCATGACGCATTTCTCTACCGCTATTCATTAAACGGCTACCCATACATGGTAAGTCATCTAGTCCTCAGACATTTGTGTGTATGATGAGTTTGGCTTTGGTAGGTAGTCAGGCATTCTCTTCAGTCCTCACTATGTATCCTGTCCTCTGTTCCAGGCCCACCATGGAGACTGGTTTGGAGGCAAGGCTGTGGGGATGGTCAAATTAAACATAGGCAGACTGGCAGCACACGTCTACGTCACACATGTAAGTGTTTCTATCCAGACTTCTCATCCACACCTGGGAATAAGATGATGGTGCCCTGGTCCAAGGGCAGTTTAGTTAATTTCTCCATAATGGTTTGAAGTGAAATCTGTAGTTGCTACATACATTTTTCTTGAAGAAAATTACTATACCGTGCATTTGGAAAGTATTCAGACCCTTTGACGTTTTCCACATTTTATTACATTACAGCCTCATTCTAAAATGGATTAAATACATTTTTCCCTCATCAATCTATACACAATACGCCATAATGACAAAATGGATTAAAAAACAGAAATACCTTATTTACATAAGTATTCAGACTCTATGCTATGATACTTGGAATTGAGCTGAGGTGCATCCTGTTTCCATTGATCATCCTTGATGTATCTACAACATGATTGGAGTACTCCTGTCGTAAATTCAATTGATTGGACATGTTTTGGAAAGACACACACCTGTGTATAGAAGGTCCTGCAGTTGACAGTGCATGTCAGAGCAAAAACCAAGCCATGAGGTTGAAGGAATTATCCGTGAGCTCTGAGGCACGATTGTGTCGAGGCACAGATCTGGGGAAAGGTACCAAAAAAATGTCTGCAGCATTGAAGGTCCCCAAGAACACAGTGGTCTTCATCATTCTTAAATGGAAGGAGTTTGGAACCACCAAGACCCATCCTAGAGCTGGCCGCCTTGCCAAACTGAGCAATCGGGGGAGAAAGGACTTGGTCAGGGAGGTGACCAAGAACCCGATGGTCACTCTGACAGAGCTCCAGAGTTCCTCTGGAGATGGTTGCCCTTCTGGAGCTTCTCCCAGCTCCCAGGCCTTTATGGTAGCGTGTCCAGACGGAAGCCACTCCTCAGTAAAAGGCACATGACAGCCCTCTTGGAGTTTGCCAAAAGGCACCTAAAGGACTCGGACCATGAGAAACAAGATTCTCTGGTCTGATGAAACCAAGATTGAACTATTTGGCGTCACATCTGGAGGAAACCTGGCACAATCCCTAAGGTGAAGCATGGTGGTGGCAGCATCATGCTGTGGGGATGTTAGGGTAGGCTAGTTCCCGTGTAGTCTAGTTCCCACGGTCCCGTGTGGCTCAGTTGGTAGAGCATGGCGCTTGCAACGCCAGGGTTGTGGGTTCATTCCCCACGGGGGGACCAGGATGAATATGTATGAACTTTCCAATTTGTAAGTCGCTCTGGATAAGAGCGTCTGCTAAATGACTTAAATGTAAATGTAAATGTTGTTGGGACACTAGTCATGTTCGAGGGAAAGATGAATGGAGCAAAGTGCAGAGAGATCCTTGATGAAAACCTGCTCCAGAGTGCTCAGGATCTCAGACATGGGCGAAGGTTCACCTTCCAACAGGACAACGACCCTAAGCACACAGCCAAGACAACGCAGGAGTGGCTTTGGAACAAGTCTCTGATTGTCCTTGAGTGGCCCAGCCAGAGCCCAGACTAGAACCCGATCAAACATCTCTGGAGAGACCTGAAAATAGCTGTGCAGCAACGCTCCCCATCCAACCTGACAGAGCTTGAGTCGATCTGCAGAGAAGAATGGGAGAAACTCCCCAAATACACTTGTGCCAAGCGCTTAGCGTCATACCCAAGAAGACTAAATTCTGTAATCGCTGCCAGTGTAAAGGGTCTGAATACTTATGTAAATGTGATAAACTAGCAAACATTAAAAAAAGAAAAATACGTTTTTGCTTTATTATGGGGTATTGTGTGTCAGTTGTTGAGGGGGGGAAACAATTTAATCAACTTTAGAATAAGGCTGTAACGTAACAAAATGTCAAGGGGTCTGAATACTTTCCGAATGTACTGTACATGACTCATGAGCTTAGTTCAACTGTAGTACCCCATCAGAACCTAAAATATATAAGCTTTTTCAAATCAAATTTATTGGTCACATACACATGGTTAGCACTGTCAATGAATTTGAGAGTGCTTACATTTCTTCAAACCCATCCCTCCGCAGTGGTGGGGAGTCGTTTGAACTGCAGATTGCCCTTTTAAGGTTAAGAATTTGGGGAGTTTGCTGATCCTGGATCTGTGCCTAGGGGTAACTTCTACCTGTAGCAGACAGATGCATATGAGATGTATCTATCGCTAATGTGGTGTCCTCTTCCTGTGTGTGTTGTCCAGCTGCATGCAGAGTACTGCAGGGAGAAAGACTCCTACTTACCTCATAGAGTGGTACAGGCCTGGGAGCTGCAGCAGTTTATTCGGTAAGGAGGCTAACACTCAATGCACACTGCCTCTTGCCATTTTAATTTCAGTGCCATTTTAATGGGTGTTATTCTGATCTATTCTGTTAGTCATACCTCCAGTGGAGCAGACCTGGTGATTTTGGCCGGAGATCTGAACCTGCATCCCCAGGACCTTGGCAACCGGTTGCTACGGACATACACTGGCCTCCGGGACAGTTACACAGAGACTGCTAAGTTTGATGTATGATGATCAGTCCAGTGTCATTATTTTTTTTCATTTGAAATCGAACTGAAATATCTTGCAGAGGAGAGGTTGATTATGTTTTATTAGTTGTGGACATGCCTCTAATGCTTTATTAAAATTAACTGAAAAGCTTTTAATCATCTTTTCTCCGTAGGGCTGTGAGGACGGCATCACTTTTATAGCAGATAACCCTTTCATCAATCCCAAAGAGCTCTGCCCCTTCGAGAAGGGCATCAGAATAGATTACATCCTCTACAAGGTGACAGTGGGAAGGATTGTTGGATATCTGGCTTTTGTTGTAGTTTCTAACAAACTTTCATATTTGACTAACAGTCTGCCGATATGTACTGGATGTTAAATGTGCCTACTTATTATAAAATAGACATGGAAGAGACATTGATCATTGTATTGATGGTACATCTTGTACACTAAAATGTGTTGTCATTCCCAGGGGTCAGGAAGAGTGTCTATCCAGTGTGAGTCTCTGTCAACCACCAAGGGTTCTGTCCCTGACCAGCCTTTTCCTTACTCTGACCACGAGGCCCTTAGCGCAGAGCTGCAGCTGCAGACCCTGACCCAACAGGCAGGAGGAGACGAGACCAGAGATGAGCAGGACTGTGCTGCAGGTACTCATTCTAAGCCTAGATGTTGTTCACAATGATTTGAAGTGTAACTCTTACAGGTTTTTGATATTGTCATTATGACTCTTAAAGCTGATGTATGCATTTTGTCAGTAATCTTCCAAATGTGATGGCCTAGGGTTTGACTTGCTATTTCCCTTCTTCCCTCAGGTAAGCTGGCTGAGCTGGTGGACATTGTGACAGAGGCCCGTACTGAGGTGAAGGTGGGCCTGTACTGTGCTGAGAGGATGCGCTACACGGCAGCTCGTACCGGGGTGATGGGCATGGCCCTGCTGCTGTTGGAGCTGGCCATCGCTGCTGTTCCCTGGCTGGCCCTGGGAGCTGACCAGCCCTTCCCCCGGGCCTCCTTTTACCTACTGGGGGTGCTGTGCTTTGCCATCCTGATCACCACCTTCCTGCTCTACATCTTCTACACCATGGAGGTGAAGGCTCTACAGGGGGCAGAGGACCAGATGAGGCTGGCTGTGGGGAGCCTCCAGGAGAGGCTTAGGGGATTCCCCCTTGCCCAGCCTCTGAACCCCCTCTGTAGGCCACTGGACAGACAGGACCCCTACCCTCTGGAGCCAGAGGAATAGAGGCAGGAGGAGGAGGAGGGGGGGGTATAAAATGAACTGTGAGGAACTGATCTTAAAGATGGAATCTGCAGTAGGGGAAACAATGCCCCATGGCTGTTTTTGTTGATGAAGCAGCGGTGGGGAGTGTCGAGGATTAAGATAAAAGAAATTACAGTACATATGCAGCTGTTCTATCGCGTATTGAATGATGTCTGATGGGGAAAAAGTGTTTGTAGTTATTTGCTGTTGTAATATTGCAAATGGACGTGGCAGTTTCACCTTTTAAGGATACCAGCTTTAAAGCGGTCCTGGGACTCGTCTGTCTGCATCGACTGAATGTACTTTATGCTATTGAGGATTCACTGCAGTAGAAGCATGCAGCATAAGGTTTGACTTAATGATTTGAACCAAAAGAAAAGGACATTTCTTGAAGTGGTTTTGCTCATGTGCTTAGCTGCTATGTTTTGTGTAGTTTTAACTTTGTCCATCTGTAAATTCCACTCGACAATCTTTGGATTGCGCCGCACTTACTCATCTTCCCTCTCGAACAATGACAGCTTCTCGTGACAATTGGCCATGAGACAATCGGGTGATAAACGCATTCTTAACGTACATCTTTCCTATAGTCCAGACCTGAGGATTGCATTGGCACTAGGAGGTTCCTCAGGTCTGGCTTGCATTCCACCACTCAGGGTGTTGGTGGGACCAATTCTTTCCTCTGTTTCATGAATTCCTTTTACAGTGTATAGCAGCTTAGAGCCTCTTTAGCACAACTCAGGGACGATGTATGACGTCTGCTTTTAGTGGAGCCATGTTTTGTTCAGTTGTTGTGAATGTTACACGAAGTTCCAAATTGATCCGCCCAGCCCTTACACCCTAGGCACTCCTGTAGATCTGAAAGGCTTGGATAGGTAGATGCATTGCTGTAGTAGCTATGTCTTCTGATTGGATGGGTGGAACTATTACCATATTGCTTCCACCTATCCAAATCCTCTCAGATCAGCAGGAGTGTCTAAGGAGTAGAGTCTTAAGGGTCCATTTGGAATTCAGCATCCGAGTGCCCTGCAGGACAAGACCTCCTGTGACATGGTCAGTTTCAAATGGACTGTGGGCGACAAAGCACAGTTCCCCTTCTTGAGCTGTACATTAGGCTTTTATTTCGTAGACGTGTTGGGAGGAGATGATCAGATCTCTTGAGCGGTGGCTGCACTGTCCCAAAGAGAGATTTGAACGCATTCACTTGTCTTGTGTAGTGTTTTTTTAGAAACTTCATTTTCTCTAATGATTTATTTATGACATTAACAAATAATTTTGGTAACCAATCAATGCACACTTGTAAAGAGTCATATAGAGTAGAGAAGATCAAGTTGTTTGAGTACCTGCACTTGATTAGCAAGATAAAGCTCTTAATGTACCTACCTTGTAACTTACCTACCTTGTAATTGAATGTACTGTAAAACGAAGGCCGGTGCAACCATTGCTGCATATGCAGAGATTGTCAATTTAAAAGCACAGAACTGTAACCCTGTCCGCTTCTTTCAGGGGTTCAGTTTAGTGCAATTAATGATGGGAAAAGACTGAATCATTTGTATTTTATATTACACATAGATACATTCAATTATCTTCACAAATGTGGGCTAGTTAAATGTATTTTGGCACTCCTTTGAATCATCTTGGTTAAAATGGAACTCTAGCTAATATTGTATAGTTACTAACAATCCATGATAACATTTCAGGCAGTATTCAATCCACTTGATTATATGGATTGTTATTGACAATTTGAAGTGAAATGATTATAAAGGAAATAATAAATCGTCTATACTAATATTTGGATTTCTGTGAACTGTGTTTGTTATAGTGTAATTACTTCTTAGGATCTGCAAATGAATGACAATCCACTTTAATTTTTTTACATTTTGTCAGATGCTCTTATCCAAAATGACTTACAGTAGTGAGTGCATACTTTTTCAGACTGATCCCCCATGGGAATTGAACCCACAACCCTGGTGTTGCAAGTGCCGTGCTCTGCCAACTGAGCCACACGGGAATCAACACTCAATGACACATTGACGCTGCAGCTTTGGTAGAGCCTACAGTCTTTCAGACATTCTGTTCATATTTACTTAATCGGTAGAAGCATGGCGCTTGCAACACCAATGGTTGTGGGTTCGATTCCAGTCACAGTGCACCATTCACTTTGGAGTCGTGCGGTATAAAGATATCTCAATTTCTTTGTGGTTCTAATGGACCGTTTTACCACTAGAGGGCAATGTTGCACATGTAGCAGATACTGACCACCTGAGGATGGCAATACAATTTTAATGGCAAACCAAACAAATAGACAGGCAAGATAAGGTGACCCATGTGATATAGCTTTCAATGATTAACCATGTGATGTCTCCCATCTGTGGTATAGTCTTTGCTGGAAATGCAAACACTTACACACAAAGATCTTGAACTTTAAGAGAAATAGATGTATTTTGAAATATGGACTTTTTGTACATTTACTTCCCATATATAGGTTTTGTTTACACTGACATTTGGGTTTATTACAAGGTAATAATCATATAGCCGACCACTGACTGTTGGAAACTACAAACCGTAAGTATGCATAGATGGTATGATTGAAGGATAGAAGTGCTGTTACTTCCAACACAAAAGTTCAACTCTTCTCTAATGAGTCATTTAACATGTCTGAACATCAACACCTAAATCCATTTGAGGGTTTCCTGAGAAGTGGGAAATGAATGCTTGGCGCAGATTGTCAGGTATAGTTTGGCCACCACCCATAGCAATAACTGCCCTAGGGCGCCAAGCTGTGCCCATGGGTGTGGTGCTGCTTTGTTTTGTCTACACCAGCGCATTTTGCCAGTGAAGTGTTGCCTGGCCTAACAGCATACAATCTGACAATTGAATTGGGTATTTTCCCAGGCTATTCTCACGGCCTTTGTCCTTCAAAATCGGTGCTGTTTGATCGACCGTCATAAAGAGATAAGAATCATTAGACAAATAGGTTCACCATATTCAATATCACATTTGGGAGAGTGTTTTTACACAAGACTCCGTGAAGGCTTATATCCAATGTAATTCATTTCAATTTCATTGCTCCAGAGCGTGACCTTTGCTCTCACACATTCCTCATATAAAATATGACTGTCTATCACACCTAGCCTTGCCGATCTCACTTTGTTAGAAATGTGTCACCGGCTTGAGAGATATTGAGTAAGACGGTACAGAATTATCTATTCATGAACATCTTGAGAGTCAAAAGGGTGAAGAAGTAGTCACAGTGCAGAAAGGTGTGAAGAGCATAATTATTAATTCCACCAGTTGCCTGACTATTTGATTGCTGAACTCTCGACCTTGCTCTGGGTCTGGTCTTGGGTGGAGATCACATCATGGATGTTGGCTAACTTAAACAGTCTTATGATGAATGCAGTGATCACTAGTGAATTCAGTTTATTTATCAAATGTTATTATTGAGCATATTGTTATTATTACCCAGGCCTGGTTTGCCCTGGAGAGGGTCCCTGGGCAAGAAAAGGTTGAAGACCCCTGTTCTACAGAATCTTCAGTCAGCAGCCGCACAGGAAGACTAATATTTACTAGTAAAATGAACCCTTTCTTCATTCACATCCACAACCGTGGTATTGCTTTATAATGGGCGTGGTTCATTGTTCAGGGCAGGGCAAGGTGCATTGTATATTAGATTGCACGTACAAACGCCACCTGTACAGACCTAGGAACGGACTGTCGCATTTTTCGAATTACAGCTGGAAACGGACCTTCATGATGACAATGGACCCGTTGAAATCGGCCATGTCCATCGGGAATGTGGATGAGACATCTCTTGCTTTGCCGTCCGATAAGAAACTTCGGTCCAAACAGCAGCGAGTCTTGGATCAGGTGCAAACCATCAAGAGGGGCAAGTCGAAGTACAGTAAAAATGGATCTGTGTCTTCGCCAACGACATCCCCAACGAGTAAGCAGAGGCCTAATTATTATTATAGAAACATAGATAGCCTAATAAGTTATTTGTATGCTATTTGATTTGACCTAAAGTCCAATCTGGTTATGGTTTCATTATTATTATTTTTTTTTACATACGATGTGCATTGTTGTGAATGATTTAGCGTATTCATTGTCAAATATGAAAACTGCACGAATAAAATATCAGCAACTCCACTTTCGTAAAGTCTGTTAAGTTAACAAAGTGCAATATTTGTCATTTTAATATCAAAATAAACATATTTAGGCCAACTGATATATATTTCGAATCCTTTACTATTGAATGAATACAAGCATCGACTTATTGATGACTTTCTTTTCCTCATTGTGCTCCTGCTTAACGTCAAAAAGTTATGAAACCCGTAGAGCAATTAAAGCGTCACATTTGTTAGAGTTGCTCTTTGAGATGTATTAATTGATATTAGAAGCACCCCGATTTTTTTTTACACGAGCCAATATATGGCCACATACTGAATCAGATTTTAGAAATGTGACATTACTGTTGACTTTTTGTGGCCATATATAATACAAATCTTGTGTATTTGTAAGTAGCACTGGAGCAGTCTTATATTTCATAGCCAACCTGCCTAAAGTGGAAGAAATTGCCAGGAAACACCTGAAATCAACCTGTACACCACTCAAATGTTGTTGAACGACTACATGAATCACCTCAACAAATGTCTTTAAAGGGTTAAAAACCTGTTATGTTATCAAGTTAAAAAAATTGCCAACACACCCAAGGAGTTACCATATAGAGCAAATATTTTGAGAACATGGCTTGTTTTCTCTGAATATGACCTTGAACTAACATAGGCTTTCACATTACGCTACGATTTATGTAATATCACCTTGATATGAAACTGTTACCCAGTGGATTTAAGCCTTACATTTGTAAGAGATTCTCTTTGGGATGTGTTAATTGCTATTAGAATGGATGCCCAAAAATTGGGGCATGGAACCCTGATACTTTTTAACATAATAATCCATTATAGTCGCCAATACTGAATCAGATTTTGTAAAGGGGATATTACTGTTGAATTTTTGTTGCCATTTATAATAAAACATATAGTGGATTTGTGAGTAATGGACCAGCCTTCAACAATATGCCATTATATTGAATAAGCAATGTGACCTAAGTGGCATAAATCTATCTATAAACCATTTTTGTTGAACTACGACATGACAAATGTCTTTTAAAAGGTTAAAAACATGTTATCAAGCTTTAAAAAATCCCAACACACCCAAGGAGTTGCATTATATAGCTAATTGATTGAGAACAAGGATAATTTCAAAATGACTTTAAACCGGAGGTGGTCGTTCTAACATGGGCTTTTACATAACCCTAGCCATGTCAAGAAAAGCTAGCCGCAGTTTTTGTTCACTTCAAATAATTAGTCTTGTTGGTTACCTAGCTAAAGGAAAACAACAGGCAACATACACTGACCAAAAATATAAATGCAACATGTAACGTGTTGGTCCCATGTTTCATGAGCTAAAATAAATGATCCCAGAAATGTTCCATATGCACGAGCTTATTTTGTCTCAAATTGTGTGCACCAATTTGTTTATATCCCTGTGAGTGAGCATTTCCCCTTTGCCAAGATAATCTATCCACCTGACTGGTGGGATAGCAAGAAGCTGATTAAACAGCATGATCATTACACAGGTGCAACTTGTGCTGGGGACAATAAAATGTGCCGTTTTGTCACACAACACAATGCCAAAGGTGTCTCACGTTTTGAGGGAGCGTGCAATTGGCATGGTGACTGCACAACCGTCCACCAGAACTGTTGCCAGAGAATTTAATGTTTATTTCTCTACCATAAGCCGCCTCCAATGTCGTTTTAGAGAATTTGGCAGTACGTCCAACTGACCTCACAACTGCAGACCAAGTGTAACCACGCCAGCCCAAGACCTCCACATCCGGCTTCTTCACCTGTGGGATCATCTGAGACCAGCCACCCGGACAGCTGATGAAACTGTGGGTTTGCACAACCAAAGAATTTCTGCATAAACTGTCTCAGGGAAGCTCATCTGCGTGCTCGTCATCCTCAACAGGGTCTTGACCTGACTGCAGTTCAGCGTCGTACCCAAATTCAGTGGACAAATGTTCACCTTCGATGGCCACTGGCACGCTGGAGAAGGGTGATCTTCATGGATGAATCACGGTTTCAACTGTACCGTGTAGATGGTGTGTATGGTGTCGTGTGGGCGAGCAGTTTGTTGATGTCAACGTTGTGAACAGAGTGCCCTATGGTTCCGGTGGGGTTATGGTATGGGCAGGCATAAGCTACGGACTTTGAACACAAATGCATTTTATCTACGGCAATTTGAATGCGCAGAGATACCGTGATGAGATCCTGAGGCCCATTGCCGTGCCATCACCTCATGTTTCAGCATGATAATGCACAGCCCCATGTTGCAGGGATCTGTACACAATTCCTGGAAGAATTCCTGAAAATGTCCCAGTTCTTCCATGGCCTGCATACTCATAGACGTGTCACCCATTGAGCATGTTTGGGATGCTCTGGATGGATGTGTATGACAGCGTGTTTCAGGTCCCGCCAATATCCAGCAACTTTGCACAGCCATTGAAGAGGAGTGGGACAACATTCCACAGGCCACAATCAACAGCTTGATCAACTGTATGTGAAGGATATGTGTGGCACTACATGAGGCAAATGGTGGTCACACCAGATACTGACTGCTTTTCTGGTCAACGCCCCTACCCTTTTTAAAGGTTTCTGTGACCAACAGATGCATATCTGTATTCCCAGTCATGTAAAATACATAAATTAGGGTCTATTGAATTCATTTCAACTGACTGATGTTCTTATATGAACTGTGACTCAGTAAAATCTTTGACATTGTTGCATGTTGCGTTTTATATTTTTGTTCAGTGTATAATATTAAATCTAGCTAGCTACCCAGCTAACAAAAGGACGTCCTTAGGGAAATTGGTAGGGGACCAACAGGAAATGTTGTGAGGTGCTGGTTATTCATATGCTGGGGTGGAAACTTCAGGGACAGCAGGCTCATACTTACTGTATAGGCAGCACACTTTACCAAAACAGGCACAATCATCAAGATACTTTGCTTTCATTGTCAAAACTCCTGAAAGATGCTTGGCTGTTGGAGTCCACGTGCACTTCTTTTGATACATACAAAGCAAGTATCAAACCTTCCAGTTCTGGAACATTGTTCTTGAAATTTAAGACTTGTGATGATTTTTCTCTGTGTGCACAGAACTAGAGATGTTGGTATTTCTGTTGAAATATTAGAAGCCTTGGCACCATGGTTCTTTGCACTGGACAGAACAAACTACGCAAGGTGGATTCCTATCCACATTCAAGACATGAAAGCTCTACCGGCTAACATCAGAGAAGAATTCTCAGACTTCTGAGTCATGCCAAAAACACAAAACAAGTTCTCATTCATGCAACTTGACCAAGCCCATGAGAAAAACCATTAGTTGGTAAAAGGAACATGGGGGAGCCATTGGACTAACAGAGAACCCCACTGCCTTCTGGAGATGGATAGTAGCGGGACCTGAGCAGGCCAGACTACTGGTTGGTTTTCAATTCCAGATTTTGAATGTAGATTTCCCCCTTCAACACAATCTTCAACACAAGCAAAGTTCATCACACAAAAAAAACAAGTAGCCACCATCTCAAGCAACTCAATATTAGGAAGGTGTTCTTAATGTGTTGTACACTCGGTGTATAGCTCAAGCAAGTCATTGTGGATAGGAACACATCCATCCATCAGAGCATTAAGAGGAATAATGTACCACTGCTTAAAAATGCTAAGGCAAAGCCAGTCACAAAATAGAAAAAGTAAATAACAGCATTAAAAAGTGATTGCACTTTCAGCCAACTTTACATTGCCAGCAAGTTCCAAAATGGAAACATGGATGAGTTTTTCTCTCATGAGAATAACACATGTCCTCCAATCCTTTTTAAATACCGGAATGCTTAACCTGGCAACCCCAAAATCTCACTAGATTCCTACCTACCTGTGCCCCTCTTCTTTTGATGCCAAAATCATTGACAGAGCTGTCATTGTCCATTCCTTACCCATCCACCAAGTTTCCACATTTGGAGAATATGGCAGTAGTGTCTTCCTGCCTTGTGTAGAGCACCAGTTGAAAAACTGCAATAGAATTGATATTGTGTGGGACACTCAACAAGAGAGAATCTAGGAAAATGCGTCCGAATTAAAGTTGGGAGACAATCATGCTTCAATGTAAATTATCTGATTTTCTCAGAAATCCTAACAAACAGGAACTGTTTTAAAATGATGACACAGACTGTGTGTGCCAATTAATTTGAAGATAGAAAAGAGATCTACAATATGTGACAAAGCAAGCAAGTATAGTGTAGAAAATCATTGTACCATCGAAACTTAGACTTGCTTTCAATGAGAATGACAGATCTATAAATCACATTTCTATTTGAATTTGGTCGGAGCTCCCAAAAAGTTACATATTGCAGCTTTAATTCAAGTGAGCATGCACTTGCCACTTTTGTTTGGTTAGCAGTGTTTCGGTAGCGCGCACACACACATGATGGAGTTTGCAAAACAAATGTCCATCTGGATTGATGGAAATAATCATGATTCTGCCAGGTAGGCTACTTTGTAGCAGATAGAAAGCCTTTCCGTTTACCCGAAGACGGTTATCATTAGCATCGCATACGCACCGCACACACACACAGACGGTGGCATTCCTGTGCCGTGGCCTCTTCAGAAAGTTGCAGGGAATATGAATCACTGATGCATTCTGTTCATGTTTTATGATAAACTTGGGCAAATTAATAAATATTCTAATAAATTAAATACATTTTGTTGGTTTCCAAATGTGAGATACATTTGATAGATTAACCGAAAGTAACAAAATTCTAGTACCAAACCGTTTTTTCATGTTGTAGTGTCGGAAAAGTACCGACATTTTGGTGTACCGTGCAACACTAGGGGTTGCAAAGGTGAGCCCCTCTGTTGTCGGAAATGTCAATGCCAGGATGCTGGATTATCATGCACTGTATTATGCCATTGTGCTGGCACATCTGAACCAGCGCCCTAAATCTTTGATTTTCTAAACTAATTAGAATACATTTTATGTATTATTACTCAACTTAATTTCATGAAAATGTCGTTAACATCTACATCAGAGGCCAATTTGAATTCTACCTCTTCAATATATTTGCAATGAGCACCCCATTACACATCATGGAAGGCCATGTCCACACCCATAGAATGATGTCCACACCACTCAGGCCTGTTCTACATTTTCTAAAGGAAATTGAGAATTGACTATAGCTAATGTTCTCCATCACTAACTGTCTACGTAGCCTACATTTGTAAATCTTACTCAACTGTATTTATTATAATAAGTAGCCTACATTGGAAGAATTACTCACCAAAGCTCTCACAATAAAACAATTTCAAGAAAGCAAGTTCAAGACAAATATTTACAAACATACAACAAATAAGAAATTATTTTACTTAAGTACTATAGCCGAACGATTTTTACATTACATTTGAGTCATTTAGTAGACACTCTTATCCAGAGCACGGTTTGGCTCAATTCTGGATTTAATTGAGAATGCCTCATAAATTCCAATTCAATTATTGAATGTGAATTTAATTTGAATTGAAGTAGTAAACATCACACATAGTTGCAATTATAATATGAATGAAATGAAATAGAATTGAATTCAGTGAAATTCAATGAAATTCAAATGCCTCTGCTATTCTATATTAGGTGTACCCTATTTAAGTGATAATGCCAGAGAAGCCGGTGTTTGGAGGATATATTGGCATGGGGGTGTTGTTGAGGGCCGGCAAACCGTGCCGATATATCCTCCAGACACCGGCTTTGAGGGCATTATAACGGGTTACCAACATATTCTAATAATGATTCAAATGTTTTCAGATTTTTTAAATGTTCATTCATTTATTCATACTATTTCATTCTTCCACAAAATATAGTCCCGACACAAATTTAGGGTTGCTACCCAAGCCGGCTGGTCGTTCAATCTATCGGTTCGGTTGCCAGAGACACGACCCAGTCTTTCAGTCTTTTTGTTCTGTATCTATGGAACAAAAATACTTGTTATGTATCTTTAGAACAATCCAGTCAATCGTTCTAAATGTTCCATTACCATACTGGCTTGCAACTTTCTTATCCCTTGCTTGCTAGCTAGCCAACTACGGCTAACTTATAGTCACATTAAAAGTGCAGCCAGAATAACAGCAAAGTAGCTGCATTTGCATTTGTTTAAGCTGTTTTCTAGTGACATTTATTTGGATACATCCATAACAATGAGCTAATTAGGCGCAATTTCGCCTGGCATAGAAAATGTAATCACTCATCAGGACACTGTTGTTCAGAGGAGCTAGCCAACAACACAGCTAACACAATCACTTCAAACTGAAGCTGGAAAGACTGCAAACTAGCTGCCCTTCATTTCGTTTTACCTTTTTTCAATTGACATTTCTTTGTATATATCCATAAAAATGATGCCAGCTGATTCATGATTTCGACTAGCTGAGAAATGTTGCCTGGATGTTTCGTCCTGACTTCCGGCGCGTTCCTTACTATGGAACAGCTGGAGATCGAATTTGAATATTGAAACAATGTTGAAAATGTTGGAGAGACAGATAGCAAGGTTTATACAAATCTCCGCTGTTGAAAACTAAATCTTAGTCTCAAAGAAATGTGGGATAATGTCTAGATGCTTTTTATAGTGGAGATCAAGTTTTTAAAGTGCCTGGCTGGGCTGATGAGACAGCGGATTGCACGGTCAGATGGAACAGAGTAAATAGGCATTTTAATGTCATAGAGGCCTTCAAAAGAAGCCTAAGAAATGAAATGGTTGGTGGAAACATAATTGGGTATTCTAAGCACTTAAAATAGTTTATGAACATTGTTTCCAGAGAAAAGTGAAATATTCTTTGGTATCTGGAAGTGTGACTTGTCAGATTCAATGAAACTCTCATGTTTTATGACTGAGTGGAATTTATTTGAATTGCACTGAATTAAATTCTACTTCATGTCATTCAAGTTATACCTCCTGTGGGGTGCGGCCAATTTACATTTGAATTTCAACTCATGAGTTGAATGGGAGTCAGTTCCTAAGTTCTGAATTAAGCCTAACCCCGATCCAGAGCGACTTACAATACATATTTCACTAGAATGCATAAGTTCCCTGTTTATTATCTAAAAGCATAAGACACTGTGGATGGCATGACAATGACGTTAACAGTACAATACCAATCATTTGTTTTTGTCAAAACAGCAAATAGGTATAATGCTTGGTTGGCAGGCTCACATGGAACATGTTCAAAATTGCATTTTGTCCCACCAAAACAAAACACGTTTGATGTTTGACAGTTGGAAAAACATGGCAAAACATACTTACTGCATCTCTCATCACAGTGCATCTCGTAATGTGATTAAAGATTTCAAACGTATTAGTCATTACAGCTTGGAGACTTGCTTCCTCAAGCCCTCAATTTAATCGTATCAAAGCAATAAACAGTGTATCTTTTCTCACACTCAATATTTTACAGTGATAACTAATATTAACATATTTTAAGAGCCATTTACAATCTCTTGTTTTTCTCCGTAGGTCCTGTGTACATCAACATATTCGCTGACTCCTTTAAGTCACCTACCAGTCTCAATGGAGGGGCCTTCTTTAATGGTACAAATGGCCTCTCAAAAACGGTATGACGCTTTTCATATTTCACATCACATTCCCTTTTGTTTTAAATACAAAGATAGAAAACATTGTCCCATATTTTTGATAACTGTGCTTGGATTATCAGTTGTATTTAGCAGTATATCATTTAAGGACAAATTATGGGTCAGTGGTGATCAACAACAACAAAAATCCCCTAAAATCTCTTTTACAGCTTTAGGCACAGTGGATATTAATATGAAAGCAGTGCCATGGTCATCATAGGGTAGTAAATCTGAGACTATTCTCGGAACCCAGAGCCATATCTCACATGGCCAGCTACTCAATGTATGTGACCAGTCTGTCATGAGAGTCTGAGTCAGGTGTAACCAGGTGCTGGAGATGACTGACTAACCACAGGACTGGGTGTGAATGTGCGATACTGCCCAGTCATTATTGCTCCAGAAATCTGGGGAGTGTTGTTCAGCTTTCTCTCCAGCACAAGTGAGAAAAGTGAGGCATCCTCCCATAATGGCACCTGACTCATTGTTGAAACTGACATCTTTGTCTCAATCATATGCTTTCACTTATCCACCTCACACAGGTGAGGCATGATGAGTAGTCCAAACGGAAATCTAGTCCATGCCAAGTTTCCACCTCAACCGAGCTCTGGAGGACTTCATTCTTGTTCATGACCAAAGAGAGAAAGAAATCCATATTGACACTCAACATATTATATAGGTTAAACTGTAAATTATCGTCACACATTACCCTTACTATTACTTAATACTATTACTCATGTCTGTAAACCATTTCTAACACATTATTTACAAATGATGTCTCACACAACTCAGAGTCGGTGAGAAAAACAAGCATTCACAAAACGTTCTGTTTGTATGTAGTGTGTCTCGGCCTGTCCTGTCCAGTCATGAGGATGCCTGTCTCAACTGTTTATGTAACATAAATCTTATTCTGGAGAGGTGCCCACTACAAATCGTATATGAATAGTTCTGATTTCCCACTGCCCTCTGCCAATTAGACAAGTCTAGAATAGTTATCAATAACAATAGATTGATTAAATGCAGTACACGGTATTTATCTTCACCAAAGTGGTTCTACGCCTTTGTGTGTATTATGATTTTGGAATGAAGTTGAAAGTGTTGCAATATTCCTG
The DNA here is from genome assembly GCF_045679555.1 of Salvelinus alpinus. NCBI lineage: Eukaryota > Metazoa > Chordata > Actinopteri > Salmoniformes > Salmonidae > Salvelinus > Salvelinus alpinus. Next base: position 7,778,016 of record NC_092097.1, on the reverse strand, counting down.
CTTTGTGTCTGCTAGCATTTACTCAATTACTTCGTCCTGCAGCTCAGCTATGAGAAAAGCACCAAGCGAAGGGTCGTGGCCTCCAAGGAATCTACGGTCCAGAGGAACATGAGCAGCTCCAGCCAGTGGGAGAGACGATTCCCTCTCAGCCCCACCATAGGCAAGCACAACAGCAGCCGCAGTGTGCCTGACCTGGCCCCCTTCCCCACCACTACTACTACTACCACCATCACCACGCAGCAGCAGCAGCAACAGCAGTCCTCGGCCCCCGCCCGGCAGCTCCAGCCCAACAGGTCCAGCGTCTTCCTGTCCGAGAGGAACAGCAGTCAGGTCATCTCCAATGGCAACAGCTCCTCTCAGGTCGCTGTCAAAGGTAATGGGGTGCAGAAAAGGAACAGCCAGTTGATTGGCACGCGTCAGACGAAAAGTAGTGGCCAGATTACCAGCAGCCAAGGTCGTATTGAGAGGGCACCCTCTAACCTCTCCGTGGCCGAGTCCAAGATATCAGGGATGAAGAGCAAGGGTGAAGCGGGGTGAGTGGAATGAGTGGGTGTGTAAATGCTGCTTTGGGCTTTGATGAGTTGCATTTCAAATGTGTGTGAACAGGTGTTGATACGTGTATGTGCTTTTCCCAACAGGATTAATGGTAATGGTCAGATAGCTGATATAACCATGAAGGAGGCGGTGGAGTACCTGTCCAGTGGAGATGAGAACTACCAGCTCTGTGGAGCCTCCGTCATCCAACACGCGACCTACTCAGAGGACAAGGCCAAGCAGGAGGTGAGGACACGCATCTGGGTCTCTTGGACCAGGATTAAACAACTCTGTCCTGTCCTGAAGGACACTGTCCTGAATTAGGATGTCTAACAGTTTTACATGTCTCTCAGGTGTTGCGGCTCAAAGGGATCCCCCCTTTGGTGAACCTGCTTAGGAGTCCCAGTCCCCAGGTCCAACAGACTGCCTCCGCCACCCTGCGGAACTTGGCCTTTAAAGATGCAGACAACAAGGAGGAGGTCCAGCGCTGTGGGGGCATCACTGAGGCACTGGCCCTGCTCCGAGACACAGACTCTACTGAGACACAGAAACAACTCACAGGTAGAGAACACTATTCTATTCCTGTACACAACGCTTCTCCGTCTAGTGACAATACAGAATGCAGACATGTGCCCCAGTGTGAATGCAAGCGGGTATGAAAGCGAAACACGCTTGTGTTGCTTTCTGATGCCAAAACATACATATTTACATTAAATGTATTCGTGCCGTAGAGCACAGGAAAACACTCCCGCTAAACACGCTCCCCTTAACCCTGATCAGATCCTGCTGTTGGTCACACCGGTGTTCTCTTGTGCTGCATTGTGCCAGGGGAACTTGATAGGTGAGACATCTCACAATAGTCTGTGTTCTGGACTATTGTTCGGTCTTCCAGAGGCTGTGTTCAATCAACTGGCTCTTGTGTAATCAAATATTTACCCTGGTTCTTGACTAGCAACAGTACATAGCTACAGTATCTTTGATATATATGAATCAAATCAAATTGTATTAGTCACATGCGCCGAATACAACAGGTGTAGACCTTACAGTGAAATGCTTACTTACGAGCCCAATGCAGTTTCCAAAAATATGAATAAGAATAAGAAATAAAAGTAACAAGTAATTAAGAGCAGCAGTAAAATAACAATAGCGAGACTATATACAGAGTGGTACCGGTACAGAGTCAATGTGCGGGGGCACCGGTTAGTTAAGGTAGTATGTACATGTAGGTAGAGTTATTAAAGTGACTATGCATAGATCATAACAACAGAGAGTAGCAGAGGTGTAAAAGAGGGGGAGGAGGTCAGAGACCTGGCCATGTGGTGCCAGGACAACAATCTCTCCCTCAATGTGATCAAGACAAAGGATATGATTGTGGACTACAGGAAAAAAGAGGACCGAGCACGCCCTCATTCTCATCGACAGGGCTGCAGTGGAGCAGGTTGAGAGCTTCAAGTTCCTTGGTGTCCACATCACCAACAAACTAACATGGTCCAAGCACACCAAGGCAGTCGTGAAGAGGCCACAACAAAACCTATTTCCCCTCAGGAGACTGAAAAGATTTGGCATGGGTCTTCAGATCCTCAAAATGTTCTACAGCTGCACCATCGAGAGCATCCAGACTGGTTGCACCACTGCCTGGTATGGCAACTGCTCAGCCTCTGACCGCAAGGCAGACAGAGGGTAGTGCAAACGGCCCAGTACATCACTGGGGCCAAGCTTCCTGCCATCCAGGACCTCTATATCAGGCGGTGTCAGAGGAAGGCCAGGTCTCCTCCCTGTCTCGTCGTTGTCGGTGATCAGGCCTACCACTGTTGTGTCATCGGCAAATGTAATGATGGTGTTGGAGTCGTGCCTGGCCTTGCAGTCATGAGTGAACAGGGAGTACAGGAGGGGACTGAGCACGCACCCCTGAGGGGTACCTGTGTTGAGGATCAGCGTGGCGGATGTGTTGTTACCTACCCTTACCACCTGGCCCGTCACAATGTCCAGGATCCAGTTGCAGAGGGAGGTGTTTAGTCCCAGGGTCCTTCGCTTCTTGATGAGCTTTGAGGGTGCTATGGTGTTGAACGCTGAGCTGTAGTCAATGAATAGCATTCTCACGTAGGTGTTCCTTTTGTCCAGGTGGGAAAGGGCAGAGTGGAGTGCAATAGAGATTGAATCATCTGTGGATCTGTTGGGGCGGTATGCAAATTAGAATGGGTCAAGGGTTTTTGGGATAATGATGTTGATGTGAGCCATGACCAGCCTTTCAAAGCACTTTGTGGCTACAGACGTGAGTGTTACGGGTCGGGAGTCATTTAGGCAGGTTACCGTAGTGTTCTTGGGCACAGGCACTATGGTGGTCTGCTTAAAACATGTTGGTATTACAGACTCGGACAGGGCGAGGTTGAAAATGTCAGTGAAGACACTTGCCAGTTGGTCAGCGCATGATCGCAGTACACGTCCTGGTAATCCGTCTGGCCCTGCGGCCTTGTGAATGTTGACATGTTTAAAGGTCTTAATCACATCGGCTGTGGAGAGCGTGAACACACAGTCTTCTGGAACAGATGGTGCTCCCATGCATGTTTCAGTGTTATTTGCCTTGAAGCGAGCATATAAGTAGTTTAGCTCGTCTGGTATGCTCGTGTCACTGGGCAGCTCGCAGCTGTGCTTCCCTGTGTAGTCTGTAATGTTTGCAAGCCCTGCTACATCCAACGAATGTCAGAGCCGGTGTAGTACAATTCGATCTTAGTCCTGTATTGATGCTTTGAAGGTTGGATCGTTCGTCGGAGGGAATAGAAACTGCATTGTTGGTTTGGGGCTCGTAAGTAAGCATTTCACTGTAAGGTCTACACCTGTTGTATTCGGCGCATGTGACTAATACAATTTGATTTGATTCATATATATCGGAGGGAATAGAGGGATTTCTTATAAGCTTCCATGTTAGAGTCCCGCTCCTTGAAAGCGGCAGCTCTAACCTTTAGCTCAATGCGGATGCTGCCAGTAATCCATGGCTTCTGGTTTGGGTATGTACGTACGGTCACTGTGGAGACAACATCATCGATGCACTTATTGATGAAGCCAATGACTGATGCGGTGTAGTCCTCAATGCCATCGGAGGAATCCCGGGAACATATTCCAGTCTTTGCTAGCAAAACAGTACTGGAGCTGAGCATCTGCTTCATCTGACCACTTTTTTATTGATCTAGTCACTGGTGCTTCCTGCTTTAATTTTTGCTTGTAAGGAGGATAGAATTATGGTCAGATTTGCCAAATGGAGGGCGAGCGAGAGCTTTGTATGCGTCTCCGTGTGTGGAGTAGAGGTGGTCCAGAATTTATTTTCCTCTGGTTGGACATTTAACATGCTGATAGAAATTTGGTAAAATGGATTTAAGTTTCCCTGCATTAAAGTCCCCGGCTATTAGGAGCGCCGCCTCTGGGTGAGCGTTTTCTTGTTTGCTTATGGCAGAATACAACTCATTCAATGCTGTCTTAGTGCCAGCCTCTGACTGTGGTGGTATGTAAACAGCTATGAAAAATACAGATGAAAACTCTCTAGGTAGATAGTGTGGTCTACAGCTTATCATGAGATACTCTACCTCAGGCGAGCAATAGCTCGAGACTTCCTTAGATATCGTGCACCAGCTGTTATTTACAAAAATACATAGTCTGCCGCCCCTTGTTTTACCAGACGCCGCTGTTCTATCCTGTCAGTACAGTGTATAACCAGCCAGCTGTATGTTGATTGTGTCGTCGTTCAGCCACAACTCCGTGAAGCATAAGATATTACCGTTTTTAATGTCCCATTGCTAGTTTAATCTTCCGCGTAGGTCATTGATTTTATTCTCCAAAGATTGCAAGTTTGCTAGCAGAATGGAAGAAAGTGGGGGTTTATTCGATCACCTACGAATTCTCAGAAGGCAGCCCTCCCTTTCGGCCCCTTTTTCTACACCTCCTCTTCACGCAAATCACGGATATCTGGGCCTGTTCCCGAGAAAGCAGTATATCGTTCGCGTCGCGCTCGTCAGACACGTGAAAGGAAAAAAAGGATTCTGCTAACTCGTGGTGAGTAATGGCAGTCCTGATGTCTAGAAGTTATTTTCGGTTATAAGAGACGGTAGCGGCAACATGAGTGACAATGACAGAGCTGTACTGTAGTTAAGTGAAAATTAAACACCTCATATTTCGTGTCAACCCTGGTCGTGGGGACTCGAAGGGTGCGCAGGCTTTTGTTCTCTTCCTGGTTATGCTTTGGGAAGTACACGCCGTGCCCGTGTCATGACAGTTTGATCAATGTACACTGTGTTGGCTATCTAGTATTGCTTGTGTTGAATGTATTGTTTGTGTTGAGCTTGCTAAGATCGATGGTAATAATGCCACAAGAGTAGCAGGTACCAGCTATTTGAACAACAACTGCTGCTTCTACTACCACTGAACTACTGCAACTTTGTCCTTTCTCTTCAGGTCTCCTTTGGAACCTGTCATCTGCAGACAGTCTGAAGCCAGAGCTGGTGCGTAGTGCTCTGCCTGTCCTGACTGAGACTGTGGTAGTACCATACACTGGAGATGAGACAAACAGCAACCAGGACCCAGAGGTCTTCTACCATGCTACGGCATGTCTACGGTGAGACACATCAATCAATGCTGTAGACCAGGAGTGTACATTGCACAGATGGATACAGGCAGTTAGCCAGGAAGTTAGAGAGACAGACTTATGAACTGGCAATGGGAGGGGCTCATGATGACAGATCCCAGGTACCATCTACGCTTGTTTTGGCATTGAGCGAAGCGCTTAATTAAATTTGATCCAGTGGCACTGCACTGGCTGAACCTGTAGATTACTCTCGATACTACTCCTAGCCTCTTAAGTTGTGTCTGTGCCAGTCTCAGAGGATTGGGTAAATAGCATAATACAAATTCTTACTGTCACTCATGGATGAAAGTACTGTTCTGTTCTAGTCTGTATTGTTATCCACTGTCAGACTATACAATGCTGGCCTGACCTGCCTTTACCTGATGTATGACAAGACCAGTTTAACTTCATTTTCCCCGACTGCCCCAACAGAAACCTGAGCTGTGCGACTCAAGGCAACAGGCAGGCCATGCGTAACTGTCGAGGCCTCGTCGACTCTCTGGTCAGTTACGTCCAGCGCTGTGTGGCTGCAGAGAGGCCAGATGACAAGGTGAGCATGCAACATTGAATTACTTAAAATAAAGTTTAAACAAGTAATGTTGAATTCATGGAATATAATTATTCAGCAATAATAGAAAGTCTAGCTCTAACTACATGTGAACGTTTCATGGAATACATTTTCTCTAATGGTTACATGTTTGTTGCTACCTACTTTCTAACTTGGAGTTGGATGGATCATACTATGAACATGTGTGTGCTACAATAGAGATACAGTACATGCTAAGCTAACCAACCCTTTAATACTTTTGCCTCTGTCTGTGTCAGTCTGTGGAAAATTGTGTGTGTGTCTTGCACAACCTGAGCTTCCAGCTGGAGAGTGAAGCCCCTGCCCTCTTCAGCAGGATCACTGCCCTGGCCAGGACACCCAGCAGGGCCAACACCCCCAGTGAGACCGGCCCCATTGGGTGCTTCAGCCCACAGAGCAGCAAGGTCCAGGAGCAGGAGGTGAGACAGGCATATAGGTCAAATAAAATCCAGGGAGAGCGGAGAGAGACGGATACACAATAGCAACATATCGTATTGAATGAACTATACACTTTTTAGCATTACACACGGCAATTACATGTACATCAACTTCCGTCGTATATTTTCCATCACCTAAAAAAAATCTGATGATTGATAATAACTTGGTCCTCCTCTTTTTACTCTTGTAGAGTCACTTTGACTACCCTGTGATGGAGGAGCAGAACCCGAAAGGAGCAGGCTGGCTCTTCCACTCCAAGACCATGCAGAGTTACCTGTCTCTGCTGGGGTCCAGCCAGAGAGAAGAGACCCTGGAGGCCTGCTCTGGAGCCCTGCAGAACCTCACTGCTAACCAAGGCATTGTATGAACAACACTCATTTACATTTACATTTAAGTCATTTAGCAGACGCTCTTATCCAGAGCGACTTACAAATTGATACTCATCATTTTGATTATTTCATTATTTATTCACACAAAAAGTATTTTAAATGCAACAAATGTATAGAGAAAAACATGCACCAAATGTGTGTATAAAAAACAACATTCACATCATGGTCTCACTTAATATTCTTTATAAACCCTTCATAGACCCTTTTATAATGTCTTCATCTCTGTGTCCACAGGTGTCTAGTGTGATGAGCCAGAGCATCGTGCAGAAGCTGAACGGCCTGCCTCACATCTCTCCCCTGCTGCAATCCTCCAACCCCAGCCTCCAGAAAACTGCTGTGTCTCTGGTAGGGAACCTGGCCAAGAACCAACGCCTTCAGAGCACCATGGGTGAGCATGGACACCAATCATAGCCCTGTTCTTTGTAGAACAGATGGAACCGAAAATGTTTGGTCAGAGGAAACCTTGTTTCAACGACTGTGTAGTTTGCATTGAGAGCAAACATCTCGCTGGGCCAGTTTAGCTAAGCAAATTTTCTCCTGGTATTTTAAGGCTGCCCTCCCCCACCTCTCTGATTCTAAGCGGTTGGGTACTTGGGTTGGATACATTCAGTTGTGCAACTGACTAGGTATACCCTTTCCCTTCACTTTCCCCTTCCCTTCAGAGAGGATTAAACATTTCATTTACACCTGACCTTTGGTGGTTTTAGCTTTTAACATTTTGTGGTTGAATTAGCAACACTTCATCGCGTGCGTTTGCTGGAGGTGAATGACCTAATAGGATGTGTCTTGTCTGAAGCCCGACAGACCCTACCGGAGCTAGTTGGCATCCTCAGCTCATGGACCAAGAAAGAGAAAGAGTTTGATGACACCCTGGCCATGGCGTGCCAAACCAGCCACAGTCTGCTAATGAAGGAGCCTGAGCTGGGGAAACCCCTGCTGACCAACAAGCTGGTCAACTCAGTTAACGACCTGAGCAAGAACAGGTAAGGCCTGGCCAATATTTTGTATTGCAATTTTTTTAAACATTTGGCCGTAGTTAGTCTGGCAAATGGATGGAGGGCTGCTGGGTTCACATCCTCAAGGATACAGAGACTATGAGGACCCTGGCAGCATCTCTGTTCCAGTGCCACTATGACTATGCTTGTATCGCATGGTTCAGTGGCATAACAACAAATCTGAAAGACAAACTTCAAACAGCCCAAAATAAACTGATGAGAATTATACTCATGCTCAGCCCTAGGACGCACATTGGTCCTAATATTTTCAGGGAACTGAACTGTTTTACAGTTGATCTCCGGGTGGTGCAGATCAAACTGTGAATGTTTTTTAAAGTTATACATGGCCTTGCCACCAGTTACCTGTCTGGTTATTTTCATTTCATTTTAGACTCATAGCCATTTATTTTATTTTTGTTGCCAATATCAGACCGGTGCGCTATAGAAGCATAGCTGAAAAAAGCTATTTCCTTAACACTGGTCAGGTGCACAGGAATGGAATGGTGTACCAATCCATTTAAAATCCATCCCTACGCTAGGGAGATTTAAGGTAAACCTTAAGAAATGTTTTATGGGAAAAACGCTTTAAAACTGCACATACTTGGTCATCTATTTATTCCTTTTACTGTTTCCTCCCTACTGATGAGATGTATTTGAAATGTATTTTGTTTTTGTGTTATAATCTTGTGTATTTTTATTTTTTCATGTATTTTCAACAGGACCACAATGGAAATACGTGTTTTGAACGTTTTTGTGTCATCCTCAATGATTTGAATGGCATTGTACTGTATCCACATGTGTGGTTGTATTGTGTTTAAAATTGTCAACAAAAATGAAATAATAATCCCCTCCCATTCCCCTACCTTTGGGCCCTTGAGCAAGGCCCTTAACCCTACAACATGCTCTCCATCCAGGGGCACTGCACTGCAGCTTGACCCTGTGCTCGTCTCAACTGTGTGTGTGCTGCCTGGGGCAGAAGACATTTCCGTGGTTCACTGTAACTATTGGACAATACATTAGAGCAGTTTGCAATACACAATACTATATAAAGAAAAATTGAAAAAATCTAACAGTTGTGGGCAGCCACTTTGGGGACATTCTAAAGAACCCAGATAACAGAGCCTTGAGTTTGAGGATAATAGAAAGAATACCCCAGTCTTACATGGATTGTTCTTTCTCTTGATAGGGATTTCCCAAAGGCCAGCAAAGCTGCAGGTGTGCTCCTCTACAGCCTCTGGTCAGAGAAGGACGTACAGAGTTTCCTAAAAAAGGTACCAATTTTGGGCTGATATTTCAAACAAATTCTGTTTTTGTACGATGCAATGTGATATCCCTGTTGCAGATATTGACCTCTTTTGTCAGACATGCGTTTTACCTACCAGTTTACGCCTCAATACCAAATGAAAGCGAAGACAACATGTGATTGGGTGGGTTTTACAATGGAGGCAATAGAAAGGACAATCTGAATAGGCAGGCTCAGTCAGGTCAAATACGGTAATCGGTGTGATGACTCATCACCCCTTCCCTGAAGGTAGTTGCTATTATTTCTGCTGGCACCTTTTTTATGTTGTGAAAACACAGTAGAGATCCACAGTATCTGTCTGTACTCGACTGGGTGGGGTGTGTCGAGGGTGTGTCGAGGTTATTTCCTCAGTTCTGTGAACCTAATCCACGCCCCCCCCCAGTCAGGTAATTATCCAAAACAGTGGAGGACGGATGGGGAGATTATGTTCTGTTTGGTGGTATTCTGTACACCTGCAAAAGATTAGATGCACATGATCCATAGGGGTGCTGAAATGGCACAGCCGAGGAATCTAGAGGAACAGGTTCGACTAGGCTCTGCAGACCTAGGACATCTTATCCCTTGTCTAGTCCTCTTTAACTTCTAATGACTATAGTTGGGTCTTGATCTGTTCCATCAGTTGCTTGACATTTCAGCTTCACTTGGGCAACACTTGGTGAGAAACCTGGCGTGAGCTAGTAACTGTAACTATGCCATAACGTATTATTTTGTCAAGGGGGGGGAAAGGTCAGTATCAAGGGGGGAATCTAATGTCTATTTTAATCATGTGTCCTACAGCAAGGGATGAATAAGGGTTCCTTTGTGAATGACATCACCAGCGCGGCTCACCGGTCTGTGCAGGTCATTGAGTAACAAGACAACTGGCATGGATCTCTTGGCACAACCTCCGGATGTACTAATGAACTTGTGGGCCTAATAAACCTACTACGGTACATATCAGATTGGGTCCAGTTAATCTGAATACAGATAAAAAAATGTATAGCTAATCAGAATGCTTAGCCATTATGTTTAGTTGTGTCTTTCGTCTTACGTCAGTACAAAGGTGATGATCTTGCACTTATATTTCTGTTATTTTCTAGGCTCTTTTGTGTTTACTAGAAATCCTTTTTCTGTTTTTCCACTGTAAACATGATGCTTTTGTATTGATAATGTCTGGTTACTGGGATTGCTTGAATAGGGCCCCTTCGCTTGCATGTCAATTATGGTTCATTGCGTATTTATCTAGCCAGGATAGTCCACTCAGTAACAATTGCCACTGTTTGTCAGGTAGTCCTGAGGGTATATTACAAAGCAGGATCAAGGAGTTAGCCAACTAACTTGCCTAAATATATATATATATATATATTTATATATATAGACAAGTTTGAAATGGGCATGGTCAAATTGATTCCAAGGTTAGCTGGCTAACTAATTGATGCAGCATGCCACTCTGGGTTCCACAGAATCTAATATATATATATATATATATATATATATATATATATAAAAACGTACACATCACAAAATGGACATATTGTGATGTCACCGATGTTTAACCTTGTGTAGCTACTGTGCTCCTCCATATGGTACATTCATACTTTAAGCATGTTTGCTACATTGATGTTTTTGTCCATTACTGCATGGTTTAGATTTTTTTTGTCACGTGACATTTTAGTCACTAGCTAGGTTACCATCCAATTGGCGTCAGAGTTTCATGCAAATATTCAAAAATCTGCATGAAAACAATATGCACATTTTCCAACCAGAAATGTGTTTCCATCAAATTGACTTGTTGCAGATAAAAGGCTGTGCGTGATGACGTAGTGCACATACAAATATTTTTTGCTTTAAAATCCCATGTACCTAATAAAAATACAAATTAAATGGTTTTTCATTGCATTTTGAAATCTACATATGGTTTTCTCACAATTGTTGTTTGTTATATAGGGAGTTTGTCTACTCTGGTATTGGCACGTGCGCTATAGCCACGTATAGCGCACGTGTTTGTCAAAATATTTGTCAAAATGCAGCCAAGCATCCATGATCATGTCACCAGAGTAAGACCCTCGATAATTATTGGAAAGGAGCATCAAGCTTATTAACTTGCACTTTCACCACCCTGTGAAGTTCAATTTATTTAATCTGTAGCTTAATAAACGGTGTGCTTTCTCGATGAGTCGTAATGGAAGGACCACACAACATGTCATCGTGTGACTCCAAGTTTACTTCGATACGATGGTTATTATATCAACATTTGCGCATAAACGCGTTTCCACCGACATTTCTCACATAATTGATTTTACAGACACAAGAAGATCCCACCTTGTCAACTTTTGGAAAGTTTACCAAAAATAAATCTGTTTCCATCAGGCATGTCATGACATTTTTTATCCAACATGTACTTTACTCTCATTAAAAGGTTGGAGCGAAACCTGTTTACTGCTGTGTATTTAAATTCAGATGAGGTACTGTAAGTGTAATGTATCACCAAAGATATTTGCTGTTCTGTACTCATTGGATAATGGATAAAGTATATTTTCAAAACATGTGTTCATGAGAACTCTATGCTTGTTAGCTTAGTGTTTTTTCCCCCCAAGTTCACGTTAGATGATACATACCAGTACTCGTGTGAGTACATGCTGTACTTAACAGAACCATAACAACCATTGGCAGAGGTAGTAGATCAGCAATTGGGGAATGCAACTATGTGAAGCCTGAAGACAAATGTGTTTGAAACATGAGAATAGAAATTCCAGAAATGGAAAGTACATTAGGGGGCAACGGAGCTGACACCAGGTGAAAATTATTTTATGACTGATTATTTTATGAGGTAGTGTGGTGAGCAATCAACACATGTTGTGATGAGAACTTGGCAGGGATCTGAAGACTTGTCTTACCTTCCCAAGCTAATGCTTTGGCTTAAACTCATTGTGTTAACATAGGCCGCAGTTCAATACAAGGTGTCGGGTGAAAGCGCTGTGGACAATGTGCCTTTTTAAATGCAATGTTCCTGACATTCACAGAGATCGTGTCCACGGTAAACTCTGCAGATGCCGGCTCAAAATTGAAAGATAGCAATAAACGTCAAGCGCTCTACAACACGTGTTGGATTGAATCCCGGCCGTAGTCTCAAAGGCTCGAGTCGAGACACAGACGACTCCCGATACCCACTCGGTCAAACAAGGACGGTTCTGCTCCACTTGAATAACAGCTGGTGATGCAGCAGGAGCAGACACATACTGTCCCTGGTCTACAATCATGCCCTCACTTTGTTTTGTTTCACTCAAGCTGCCTGTCTCGTCTGGTCTGCTGTGGTTGGTCTGGGCATAGGGTGCAAACTGTTTTGTGGGCAGATTACCAGTTTGTCTTTCACCAACTATTCACGTTACTTAACTGATTTACGGTTCTGGAATTAGGAGGTGGTATTTAGGTTAGGGTTAACCCGCTTTAAATTATGTTCTGCTTATAAAGGCTTCATAAAGCCTTCATAATACCTCCATAAGCACTACATAAACATACATAAACATGTTACAAAGCATCTATAACCGTATGTCATGTTTTATGAAGGGTGTATACATGTCAAATGTAGAATGTCACTATGTTAAATATAATGTAAATGTGCTTTAGAAAGGATGACATGTTGTGCTGAAGGAGGGCACACACTCTAAAGGGAAGTCATGTCAGTCGCATTACACCTACAGTCGTCTCATTCACAGAAACCTCCGCCCAGATGCGTGGAAGATATGGTGGACCAACGCATTGAAGTTGGCCTTTAGTTAGGGTTAGGTTTAAAATAACATGTTAAGAAGATAAATTGTTTAAATGGATTAAATGGGCAGGGTTTAGCCATAACTATGACTTTGTGGCTGTGTTGACGAGTGACGATGAGGGAGAATGTTTTTGCTAGCAAAGGATGACAAATACTGTACTCGGTAAGGTCACTTCCATAGAATTCTATGGTCACTCCCACTAAGGCCAACTTTGACTGGTTGATATCCCAGGCTTATATGTGCTGTGTGCAATAACCTGGGGATGACGTTACACCAAGAACCACTTACCTTGATGAAAGCCCCCAACATAAGGACATTGAAAGTGGCTTTCTTCTAGCTTCCTACATGTTCCTCAGTAAACAAACACACACTCAACAATATAACGAGCCATACCGTGCGGTGCTGTGCCCAGTCAGGCCGTTGACACATTCACCCACTCCCTCACTGAAAGATCAGCCACAACATGTTGGCACCATTGTAACAGGTTGTAATCAAGCCCTGGTCTACAGCACGGGAACACAAGAGGAATACCCGGTGCGATAGTCTCAGGTTGGATTAATCCAAATCATCTTGGCTCTGATGCATGCACACACACACAGACACACACTTTGCAGGTCCATTAAACCATTTAAATACCTCTAAAACCCTACCCTGTGGATCATGAGAGAACCTTCATAAATCAGCAGAATGTTAGTCACCTATTTATTGGCACTTTATGTAGTGTCCTGTTATACTTTGTTGGAATTGAGACACCTTTTGTCATTCAAACACATCCATGGCAAGCATTTTGCTACATCCGCAATAACATCTGCTAAACACCTGTATGTGACAAATAAAATTGCATTTGATTAGGACTCTATATCGCATAATGCTGTACTTAATTTAAAGTCAGACACCTTTGGCCATTCATAACACATACATAAAGGCGTACTGATGCAAACACAAGTGCATTAACACTTATGGATTTATCACTAACAGCTAAAACAAATAAACGTTAAAGACATGTTAAAACCATAGATCACTTTTTTTTTTCATTTTTAAAACAATACAAATACATTAAGTTTAAAAAAGTCCAGCAATGCAGTTACATTGAACATTTCACAGGGCTGTGAATAGTATAGAATGCCTCTCTGCCTGCTGGATGAGAGCATGTTGGTAATGTCACACAGTTATGCCACATTTATGAACCCTTTATAGAGCCGGACATACCGTTATAGATGATATGTGACACATTTATGTAATGTTTATGAAGGCTTTATGAAGCCTTTTATAAACTGCACATAATTTAAAACGAGACCGGTATTTGTATAGTAACAACAAACAATTGTGTGGTTCCCTTGAATTTATAGATTTGTGGACACGTTTTGTTGAAATAAACTATAGGGAATGTATATGGAATTGCGGTGGGTAATGTTTGACCTTTTAGCGTGAGATACACTACTGTTCAATTTGGGTCACTTAGAAATGTCCTTGTTTTTGAAAGAACAACAGTGAAGAGGCGACTCTGGGATGCTGGCCTTCTAGTTGCAAAGAAAAATACATATCTCAGACTGGCCAATAAAAAGAGAAGATTAAGATGGGCAAAAGAACACAGACGCTGGATAGAGGAACTCTGCCTAGAAGGCCAGCATCCCGGAGTCGCCTCTTCACTGTTGACGTTGAGACTTATGTTTTGCCGGTACTATTTAATGAAGCTGCCAGTTGAGGACTTGTGAGGTGTCTGTTTCTCAAACTAGACACTCTAATGTAGTTGTCCTCTTGCTCAGTTGTGCACCGGGGCCTCCCACTCCTCTTTCTATTCTGGTTAGGGCCAGTTTGCGCTGTTCCGTGAAGGGAGAAGGATACAGCGTTGTACGAGATCTTCAGTTTCTTGGCAATTTCTCGCATGGAATAGTCTTCATTTCTCAGAACAAGAATAGACTGACGGGTTTCAGGAGAAAGTTCTTTGTTTCTGGCCATTTTGAGCCTGTAATCGAACCCACAAATACTGATTCTGCAGATACTCAACTAGTCTAAAGAAGTTTTATTGCTTCTTTAATCAGAACAACAGTTTTCAGCTGTGCTAACATAATTGCAAAAGGGTTTTCTACTGATCAATTAGCCTTTTAAAATCATAAACTTGGATTAGCTAACACAACGTGCCATTGGAACACAGGAGTGATGGTTGCTGGTAATGGGCCTCTGTATGCCTATGTAGATATTCCATTAAAAATCTGCCGTTTCCAGCTACAATAGTCATTTACAACATTAACAATGTCTGCACTGTATTTTTGATCAATTTGATGTTATTTTATTGGACAAAAAAATTGCTTTTCTTTCAGAAACAAGGACATTTCTGAGTGACAGCAAACCTTTGAACGGTAGTCTATATTATTTGCGTAAAAAGAACACGATCGCTACTCTCTCACATGGTGTACAAGTACAAAAACACAGTGTCAAAAAATGCAGGATGATTGACATTTGCAAGACTTGGCACTGGCAGCCAGGTTGTCAATTATGGCCTTCAAGGAAGGTGTGGTTGGTATTTTAATGCCATTGGCATTAATCCTTAACAGAGTAGATGCTTCAGGTTCCCACCAACTCAGCCATGGGTACAGAGTCATGGGTACAGTCACAAAGACATGAGGCAGAAGGAGCGTAATGTACTGTCTGGATCTTGTGAAGAACCACCCTGTGACATCATTCTTCCACCTTCAGTGTTTCATTGTCTAATTATGAACTAGGCAGTATATTTAACTGGCAGAAAATGAATAGTGGCAAACGGCGGTATGCTCACCCAAAGTTAACTGCTATGCATTTACCTAAGCCTAACCCTTACCTTTAAGCTACAGTCCTTAGCTGAAACAATAACAAAGCAGTCACCACACTTCTGTTTTGGTACAAATCTGAGGGATGGGCCTGGAGAAATAAACCACTGTTATATTCATAAACCGAGTTATGGATGCAATGACATAGAAACTATAGTTTTAACCATGTGTTTGTTTACATTTACATAGTTTACAAACATTGAACTCTCTGGATAACATGAAAACTGCCTAACCAGCTCTGCTAGGGCGAGTAAAATGGTCAGAGTGGTCTCATTTGTGTCTGGAAGTAGCTAGCAAGCTATCCAACATTAGTTTCGATGCTTGACTCACATTGTAAGGCCAGTACGCTCAAACCAACCCTACTCCTCGGCCAAAGCATCCAGTGTGCGCTCCGAGAGGTCTGAATTTAAATGGACAATCTGACAACGCTCTGAATTTGTGTGTGCATTCTGGCACTCCAGGTTGAATTAAGAACACACCAGAAGTCGTAAAATGTCTAACTAGTAATTTTGTAGGCTTAGTTGTTTTAGTCGTATGTACATTTACATTTAAGTCATTTAGCAGACGCTCTTATCCAGAGCGACTTACAAATTGGTGCATTCACCTTATGACATCCAGTGGAACAACCACTTTACAATAGTGCATCTAAATCTTTTAAGGGGGGGGGGGGGGTCAGAGGGATTACTTTATCCTATCCTAGGTATTCCTTGAAGAGGTGGGGTTTCAGGTGTCTCCGGAAGGTGGTGATTGACTCCGCTGTCCTGGCGTCGTGAGGGAGTTTGTTCCACCATTGGGGTGCCAGAGCAGCGAACAGTTTTGACTGGGCTGAGCGGGAACTGTACTTCCTCAGTGGTAGGGAGGCGAGCAGGCCAGAGGTGGATGAACGCAGTGCCCTTGTTTGGGTGTAGGGCCTGATCAGAGCCTGAAGGTACTGAGGTGCCGTTCCCCTCACAGCTCCGTAGGCAAGCACCATGGTCTTGTAGCGGATGCGAGCTTCAACTGGAAGCCAGTGGAGAGAGCGGAGGAGCGGGGTGACGTGAGAGAACTTGGGAAGGTTGAACACCAGACGGGCTGCGGCGTTCTGGATGAGTTGTAGGGGTTTAATGGCACAGGCAGGGAGCCCAGCCAACAGCGAGTTGCAGTAATACGGGATACGCATGGTATACAATGTCCAATGAAATGCTTACTTGCAGATTCCTTCTCGACAAAGGAACAACAATAAAACATTACAACAATAAAACATTCTAAAACATTTAGGCAAATCTGACCACGACTCCATTTTGTTGCTCCCAGCCTATAGACAGAAACTAAAACATGATCCGTGCTCAGATCTGTTCAACGCTCATGTGGACTGGGATATGTTCTGGATAGCATCGGACAACAACATTGATGTATACGCTGATTCGGTGAGCGAGTTAATTAGCAAGTGCATCGGTGATGTTGTAGCCACGGTAACTATTAAAACGTTCCCCAACCAGAAACCGTGTATTGATGGCATTATTCACGCAAAACTGAAAGTGCGAACCACTGCATTTAATCAGGGCAAGGTAACCAGAAACATGACCAAATACAAACAGTGTAGCTATTCCCTCCGCAAGGCAATCAAACAAGCTAAGCGTCAGTATAGAGACAAAGGCCCGCTACCCGCTACCAAAACCTGCAGGCTCTCCTATACCGCAGCCAACTTGAGTAAAACATTTAAATGTGTTAACCCTCGCAAGGCTGCTGGCCCAGACGGCATCCCTAGCCGCGTCCTCAAGCATGCGCATACCAGCTGGCTGGTGTGTTTACGGACATATTCAATCAATCCCTATCCCAGTCTGCTGTTCCCACATGTTTCAAGAGGGCCACCATTGTTCCTGTTCCTAAGAAAGCTAAAAGTAACTGAGCTAAACAACTATCGACCCGTAGCACTCACTTCTGTCATCATGAAGTGCTTTAAGAGACTAGTCAAGGATCATATCACCTCCCCCATACATGACACCCTAGATCCATTCCAATTTGCTTACCACCCCAATAGGTCCACAGACGACGCAATCGCAATCACACTGCACACTGCTCTAATCCATCTGGACAAGAGGAATACCTATGTAAGAATGCTGTTCATCGATTACAGCTCAGCATTTAACACCATAGTACCCTCCAAACTCATCATTAAGCTCGAGACCATGGGTCTCGACCCCGCCCTGTGCAACTGGGTCCTGGACTTTCTGACGGGCCGTCCCCAGGTGGTGAGTGTAGGAAACAACATCTCCACCCCGCTGATCCTCAACACTGGGGCCCCACAAGGGTGCATTCTCAACCCTCTCATGTACTCCCTGTTCACCCATGACTGTGTGGCCATGCACGCCTCCAACTCAATCATCAAGTTTGCAGACGACACTACAGTGGTAGGCTTTAATACCAACAACGACAAGGTGGCCTACAGGGAGGAGGTGAGGGCCCTCGGAGTGTGGTGTCAGCAAAATAAGCTCACACTCAACGTCAACAAAACAAAGGAGATGATCGTGGACTTCAGGAAACAGCAGAGGAAGCACCCCTCTATCCATATCGACGGGACAGTAGTGGAGAGTGTGGAAAGTTTTAAGTTCCTCGGCGTACACATCACAGACAAACTGAAATGGTCCACCCACACAGACAGCGTGGTGAAGAAGGCACAAAAGTGCCTCTTCAACCTCAAGAGGCTGAAGAAATTTGGCTTGTCACCAAAAACACCAAAACTTTTACAGATGCAGAATCGAGAGTATCCTGTCGGGCTGTATCACCGCCTGGTACGGCAACTGCTCTGCCCACAAACGTAAGGCTCTCCAGAGGGTAGTGAGGTCTGCACAACGCATCACCGGGGGCGAACTACCTGCCCTCCAGGACACCTACACCACCCGATGTCACAGGAAGGCCAAAAAGATTATCAAGGACAACAACCACCCGAGTCACTGCCTGTTCACCCCGCTATCATCCAGAAAGCGAGGTCAGTACAGGTGCATCAAAGCTGTGACCGATAGACTGAAAAACAGCTTCTATCTCAAGGCCATCAGACTGTTAAACAGCCATCACTAACATTGAGTGGCTGCTGCCAACATACTGACTCAAATCTCTAGCCACTTAATAATAAAAAATTGGATGTAATAAATGTATCACTAGTCACTTTAAACAATGCCACTTTATATCATGTTTACATACTCTACATTACTCATCTCATATGTATATACTGTACTCTATACCATCTACTGCATCTTTTCTATGCCGTTCGGCCATCGCTCATCCATATATGTATATGTACATATTCTTATTCATTCATTTACACTTGTGTGTAGTTGTTGTTAAATTGTTACCTGTTAGATATTACCTGTTAGATATTACTGCACGGTCGAAACTAGAAGCACAAGCATTTCGCTACACTCGCATTAACATCTGCTAACCATGTATGACCAATTCAATTTGATTTGATTTAAAAGATAAGAATATAAAACATAAAGTAAATGTAAACATTTTGGCATAAGTATAATACAGGAAGGCACAATTTATAGTCCAATATTTACATGTGTATTGGGGAAGGGGAGGATGGGGGGCAGTCTATAAACTGAGCATTATAATAAGAGTCTGGTAGCAGCAGTTGTGATGTGTGTGTAGCGTATGAATGTATACAGTGCCTTCAAAAAGTATTCATACCCCTTGACTTATTCCACATTTTGTGGTGTTAAAACCTGAATTCAAAATTAATCAAATATTTTGTTTTCTCACCCATCTACACACAATACCCCATAATGACAAAGTGAAAACATGTTTTTAGACAATACTTTGTAGAAGTGATTACAGCTGTGAGTCTTTCTGGGTAAGTCTCTAAGAGCTTTCCACACTTGGATTGTGCAACATTTGCCCATTATTCTTTTCAAAATTCTTCAAGCTCTGTCAAATGTATTGTTTATCATTACTACACAACCATTTTTAGGTCTTGCACATGCCATACTAATAAAGGCATTTTAATTAATTATATGAAGAGTGCCTTGGTCCTCCTTTCTTTTTGATGACCAATTTACACCTTTTACCAAAGAGCACCTTCTATCTACCAAAATATACTATAGTGTACCTTAGTAGCGCTTCCCTTCCTCCTCTTTCTACTATACTTTCAGGTAGATTTAAGTAAAAACTGTAAAAACTGTCTTTTTGGTAAGCAACTCCAGTGTAGATTTAGCCTTGAGTTTTAGGTTATTGTCCTGCTAAAAGGTGAATTTATCTCCCAGTGTCAGGTGGAAAGCAGACTGAACCAGGTTTTCCTCTGGGATTTTGCCTGTGCATAGCTCCATTGCATTTTTTTTTCATCATGAAAAACTCCCCAGTCCTTATTGATTACAAGCATACCCCCATCTTACCTTCTTAGTCATCTATGCTGTTGCTCATCACACGTGAGGAGAGAGACATTCAAACATATTTGTTTTGGTTTATTGTGATACATTTTTCCCTAAAAATAACAATCCACACAAGTTAATTCCCCCCCCAAAATTCTGAAAAATATTCCATATGTCACACAAGTCTTCCTTGTCTGTGGAGTGCCAGGATGTCCATCGGGCAAGGTGGTATGAATGGAATGAACTCCTATGGTCTCAATTCTGATCTGCAACATTATTTCCTCAAGCCCCGTTTGCTCCTGGTCCCCTTGGTACTGAGAAGAGACACAAGGTTAACACTGTTATATCAACCAGGCCACCCACCAGCCAAGAAGACAAGTATGTCTCCAAGTGAATCCACACTCAAGCCACCTAATTACATTGCTTGAGAGGTTGACACGGCAAGGTATGAGTGGGAAACGCAGTACAATACCAATAGATAAACCCAATAGGGAAAGAAAGAATTCAGAAAACAAACAATCTTACCAAGTGTTTGGCTTTGTTGTCCTATGGCAATTGGTTTACCCTTCTCAGATATACTGCTATACTATACAAACATGGGTAATGTATCGTATAGTAATTAGAATGAAGAGTCAGCACAACCATTGTGGTCTGATCCCCGGGACGCGTGTACCACTGATGCGGAACAGCATTACAAGGGGAGACATCGCACGTTTCATATGCATTGTCAACGGAACCTGCCATGCCTTCTCCTCCTGAAATATGTTACCTTCATTCTAACCTTTGAAGGAAGCCCTGAAGCCATGTTTAGTGTTTTTATGTGTGTAAGCCCCCAGGCATGTGTAGCATGGTGCAGATCATGTCCCCATACCCTGGCAGTGGTTGTTTGAATGTGATGCCCCTTTAGAGAGAAGCCAGTAAAGGCTGTTGAAAGCAACGTGTCATGAGACAGGGATTAAGCAAATTCATAGAGCTTGACTCTGCCACTGAGAATAACTGCGTGCTCATTTTATGTAGCTACTCTGGTGAGTGATTTTTTTTGCTTTATGCTGGCAACCAGACAGCACATTACGCCACATCGCCACATGTACTATGCCACAATGTGTGATTTCAGCATTCGGTTCACCTCCCCAGATATTAAATTACACACTGATGTTTTAGGCAATATCGATAGTATTGATTAACACCCAGATTGAAGTGGGATTAAGTCTGGCAAATTGGTGCAGGTCTGAAACCATTGAGAAATAGCCATTTCATCCAACAGTGTGGGGCCCGCAGCCTTATGATAGCTGTTTCATGTCCTTCTTAGGACACGTACTGACATGCTCAGGCTAGTTTACTAGAGTCTGGGAAATAAAAAAACTGTCAGATCAGACCCAAATATAGTGCCTTCAGATATCCTACATGGGGTATCTGAAGGTAGGTCTGGCATGTTTAGAATACCAGTGTTAAGTCTTCTGTATTTTATTGTGTGGCGTATTACTAGTTGTGACCTCACAGGTAGATTTGGCCTTTCAGCTGTTGCAGTTCCATTGTATCGTGTGTGTGTGTGTGTGTGTGTGTGTGTGTGTGTGTGTGTGTGTGTGTGTGTGTGTGTGTGTGTGTGTGTGTGTGTGTGTGTGTGTGTGTGTGTGTGTGTGTGTGTGTGTGTGTGTGTGTGTGTGTGTGTGTGTGTGTGTGTGTGTGTGTGTGTGTGTGTGTGTGTGTGTGTGTGTGTGTGTGTGTGTGTGTGTGTGTGTGTGTGTGTGTGTGTGTGTGTGTGTGTGTGTGTGTGTGTGTGTGTGTGTGTGTGTGTGTGTGTGTGTGTGTGTGTGTGTGTGTGTGTGTGTGTGTGTGTGTGTGTGTGTGTGTGTGTGTGTGTGTGTGTGTGTGTGTGTGTGTGTGTGTGTGTGTGTGTGTGTGTGTGTGTGTGTGTGTGTGTGTGTGTGTGTGTGTGTGTGTGTGTGTGTGTGTGTGTGTGTGTGTGTGTGTGTGTGTGTGTGTGTGTGTGTGTGTGTGTGTGTGTGTGTGTGTGTGTGTGTGTGTGTGTGTGTGTGTGTGTGTGTGTGTGTGTGTGTGTGTGTGTGTGTGTGTGTGTGTGTGTGTGTGTGTGTGTGTGTGTGTGTGTGTGTGTGTGTGTGTGTGTGTGTGTGTGTGTGTGTGTGTGTGTGTGTGTGTGTGTGTGTGTGTGTGTGTGTGTGTGTGTGTGTGTGTGTGTGTGTGTGTGTGTGTGTGTGTGTGTGTGTGTGTGTGTGTGTGTGTGTGTGTGTGTGTGTGTGTGTGTGTGTGTGTGTGTGTGTGTGTGTGTGTGTGTGTGTGTGTGTGTGTGTGTGTGTGTGTGTGTGTGTGTGTGTGTGTGTGTGTGTGTGTGTGTGTGTGTGTGTGTGTGTTGACATGCATGCTTGTATTTGTTGTTCAGGCGCCCTATAGGCTGCTCCCTTCTCAGACCATTTTCTTTAATTAACCCCCAGGCCTTTGTTGTCTGAATCCCGGCGGGCTGGGTGTGCAACAGCGTCAGCCCCACTCAGCCCCTCTCAATTCCTCTCAGCCTGCAGCTGTTAGTAGATTCACTTCAAACAACTGGCAACAGGCGGAGGGTGGAAGGGATGGAAAGACAGGAGGGGGCAGAAACTTGATTAGGCTCAAGGTGAGCCTCTACATTGGGACGGCTTATCAGTCTTAGCAGGGTATTATCACTACTGGAAGGAAACTAGGCAGAATATCGAGAGTTTAGAAATTACAAATACGATTAAGAAATGACAAGATAGAAAATATAGGAGGAAATTAGGATTCTTGGAATGTGTTGTGTATGTTTAAGAAGCATATAGAAGTGGAGGCTCCTCAGAGGAGGAAGGGCAGGACCATCCTACTAAGTGAATTTCAGGACCATGTATATAGTGATAAATTAAGAAAGTTATCCTTTAAAGAGAAAACTATACTATATATGTTAATGTCAGCAAGTAACTAATTAAAACACACTGTTTTGCAATGGTCTACAGTATCCTCAACAGCACCCTCTAGGGTAGCACCATATTGTAGACGGAGGACAGCTAGCTTCCGTCCTCCTCTGGGTATATTCACTTCAATTCAAAACCTACGAGGCTCATGGTTTTCACCCCCTTCCATAGACTTACATTGTAATCATGACGACTTCCGGAGGATGTCCTCCAACCTATCAGAGCTCTTGCAGTATGAACTGACATGTTGTCCATCCAATCAAAGTATCAGAGAATTAATATAGTGCTGAAAGCATAAGCTACAGCTAGCTAGTGCTGCAGTGAATAAAGTGTGGTAAATAGTTAACTCAAAGAGAGCAACTCTTCCAAGTCAAGGTAAGCTTTCAGTTTTATACATTTATTGCCCCGGGGCCCTCTGGTGTAACTGGTAAACTGCTTCTGTACACTGTAAAATGGAACGAAACAGGGAGGGGACCTACCTTTGACCAATAGAAAGTCTTGTTTTAGTTTTCCATTTTGCAACTGTTAAGATGAATGATTACTCCCCAGCGGGCTAGATACATGCAAGACTGTGCAAGGCGGTATTGTATGTGTCACTATCTGTCACTTTGATGACCCCAATTTGTATTTCAACCGGTTGTAGCAACCTCATGATCGGTATAGGGCAAATTGAAGTATCATGTTAGTAGCCTAAACCTACCAATGTTACATAGAGCTGGGTGAATGGAATATGAACGACAGTCATATTCAGTCATATACAATTTTATTGGATTTGAATAGAAATAAGGCCATGCTCCTCCCTAACTTTAAACGACACACGCCGCCACTGGTATCTAGGTCATGCCTTTTGTACTTACACTTTCTGATGATCGCTGACTCGATTCCTGAGTACGGTGACCTATATAAATGAGAGTTTTGACAGTAAATACAACCATCTACACACACACTACATGTTCATGTTTTGAAATGTATGTCAATTGTAAAGTCTTTATGTTGTTGTCTGTACCGTCTTTTTCGTTATGTGTCGGACCCCAGTAAGACTAGCTGTCGCCATTGGCGTCGGCTAATGGGGATCCTAATAAATCACATCTTTAATCAACATCTAACATATGTCTTTATACTTCTCTTGGATCACAGCCAGTTGACTTTTCTATGCCTCCCTGTCAAGTCCATTGAGATATAGTTACCAGATCTTGAATGAACTCTCGGTTGAGGTTTTGTGGTGTTGTGCATGTTAATTTATACGAAGTAGTATATCAATCCCTACTCATGTCGCAGGAGTTAGCAAGGCTGGTGTTTATTAAAAATGTTTAAAAAAAACATGCTTATACTTTCACTTTCATGTGAATCATATGCACATATCATTTTTTTCATTTCAGTTTGATGCTAAAGTCTGGAATGAAAAGGAAGTGGCATAATCTTACATCATATTTCTGCCGCGAGTGTTTGTACTGGAGATCAAATTTCTCTGCCTCAAGTTGATGTATCCACTTCCACAGTTCAGTAGCCTTCTCTCTACACGAGGGAGAGAGTGGAAATCATCGAAAATAGCGGAAATTAGGACAATCCTATAAATGCTGCTCAGCGGTTAACCGAATATCTGTAGCACAGTGAGAGAGTAGTCATTCATCTCGTTCGGGAGAGATTATAACATTATTAATTATTGGATAATACCCCTTTCATACTGTATATTATCACTACATGCCAGTGTAAAGTTTTTTCTCAACCATACCTCAGTTTGTCCTCTTTGAGATGGTCAATATTCAGCTCATTATGCCGTTCACTTAAGATCGCTCTCTTCTTCTCTCGCTCTGTTTTCTTTTTTGGCCCACCTTTCTTTTCTGTCTGTAGTTACAGTATAACGAGATGTACAGATATTAGCTATAAATTAGACTCTGGTAACAATTCAGAAAGTCTGGTGCTGTGAGGGTGTTTTTGGATGATTTCTATCACCTTGTACCCGCTGAACTGCAAGTTGGTGAGGACCTTTTTTTTCTTGGCGTCATCCTCTGCTTTCTTCTTAAATTCCTCTTCCTCCTTTCTTGCCTTTTCCTCCTGGAGATGAGAGAAAAACACAACATTGCCACAGTTGTCCTACTTTTCTACTAATGTGCAGTGTTCACGCTGTCCACTGCCGATCCTTGTGTTGCAATGGGGATACTCACGTTTATTCTGTTTTGACGCTCCTTTTCTTTCTCCGTTCGGATCCTCACTTGCTCTGCTCTCTCAGACCTGCGCTTCTCCTGAGATACAGAGGGGATAGTATTAGACTAGTTATAACCCCATCGCACAGATATCCAGTGGTGTAAAGTACTTAAGGAAAAATACTTTAAAGTACTACTTATGTCGTTTTTTGGGGTATCTGTACTTTACTATTAATATTTATTTTTAATTTTTTTAATTTAGGGGTACTATTAATATTTTGACTACTTTTACTTTTACTTCACTACATTCCTAAAGAAAATGATGTACTTTATACTCCATACAAGTACTTGATACATTTTGAATGCTTAGCAGGACAGGAAAATGGTCTAATTCACACACTTATCAAGAGAACATCCCTGGTCATCCCTACTGCCTCTGATCTGGGGGGCTCACTAAACAAATGCTTCATTTGTAAATTATGTCTGAGAGTTGGAGCGTGCCCCTGGCTATCCATAAATAATTAAAAACTAGAAGATGTGGCCGTCTGCTTTGCTTAATATAAGGAATATTAAATGATTTATACTTGTACTTTTACTTTTGATACTTAAGTACATTTTAGCAATTACATTTACTTTTGAAACTTAAGGATATTTAAAACCAAATACTTTTAGACTTTTTCTCAATTCGTTTTTTACTGGGTGACTTTCACTTTTACTTGAGTCATTTTCTATTAAGGTATCTTTAATTTGACTTAAGTATGACAATTGGGTACTTTTCCCACCACTGCAGATATCCCTATTTATGTACCCATGTATCATAACCAAAAGTATTTGACTAGAACTGTATGTGAGGCAATGACAGAGTGAGCAGTAGGCTATCTGAACACAGAATGATGTAACTGTAGGCTATCTGAATGCAGAATGATGTAACAGTATCTCACAATACGATCAGTGAGGTTGATGAGCTCCTCTTCTTCCTTCTTGCGACTCTCAAAATGGGCCTCGATAAGCGTCTGCAGCTCAGTCAGGTCCTTCTCCATACGCTTGCGGTGGATATCCTACAGGCAGGACAGGTTCAAGGATGAGAGGTCAGAGGACAGGGTGAGAAAACATGCAGGGAGGACATGGTTAGTTGCTCGAGGTAGAAGTTGAATTTAACCACAGATCTAGGATCAGATAACCCCTACAACTCTATCCTAATCTTAACCATTAAGTGATGACAAAATATCTGTCAGTGGTTAGGGGCAACTTGATCCAACTCCAGGTCAGTATAGGTCCTTATTTATATTCAGTATACTTGTGTAGCTACAGTGAGGCAAACTGACATCAAAGTCCACTTTCTCTCCATCTGGGATTTTGGGAGGCACCATGCTGGTCTGAGGCATGAAGGCTGGTCTGAGGATGATACAAAAGACAAGTTCTCTTGGATGTGAAATATTTCCTAAACTGAGTTCAGATTATCCAGATTAATTTTGAATCTTACTTTGGTTTAGGTTTTTCCCAACCTTCTTCCCGAGTGGGGAAAAAGGAGAACTCAGTTAATGACATATTTAAATGTACTTGACAGAACATTGCAAAACTGGTCAATGTTTAACTTTCACACACAAATGTAACTTTCACACATTCTTTCATAACCAGGTATTGATTGATAAGCCTTTACCTACCTCCTTCCTCCTGCTCCCCCTCGGCGTCTGGTAAAAGAAGCCAGGGTCAATACAATGTCAACTATGACAGATGTGAAAAGGTACCGAGAGCAGAGACTGAAATAGAGCCATGATAAGACCCATGGAAGCCCAGGGGGACAGCGGTGCTAAACCAGATTAGAAAAAGGTCTGTGACCTGCTTGATCACCCCTCCCCACTCCAGCCCCTGCTCACATCTCTCCTCTGCTGGCTGTGTTGTACCTCATCCATACAGGCCTTTCTAACGCCCCCGTTACGCATGTCAAGCAGTGATTCTTTTTTCCACCAAGAATGTGGTTTTTCAAAAAACAAATACTACAGCTTCCATTTTCTAAATAAAGTTTTGGATTTAATATTAAATAGAGCAAAGTGCTCACCTTGTTATCTTTCATTTAACCTGACCTTATTATTTAAAAAAATATGTAACCTTTATTTAACTAGGCAAGTCAGTTAGGAACAATTTCTTATTTACAATGACGGCCTACCCGGACGATGCTGGGCCAATTGAGCACCGCCCTATGGGACTCCCAATCACGGGCCGGATGTGATACAGCCTGGATTCAAACCAGGGACTGTAGTGACGCCTCTTGCACTGAGATGCAGCCTTAGACCGCTGCGCCACTCGGGAGCCCTGATATCAAGAGCCATGTAGAGCTTTGAACCCTACTATCCTATTCCAGCTTGAGAATATACATAATTGCATTTCACTGAAACAGCCATGCTTTCAGGATCATTACACACAGGTGAAAAATGTGTGTGTGTATACAGTTTGTACAGTTGTTACTGTCGGTGTTACTAGGCTAGCTAGCTTGCATGCATGAGCACAAGCAGCACTACATTCTACCTCCTCCTTCTCCTCAGCAACCTCCTCCTCCACTTCGTCTGTTGCAAAGCCAACGCATATTGTGAGAGCAGAGCAGTCATTCTCAAGCCAAGACATGGGCATACAGAGTAGGAATATAAGCAACGCACTAACTAGAAAGGCAAAGTAGTAATTAAAGACAGCATTCTATTTTTCTTTTAATCAAAGTAATTATTTCTGCCAGTTTGTCAACCCTTTTTCCTCACACTGTGAATTGACTGAGCGTAACAGCACAGCTGCCTTTTATTCCCTCATAAGGATTGGTGTCCTCAATGTGAGCAGCACTCCAGGTAGAGTGATACAGCTCTCTAAAAGCTCTCTCATTGTGGCAGTCGGTGCATTTCATGCCTGAATATCAAAGGTCACCATTCATTCCTCAGTCCGAGTGCCAGTCAGAGCACAGCAGTCGGTAACACTGACTCTGTTGTTCCGCTTAGAGGGAAACACGAACCACATCGCCAGGAGTTCTATCTTGGCCGAGAGTGGCATTGTGCATCTTTCCCCTAGGGTTCCCTATTCTGGACTACCTGACCCACATAACACTATAACACCAACTCTAACGCCACATGAGGATGAGACATGGGACAGCCGCGCCGAAGCCCAACAGCATGGCGACAAGACGGGACAGAAATAGAGATAGGTGACGGGTACCCAGGCACCAGCATACCTTTCATGTAAAAAATCATAAGAAAACAATTCCCCAGGGAACGTGCTTAGGGGGCAGGCAGAGACAGCGGCAAGGAAGGGAAGTGGGGTTAGGATGGTCGACCTGAGGGCCAAAGACAAAAGTTGTCTGTATGGCGCAGAAGCTTATACCACAGCGGTAGCTATACAGTAGTCCCATGACTAATTTATGCACTCTAGTGGAGATGCCAGGGGCATAGTGGACTCTGCTTTTTTGGCGACTCGAGCTGTAGAGGAAGCTGTGGTGTGTAAAAAGGGTAACAAAGTGGCAGAACTAATAATTGCTTCAAAGTTTTAATTCAGACAATTCAATAATGTCATTTTACACTCAAAATAATGGTATTACATTATTGTTTTTTTTAAATAGTAAACAGCCTACTAAATTCACTGGTTCTGTAAGATATTGTTTGTAATACATACCAACAATATCCTCCTCTCCTTCTGACCACATGCACAGAGAAGGAAGATCATTAGGTACAGTACCAGCCACATGTGAAAGCAGTACATGAACACAACAGCAGCATGGAGAACTATGTAAACAAACAATAATAAATCAGTATAAAGTATATTTTACACTAAACTGTATTTAGACAATCACATCAGAAAATAGTTGTGCCTAGATTATTCTTAAGCGTTCTGTAAAAATCATATACTGTGTATTGGCAATGGATAAAATAAAATTCTAAATGATTTTCACTATCCCCCATGATGAAACGTTGACATACCTGTAGCTGCACCTGAGCCCTTACTGCATAAAGTATGTCTTAACTCAAAGTATGTTTATCGGCATTTCGATATGTTGTTTTCCCCCAAGATAATATTTGAATTGATGCAATGACTTACGTTCTTTCTCCCTGAAAGAATAACACATCAAAATAATTGTGTTATGATCCAATTCCATTACGGAATCACTCACAAGCATTGATCAACAAATAAATCACAACCGGTAGACAGAATACAGACGATTCGATTGATGAACTGGTCATTTACTTACTCATATTCAACCTCTTCTGTGTCTGACATCTTTAGAATTTACCTGCGTAAATGTGTGTGGAGTAGCATAGAAAAATCAAAGCAAATATTCCTTGTGATCTATAAAATGTATAGTAATTCATATTATTTTACATAGTGTACCATCTATAAGCAATAGAGCCAAAGAGTTAAACTGTTTCCGCATAGAAATTGATTCTGTATGTAGACACACAACATGCAGACTTACCCAGAGTAGTGCAGTGTGGGCTTGAGATGGGGGGACAATGTGGGATTGTATTGTATACCAGTCTCTGTTGGAACCATAAGCTTTTAAACCCTGTTGAGGATCACATGGCCCTCTCTGGCTGTGTCTACAATGGGTGGGCAGATACCCGCTAACAGATGGTAGCCTGCATCACATACAATGAGTAAACAAGTGTTCTCCGTAGGCTTCACTTCAGTCTATTTTTACATAGACTGGGACTGGACAACCCTAGATGCTCCCAAATAGGGATGAATGTCAGGTTTGGCGGGGAAAGGGAAGGATTAAGTTTATGCCCCCCTACATGCACGAATGTACAAAAGCATGCACACCCTCCCACAGAAATGTACACGTACTATGTTATGTTGACCTCTAAGCGCACACACACAACACACAGAAAAGCATTCGAACAGGAACATCTTAACATCTTACCCCAGAGCAAAGTCTGACATCACTTTACAAATTCAAAGAACAAAATAGCATGGGTCAACACCTCTGACCTGAGTTACTGCAGGGCCACTATCTTCCTGGTTAGGTCACCAGATACACTATTAGGTGCTATGTAGAACCTAAAAGAGTTCTTCGGCTGTCCCCATAGGAGAACCTATCAAGGCTCAGGCTAAGACGCAGATGCAGACACATGAGATGGATACTACGAATTTCACTTTATTATAGTACAAGGGGCAGGCAAAAGGTAAGACAAGGCAGGCAGAGAGTCGTAATCCAAATCAGAGTCAGGCAGGTACATGATGGCAGGCAGGATCAGGGTCAGGACAGGCAGAAAGGTCAGAACTGGGAAGACTAGGAAGAAACAAAAACTAGAGCACAGGAAACAGCAACGAAGAACCGTCTCCAGGTCCTGATTGGCTCGCTCCGACTGGCCATTAGTTTGGGGGTGAAAACCAAAGGACAGGCTGTCCGACGACCCAATGAGGGTGCAGAACGCCTTCCAGAACTGGGACGAGAACTTATGACCACGATCGGAGACCATGTCGACCGGAAGACGATGGATCCAGAAGACTTGCTACACCATGAACTGAGCCGTCTCCTAGGCTGAGGTTAACTTTGGAAGGAGAATAAAATGGGCGGCTTTAGAAAACCTATCCACCACCGTCAGGATTGTGGTGTTGCCATCTGACGGAGGAAAACCAGTAACAATGTCTAGGGATATATGGGACCAGGGGCCGTGAGGAACAGGGAGTGGTTGAAGAAGGCCAGCCAGAGCTGTCGTGGAGTCTTATTTTGTGCGCACACAGTGCAGGCTGAGACGAATGTGGAGACATCAGGAACCATGGAAGGCACCAAAAGCGTTGGATGAAAGCCAGTGTCCAACGGGAGCCTGGATGGCAGGTCAGTCTCGAGGAATGTCCCCATTCCAGGACCGGGGAATTGGCAGAGTCCGGGACCAACATCCGGTTAGCCAGACCTCCCCCATAAGGAACTGGCTCTCTATACCCCAGATGAGTGCAGCCACGAGGTGGGAGCAGTGGACGAGCGAGTGTGACTGGGAACAGACCTCCTCTCCCTCCAACATTCCCGTAGCCGCACATCCGTAAGGTCAAGGTGATGAGGGAGTCGAGGGCCATTGGAAGCTCCCGGGCTGCAAGCTTGTCTTTAACCTCCGATAATCCGTGAAGGAACGTGTAGAAAAAGGCTTCCGGGTTCCAGGCACTCTCAGCCACCAACGTGCAAAAATCCACTATGTAGTCTGCCACACTACAGGAGTCTTGACGTAGTTGGAGCAGCTTACGAGCAGCCTCTCTCCCGGACAACGAAGAATCAAACACATTTCGTACCTCCACAACTACGTCCTCCAGACTGAGACAAACGGTGGACTATTGCTCCCACACCACCAGCGAGTGCCCTCCCGGACATCAGCGTAATGAGGTACGCTATCTTCGAGCGGTCCGAGGGGCACGAAGAAGGCTGCAGGTCGAAGATGAAGGAGCACTGGGAGAGAAAAGCCTGGCAGGTTCCAGAATATCCAGCGTAGCACTCCGGATGAGGTAAGCGAGGTTCTCGGGACACTGGGGTAGGCTAGGAAGAAGCGCCGCTGATGGCTGGGTTACTGTTGTGGCTTGCTGCCTAGTAGGGAATCCGCGGAATTGATCCAGCAATGTATTGAATGCATGGTCATGGCGTTCTGCCTGGGTATGGAGTCCCTCCATAAGGCTTTGCAGTAACTTCTTGTGTCTTCCAATGGTGGCTGCTTGGGAGGAGACAGCGTTGTGGAGCTGTTCCGAGTCTACTGGGTTAGTCATCGCCATTTCATACTATCACGGCTCAGGCTAAGACCCATGATGCAGACACAGGAGGCGGATAGTACGAGTCTCAGAGTTTATTACAGTACAACGGGCAGGCAAAAGGTAAATCAAGGCAGGAGAGTTCAACATGGGACCCAACAGAGTTTTACCTGGAATCAAAAATGGTTCTACCTGAAACCAAAAAGGGTTCTCCTATGGGGACAGCCGAAGAACCCTCTTGGAACCCTTTTTTCTAAGAGTGTAGCATTAGGGACAGCACAGCATAGTCCTAATACACACACAATTCAGAACTAATTGGACATATCTAGATTTATGGGTCATTATAGTTTATGAATTGTGACTCTCATCAAATGGATAGTTGATCTGCTTAATCTGCTAATCAGTTAATCATTGGCAACAACTTGCACACTCTTATAAAAAAGGCTTCCAAAAAGGTTTTTTGTCTGTCCCCCCTTTTTGTTTCCACGCAGAATCCTCTGTGGAAAGTGTCCTACATGGAACCAAAAGGGTTCTACCTGCAACCAAAAAGGGTTCTTCAAATGGTTCTCTTATGGGGACAGCCAAAGAACCCTTTTAGAACCTTTTTTTCTAAGAGTGTATAGAATATTTTCCAATTTGGAACAAACAGTACGATAAAACCAACAGTCAGATTAGGAAAGAAATGTTCCAATTGGATTGAAGATTATTGTTAGACTGCAGTTGAAGGGTATAGGCCTATTTCTGTTCAGTAAACAAGTAGTTTTGCATCATACCCATGGTTTATTGTCTGATATACACACGGCTGGAATGCTGTTTCAGCCAATCTGCATCCAGGACCCAAACTACTCGGTTTATAATTAGCTATATATTTGGATTGGAGAGTATTGTTACACTGCAGTTGAAGGGTATAGACATAGTTCTGTTCTTCACACACTTGAACTGCTGAATCCTCTGCTGCACCTCCATTGTTCAGTGTCTTATTCCTCTCTGCTAACTTGCAACAACATGTTTACAGCACTCTTTATCTCCATGCCAAACCTTTTAATAGAAACCAACATTCTCTATTAACATGAGACCCCACACGTATCAGATCTAACGGAGAATTATGATTCAGCACATGCCTCACACCGCCTAAAGGCCACAGCCTTTCAAAGGTTTTGTTTATAGTGTGTGTTTCTGCCCTCTGGTTGTTTATAGGTTGTGTGGCGTGAGATTTCTGACACACTTTTGGGAGCCTGTAGGACCTTCAGAAAGCGGAGGCCAGCTTTGTCTCATGTCCCATGATATACGTATGGAGATGTTATGTAACCTACAGTGAAAATCTACACACCTCTTGCGCCCCTTCCACCAAGTACAGTATTAATTCTGTGGTGTGAAAACATACGCAGTCAAGGCATTTTATTTTGTATATTAATTGAGAAAATTGACTATATTATTTATTTCACTTTGAAATTGTGGAGCAGGTTGTTTAGATAAGTATGAAAAAAATCTAATTTAATCCAATTACATTTTAACGCAGTCAAATCTGAAAACTATGCAAGTGGTGTGTAGGTTTTCACTAGGCACTGTATGTGTTATGTAAGCAAGAACACACAACATACTGGCCATTATGACGGAATAACCGGCGTGGCTGTAGAAAAACAATCCCCTTGCCTTTTTAACTGAATTGGTACCACTTTATAATAACCTTCATTCATACCCTTATAATTAGGATCAATTCAAACCTGGATACAAGTGATAGTATCTAGTGATACAGCATATCCCTTGATAATTGTATTGAAGTACTTGAGAACTCAGAGCAAAATTCTGACTTGAAATCCATGTACTCTTCATAGAAATATTCCATCCAAGGACAAAGTCCAAGTTACAGGCAATTCAAGTAAGGATACGACCCACAGTTAATAAATTATTCTTAGCTAGTATTGCAACATTGTCAGGCCTACCACAAGTTTGAATGGAAATCTGAACACAGACCATCCTACACTCTTAGAAAAAAGGGTTCCAAAAGGGTTCTTCAGCTGTCCCCATAGGATAACAGTTTTATGTTTCCAGGTAGAACACTTTTATGTAGAACACATGGAAACTCAAAAGGTTTCTACCTGGAACCAAAAAGGGTTCTACCTGGATTTTTCAAAGGGTTCTTCTATGGGGACAGCCGAAGAACTATTTAAGGTTCTAGATAGCACTTTTTTTTTCTAAGAGTGTACAGCATTGCTCATATTAGACTGTGTTTGAATTCAGCACAGCGGTAACACTGTCCTCTAGCTTCACAGAGTTGCTATTGCAGTTATTGTTATGAGACTGAGGTGGGCCCTGTCCAGACATAACCACTTGCCCTTAACGGAGCTTGGGCGTACAAGGGAATATTGTGTCTATTCAAGACAATGTGAACCTGTTCCTTTTGCTAGATAGCCTGCAAAGTTCTGTCATACTTTCCAGGTCTATGGCCAAACAGTTCGAGCTTCAAATTTAAAAAATGAATCTCTCCAGAAATAAGTCTCTCACTGTTGCCGCCTGTTATAGACCCCCCTCAGCTCCCAGCTGTGCCCTGGACACCATATGTGAATTGATTGCTCCCCATCTATCTTCAGAGTTCGTTCTGTTAGGTGACTTAAACTAGGATATGCTTAACACCGCCGGCAGTTCTACAATCTAAACTAGATGCCCTCAAACTCACACAAATGATCAAGGAACCACCAGGTACAACCCTAAATCCGTAAACATGGGCACCCTCATAGATATTATCCTGAACAACTTTCCCTCCAAATACACCTCTGCTGTTTTCAATCAGGATCTCAGCGCTCACTGCCTCATTGCCTGCATCCGCTATGGGTCCGCGGTCAAACGACCACCCCTCATCAATGTCAAACGCTCCCTAAAACACTTCTGCGAGCAGGCCTTTCTAATCGACCTGGCCCGGGTATCCTGGAAGGATATTGACCTCATCCCAACAGTAGAGGATGTGCCTGGTCGTTCTTTAAAAGTAATTTCCTCACCATCTTAAATAATCATTCCCCTTTGAAAAAATGTAGAACTAAGAACAGATATACAGTGGGGAGAACAAGTATTTGATACACTGCCGATTTTGCAGGTTTTCCTACTTACAAAGCATGTAGAGGTCTGTAATTTTTATCATAGGTACACTTCAACTGTGAGAGACGGAATCTAAAACAAAAATCCAGAAAATCACATTGTATGATTTTTAAATAATTAATTTGCATTTTATTGCATGACATAAGTATTTGATCACCTACCAACCAGTAAGAATTCCGGCTCTCACAGACCTGTTAGTTTTTCTTTAAGAAGCCCTCCTGTTCTCCACTCATTACCTGTATTAACTGCACCTGTTTGAACTCGTTACCTGTATAAAAGACACCTGTCCACACACTCAATCAAACAGATTCCAACCTCTCCACAATGGCCAAGACCAGAGAGCTGTGTAAGGACATCAGGGATAAAATTGTAGACCTGCACAAGGCTGGGATGGGCTACAGGACAATAGGCAAGCAGCTTGGTGAGAAGGAAACAACTGTTGGCGCAATTATTAGAAAATGGAAGAAGTTCAAGATGACGGTCAATCACCCTCGGTCTGGGGCTCCATGCAAGATTTCACCTCGTGGGGCATCAATGATCATGAGGAAGGTGAGGGATCAGCCCAGAACTACACGGCAGGACCTGGTCAATGACCTGAAGAGAGCTGGGACCACAGTCTCAAAGAAAACCATTAGTAACACACTACGCCGTCATGGATTAAAATCCTGCAGCGCACGCAAGGTCCCCCTGCTTAAGCCAGTGCATGTCCAGGCCTGTCTGAAGTTTGCCAATGACCATCTGGATGATCCAGAGGAGGAATGGGAGAAGGTCATGTGGTCTGATGAGACAAAAATAGAGCTTTTTGGTCTAACTCCACTCACCGTGTTTGGAGGAAGAAGAAGTATGTGTACAACCCCAAGAACACCATCCCAACCGTGAAGCATGGAGGTGGAAACATCATTCTTTGGGGATGCTTTTCTGCAAAGGGGACAGGACGACTGCACCGTATTGAGGGGAGGATGGATGGGGCCATGTATCGCGAGATCTTGGCCAACAACCTCCTTCCCTCAGTAAGAGCATTGAAGATGGGTCGTGGCTGGGTCTTCCAGCATGACAACGACCCGAAACACACAGCCAGGGCAACTAAGGAGTGGCTCCGTAAGAAGCATCTCAAGGTCCTGGAGTGGCCAAGCCAGTCTCCAGACCTGAACCCAATAGAAAATCTTTGGAGGGAGCTGAAAGTCCGTATTGCCCAGCGACAGCCCCGAAACCTGAAGGATCTGGAGAAGATCTGTAGGGAGGAGTGGGCCAAAATCCCTGCTGCAGTGTGTGCAAACCTAGTCAAGAACTACAGGAAATGTATGATCTCTGTAATTGCAAACAAAGGTTTCTGTACCAAATATTAAGTTCTGCTTTTCTGATGTATCAAATACTTATGTCATGCAATAAAATGCAAATTAATTACTTAAAAATCATACAATGTGATTTTCTGGATTTTTGTTTTAGATTCCGTCTCTCATAGTTGAAGTGTACCTATGATAAAAATTACAGACCTCTACATGCTTTGTAAGTAGGAAAACCTGCAAAATCGGCAGTGTATCAAATACTTGTTCTCCCCACTGTAGCACTTGGTTCACTCCAGACCTGACTGCCCTTGACCAGCACAAAAACATCCTGTGGCGGACTGCACCAGCATTGAATAGTCCCCGCGATATGCAACTCTTCAGGGAAGTCAGGAGCCAATACACGCAGTCAGTTAGGAAAGCAAAGGCTAGCTTTTTCAAACAGAAATTTGCATCCTGTAGATCTAACTCCAAAAAGTTTTGGGACACTGTAAGGTCAATGGAGAATAAGAGCACCTCCTCCCAGCTGCCCATTGCACTGAGTCTAGGAAACACTGTCACCACCGATAAATCCAAGATAATCGAGAAATTCAATAAGCATTTCTCTACGGCTGGCCATTCTTTCCTCCTGGCTACCCCAACCCCGGCCAACAGCTCCGCACCCCCCGCAGCTACTTGCCCAAGCCTCCCCAGCTTCTCCTTCAGCAAAATCCAGATAGCAGATGTTCTGAAAGGGCTGCAAAACATGGACCCGTACAAATCATATGGGCTAGACAATCTGGACCCTTTCTTTCTAAAATGATCCGCCACCATTGTTGCAACCCCTATTACGAGTCCGTTCAACCTCTCTTTCGTATCATGCGAGATCCCTAAAGACTCTTCAAAGGGGGTGAAACTCTGGACCCACCCAAACTGTTATAGACCTATATCCATCCTGCCCTGCTTTTCTAAAGTCTTCGAAAGCCAAGATAACAAACAGGTCACTGACAATTTTGAATCCCACCATACCTTCTCCGCTGTGCAATCCGGTTTCCGAGCTGGTAACGGGTGCACCTCAGCCACGCTCAAGGTCCTAAACAATATTATAACCGTCTTCGATAAAAGACAGTACTGTGCAGCCGTCTTCATCGCCATGGCCAAGGCTTTCGACTCTGTCAATCACTGTATTCTTTACGGCAGACTCAACAGCCTTGGTTTCTCAAATGACTGCATTGCCTGGTTCACCAACTACTTCTCAGATAGAGTTCAGTGTGTCAAATCGGAGGGCCTGTTGTCCAGACCTCTGGCAGTCTCTATGGGGGTACCACAGGGTTCAATTCTCCGGCCGACTCTTTTCTTTGTATATATCAACAATGTCGCTCCTGCTGCTGGTGATTCCCTGATCCACCTTTATGTAGACGACACCATTCTGTATACATCTGGCCCTTCTTTGGACACTGTGTTAACAAACCTCCAAACGAGCTTCAATGCCATACAACACTCCTTCCGTGACCTCCAACTGCTCTTAAACGCTAGTAAAACTAGATGCATGCTTTTCAACCGATCGCTGCCCACACCCTCCCGCATGACTAGCATCACTACTCTGGACGGTTCTGAATTAGAATATGTGGACAACTACAAATACCTAGGTGTCTGGCTAGACTGTAAACTCTCCTTCCAGACTCATATTAAACATCTCCAATCCAAAATTAAATCTAGTCGGAGTCATATTTCGCAACAAAGCCTCCTTCACTCATGCTGCCAAACATACCCTCGTAAAACTGACTATCCTGCCGATCCTCGACTTCGGCGATGTCATTTACAAAATAGCCTCCAACACTCTACTCAGCAAACTGGATGCAGTATATCACAGTGCCATCCGTTTTGTCACCAAAGCCCCATATACCACCCACCACAGCGACCTGTATGCTCTCGTCGGCTGACCCTTGTTACATATTCGTCACCAGACGTGAAGAGGGCACGACAAAGCCTATTCCCCCCAGGAAACTAAAAAGATTTGGCATGGGTCCTGAGATCCTCAAAAGGTTCTACAGCTGCAACATCAAGAGCACCCTGACTGGTTGCATCACTGCCTGGTACGGCAATTGCTCGACCTCTGACCGCAAGGCACTACAGAGGGTAGCACGTACGGCCCAGTACATCACTGGGGCTAAGCTGCCTGCCATCCAGGAGGTGTCAGAGGAAGGCCCTAAAAGTTGTCAAAGACCCCAGCCACTCCAGTCATAGAATGTTCTCTCTACTATCGCATGTCAAGCGGTACCGGAGTGTCAAGTCTAGGACAAAAAGGCTTCTCAACAGTTTTTACCCCCAAGCCATAAGACTCCTGAACAGGTAATCAAATGGCTAACCGGGCTATCTGCATTGTGTCCCGCCACCCACCACCCGCCAACCCCTCTTTTACGCTACTGCTACTCTCTGTTCATCATATATGCATAGTCACTTTAACCATATCTACATGTACATATTATCCTCAATCAGCCTGACTAACCGGTGTCTGTATGTAGCCTTGCTACTTTTATAGCCTCGCTACTGTATATAGCCTGTCTTTTTACTGTTGTTTTTTTTCTTTACTTACCTATTGTTCACCTAATACCTTTTTCGCACTATTGGTTAGAGCCTGTAAGTAAGCATTTCACTGTAAGGTCTACACCTGTTGTATTCGGCGTACTTGACAGATAAACTTTGATTTGATTAACAATGAGCTAATGAGGCGTGAATTCGCCTGGCATACAAAATGTGCTTTCTCGTCAGGACACTGTTGTTCAGAGGAGCTAGCCAACAACACAGCTAACACAATAAGTTCGAACTGAAGCTGGAAAGACTGCAAACTAGCTTCACTTCAATTTGTTTGACCTTTTTCAATTGACATTTCTTTGTATATATCCATTAAAATTATGCCAGTTGATTCATGATTTCGACTGGCTGAGAAACGCTGCCTGCCTGTCTGTCTTGTCCCGACTCCCAACCCTTACACGTTCATTACTATGGGACAGCTGGAGATTGAATTCTAATATTGAAACAGTGTTGCAAATGTCGGAGAGACGGACAGCAAGGTTTATACAAATTGGCATCAGCACAATCGACTAGTTTCAGACAATGTATGACGCGATTGATAGAGCAGCGGAATTAAATTCAGGTGTCAGGCAAGCAAATAAGCTTTAAAACAGCAAAATTATTTCTCTGCCCCATGGCAAAATGAGTGGAATTGCATGAACTATCATTTACTCTATAATTTCTTCTCAGGCCAATATTAACAGTGAGGATGAAGCAGAACATTGTGATTGTAGCAGCATACAGCTTGTACTGTGTAAGCCTTGCTGAAAACAATAAATACAAGCATTGTAGTGCCACTGAAACAAGACTTTAAACCATTAATGCATTTTGAATGTTCAGGATGAATAGAAATGAACGAAACATCTGGAGTATTCTCTTCTCTGTCTACTGAGGGGTGCCTTTGGCTGCGTCAAACATCTTCTTCCTTCCCTCCATGCCAGACATGGCCTCCACGTTCTTCCTCCAGTCACTCACCTCCACTGTCTTCTCCTGCAGAGCGTACACACAATTGGCAGTCACTACCATGTCAGTGTGTCAGTATATTAGCCTGGTCAGCTTCATGTTACAAGAACAAACTGTTAGCTCCTGTCATTGATTATTAGATTACCACCGGTTGAGGGAAATATTGACAATTTAAATAAAGCTCCAGGCAGTATATTATACAAACTTAGCAAAACTCATCGTTGCATCACACTATTTATTGCCTGCTGCCTTTGATCTTATGAGGACACACTAAATCTACCAGGAAAAACTAAACTTACCTTCTCTGTGTCCTCCTTCTTGACTGACTTGAGGTTTGCCCGAAGGTCCATGGAGACCTTGTGTTTGGAGCCCAGGAGGGAGCGCAAGATGGCGTCAGCAGAGACCCTTACCCTCCTCAGGTTGGGCCGCTTGAACTTCCTCCTCAGATCCAAAACTTTGATGTTCAGGTCCTTGATCTACAGGACAGGTGGAAAGAAGAGGTAGACCCCGTCCTAGAGATACAACTAAAATGGCTTCTTTCTCTATGGGCTACACAAAAGGCATCTCAGATTACACCGTCTTTAAAGCTAGCCCTTGGAGTCGACCATGTCGTGGATATATGAACCACATTTAGAAGGTATGTTTCAAGCGGCACTGTAGGCACTGTACCTCTCTGGTGTTGTGCATGACTTTGGCTTCAATGTCATATCGTTCCTCATCCACCACGTCAACCTTGGCATGTAACTCCCGACATAACTCCTGTTGGGGAAATTCGGATTTTGCAGTGAACTAGTTAGTACCCAGGACAATGTAGTCAATAGGTTTACTGAACGTGTGTATGGATGGGAGTACCTGGAGCTCAGCAAAGGACATGCCACCGGTCTGTAAGGCGGGGGCTCTCTCTGTCAGATACCTCTCCTTCTCCTCCTCTTTATCCACTAACTCCTGCTCGATCTCCTCCTTCGCCTTGGCCACCATTAAGCTCTGAAAACACATTTAAATACTTCAAACGTATGGCCTCATACGGCTGAGGTAGTTGCCAAACAGTCAAGTGTTATCGCTGTGGTCATAGTGTGGCTATGGACTCACCTTGAGCATGAGCTTACGGGAGGCCGAGATCTTCGACTTTCGCTTCAAAAAGATGAATCAATTTGATTAAGTTAGTCATAGATTGACAGTATAATTAATGTCTCACTTAATCAGGGTTTATTGGCATTTATGCAATAGAATTAGAATTAAATCTCACCTCTTGTCTGTAAAGAAAAAAACACATTTTAGTGCAAACATAATTTAGCATAATATCTGAAATACTTCCCAATGTGGCACACAGAATTTATCAGGCAGTCATTGTTAGTGTTTCTAAAGATAACTGGCATGTGCTGTCTGACCCGTCTCATGAAGGGGTTCGCTGGAAAAGAATACACTTACACTTGCTCCGGCATCTTGGCAATGTAGATTCCCCTAGAACACAAAAATAAAACCTATGTTTCTGAAGAACTTGACAAGAGAGACCATTTGCACCTGTAAGCCTACGGTAATTATGTCTCCCATTTCAGTTCCCTTGACATATCATCATAGCTTTCAATGTACTGATATGCAACACAAAGTAATTGCATGATTCTACAGTGTATTGTCATCTTTATGAAAAGTAACTATCATACTCATGTAATATGACTGAAAAACACCTAAATCATAGCTTTTTTTTGTTATTCACTCCTTCGTTTGCTAAATGAACTATAGAGCATGTTTCCATTTGGTCATAGTTGTTTACTATCTAGCCATGAGTTGTTTTTCTCCAACTACTACAGTACATTATCAGCAGGTCAAGTGGTCGCTCAGGGCTCCAAGTGGTCTACATCACCAGTCCCCACTTCTACATCTGACCCTCTGGCTTGGAGCCTGGGGCCTGCGACCCGTCCCCCTGCCGCCTCTCTCTGCTGACAGTGGCACTCCCCCCAAAAAGAAAGTGATTGCAGACAGGGGGAGAGACGTGCATCAGCCCTGGCATGGTAACTATTCCAGACAGATAACAATCCTAGCTTTCTCCTGCTTATTTTCACTGGATAATGCTCCACAAATAGACCAGGAGGTCTGGATTTGGGAAGTTCTTTTTTAGAATTCCCAATTCCATAAAGGAATGTTGCAGTGTCCAGTTTGGATGGGAATCCAGTGTAAATGATTAGTAATGGGAAACCAGTGTGGAATACTTTACAGAAATAACTGGTAAAACATAGAAAGACCTGTAAAACAATCTCAGAAAATAATCTTTCCCAAAAGAAAAGACAATTGAATAGAACAAAAGAGACATTTGAAAACTCAAATAAGTTGGAAACCTGAAATTGCTAAATACATTTTCTAAACAAACAAATTGTAAAAAAGAAAAGAAAAAAAAGACAGAAAACATAAATTGATTCCAGATTTTTCTAATAGGCCTACCCTAAAATGTTTATTTAGATTTGCTACTGATTTACAGTTTAATTTTGAGCATCTGTAAATAGAATCTAAAAGTATGTGAGATGTTTTCAAAATAGTTAAATAGTTTTCAAAAATACATACGGAAATACACCGATAATAACAAATATTACAATGAATAATGTTCTGCAATTATCAGACCTGAAAACCTCAAATTCAGGAAATACAGAAAAGCTCTAAGCATTGTCTACACAATATCACATTCAGAGAGGAGCCCAGTCTTACCTTTCTCTGCTGAGTTTGGAGATGTCCTGTAGAGGCTCAGAGTGATGGGAAGAAGAATGCACCAGAGTATTTAACTCAGCCTCCCATTGTCCCTCCTGCCCGTCACTGGGACCCCTAAATAGAACACACACACACACCCTAGTGGTCTCCCTTATCCAATGCTTATGATGCTGAACTTTCCAGTGGTGTTGGTACTGTAGGTCATGATCCAGCAGCTGCTCAGTGATAACACATTTTGTTAGTGGGCTGTGTGTTGTGCCAGGTGGGGACAGACACTTTCCTTATCAGGTATCACAATAATATAATGCCATTTAGCAAACACTTTCATCCAAAGCAAATTACAGTCATGTGTGCATAGCTTTTATGTATGGGGTGGTCCCGGGAATCGGACCCACTATTCTGGCATTACAAGCTCTATGTTCTACCAACTGAGCTACAAAGGATCATGTCAGTTTTACTGCGAAGACCAGACAGTAATGAAAACCAAGTGGAGGAAGTTGTCCAAATGAACACAACTGCTTTTTACTATTTTCTGACTATGGAGCCTTGATAAATTATCCAGTGGGTTGGTTTGCAAGCAGTTGTGTCAGGGCCTAGCCTTTTGGGGGCCCAAAGCGAGATTTGGTTGTCTCCCCTCCCCTCCCCGACCTCGCGGGCAAAACATTTTAGTGGGCCCCCTCTTGACGGCAGAGAGACATGTCAGTTTTAAAGTTCATTTCCTTCAATTCTACAAATTTTTCCATTGGGCGAAGAGAACATTTAGCAATTTTATAACACATTTCATACAATTGTACATATTTTGCCATGGGGTGTAGAGAAAATGTTGCATTTTTAAAGCAAATGTCCTGATATAATGTTAATGATATCTGAGTGAGAGTGACTAACAAAATCAATGGGGGCCCCCTGGAGGTCAGGGCCTTTGGCCCGGTTGTTATTCAGCCATGAGAACTACAAGTTTAGATAGCTGGCTAGACTAATTTACCAATCTGAAAAGTGTTAGCTGACATGGCTAATTGAGTGACTGTCAGTTACTGACATAACGAGAAAAATTGCTGATGCACAACCACATTTCAAACTTGCACCTTGTGTATTCTACCATTCTAACTCTCAACAGTAAGTTGAGACCCCGACTGAGTTATTTTTTTGGTCTGGGGCTCCCTAGCGTCCTGGAGCCCTAAGTGACCGCTTATTTCGCTTATGCCTGGAGCCGGCCCTGGGTTGTATTCACCCTGTATTTCAGATCTCTGTTTGCTGGTAATGAGAAAGGTATTGCAGACACACGCTGCCCCCTGAGAACAGCAGGCCCCCGCGGCCTGATTAGAATATTAACTGCAGACAATGTTAAGCCCCGCAGTTGATGAAAGGAATGCAATCATATCCACCACACAATAGCAGGGTCCTGCCAACTATACATAGACCAGTGTATCACCATCTGATTCTACCACTCTGATTGGGTTGTCAGATGCTTAAGTGCTTGGTTTGCTTTTGTGTATGTGCGCAGGGCCAGCCCTAGACATAAGCGACCATTTAGGGGGCCGCGGCCGCTACGAAAAATTGCATGAAATGAGTTATACAATTGCTATATCTTCTCTGCACCCCTAGACAATGTGAAATTACTGCAAACTTGCAGGCCTGAAATTGATTGTTATGCTTCTGCTGTTTTTTGTCAAGAAGCAAGTAGGCCTATCTCCCATTTATGGTTGCCTGTTGTACCAGGCAATAAGGAGAATGTCGGTTGGGATTTCTGTCACTTGAGAACTAGGCCTACTGATGCATCGCATGACAGCTGATTTTAATTTCGATTTATATATGGCAGCAGGATCAACCAAAGTGCTGTCGATTTGTTTGACTGTTGCATGGAAACGAGCAGCCCATGTACACAGAGAGGACTATGACTAAACAGTTGCAATACTTTGTCATAGGTATGGATTCCATCTCTGTCAAAATCAAATCAACGTTTTGTTTTGCCAAGCCAAATTTCTTAAGGCTCCTGAGGTTGAAGAGGCGCTGTTGCGTGTAGCGGGTGTGGCTCCTTTGCACGCACTGAATCAATTTAATAGGGCTCAGATGGGCTGTGTCCCTCTTTCTGGAGTTATGGTTTGGCATACACATATGGTTTGGCATACACATTTCAACAACATGCTGGTAGCGTGGTTCCAAATGTTGAAGAGGTATAATAATCTCTGGGATGACCCATTCATTCCAATAATTTAAATTGCTTAAAAAAATTATATATGAAAGAGTCAAGGGTACAAGACTGTATACAGTACATACCAGCGTTAGGGGACAAACAAACTACACACCCCGAACAGCATTGCGGTCTGTATCATCCAATCACAGAGCAGATACAAGTCACGTGACGACTGGAATAATTTCT
This sequence comes from Salvelinus alpinus, assembly GCF_045679555.1. Classification (NCBI taxonomy): domain Eukaryota; kingdom Metazoa; phylum Chordata; class Actinopteri; order Salmoniformes; family Salmonidae; genus Salvelinus; species Salvelinus alpinus. The sequence continues at coordinate 7,733,506 of NC_092097.1, read as the reverse complement.
TGGACATTTTGAAAAACATGGCGATTGTTGTTTGGGTTAGCTAGCTAAATTACCGTAAAAAGGATTCAAATAAACCATGACATTTGGTACCGAACACATGGCACTCGATAGCACGGTCACAGGCGCAAACTGAATTTGTTCTTCGCGTAATAGGAAAAGTCGGTGCGTATGATTAAAACCATTGATATCGTGTTAAATTACTAATTTGATAAGTACTAATTATTAAATAATCGAATTCCATGATTAAAACATTCTAGACAGAACAAATGTGAAATATTACTTGTCATGCCATTTGTGTTTTCAAATGTAATCCCTGCCAATTATAAAACCATACATTAAATTCTGCATAACGGCATAGCATTTCATACTCTACTGTATCTCCAGAGATCATAAGGTAAAATATATCTAATTGTCATTTAGCCTATATTTACAATCCCCTTATCCAGATTACCCATTTAGCTAGCGCTTATCAATAGCTCGTATCAATCTATTAATTACAAGTGCATGGAGAACGCCGTTAATTCTATCAGAAAAAAAAGTGTTTTTCCACTTGCAACAGACAGGTTTGCTTGACCTTGTGTAAAGGTGGTGGAATTATTAGGGAATTAATGCTGCGTTCATAACCATGTGGGAAAGTAATAAATACCAGTTGGATGCATTCACTTGCTTTTAATTATTTAAGAAATGCTGATTGGATAATGCCCAACAAGCTGCATCAACCACAAACTAACAGTAAGAGCCATCATGCTTGTAAACAAAATAGAGTTAAAATATTAATTGTTAGCTTTTTATAATTAATGTTTTGTTGCATTTAACTGCCGAAAGTGCTGTTAGAGGTAATTTCCTTCGGTGACATCAGCATGTGGAAGGAATTGGAGCACAGGGATGATAAACGAGTTTCCCACTAATTACCAGTTGGAGGGGTGTTCAAGTAGATTTTTTCCCAGTTGTATGTGGTAAATACCACCTTCCCACATTTCTATGAATGCAGCACATGTCAAGATCAGAACATTAATCTGTATACAACAGAGGCTGGTGGGAGGAGCTATAGGAGGATGGGCTCATTGTAATGGCGTAAATAGAACGGAGTCAAACATGTTTGATACTGTCCCATTAATTCCATTTCAGCCATTACAATGGGCATGTCCTTATATAGCTTCTCCTATCGTAGACAGATCTGCCACACCTCCATTTCTGTGATCTTCACCACAAACAAATGGCTGGCACATGCATTTCCTCATGCTTAAGTTCTAGGTCAGAATGCTCGAAGAGAGAAGTGTGTGAAAAGGGAATTAAGTTCCATGTATCTCAGGTCTGAATTCCGCCAATTATAATTCAAATAAAACATTAACTTGCAATGTAACCACTGACTGAATTGAAAAGGAATTCCTTTTTTTGTACGAGTGGAATTCTTTAGTGGCCCAGTTGCATTTTGCAGTGGGTAAAAATAGTTCTAATAACGAACCCAGACAGCTCTTCCCCCCATCAAATGACAATGGTTGACTCATGGCCTTAAAATGGTACCAATTTATTTCTCGTCACCCATACTGTTTCCATTTTTTAAATAATTTGGTTTCCCATTGTATTAATTATGGCACATTGATTTCCAGGTTTAAGTACATGTTTTTTTCAAGATGAGTGAGAAGTGAATCATCCAGCCCACTGGCATCTCGCCCATATGCCATGTCTTGAAATACGCAGACAGATTGAAAGTTAATTATAATACTTCTGACAGGCAACTTTCTATCTCTGCCCATACATTTAGACTTTAACGTTCACAGAATGTGTGGATTGAATCAGTTTTACACTTGTGGATAAATGTACATTAGTTTATACTGGATTAAGCATACATTTGTTAACTGTAATGCCATTAATTATGCTCAAACCTTCCCGCCATCTTGTGCCAACAAAATCAACTTAAATGTTGGTTCCAATAGTCATTTTCTTTTAAGAGATTGTCAGTAGGATATGCTCTCAGCAAGTTTTTGTATAGCTTACCTATCATATGCACCTCCTTTTCTGACTCCCTCTAGGTTGCTCTGATGTCCAAACTTTTTAAAAATCGGGTTGTTTGTTGCCAGATGTGCTGTTGTCATTCAAGCCTATTTCCCAAACAATGATCCCATAATCTAATTCAATGCCTTTTTCTCTTAGTTTGTTACCTTTTAATGTGCACAGTATATCTCATAGGATAAGATCAATGCAAGTCTTCAGAATTCATAGCCTTGGACTACAATACTTTATGATTTTTGTCTTTCACTTTGCCTCTGATAATTGACCCCGTTAAGCAAACTCACCAACTGCCAAACAAAACCAGGGTGTGTCCAACTTACTGTCAATAAACTGACTCACTTGGTGTATATTCAAATTGCAAAAAGGAGTTTATTAGGCCAAAATGAACAAGCTGGTAAGTCTTGGTTCTCTCAGTGGTTACAAAAGAATGTATCATGCAGAGTATTAACCTCATTAATGCCAGATCTTAGAAACAAAACATGAGCAGCTAATGCCGCTGGTAAGGTAAGCACATAGGTAAACTGCACTGTGTGTTGCTATTGAGCCTCTGCCAGTAGCTGGAATGAGACAGGATTAAACAGGGTGACTGGGGAATCCAGGGATTTGCAGTCAAATGTTTAGGAGTCCAAGGAGGCCTGAGCTCTACTGAGCATGTGCCAGAGCTCCTGCCCCCTGGCCGAACCCAAAGCCCTTTGGACCAAAGTTCTTGGCATAACATGCTGTCGATGAAAAGGTAAAATACGTGATATAATAATGTATATAAATACAAAAAGGAACATAAATTGATAAGACGCTACAGTATTTGTATTTTCTCTAGTTTTATTTAAATTCTGTTACAGTAGAAGTTCAGAAATAGAGTACACCCACCTTTACAGTAGATTTCACCATCTTTGTCAGCCACAGTGGTTGATTCCAGCCCCTTCCCACACTTGCTACAGCGGAAGCAGCTCTTGTGCCAGGACTGGAAAAGACAGATTAGGAGAAGTGTTGTCTCAGCACTGGGCTGCACAGATACAGTATGTCAACAATAACTGGTATTTCTCCTTCACATTACAGTATTTGAACACAGATAAGATATCCCCAATCATGCATTTCCGTTGACCCACCGCAGCCGTTGATACAGTATGGCCATTAGTACTGTTAAATATATAGGCGGTTTCCCGGCCATAGATTAAGCCTAGTCCTGGACTAGACTGCAAGCTCAATGGAGAATCTCCATTAAAAGTGCTTTTTAGTCCAGGACTAGGCTTAACCTGTGTCCGGGAACCACCCCATGATGTTCAGGAGAAGCAGGGTTAGAGATTACCCATAAAGTAGCTCTCCCCCTTCCAAAAAACAGGATCAGCCCAAAACTCTGACTTACATTTCCACCTCCGAGCACCTTCTCGGCAGAATAGACAGCCTTGGCGCAGCGCGGGCACACATCTGAGCTACCAAACTTAGTGGCCAACTTTGAGGCGTTGGGGTTGTTGGTGGGGCGGTGGGCTGCTTGCCTGTTGATGAACAAACGGACCGTCTTACTGGATATGTAATGACTAACACTATGCAGCTTACTGTGGTTAGATTTGTTAGGATTAAACTACATAGAACAGCATTCAAGTCAGGCCTCAAGGTCTGCAGCTTTTCCTTTATCCCTAATTGATTGATTAATTAATGTAATGTTATCCCAGGTTTTAAATCAGTCCCTTATTAGAAGGGAATGATGAATATCAGCAGTGCTGTGGAAATAGCCCTGGTAGACCTATTGGTATGGAGAGTACATACAACTCTAAGATTACTTCCTTACTCTTCAGGTCTGATTCCAAGATGTGCCCCCGTGTCCATGCTCAGGGTGCCTGCTCCCCCACCAAAGCCATAGCCTTTTGGCCCATACTTCTTGCCGTAGCAGGATTTGCAGTAGATTTCATCCACATGGCAGGCCACCGTTGTGCTGTCCAGGTTCTTCTTACATGCCACTAAGAGCAGAATATTTTAGGCAGGGAGAGGCAGACAGATTTAGTGGCATTGGACTGATTGGTCAATGCTGTGCCATATCAGCAACACAAGCAGTTTAGAAGCTACACACCAATACTAACAGTCTTCCAATTAGAGGTCATCTCGTGTTATGTTTATCAGCAACAGGCCATGTAGTTGCAGACATTTGACTCTTTAGAGTCTGAGTCACTGCAAAGACATTATGGGATGTAACATTTGACGTTCTGACTCTGGGGGCGAGAGAGGTGCATAGTTAACTCAAACTAACAAACACTCATCTGAGCCAGATCACTCTCTGGTACCTTTTCTCCCATATAAGGCCTGTGACACATCCATTTCTCCCTCTCCAAATAAGGACATGCTAGCGAGAACCGAGAACCTTTGGATGCTCCGCTTCCTCCGAGTGCCAAATACTTCACATTCCATCCCGAGCTCTTAATGTCAGCTCGGAATAATTGGTACATTAGTAGTCAAGTCAATGTGGTTTACGAAAGAACGTGATGACCTCACGACGATCACTTACTGCACAGAAAGCAGGACTTGTGGAAATATTTCCCCTCGCACTGCACTTCCTCAGCGAAGTACACGGTCTTCTGGCAGCAGCCACACTTATTTCCTCCTCCCAAAGGCATTCTGCAGAGTTAGTGGAGTGTTAGTTCCTTACATAGAAATGGGAGGTATGTGGTTCCTTCTGTTTGACACCCACTGACTGGGAGGAGTTCCTTACATATAAATAAGCAAGTATACTTCTACAGTTCCTGACACGCATTGGATGGTAGGAGACCTACAGTAGGAGGAATGCTTGAAGCTGTGTATACAATGTGAGGTTTTTCCAGACCTTGTGACTTGACCATAATTTTTTTTTTTTTTTTTCAAGTCAACCAGCTAGACTAACTAGGGTTCTGGTCATGTAATCAAGAAATTTACAAATGAGAGAACATACAGTATTTACACAATAGAGCCTGGGTATCCTCTGTATATACCCTTTCGTCTAAATGTATGGTATTTTAGGAATGTACTCAAAATGAAGATAAAGGAATGGCCGTAGAGTTAAAACTGCTGCTGGGTTTGGCTAAGGTACCTGCAGGCACTTTCACTGTTTATTCTCCTTTTCATGAAATTCAAAGTTAATCCTGAGGCTAGGGAGGTGCCAGAACACTCACTCAGAACAGTCTTTGACCTAACCCAACTTATCAAGTCTACTGTTGAATTTAAATAAATTGCTGTTGGATGAATGTACTGTACTTCAATCTCTCTTGTTGAAATATGTCACCAAGACAGAAGGTGCTAATCAGCAATTTGAGTAAAGAGGAAATTATCTTCATTTTGTGGTAGCCTAGTGGTTAAGGGCATTGGGCCAGTAACCGAAACGACGCTTTTTCAAATCCCAGAGTGGACGAGGTGAAAAATCTGTCGATGTGTCCTTGAGCAAGGCACTTAACCCTAATTGTCCATGTAAGTTGCTCTGGATAAGAGCGTCTGCTAAATTACCAAATGTTAATGCAATTCAACTACATGTTAGCAGTCACTTCATGACCTTAGTCACTGACCAGGTCAGGCAGCTTTAGACAGAGAATATCACTTTTGAAAAAATATTTTGAGCAACACATTGCATAGGAAGCTGGTCACATACATTACTCATCATTTCCTCATAATTTCCTGAGTTGTGACTCCTTTCCTGCAGCTGCTCAGGAAATAGAACCATGAATGTAGCCAGCCAAAACATTTAGGTGATTTGACATCTAACAATGTGTTCTGTCATCCATCATGATCTAAAAGCTGCAGTCATCATCTTCACACACAATCAAGCTACTCAGTAATTAATTCCCTACTTACAACAGCTTATTTTACCCTTCTACCCTTTTAAGTTTCTAGCACATCAAATGTGATCTGCCCTGCACTTTTAAAGTGAAAAAGCAGAAGAATCTGTGCAGCCTTGGATAGTAATAAACATTTTGAATGTGTTCGGCGGCCTGTTGCTGTATACTATGCATCATGAAAGCAGTGGCTACAGTAGCTGGTAGGTGTTGAGATAGTCCCATCTTACCTTTTGTAGTGTGTGTGTTGCTGAAACTCCCTGGTTGTAGAGTGATCTCTGACAGTGGAGTTCTGGAGTGGCTTCAGTCTACAAGAACTCAGAGAAACAAACCAAGCTGGGACTTAGGGAGGAGTCTGCTGGGTACACACATAGACTGTGAAAGAGATGTAGAGAGAGGAGGAGAAAAAGAAAGTGCTTTAGATGGCTGAAGGAAAAGGGTTTGCGAGAGAGAGATGCAGAGAGAGAAAACAAATAGAGAGCAGAGAAGCCCTGTTTATACCTGGTGCTAACATGCGCCCCTGATCTCGTCCACAGGTGTAGACAATTAAAAGACACATTGGCTGCATTTACACAGGCAGCCCAATTCTTATATTTTTTTCGCTAATTGGTCTTTTGACGAATCAGACCAGCTCTGAAAAAGATCTGATGTGAAAATATCTGATGTGATTGGTCAAAAGATGAATTAGTGGAAAAAATATCAGAATTGGGCTGCCTGTGTAAACAAAGCCATTGTGATCCGATTGAGATCTTTTTAAGGGTCATTGCACAAAAGAAGTGCCTTTTGCGTCCCTATGTAAACCCAGACTTAGATATTTTAAGTAGAAATTGTGCACTAATATAGAATTTTAAAAGCCTGTTATATTAAATGAAGTGTCCTCTAATATAGACCACATGGAAAATTCAATAAATATATATATTTTTTACATGAATAAAGACTTACTAAAGTGCCAAAATTCACAAGTTTGACATGTCCCTCTGGGAGTCCTAGGAAGATTTTAACCCACTTAACCCCAAAATATCTCCCAACTTTTCACCGTCATTGTAAAGCCCTAGTTATTTTGTTGCTTTAACAAAGTCATTTCATTTATTTATTGTGATTAGTTATTCATTTAAAGGTAAGGATAAAACCTGTCTCTTGATCTAAGGTCAACCCTGTTACGAGAACTGAACTCTTGTTTTAATATGGTGAAACTATTCCTTTTTTTATTTTCAAAAGAAACATTGAACATCTAACAGATAAATCAGAGTGTAAAAGCATGTGAGCTGGTTCTACTCTTTTTGGGCAATTTCTGAAAACTGAACGAGTCGAGCATAACACGTCCACCGTGATAGACAGGCATAGATAGACAGGCTAGACATTTATTCACAGTGAAACATTTTTTGTGAAGCTTGCATTCAATTGCCCCTCGCTGTTACACACAACAAGCTTCCATTCCTCCTGTCACAAGGGGATTTATGGCTGATTTAAGATTAAATGGTCAACCCTGTTATGGTCTGTTACGGTCAACCCTGTTATGGTCAACCCTGTTACTGTCAACTCTGTTACACTTAATGGGCACTTATTATAGTATTCTTTTTATTCAACCTCTTGAGATGGGAAAACATGCACTCTTTATTTTTTTCACCAAGTTACACTCCTCAAAAGGCACCTAATAGGTGGAACAACCCTTAAGTCATAATGATACCGGCCTCTAAAATCATTGAAAGGTAGCACCATTGACTTATGGCATCAGTAATTGTCTTAAATTCATAATAGTTTTTAAGAATATCTGTCAAATAATTTGCATACATGGAGGCATTAGCTAATCTGGTCACAATGTGGACACAGTGGATGGATAGGAGACACATTTTAAAACAATGTGTAGATGCGACAAACCTTGATCAGATAGTGATTGGATCATATTGATAAGATCACAAATTCACGTTAGTGCAAGGTGTAAATGAGGCTAGACAGAGAGGGATAGAGGGAGAAAGTGAGGGAAGGAAATGGGAGGGTGGTGATGGAAAGAGGAGATTAAACCTAGTAACATACCAGCAATCCAAGATAGCCTCTGTCTGGGACTTCTTACCAAGAGATATGATATGCAAAGCAAAACATTGTATTGCATTGATTAAAGATAAAACAGCTTCTGATTGTTGGCCAGTATGATATTAGATCTGTCTGTGACATTCCCCAGTCTGTTAAGTTTGTGTCTTGGCTACAATGCCTTATAAGGTGTTTGTTATGATGATTGCAGACTGAACTTGTTTACTGAAAGGATTACTCACTTTCTCCAGGGGCTGGGCCATTAGGCAAAGCTGAAGTTAAATAGGCCTACAATTTGGGGGCTTTGAGAGCAAAATCATTTTACCTAGCCTAGATACATTATTTTTGTTGGGACAAACTGTTATTTTATACCTCAATGGGACAAACATGCTGAGAGAGAGATGATACGATGATGTGTGTCGCGTTCCCCTGCTCAGATGTAGCATGCATCACCAAATGGTTGTGTGCCACGTCATCAACCAGATTGCTATCTAAAATACCTACCCAGGAGTCTAAAATACCTATCGCTATCTAAAATACCTATTGCGCAATGAAGTCGGGGGTACGCCAAATAAAAATGCTATTCACATTTTAAAAAATGAAATAAAATGGCCCCGCCTCTCTGGAAGAAAAATATATATCTTTACATTTTCAAACAGTACATTTATATTTTCCAACAGGGCTATACATTTGTGTGAGTTTTTTTTCTCGCCAGAGTAGCCTTGTTTCACTGGCAAAAATAAAATGAAACCATCTAGTGTTCAGCGAAATAACAACACATTGTCAAATACAGGTAGCCTAGTAAAATAATTAACATCCAATCACATTAACCGTTACTCTCTCGCGGGAAACCTTCACTCTTGCGGAGACATTTAGAAACAAAACATGACAATTTGAAAACTAAGCCACAGGAGTTCTTTGATCGAGAACAAAGACGACTTTTTGAGCAGTAAGACATGTATGAAAGCAACAGATACCATTAATAAGAAGGGGCTAGAAGCGTCTTATATGGTGAGTTACTGAGTGGCTAGGACAGACAAGCCCTGTACTATGGTGGAGGACTTAATTCTTCCTGCTGCTGCGGATATGGCTGGGACAATGCTGGGGGAAAAGGCAAAAAAAAACTATACAGACAATGCCTTTGTCAAACAACACTGTTTCATGACATATCAGTGACATGGCAGGAGATGTTTTGAAACAATTACTACTTTGCATACAAGCCAGTGAATTATATGCGTTACAGCTGGATGAGTCAACAGACGTGGCGGCACAGACGTGGCGGCCCATTGAGCCTGGCACAGCTCCTGGTATATGTCCGTTACGTTTATGGGGGGTCAGTTAAGGAAGACATCCTCTTCTGCAAACCACTGGAAACCAGGACAACATGAGAGGATATTTTTAAAGTCATGACAGGGAGACATAGTGGAGTGGTACTCATCCCGGATCCGGGAGCACCCTCATCAGTAAAAAAGCTGACTAGCATAGCCTAGCATAGCGCCACAAGTAAATACTAGCATCTAAATATCATTAAATCACAAGTCCAAGACACCAGATGAAAGATACAGATCTTGTGAATCCAGCCATCATTTCTGATTTTTAAAATGTTTTACAGGGAAGACACAATATGTAAATCTATTAGCTAACCACGATAGCAAAAGACACAACTTTTTTTTCTCCACCATTTTTTTCCTGCATAGGTAGCTATCACAATTTCGACCAAATAAAGATATAAATAGCCACTAACCAAGAAACAACTTCATCAAATGACAGTCTGATAACATATTCATTGTATAGCATATGTTTTGTTAGAAAAATTTGCATATTTCAGGTATAAATCACAGTTCTACATTGCAGCTGCAATCTGAAATAGCGTCGATGCAGCCAGAATAATTACAGAGACCAACGTCAAATACCTAATTACTCATCATAAATCATTTCTGAAAAATACACAGCGTACAGCAAATGAAAGCCCAACATCTTGTGAATCCAGCCAATATGTCAGATTTTTTAAGTGTTTTACAGGGAAAACACAATATAGCATTATATTAGCTTATCACAATAGCCAGAAACACAACCGCATTTACCAGCAGCAAATGTTAGCGATCGTAACAATCCAGCAAAAGATATATAATTGGACTAACCTTGATAAACTTCATCAGATGACAGTCCTGTAACATCATATTACACAATGCATATAGGTTTTGTTCGAAAATGTGCATATTTAGCAGCACAAATCGTGGTTATACAATGTGATCAGTAGCAGCATTTCATGCATTCTGGCCGGCGTCATCTTGGAGAGGCACCTAATCTAATCGATAAATAATCGTAAACTTGACAAAAAAATACAGGTTGGACAGCAAATGAAAGATGCATTAGTTATTAATGCAACCGCTGTGTTAGATTTTTTAAATTAACGTTACTAGACATACAGTGTGCGTTACAGCCAGACCAGTGCCGCAATAATGGCGGACAAATCCTTTTACATTTTTCCACATAAATACGGAATAACATCATAAATAGCTCTTACTTTTGGACGAGCTTCCATCAGAATCTTGGGCAAGTTGTCCTTTGTTCAAAAGAATCGTTGCTCGGTTGTAAAACGTCCTCTTCAACTTTGGAACTAGCAGCTAACAATAGCTACAGTGGGGAGAACAAGTATTTGATACACTGCCGATTTTGCAGGTTTTCCTACTTACAAAGCATGTAGAGGTCTGTAATTTTTATCATAGGTACACTTAAACTGTGAGAGACGGAATCTAAAACAAAAATCCAGAAAATCACATTGTATGATTTTTAAATAATTAATTTGCATTTTATTGCATGACATAAGTATTTGATCACCTACCAACCAGTAAGAATTCCGGCTCTCACAGACCTGTTAGTTTTTCTTTAAGAAGCCCTCCTGTTCTCCACTCATTACCTGTATTAACTGCACCTGTTTGAACTCGTTACCTGTATAAAAGACACCTGTCCACACACTCAATCAAACAGATTCCAACCTCTCCACAATGGCCCAGACCAGAGAGCTGTGTAAGGACATCAGGGATAAAAGTGTAGACCTGCACAAGGCTGGGATGGGCTACAGGACAATAGGCAAGCAGCTTGGTGAGAAGGCAACAACTGTTGGCGCAATTATTAGAAAATGGAAGAAGTTCAAGATGACGGTCAATCACCCTCGGTCTGGGGCTCCATGCAAGATTTCACCTCGTGGGGCATCAATGATCATGAGGAAGGTGAGGGATCAGCCCAGAACTACACGGCAGGACCTGGTCAATGACCTGAAGAGAGCTGGGACCACAGTCTCAAAGAAAACCATTAGTAACACACTACGCCGTCATGGATTAAAATCCTGCAGCGCACGCAAGGTCCCCCTGCTTAAGCCAGTGCATGTCCAGGCCTGTCTGAAGTTTGCCAATGACCATCTGGATGATCCAGAGGAGGAATGGGAGAAGGTCATGTGGTCTGATGAGACAAAAATAGAGCTTTTTGGTCTAACTCCACTCACCGTGTTTGGAGGAAGAAGAAGTATGAGTACAACCCCAAGAACACCATCCCAACCGTGAAGCATGAAGGTGGAAAGATCATTCTTTGGGGATGCTTTTCTGCAAAGGGGACAGGACGACTGCACCGTATTGAGGGGAGGATGGATGGGGCCATGTATCGCGAGATCTTGGCCAACAACCTCCTTCCCTCAGTAAGAGCATTGAAGATGGGTCGTGGCTGGGTCTTCCAGCATGACAACGACACGAAGCACACAGCCATGGCAACTAAGGAGTGGCTCCGTAAGAAGCATCTCAAGGTCCTGGAGTGGCCTAGCCAGTCTCCAGACCTGAACCCAATAGAAAATCTTTGGAGGGAGCTGAACGTCCGTATTGCCCAGCGACAGCCCCGAAACCTGAAGGATCTGGAGAAGGTCTGTATGGAGGAGTGGGACAAAATCCCTGCTGCAGTGTGTGCAAACCTGGTCAAGAACTCCAGGAAACGTATGATCTCTGTAATTGCAAACAAAGGTTTCTGTACCAAATATTAAGTTCTGCTTTTCTGATGTATCAAATACTTATGTCATGCAATAAAATGCAAATTAATTACTTAAAAATCATACAATGTGATTTTCTGGATTTTTGTTTTAGATTCCGTCTCTCATAGTTGAAGTGTACCTATGATAAAAATTACAGACCTCTACATGCTTTGTAAGTAGGAAAACCTGCAAAATCGGCAGTGTATCAAATACTTGTTCTCCCCACTGTATGTGGCGCAGACATGCCCAAATGTTCAAAACGCAATACTAAGGAAATTCCGAAAATCACAATATACTCGCATAAACTGATATAACTCGGTTTAAAATAACTTCGTTATGATGTTTCTAACACCTATATTGAATTAAATCACAGACGGATATATCTTAGGCCTATAACGAGAGCTTTTGAGCATGCCATCCTGAGGTCCTCCTTTGCGTCTTGACGAACGTCGAAAAGAGCGCACCCCCCATGCCATGCCCTTTTATAAGGTCTGAGATCTACGTAGAAACTCCATTCCAATTCTCATTGGTTACTGACATCCCGGGGAAGGCGCGTGCAGTTCATGTAAGTCGCTCTGGATAAGAGCGTCTGCTAAATGACTTAAATGTAAATGTAAATGTCGACCCATAGGATACATACAGAGCTTTAAACTGATCTGAGAACAGAGCCTCGTTTTCAGTCCTTTGCAGTTCCTGTCATGAATTTCGCTGCAGAAAGAGTTCTGTTTCACCCACAGACATAATTCAAACGGTTTTAGAAACTAGAGATTGTTTTCTATCCAATAGTAATAATAATATGCATATTGTACGAGCAAGAATTGAGTACGAGGCAGTTTAATTTGGTAACGATAAATGGTAACGTTGAAACAGCACCCCCTATATTGAGAAAAGGTTGGAAGACTTCCTCATCTGCAAACCACTGGAAACCAGGACAACATGAGAGGATATTTTTAAAGTCATGACAGGGAGACATAGTGGAGTGGTAACGCAAGCAGTTGCTCCCGACGCCACTTGGGTACACCGCAGCATCCTTGCTGCCAAGGGAATGCCTGACAGCTTGAAAGATGTTTTTGACACAACAGTGAAATTGGTTAACTTTGTTAAAGCAAGGCCCCTGAACTCTTGTGTATTTTCTGCATTATGCAATGATATGGTCTGCGACCATGTAACGCTTTTACAACATACAGAAGTGCGCTGGTTATCAAGGGGCAAAGTATTGACAAGTTTTTTTTAAATTGAGAGACGAGCTTAAAGTTTTCTTTAAGGACCATCAATTTCATTTGTCTGACCACTTGCATGATGACGAGTTGCCTATCTAGGTGATGTTTTTTCTCGACTGAATGATCTGAATCTAGGATTACAGGGACTCTCCCCAACTTTATTCAATGAGCGGGACAAAATTGAGGCTATGATTAAGAAGTTGGAGCTCTTTTCTGTCTGCATTAACAAGGACAACACACAGGTCTTTCCATCATTGTATGATTTTTTGTGTGCAAATGAACTCAAGCTTACGGACAATGTCAAATGTGATATAGCGAAGCACCTGAGTGAGCTGGGTGCTCAATTACGCAGGTACTTTCCCAAAACGGACGACACAAACAACTGGATTTGTTATCCCTTTCATGCCCTGCCTCCAGTCCACTTACCAATATCTGAACAAGAGAGCCTCATTGAAAATTGCAACAAGCAGTTCTGTGAAAATGTAATTTAATCAGAAGCCACAGCCAGATTTCTGGATAGGGCTGTGCTCAGAGTTTCTTGCCTTGGCAAATCACGCTGTTAAGACACTGATGCCATTTGCAACCACGTACCTATGTGAGAGTGGATTCTCGGCCCTCACTAGCATGAAAACTAAATACAGGCACAGACTGTGTCTGGAAAATGATTTAAGACAGACTCTCTCCAATACAACCCAACATTGCAGAGGTATGTGCATCCTTTCAAGCACACCCTTCTCATTAACCTGTGGTGAGTTATTCACCATTTTTGATGAACAAATAAGGTTTTATGTAAGATGGTTAAATAAAGAGCAAACTGATTGATTATTATTATAATATTATTTGTGCCCTGGTCCTATAAGAGCTCTTTGTCACTTCCCACGAGCCAGGTTGTGACAAAAACTCACACTCATTCTTATGTTTAATAAATGTATCATATAGTGTGTGTGTGGCAGGGTTACAATGATGGCAAAAAACAACATTTGAGAGTGCGCTGACCCTGGTGCTAGAGGGGATATACAGCTGGAGGTTGAATGTTTGAAGGGGTACAGGACTATAAAAGTTTGGGAAGCACTGCCCTAAAGCATAGTCAAACAGAGCATACCAATGTGGCCCACAATCTAGGCAAAGGCCAAATCTAATTATGTAAAAAGACAAACAGGCACAGTACCTCGATAAAACAATCACAACCACATGCCTAAAGCAGACAATGTACCAGGAAAACCCTCTTTCAATATACCTGTGAGTAGTCTACTTGCATCAACTAATTATTTGCTAATTACATGAATGGGCCTAATTCCAAACCAAACAGTACATGGTATTTCCATTCATATCTGGTGAACCCTTTTAGAAATTAGAGCACTTTTGTACAAAGTCCCCCCACTTTAGGGTACCAAAAGTATTGGGACAGTTTAGTATTTGATCCCAAATTCTTAGCGCGCAAAGATTACACCAAGTTTGAGACTCTAAAAACTTGTTGGATGCATTTGCTGTTTTGTTTGTGTTTCAGATTATTTTGTGCCCAAGATCTCACCCCGTGGGGTCAAAATGATCACAAGAACGGTGAGCAAAAATCTTAGAACCACACGGGGGGACCTAGTGAATGACCTGCAGAGAGCTGGGACCAAAGTAACAAAGCCTACCATCAGTAACACACTACGCCGCCAGGGACTCAAATCCTGCAGTGCCAGACGTGTCCCCCTGCTTAAGCCAGTACATGTCCAGGCCCATCTGAAGTTTGCTAGAGAGCATTTGGATGATCCAGAAGAAGATTGGGAGAATGTCATATGGTCAGATGAAACCAAAATATAACTTTTTGGTAAAAACTCAACTCGTTTGGTTTGGAGGACAAAGAATGCTGAGTTGCATCCAAAGAACACCATACCTACTGTGAAGCATGGGGGTGGAAACATCATGCTTTGGGGCTGTTTTTCTGCAAAGGGACCAGGACGACTGATCAGTGTAAAGGAAAGAATGAATGGGGCCATGTATCGTGAGATTTTGAGTGAAAACCTCAGCAAGGGCATTGAAGATGAAACATGGCTGGGTCTTTCAGCATGACAATGATCCCAAACACACCGCCCGGGCAACGAAGGAGTGGCTTCGTAAGAAGCATTTCAAGGTCCTGGAGTGGCCTAGCCAGTCTCCAGATCTCAACCCCATAGAAAATCTTTGGAGGGAGTTGAAAGTCCGTGTTGCCCAGCAACAGCCCCAAAACATCACTGCTCTAGAGGAGATCTGCATGGAGGAATGGGCCAAAATACCAGCAACAGTGTGTGAAAACCTTGTGAAGACTTACAGAAAACGTTTGACCTCTGTCATTGCCAACAAAGGGTATATAACAAAGTATTGAGATAAACTTTTGTTATTGACCAAATACTTATTTTCCACCATAATTTGCAAATAAATGTAACGTCAGGTGAATGATGGGTGTAGAGTCAGGCGCAGAGAGAGCAAAAGTTTTACGGGAACAAAACGCTTTAATGTCCACAGTGAAAACAGGAACAGGTACAAAAGGGGTGACGCCAAAACACAGGCGCAAACACAACCCACAGACCACTGTTTAAAATAAGCTGGACAGCGAAAAACCCACAATCAAATAATCCACTCCCGACGTAACATGAACACACAAAATAAGCCCGCACAAACACTAGCAGGCGAAACTAACCTAAATAGTACACCTCCCAAAACCCCAACAAGAAACAGGTGAAAACAATTAGACAGACATAAACGAAAAGGAAAAAGGGATCGGTGGCAGCTAGTAGACCGGCGACGACGACCGCCGAGCGCCACCCGAACGGGAAGGGGAGTCACCTTCGGTAGTATTCGTGACAATAAATTCATAAAAAATCCTACAATGTGGTTTTCTGGATTTTTTTTCTCATTTTGTCTGTCATAGTTGAAGTGTACCTATGATGAAAATTACAGGCCTCTCTCATCTTTTTAAATGGGAGAACTTGCACAATTGGTGGCTGACTAAATACTTTTTTGCCCCATTGTAGCCCTATTGTTATTTTACTGCTGCTCTTTAATTATTATTATTATTATCTCTTACTTTTTTTGAGGTATTTTCTTAAAACTGCATTGTTGGTTAAGGGCTTGTAAGTAAGCATTTCACTGTAATATTCGTTATATTATAATCGGTGCATGTGACAAATACAAATGTATTTGATTTGATTTCAAATACCAACTTGATGATTGTTGAGTTGCGAATGTCAGTAAAAGAGGCCCAGCCAGGCATATCGCAATATATGAAATTACAATCGTGTGAAAACATCGTTTTAAAAGCAAATGGCTATTGCTGTAAAGAGAAGACAATGAAAAGACTCTAATCTGTCTTTTAGTTATCAAAATGCTCAACTTATGTTATTGGCACCAGGGGAGTGTACATATTCTCTGTCTTTGTCATTGGGTCAGCTTAGATGGACGTCATATAATATTTGTGTCTCCCCTTTTCGTAGGCCTATTAGATAGTTGCGGACAAGGTCATTTTTATTCATCTGTTTGTCAGTGTCAGCAGAGTATTGGCTAACTTGTCATTTTTGTCATATTAAAAAAGACTCTGCTATTGTCTCCAGTCATATAAAGCAGGCTTTCCCAAACTTGGTCCAGGGGCCCCCCCTGGTTGCACGTTTTGGGTGCAATTCGGCCTGTAATTCTTGGTGTTCCTGCATGTGGGCACTGCTTTCCCACAATTCTGTTAATGGTGGCGAAGGCAGGTTTCGGCAGGCGGGAGCGAAAGGACACTGGACTCCAGTACATAGCAGGCGAGAATGGTAGCTAGCTAGCTAGGACAACGGTAGACAATGTCCTTTGCCCCTGCCTGTCGGGCACTGCTTTCCCGCAGAATATCAAAAGTGTCACACAAGCATGAAGACTTGAGGCGTTCATGCAGGAACCAATGGGAGATGTAGAAATAGAGCTCGCCATCTTGTAGTCCTAAAACCCGGAAATTAGGGTTAGGGTTAGGGTAATAAAGGCTTCAGAGGTCTTATATGTTTTGTTCTATGAGATAATAGCAGTCAGTTAACATGACCTTTATGAATTATGAAGCCTTTATGTGCTTTGTGCTTTTTTTATAACAAGTTCCGCAAAATTCACGTTATGTCATAGAGCAAAACTTAAGATCTCCTAAGCCTGTGTTTACCACATAGCTTTTTTTGGCATTAGTCCAAAAACCCTACAAAAATGCCATACATTTTCTCCATAGGCTTTGGTCTAACGAACCATTGCAGAGATTGCGCCTACAAAAAGACGGCATTGCTATTTCTCTCTATGCCCACATGTAGGAACGTCCCGAATTGTGGTCCGCAATCACACACAATTGGAGAGGCTGGTGAAGCGCGGGAATACAAACAAAATAATCAACCTATATGAAAATGAAATGAGAAATTTTAAACCTACTTTGTAGGTATTTGCAAATGTCCATGACCTCCTAAACACCACACCCACTCAGATGATCAAACAGCAGATAAATTCCATGAAATATAGAAAGAAAGAAATATTTGCTGGACAAAATAAACGTATACAATATTAGCGAACTGAAACCATGTGGCTAGCAAGCTAACGATAGCTTAGCTAACAATTAGGTCAGGGGTTACAAACATATGGCCCACAAGGGGGTCAAATCCGTCCTGCGGTTGGTTTGAGTTTTTTTGTTGTTATATATATTTTTGTTGGGGGGGGGAAACAAAGTCAAAATACTTTAAAATGATTCAAACCAAATCAAAACTGCATAAATGATAATACAGTAGACCTACATTCATACCGTTTCTTGACTGTGTCCAACTCACTAATAATCACCAAAATGAAAGCTAGACAGTCAGGGAGCATTGAAAATTCCCAAAATGATGGATATAGGACTATTTTTTTGCATATGTTGACAGTGAGGAAATAGAACACATTTTCAGTGCGGCTCTCCGGATATCGTTGAAAACAGAATGTGCTCCCTGGGGCTAAATGAATTTGACAACCCTGAACTAGGGTGAAAAAATACAACCTTACAACAGGAAATAGGGTTGTAAATGAATGATAGGGGCTGAGAAAACACCAGTGAGCTAATGAAATATGATAAATACACATGACACTATTTAGAACCGGGAGAATTTGCAATGCTACTTTCTTACCAACAGACAGTGCTCTAATCACAGAAATTGCTACGGTATGGACCATGGACCATGCCTACAGTACATACAGACTCAAATCATTGGCCACTTTAATAAATGGATCACTAGTCACTTTAAATAATGCCACTTTAATAATGTTTACATTTCTTACATTACTCATCTCATATGTATATACTGTATTTTATACCATCTATTGCATCTTGCCTATGCCACTTGGACATCGCTCATCCATATATTTATATGTACATATTCTTATTCCATCCCTTTAGATTTGTGTGTATTAGGTAGTTGTTGTGGAATTGTTAGATTACTTGTTAGATATTACTGCGCTGTCGGAACTAGAAGCACAAGCATTTCGCTACACTCGCATTAGCATCTGCTAACCACGTGTATGTGACAAATACAATTTTATTTGATTCGATGATTATCTATGATTTAGTGTCTCTCAATAGCCAGCTTCCTCCTTCTTGAATCTTGTACTTTATGTTGCAGTTCTTACAATAAAACACATCAAACACATCACTGTATCCAATAAGAATAATATACACTATAATCAATGGCAATGACACATGACCATGTGCTAAGTAGCCATGTCTCATTCTGACTCCCCTTGTATTTCTGCTTAGTCCTACCTATACTGTTTATGGATCTCACTCAGTACTTCCCATAAGGCAAACCAAGATAGTATACTGGTAATTTTCCTCTGATCGAAGAGGCTGAGAAAAGGTGAAACTGGTGGGGAGTTGAGGCAGGCTTATACAAGGAAGTGGGAACATCAGGCTGTACAGAGTCCCTGAGTGGTGCTTGGTCTGTCTGCCTCCTCCAGCCTCCTCACTCTCATAGGAAGAGACATGCTACACTAAAGAAGCCTATAAATAGCTAGGACCCTGGACCAACACTAGCCCACTGTCTGTTTGTCCTGTGGACATCCGCTCCGGCTTGTAGTGTGTAGGCTACTTGTGATTGTGTGTGTGTGTGTGTGTGTGCATGTGGGGTTGGGGGGGGGGGGGGGGGGGTAGTTTGAGCTTTGTGTGTGTGTGTGAGAGAGAGGAAGCCAGTGGAAAAGGAACTTCATGCTCTAAGGTCCATTGTTACATTGTGAAGGGGAAGAGTTGTGATTACTCATTGGATTATTTGTATAAGAAAATAAAAAACATTTTTAAACCTTTATGTATCCAGGAAAACCCCATTGAGGACAGACGAGAGAGACCTGAGTGGGAGTGCCGATCAGGTCAAGTCCAGTCTAATTACATGGAGCCCAGAAGATCTTGACTGGTAACCAGGAGTCTTCTTTCTGGTGAGTGTCTCCCTCCCGCATTATTTTGTAAAGCAGCTTTGCCAAGATAACCTCTCATGTATGGAAGGCAGAGCTAGCTTAGAGCTCAGGGAGGTTAGCTTCAAGACAATGTGCTTGGCACTGGATTGCAGTGACCATGAGTTTTTTTTTCAATGTAGTTTTGATTTTATATTTACTTCAATGTAGCGATTGATGTTAGTTGAACACGGTGTTAGTTGGACAAGTTTTGGTATGGGTTATTTGACATCTTAGGTGGTTTCAAAATTGTACAGAGACTATTTAAATGATCTGTAGGTTATTAATGCATGCAGTCCAAAGATTGCTATTACTGCCAGGTGTTAATAATCTAATAGTAATCTAACATGGAATTAAATATGTATTCCACTCTCATAGAAATTTTAACATCTTAAACTCATAATGTTAAGAGCATTGATATATGCTCTTAACATTAAAAACATTAAAAAAACATTATGATTACTGATAATGTCTCTAGTGCAGGACGTGATGATCATGTGCATGCGGGCTGTTTAGTCAGAAGGGTATAGTCTTCCTCTGTTAGGACATCTCGGCAATCAGCTGACCCTTCCTCCCAACACATACCGTACTTTTAAACAAAACTGCTTTTGTTCCCTCGGGAATATATGGTCTGCTTCAACTAAGGTTTAAATTCTGCATGTCCAAAGTTGTATTTCAATGTTTGGTGTTTAAAATAACAAATGAACGTGTTCTTAAAAAATGTATGACTTAACTACACGCTCACATAGGCTATTTGTTATGCTAACGTCATGAAGACATAATTGGTCTAAATAAGGAAATCCATTTTAGGATACATTTCCATCAATGCATGCAATTGTCCTCAATCTGCGGAGCCAATAATACACTGTTAGATTCATTTTTGTGGGGAAATTAGATAATTTAGTTGATTTCAGAAGCGGTCGTCAGCAGACCTGTATAGTGCTGCATGGAGGACCCTCTCTCATTCAATAGATGGGTTAGCTGACAACGTCACTAAAACGATGCGCATCAATCAGTGGGCAGAAGGTCGTGTGTTGTTGTGATTCTGGATGGCCAGATAGCTAGCAACAATGACAAGAATCTGCCATGTGGAGAATCATAGGTGGCTCGTATCAGCTAGTTGTATCTTATTCTTGATACAATGTCTTGTTTTAAGATGTTTTGACGTCTATGCTAATATGGCAAATAGGTAACTAACCAACAACTGTAATGATGTATTTGAGGGACATCAAGAGCTCATTGTTTAAATGTATTTATTTTTTATTTAACCTTTATTTAACCAGGTAGGCCATTTGAGAATTCTCATTTACAACTACGACCTGGCCAAGATAAAGCAAAGCAGTGCGACAAAAACAACAACAGAGTTACACATAAACAAATGTACAGTCAATAACACAATAGAAAAAAATCTGTGGTTACATCACCCTGTGAACAGAATCTTGGGAGAGGTGAGTGCAGACAGGGTGCTGTAAACTCAGATAAAGCGGGAATAAAAGTTGACTAATCCCAGGAAATGTTGCAGCTGCACCCAGGACGTAGGCTGGGGCCAATCCACCACCACTTTACCTTTCCGGGATCTATCTGTACACTCCCTGCTGCGATGATGTAACCCAGAAAAGGGATGGTGGAGCGAAGGAATTTGCACTTCTCTGCTTTTACAAAAAGCTGGTTCTCCAGGAGGTGTTGGAGAGCCTGTCAGACATGGAGCATGTATTCTTGGGCAGAGCGGGAGAAGATGAGAATGTCATCAAGGTAGATGAAGATGAACCGGTTCAACGTGTCACGGAGAACATCATTAACCAGAGCCTGGAACACAGCAGGGGCGTTGGTAAGGCCAAATGGCATGACCACTGGCCGTGTTGAAGGCAGTCTTCCACTCGTCCTCTTCCCGTATCCACACCAGCTGGTAGGCATTCCATAGGTCCGGCTTGGAGAACACGGTGGCCCCCTGGAGCGGCTCAAAGGTTGAGGAGATGAGGGGTAGCGGGTAGCGGCTCTTCACCGTGATGTCATTGAGACCCCAGTAGTCGATGCACGAGCGCAGGGTTTTGTCCTTCTTCTCCACAAAGAAGAACCCTGCGCCGGTGGGGAGGCAGAAGGACAGATGAACTCTACAGCTAGGGAGTCCTCAAATGTAGGTCTCCGTAGCCTTGGTGTCCGTACCGACAGAGAGTACAGTCGTCCCCGGGGCTTAGTGGTGCTTGGGAGAATGGCAATTCTGCAGTCATATGGTCGGTGCCGCGGAAATGAAGTGGCCTGGTCCTGACTGAACACCTCCCGGAGGTCCTGGTACTCTGCGTGAATAGCGGAGAGATCTGGGGCAACTTCCGAGCACCCAGGAAGATGTCCCGGGGCAGGCTGCGCTGACTTCAGGCAATGGACATGGCAGAATGGGCTCCAGCCCATGATGGCACCAGAAAACAATGAGAGGATTGTGTCGCTGGAGCCAGGAGAATCCCAATACCACAGGAACCTGAGGAGACTTAATGAGTAGAAATTGGATCGTCTCGCTGTGGTTCCCTGACACACGTAGGTTGATGGGGGTGGTATTGTGGGTCACCCGGCCTAAAGAGCACCCGTCCAGTGCTCTAACGTCCATGGGAATGGAGAGGGGCTGAGTGGGGATGTCCAGCTTGGAAGCCAGGATAGGGTCCATAAAGCTCTCATCGGCCCCAGAGTCAATGAGTACCCGGAGAGTTTTCGACTGATTCCACCACAGCAAAATAGCATGAAAAGGGATGCGAGCAAGGGGAGAGGAAAAGTTCTCCGTATGGCCCACCAGAGTACTCGCTCCTACCGGTGAGCTTGATCTTTAAGTGGACAGGTCGAGACTAAATGACCAGTAGTCCTGCAATACAGGCAACTCTTAGTGTTAAACCTGTATAGCCATTCACCTGGAGACAGCCTAGCTCTGCCTAGTTACACAGGCTCGGGAAGAGGTGAATTGGCAGTCTCCGGAGACTCTCGAGGGAACTCGGGTAGCCTTGGGTTCTCTCGGCAATGGAGCCGTCAGGGTCTTCCGGGATGCCTCGAAGGCGAGGTGGAACCCTTGGACGGGCGAGTGAGATCTCTTCTCTTCTCCTTCCTTCATTCCCGTAGTCGCACATTGATCCGAATGGTCAAGGTGATGTGCAAGTCGAGATACATCGGTAGTTCCCGGGCTGCAAGCTCATCCTTTACTTCCTCCAATACTCCGTGCAGGAACATGTCGAACAGCACTTCTGGGTTCCAGGCACTCTCAGCTGCTAACGCGTGGAAATCCACTGTGTGGAAATTCGACTTCTTCCTGCACGGAGTATTGCCACACTGCGGTAGTCTTGCAGAAATAACTGGAGTAACTTCCGGGCAGCCTCTCTCCCGGACAATAGAGCATCAAAAACTTCTGACAGGTGCCAGACTCTCCATCGAAGCATTTTGGGGGAGGTAAGCTGGGTTCCCGGGAAACCGGGGTGACCGGGGAGGCGGCGCTGCTAACAGCCCAGTTACTGAGGGGCAGGGAGGTTACCGTCATGGTAGGCTGCCTAACAGACAACCCGCAGTATTGCTCCAGCAATGTGTTCAACGCTTGGTCATGGCGTTCGGCCAAGGTCTGGAAACCTTCCATAAGACCACAAAGCAACTCCTCGTACCTTCCAGGCGAGCTTCAATGCCATACAACTCTCCTTCCGTGGCCTCCAATTGCTCTTAAATACAAGTAAAACTAAATGCATGCTCTTCAACCGATCGCTGCCTGCACCTGCCCGCCTGTCCAACATCACTACTCTGGACGGCTCTGACCTAGAATATGTGGACAACTACAAATACCTAGGTGTCTGGTTAGACTGTAAACTCTCCTTCCAGACTCACATCAAACATCTCCAATCCAAAGTTAAATCTAGAATTGGCTTCCTATTCCGCAACAAAGCATCCTTCACTCATGCTGCCAAACATACCCTTGTAAAACTGACCATCCTACCAATCCTCGACTTCGGTGATGTAATTTACAAAATAGCCTCCAAAACCCTACTCAATAAATTGGATGCAGTCTATCACAGTGCCATCCGTTTTGTCACCAAAGCCCCATACACTACCCACCACTGCGACCTGTACGCTCTCGTTGGCTGGCCCTCGCTTCATACTCGTCGCCAAACCCACTGGCTCCAGGTCATCTACAAGACCCTGCTAGGTAAAGTCCCCCCTTATCTCAGCTCGCTGGTCACCATAGCAGCACCTACCTGTAGCACGCGCTCCAGCAGGTATATCTCTCTGGTCACCCCCAAAACCAATTCTTCCTTTGGCCGCCTCTCCTTCCAGTTCTCTGCTGCCAATGACTGGAACGAACTACAAAAATCTCTGAAACTGGAAACACTTATCTCCCTCACTAGCTTTAAGCACCAGCTGTCAGAGCAGCTCATAGATTACTGCACCTGTACATAGCCCATCTATAATTTAGCCCAAACAACTACCTCTTTACCTACTGTATTCATTTATTTATTTTGCTCCTTTGCACCCCATTATTTCTATCTCTATTTTGCACTTTCTTCCACTGCAAACCAACCATTCCAGTGTTTTTATTTTATTTTTATTAACTTGCTATATTGTATTTACTTCGCCACCATGGCCTTTTTTATATTTTTATTTATTTATATATATATTTTGTTTGCCTTTCACCTCCCTTACCTCACTTGCTCACATTGTATATAGACTTATTTTTCACTGTATTATTGACTGTATGTTTGTTTTACTCCATGTGTAACCATGTGTTGTTGTATGTGTCGAACTGCTTTGCTTTATCTTGGCCAGGTCACAATTGTAAATGAGAACGTGTTCTCAATTTGCCTACCTGGTTAAATAAAGGTGAAATAAAAAAATAAAAAAATGGTGGCTCCTTGGGAGGAGAAGGTGTTGCGGACCTGGTCCGAGTCTGCTGGGTCAGTCATGGCCAGTTCGTACTATCACGTTTCAGGCAAGACCCAGATGCAGACAGTGTCTAAGTAGAAAAAGTTTATTACTAGTACAGGGGCAGCCAAAAGGACAGGTCAAGGGCAGGCAGAGGTCAGTATACCAGATAGGGTGCAAAAAGTCCAGAATGGCAGTCAGGCGGCCAGGGCAGGCTGGGGAAGATTGGCGACACCTGAAGGGAGGTGGAGACAAGAACAAAGACAGGTGAAACAGATCAGGGTGTGACAGAGACTAAATATAGTTTACATGTTCTCAAAAGTCTAAGCCAACCTTGTCTGTTTTGCCGCATAGCTGCTTACACGTCCAGTTTTATTGCTAAACAACCAACCCGTCTATTGTCCAGCAACTCTATTGTGTCATACCTCAACTTTGTGTAGTTAGCGGGTTTTTCATTAGTGCATACGTAGCAAAAAATTTACAATGGAAAAGGTTTCACAATAAAAACAACAGGACACATTTAGGTAGTCCCTTCCAGTTTCGACCCATTTCTTCCGTTTAGTTCCTAGTGAATACACCTCAGCCAAATAGAGCAGTGGTTCCCAAACTTTTTATAGTCCCATACCTCTTACAACATTCAACCTCCAGCTGTATACCCTCTCTAGCACCAGGGTCAGCACACTCTCAAATGTTGTTTTTTGCCATCATTGTAAGCCTGCCACACAATCACTATATGATGCATTTATTAAACAGAAGAATTAGTGTGAGTTTTTGTCACAACCCGGCTTGTGGAAAGTGATAAAGAGCTCTTATAGGACCAGGGCACAAATAATATTACAATAAAAATCAATAATTTTGCTCTTTATTTAGCCATCTTATATATAAAACCTTATTTGTTAATCGGAAATTGTGAATAACTCACAACGGGTTAATGGGAAGGGTATGCTTGAAAAGATGCACATAACTCTGCAATGTTGGGTTGTATTGGAGAAAGTCTCAGTCTTAAATCATTTCCCACACACAGTCTGTGCCTGTATTTAGTTTTCATGCTAGTGAGGGCCGAGAATCCACTCTCACATAGGTACGTGGTTGCAAATGGCATCAGTGTCTTAACAGCGCGATTTGCCAAGGCAAGAAACTCTGAGCACAGCCCTATCCAGAAATCTGGCTGTGGCTTCTGATTAAATTACATTTTCACAGAACTGCTTGTTGCAATTTTCAATGAGGTTCTCTTGTTCAGATATCGGTAAGTGGACTGGAGGCAGGGCATGAAAGGGATAACAAATCCAGTTGTTTTTGTTGTCCATTTTGGGAAAGTACCTGCGTAATTGCGCACCCAGCTCACTCAGGTGCTTCCCTATATCACATTTGACATTGTCGGTAAGCTTGAGTTCATTTGCACACAAAAAATCATACAATGATGGAAAGACCTGTGTGTTGTCCTTGTTAATGCAGACAGAAAAGAGCTCCAACTTCTTAATCATAGCCTTAATTTTGTCCCGCTCATTGAATAAAGTTGGGGAGAGTCCCTGTAATCCTAGATTCAGATCATTCAGTCGAGAAAAAACATCACCTAGATAGGCAACTCGTCATCATGCAAGTGGTCAGACAAATGAAATTGATGGTCCTTAAAGAAAACTTTAAGCTCGTCTCTCAATTTTAAAAAAACGTGTCAATACTTTGCCCCTTGATAACCAGCGCACTTCTGTATGTTGTAAAAACGTTACATGGTCGCTGCCCATATCATTGCATAATGCAGAAAATACACGAGAGTTCAGGGGCCTTGCTTTAACAAAGTTAACCATTTTCACTGTTGTGTCCAAAATGTCTTTCAAGCTGTCAGACATTCCCTTGGCAGCAAGAGCCTCTCGGTAGATGCTGCAATGTACCCAAGTGGCGTGGGGAGCAACTGCTTGCACGCGCGTTACCTATTCACTATGTCTCCCTGTCATGACTTTAAAAATATCCTCTCATGTTGTTCTGGTTTCCAGTGGTTTGCAGAAGAGGAAGTCTTCCTTAATTGACCCCCCCATAAACGTAACGGACATATACCAGGAGCTGTGCCAGGCCCGCCACGTCTGTTGACTCATCCAACTGTATATAATTCACTGGCTTGTATGCAAAGTAGTAATTGTTAAAAACATCTCCTGCCATGTCACTGATGCGTCGTGAAACAGTGTTGTTTGATGAAGGCATTGTCTTTATAGTTTTTTTGGCCTTTTCTCCCAGCATTGTCCCAGCCATATCCGCAGCAGCAGGAACAATTAAGTCCTTCACAATAGTATGGTACTTGCCTGTCCTAGCCACTCGGTAGCTCACCATATAAGACACTTCTAGACCCTTTTTATTAATGGTATCTGTTGGTTTTATACATGTCTTGTACTCGCAAATCGTCTTTATTCTTGCTCTGAAAACACCCGTGGCTTATTTTTCGAATTGTCATGTTTCGTTTCTAAATGTCTGCGCAAGAGTGAAGGTTTCCTGTGAGAGAGTAACGATTAATGTGATTGGATGTTAATTATTTGACTAGGCTACCTGTATTTGGGCTCCCAAGTGGCTCAGCGGTCTAAGGCACTGCATCTCTGTGCAAGAGGCGTCACTGCAGTCCATGGTTGAATCCACGCTGCATCACATCTGGCCGTGATTGGGAGTCCCATAGGGTGGCGCACAAGTTGGCTGGGGTAGGCCGTCATTGTAAATAAGAATTTGTACTTAACTGACTTACCTAGTTGTGTTGTTATTTTGCTGAACACTAGAGGGTTTCATTTTATTATTTGGCAGTGAAACGCGCACCTCAGTTTGGGAATACCTGGAATCGAGGATATGATGATGGCTGTTGTGCTGCAGTGTGGTGTGGTGAGTGTGGAGAGAAGCAGTTTCACTCTCAGACCAGCAGAGGGCCCCTTCTGCTTGTGAGAGGACTAAAGCTGCCTTTTGAACATCACCGCCTCTTGAGACACACCCTCTATCCCTCTCTCGAAGGTTAGAAGGACTAGAAATCCATTGGTTAAGGGGGGCCTTTGTCAATCCAGATAAGATGACAGGACTCATACTTTGATATAGACACTATGAGGCAAGGCATACAGCATGACATAATAGGAGTTAGCGTCAAAGTATGACAGCCTTTTACTTTTAACCTTGCTGTGGAAGACAGTAATGACACTACTTCCAGTATATTGCGACCATTGTCTTTCATTTCTTACAAGGTGACTGTTTCAGTTAGTTGTTTTGAATACTAATGGTTGCAGCTCCACATTTGAATAAGCTTGTTTTACGGCCAGTGTCAGCAGGTGAAGACGTGACAGTGATAAAACACCTTTCTGTGTCTCAGCTCAGTGCTTTTGATGAGTGTGGGTTATTCTGAGTCTGGTAGCCTACCAAGTGTGTTTCCTTCCTGTGCTGTGCCTGTAAACACAGCTCGATTTGATCAAGGCAACTCGCTAGCCATACAAGATTGGAGGTGTGAATGTGCGTGCCTGTGTGTGTGTGTTAGTGTGCGTCGGGGTGTGTGTGTGTGTACGTGGATGCTTGTTCATATACATGGGTGAAAAACAATAGGTTGGCTATCATGTAAAAGCAAGAAGAGTCGTGGCTATACTTTCTCACTTGTCCTCCATTTTGATGTTGAAGCATTGTCTCCCAGCATGAGTACTCCCCCTTATAGCTTTGACTCTAATCACTGCTCTTGTCCTGACTCACTTCTCCTCCAAAGCAGAAGAGGAAGAGGAGCTCAGCAATTACCGCAGCGTCTCTAACGCTGTCATTTATCCCCCTTCGATGTTAGTCAACCCACAAAACAGTCGATTCTTATGTAGACAAGGTTTGCTCTCTCTGATAAAGTAAAGATTTGGCCTTTAGCCATTTAACTATCTGACCCACTTTCTGATCACCTTCGCCACAATACTGTATGTCTGTTCTGCGATTGCTCACAATGACACCGAGTTAAGTATATGCTAACCATAACTTCCTACTTTTTGTGTGTGACAAAACCTGTTCTGTAATGTGTTTTTTTCCACCCATGATTCAGTATTTTTCCATGATTCCGTGATCCACTCTTAAACATTTCCCTCTAAGACACCGTGTGGCATGTAGATCCCCCCTCCCTCCAGTGCTGAATATGACATGGTGTGGTACAGTACGCCCTTGTTGGCGCCATATCACTGCCTCTGAAAATGACTCCTTGCGCTGACGCCTCATAGTCGCCCCATTTGGCCCAAATTCAAAGTGAGGGCCGTGATGATGAGTGTGTGCCCGGCGGGCAGCAAAATACAAACATACAGCGACAATGAGAATCAGCCCTGCCTCCGTTCTCTCCGCTCTGCCGGCTCTTTCAGTGACTCAGGACTCACAGAGGAGTAAGTGCCTCTGTGGCTGACAGGGCTTTCAGTCACAGGTGAAAATGGACACAGACCACATCTAAGAGCATCTTTTCCTAGCAGGTAAAACTTTGCATTCCTTTGCTGTAGGCAAATGCACTGTATATTAGAGAGTAGATTGTTAAAAGCTGGACCGGGGCCAGCGGGTCCATTTGCAGAGAGTAGAGAAGCTTTGCTGCAGAGTGTACTGTAGGTACAAACTGCAGCAGGAAAATTGTCGGGACGGAGCATTGTTGCGCAAGCGGAAGACGGACATTCTCGTAGATCCAGACAATGGACAGAGGGCAAACGAATCTGTTCCTGACTGCTGCACCACTAGGTCGAGATGACTGCAGTGTTTTCAGATGACCCGTATTGACCGAGGCGTTAGTGGAGTAACAGGGTCGTTAGTGAGGACACACTGGATTGAAGTGCAGTGTTAGATCATTAGAGGCTGGTGCGTCCATTAGCTGTTGGGATGATGAAGAGAGAGGCATTGGTGAGGCACACCTGAAGAGTGTCTCACGTCAGTGTGTTGTCAGCTGTCTGAAGCACCTCTGAGGGTCACAGCTACTCTGCACCTGACTGACAGGTTAGTTCAGCCCAATATTTCAGGTGCTAAAGCGGAGGTAACTTTCAGGTGTTGTTTTGTCTGATATTTATGATATTACTGCATAAGGTCTTCTCTTTGAAAAGAGATATTACTGCTGCTTTGAAAAGCAGCAGTTGTTGCTATTAGGTAGAGCTTAGCAAAATACCACTGTCTTGGAGGCATGGACATGACACAACATCCTAAACCTAGACTAAAGTATGTGTCAGTATAGGCTTGAGCGATATTACCATAGCATATTCTATCGCCGATAATTGACAGCCATCTTCGATGGGGACGACATTGTGATGTGACAGACGATGGTTTAGCCTATTTGAACTTGACTGGCACACTGCAGTAAAGAAAGGAGTCTCTCTCTCTCTCTCTCTCTCTCTCTCTCTCTCTCTCTCTCTCTCTCTCTCTCTCGGACTTCAGGCTTTAGCCTAAACCTATAATTAAAAAGAAATAACATACACTCCTTAACTATCTTGTGTTTAGTTGTTTTAAAAAGACATAGCCTATATTCCCTTCACTCTCCATTTGATATGCTATATGAATATGAAGGCTATGGCTCATCGTTTTATGCATGGCTTTCTCCTTCTCAAACAATGAATGTAACGGAGTTCCATCTCAAAAAGTTATTTGAATAACCTAAAAATGTAAGGTAGCCAGGGGATTAATAACGAGAGAGAACAAACAATATCAATACCCTATAGAAAAATAGAATGACAAGTTGAATACATTTTAAGCTTATTAAGAAAGAAATGATCCATGTGGGTAATGGTTAATAAGCTAACCTCATTCCTCCTACTGGCCTAACATAACACCTTTAAGAGAGTTCAAGTTATGACCAGTAGCTTTGAAGGCTGAAACGTCAATCTTTTAAACTTGCTTAATAAAAACAATAGTTTTTAATGGTGAGCGAGCGTTGCGGCTTTTCTTTTCCAATGATGCTTACAGATTTTTAGGTTGCACCTTGACTCACGTTGGTTCAGCACCTATACTTCTTTCCAGTAGCTTATTTCCCAAATATTCTAGCCCAGGAAGGTGTTGTCCTGAAGTTGTGGCTTTCAAAAATAACAAGAATGAAAGTCTATAATCCATGTTTAGGCAAAGTTTTATTATAGATAGAACAATAATATGATAATTTTTCTATTATTTTACGAGGCAATTATTATCCAGGGAAGACGGTAGACTGTTTTTATCCAGCCCATGATGTCACTATGGTTCCTCATCAGTCACCCCCCCCCCCACACACACACACACACATCTTCGCGCTATAGTGCTGTAGTGTTTTTGGAGTAAAAAATGTAATACAAATTTGGGTTGGCCAATAGGGGGCGATAGCATCGTACCAGTGTGCCCAGTGAGTCAGCTCTATTTGGCCTGACTAGGAAAATGTATAACTTTCGATTTTAGTATCAACTTTAAAATGCTTCGCTCCCTGTGAGACCTGTTATGAATACAGTATGATGAATTAGGCCATGAAGAAAAAAAGAGGGAGAATGCAAACTGCTGATAGTAAGCAGAATAGAGCTATGATTCCACATGTATTTTAGAACTCAGGAGAACACAGATTATTTCAATTTGGACATGAAGAATGGGGAGGAGGATTAAGCCAAATCTACTCCATTACATAAATTATGCCCTGCTCTCTGCTCTGTTTCAGCCCTGGATTCACTTTAGGGTTCTGATGTAAGTCATTATGTATATGAAATCTTTCTTGGACTACAGACTTGAGGACTAATCTAAAATACGCACGCACGCACGCACGCACGCACGCACGCACGCACGCACGCACGCACGCACGCACGCACGCACGCACGCACGCACACACACACACACACACACACACACACACACACACACACACACACACACACACACACACACACACACAGCATCTTTCTCTCTCTCATACAGACCTCAGACAATGCCTGGGGTCACCAGTGGGTTGTCATATGGCCATCATGAGTTCAGCTGTAGACAGACAAAGAGCTGAGGACATGGCCGAGCAGAACTAATTCCTCTGGAGAAAGTCTGCTTCCATTTTAGGCGCCTGTTGTTGTGCTGGCTGCAGGGAGTCTTAAGGGTAGCCTTGGAATATACACATGTGTTGTTGTTTGGTTAATATCTTGTTATTAGGCAAGCAACATTGGCGACAGATTTTCATGCAAATATTAAAAAATCTGCATTAAAACAATATGCGCATTTTCCCAGTAGATATGTGTTTCCATAAATGTACTTGTTGTGGATAAAAGGCTCTGCGTGATGACTTAGTGCACATTAAAATAACTTTTGCAGATAATAAACATGAACCCCAAAAAAACGCAACAAGTTAAATGGGTTTCCATCGTATTTTCAAATCTGTTGATTGTTTTGTAACAACAAATGTTGCATTATCTAACGAATGTGCATACTCGGGTTTTGGGACGTGCTCTCTAGACAACAGCTGGCAGATACAGTGTAAGTAGGCCACCTACTTAATACATTTTACTGACACAAAGGGATCCCATCTTGTCGAGCGTATTTTGTCGACATTTGGAAACTTTACAGACAAATTTGCACAGACAAATTTGCTGTTTCCATCAGGCCTGTACTTTACTCGCATAAAAAGGTTGGATGGAAACTTGGTTACTGACAACATCAATCAAATTCAAGATGTGAGGGGTAGGGGCGGAGTAAAGATGTGAGGTTAGGGGCGGAGTAAAGATGTGAGGTTAGGGGTGGAGTCAATATGTGAGGTTAGGGGTGGAGTCAAGATGTGAGGTTAGGGGTGGAGTCAATATGTGAGGTTAGGGGTGGAGTCAAGATGTGAGGTTAGGGGCGGAGTAAAGATGTGAGGTTAGGGGCGGAGTAAAGATGTGAGGTTAGGGGTGGAGTCAATATGTGAGGTTAGGGGTGGAGTCAAGATGTGAGGTTAGGGGCGGAGTAAAGATGTGAGGTTAGGGGTGGAGTCAAGATGTGAGGGTAGGGGTGGAGTCAAGATGTGAGGGTAGGGGTGGCGTCAAGATGTGAGGGTAGGGGTGGAGTCAAGATGTGAGGTTAGGGGTGGAGTCAAGATGTGAGGGTAGGGGCGGAGTAAAGATGTGAGGTTAGGGGTGGAGTCAAGATGTGAGGTTAGGGGTGGAGTCAAGATGTGAGGTTAGGGGCGGAGTAAAGATGTGAGGTTAGGGGTGGAGTCAAGATGTGAGGGTAGGGGTGGAGTCAAGATGTGAGGGTAGGGGTGGCGTCAAGATGTGAGGGTAGGGGTGGAGTCAAGATGTGAGGTTAGGGGTGGAGTCAAGATGTGAGGTTAGGGGTGGAGTCAAGATGTGAGGGTAGGGGTGGAGTCAAGATGTGAGGTTAGGGGTGGAGTCAAGATGTGAGGTTAGGGGTGGAGTCAAGATGTGAGGTTAGGGGTGGAGTCAAGATGTGAGGATAGGGGTGGAGTCAAGATGTGAGGGTAGGGGTGGAGTCAAGATGTGAGGTTAGGGGTGGAGTCAAGATGTGAGGTTAGGGGTGGAGTCAAGATGTGAGGTTAGGGGTGGAGTCAAGATGTGAGGGTAGGGATGGAGTCAAGATGTGAGGGTAGGGGTGGAGTCAAGATGTGAGGTTAGGGGTGGAGTCAAGATGTGAGGTTAGGGGTGGAGTCAAGATGTGAGGTTAGGGGTGGAGTCAAGATGTGAGGTTAGGGGTGGAGTCAAGATGTGAGGGTAGGGGTGGAGTCAAGATGTGAGGTTAGGGGTGGAGTCAAGATGTGAGGTTAGGGGTGGAGTCAAGATGTGAGGTTAGGGGTGGAGTCAATATGTGAGGTTAGGGGTGGAGTCAAGATGTGAGGTTAGGGGCGGAGTAAAGATGTGAGGTTAGGGGTGGAGTCAAGATGTGAGGGTAGGGGTGGAGTCAAGATGTGAGGTTAGGGGTGGAGTCAAGATGTGAGGTTAGGGGTGGAGTCAAGATGTGAGGGTAGGGGTGGAGTCAAGATGTGAGGGTAGGGGTGGAGTCAAGATGTGAGGGTAGGGGTGGAGTCAAGATGTGACGGTAGGGGCTGGAGTCTAATGCATACAGTAACATCAGTCATGTTTATGTATAAGATGTATCATTATGTCATGCTTGACTTTTTGTTTTCATTGTCAGAGATTGAATCACTGGTTGTGGCTGTCATTGGGCAACCCCATTGAGGGGCTGAGTGAGGGGTTGAAATATAGCTTTGACATTTTCTAAACCCTAATATTCAGTGGGCGCCAGTACTGGGGCTGTTACAAAAACAAATGTGCTCACTCTCTGGCGGTTAATAATCTTGCATCGAGTGGGAAGTCTGATCTGCTGTAAAATTCTGTCATTCTTTTCAGTCAGGCGAATGCCTCTCTCCAAACGGAAACCAGGCGTATAGTAATCTCTGCTACGCTAAGCCAAATGTAATCATATAACAAATTTAAATGGATCAGTTAGACACAGCAGGAAGAGGAAGGGAGATTAATTCTGTGCAGGATTTGTCAGATCTATATAAAATGGACTGAGAATGTACTTAATACACTGAACAAAAATATAAACGCAACATTTAAAGTGTTGACCCAATGTTTCATGAGCTGAAATAAAAGATCCCAGACGTTTTCCATATGCACAGATACAATTTTTTTTTACATCCCTGTTAGTGAGCATTTATCGTTTGCCAAGGTACGCCATCCACCTGACATGTCTGATATATCGAGAAGCTTATTAAACAGCATGACCATTACATAGGTGAACCCTGTGCTGGGGACAATAAAAGGCCACTAAAATATGCAGTTTTGACACACAACACAATGCCACAGATGTCTCCAGTTTTGAGGTAGCGTACAATTGGCATGCTGACTGCAGGAATGTCCACCGGAGCTGTTGCCAGAGAACTGAATGTTCATTTCTCTACCATAAGCCACCTCCAACGTCATTTTTGAGAATTTGGCAGTACGTCCAACCGGCCTCACAACCGCAGACCACGTATGGCGTCGTTGTTTGGGCAAGCAGTTTGCTGATGTCAAAGTTGTGAACAGAGTTCCCCATGGTGGCAGTGGGGTTATGGTATGGGCAGGCATAAGCATCGGACAACAAAGGCAATTGGATTTTATCGATGGCAATTTGAATGCACAGAGATACAGTGACGAGATCCTGAGGCCCATTGTCGTGCCTTTCGTCCGCCGCTATCACCTCATGTTTTAGAATGATAATGCACAGCCCCATGTTGCAAGGATCTTTACACAATTCATGGCAGCTGAAAATGTCCCAGTTCTTCCATGGCCTACATACTCACAGATGTGTCACCCATTGAGCATGTTTGGGATGCTCTGGATCGATGTGTACGACAGCGTGTTCCAGGTCCCGCCAATATCCAGCAACTTCGCACAGCCATTGAAGAGGAGTGGGACAACGTTCCACCGGCCACAATGAACAGCTTGATTAACTATATGTGAAGGAGATGCAAACGGTGGCCACACCAGATACTGACTGGTTTTCTGATCCACGCCCCTACCTTTTTTTAAAGGTATCTATGACCAACAGATGCATATCTGCATTCCCAGTCAAGTGAAATCTATAGATTAGGACCTAATGAATCTATTTCATTTGACTGATTTCCTTATATGAACTGTAACTCAGTAAAATCTTTGAAATTGTTGCATGTTGCGTTTATATTTTTTGTTCAGCGTAAGTAGGCATATGGTGTGTGTGTGTGTGTGTGTGTCTGTGGATGTTGTGAGCATTTGTCATGATTCAGACTCACCTTTTCCTTACGCACACATAATTCAATACCATGTGATGTGAGGCGTCTGGCCCTGGAATGCTGCTAAGGAATACCACTAATGGCTGTTGATGTCATCCCCAGTGGAACAGACCACACCCATACACACAGTCTTGTACAGCTAACCTT
The DNA here is from genome assembly GCF_045679555.1 of Salvelinus alpinus. Taxonomy (NCBI): domain Eukaryota; kingdom Metazoa; phylum Chordata; class Actinopteri; order Salmoniformes; family Salmonidae; genus Salvelinus; species Salvelinus alpinus. The sequence continues at coordinate 7,698,295 of NC_092097.1, read as the reverse complement.
GTGGGGACACACAATTCAGTCCCATTCAAAATCTTATTTTGCCTAACCCTAAACCTAACCTGTACCCCAACCCTAACCTTAGCCCTAGCTCCTAACACTAACCCTAAAACTAACCCTAGTTCCTAAATCTAATTCTAACCCTAACACTAATTCTAACATGAACCCTAAACCTACAAATAGCATTTGACCTTGTGGGGACTAACAAAATGTCCCCAATGGATCAAATTTTTGTCTGTTTACTATTCTTACATAAGTATAGTTAAACAAACAAACACACACACACACACACACACACACACACACACACACACACACACACACACACACACACACACACACACACACACACACACACACACACACACACACACACACACACACACACACACACACACACACACACACACACACACACACACACACACACACACACACACACACACACACACACACACACACATCTCACTGTACTTCTTCTGAACTTCTGAAATAATCTCAATGTCAACTGTGATTATGGGAGGGATGGACTGAAATAGCAACCTGTGGTAACACAACATCTACTGTATTGCAGAGGCAAGCTATGCTGCTTCAAGCATAAACTGAATCTACCAAACATTAGGAACACCTTCCTAATATTGAGTTGCACCCCCTTTTGCCCCCAGAACAGCCTCAATTCGTTGGGACATGGACCCAATAAGGTGTTGAAAGCATTCCACAGCGATGCTGCCCCTGTTGACTTCAATGCTTCCCAAGTTATCTAGATGTCCTTTGGGTGGTGGACCATTCTTGATACACACGGGAAACTGTTGAGCGTGAAAAACCCAGCAGTATTGCAGTTCACACAAACCGGTGTGCCTGCCACCTACTACGATACCTCGTTCAAAGGCACTTAAATCTTTTGTCTTGCCTATTCACCCTCTGAATGGAACACATACACAATCCATGTCTCAATTGTCTCGAGGCTTAAAAAATCATTCTTTAACTTGTCTCCTCCCCTTCATCTACACTGATTGAAGTGGATTTAACAAGTGACATCAATAAGGGATCATAGCTTGCACCTGGATTCACCTGGTCAGTCTATGGCATTGAAAGAGCACGTGTTCCTCATGTTTTGTAGTCTCAGTGTATACTTTCTAAGATGTTCCCTCAAGGGCAAACTAAACTGTATGCTTCATCTACTTATGTCTGAAAATGTCATTTCTGAATGTTTGTGGCAAACAAGGTGCTACTAAAGTGTATAATTTGTATAACGGATGAAGGTCTCCATTAGCCTCTCTGACTGCCACGTCTCAGTGATGCTCACCGCCACACCCTGTGTGTCCGGGCCAATGTGGACTCTGGTTTGGGCCGTCTGGTCCAGAGACACGCTCCAGTGGTAGTCTTTCCACCCCGACAAACCCAGAGTCTGGACACGTGTTTGCCTTGGAACCTTCAATCTGTTTGGCATGTGGTGTTTTTCATGGAACTCTCATAGGATGTGTCCCAAATGGCACCCTATGCGGTGCACCACCGTTGACCAGGGCTCTGGTCAAAAGTAGTGCACTATATAGGGAATAGGGGTCATTTGAAACACATCCATAGACTTCTCATTGACCAGCTAGAATAGCTCGGGTTACAAATCAGAGAATTTGTGGTGGTGAGGTGAAGTGAAAGATGTTTATGTATAACCCAGTCTTAGACATTACCCCCTCAATATAATAACATGGTAGTATATGGAAATATCTGCTGCAGAAGAGATAGCAGCTTAGGAATGGGTGTGTGGATTCATCCGAGAATGGTGTGTTCTATCACATCCAACCCATCTTATTATGGACTTGAGCGGAGACGGCCTAGTTCTCCAGGCACACCTCCGGATGGGGCATGTTATATGCCCATAACGCAGTCTGACAGTTGATCCGACTGTCGAGATCTTGCCAGCGTGACGATGAAGAGGAAGACCTGATAGTAGGATTGCTGAATGCATAAATTCCTTATGAACTGTAGCATCGCTCAAAGAGAAACTCTGGGGCAATGATTCAGGACAACCAGGGAGAGTCTCATCCACCTCTACCTGCACAGAGAGGATCATATGTTTAAATTGGAAGTGCACGAACTGAATCTCACTGCCACTGCACCTTCTAAGGTGAACTAGCTGCAGAACGGCAGGTATTCAATTTCCAGTGCTCCTTAACTTGTACTATTCTGTATTCTACTGACCTACTTGTCAGCCCACATACAGGTCTGTAGGCTAAGCAACACAGAACGATGGTCCCACGCCTACACTCTCTGCAGCATCAATGCTCACTGCACTCACTGCACTACAGCATCATCCATCACTGCAGTAACAGTAAGAGTTCAATTGAGAACTGTGTCAGTTACATAACATGTTGACTGCAGTGGTCTTGCTTGTTTTTGTGGGATGTCACAGGGTTGGTTGGCACTGGCAGGGTGTACTTTCTCTGCTCTGACTACTGCTTTTAAAGTTTGGCCATTTTGGATTTGGCAAGTCTTCTTTTAAAACAGACTGTTTGTGATTAAGCGGAAAATAAATGTGTGGAAAACGAGTCGAACGACAACGAACAAGGTCATTGGTGTCTCTAAATTCAGTTTAAGTTAGATAACTGAAATAATAACATCTCTACCTTTCCATGCTTAGTGGATTGAGGGATACGTAGTTGACCGAGGCTGCATTTATGCTCTGTAGGAGAGACCTCTGAAAGTCTGTGTCATCATTGGACATGTGTTGCTGCCCTGTAAACTGCCCTGCAGCATGAGCTCAGCTGGGTGGCAGTGATATCATCATCACGGCCCAGGGCTGGATAGATTAGACCTTTAAAGTGACTAGTAAGGAATAAATTCCCCTTCTTAACTCACCCTCCCAAAGCCTACAGTGGCTATGGCAGACAAAGTTCCAGGACTTATCCAACATATGCTGTGGGAGCTTAGATTTCCACTCAGTATTTAGTGTTTAAAATGGATTAAAACCCTTTTAATCATGAACTAATTAGCTGCGATAACTGCTTAGATAGACATGTGCTTCTCTATATGGCTGAATGTTGTGGCGACAATGTTTCAACAGCAAAATGAATGACATGTCAGGAAGCATAGTTGCAGCTCTCGTTTATATTGGTGACTCTACTTGCCAGTTTCAGCCAATCTATACAATCTATACTACTATGAACTTGGATTAGCTAACACAACGTGCCATGGGAACACAGGCGTGATGGTTGCTGATAAAGGGCCTCTGTACGCCTATGTAGATATTCCATAACAACATCTGCCATTTCCAGCTACAACAGTCATTTACAACATTAACAATGTCTACACTGTATTTCTGATCAATTTGATGTTATTTCAATGGACAAAAGATGTGCTTTTCTCTAAAAAACAAGGACATTTCTAAGTGACCCCAAACTTTTGAATGGTAGTGTAGATTTGATTAGTTTATTAGTCACGCGCACAGGGTGGCATATGTAATTGCAGGGTACAGTGAAATTCGTAAGCTCAGAGCTCCAACAGTGCAGGAAGGGGACAGGGGGAGAAGGAGCTGCCTAGTGGTGGCTATTCAAAAACGTCATGTTTTTGCCATGATGCTCCTATACTGCCCGCGTCTGAGTGATGGAAGTAGAGGGAACAGGCTGTGGTATTTGATGATCTTCTTGACTTTCCTCAACAGCTGGTGCTATAAGTGTCCTGGAGGGCAGGCAGTGTGCACCCAATGGTGCGTTCGGCTGAGCGTACCACCCTTTGGGGAGCCTGCCACATACGCCTCATGTACGACCCGCTGAATTGCTCCTCCAGCTTGTCCCCATACTTCTCTCGCCATCCTGATTGATCCGAGTAGGTCGTATTTGTACTGTGTAACCATACAACTGCCGTGTTTATAAGCAGCATCTCTCTGCCATCAATCCATGGTTTTTGATTCGGTTAAGTTTTGAAAGACGCCATCGGTATCACATAACCTATGTATTTTTTGATGAATTTGGTGACTGAGTCGGCGTCTTCATTGACGTTACCACCAGAGGCGCCAGTCTTGGAGCATGGATTCTGATTGTTGTACAGACCTGACCACCGGAACTTCCCTCTTGAGTCTTTCTTAGTAGGCGGGGAGGAGCAAAATGGAGTTGTGCGTACACAAACGCATGCACACACACACATGCAGACACACACACATTCCTTCAGGAGAGTGCCTGCTGCGTAGCTGCCGTAATTGCATTAGAATGTATGACGGATTGAGGAGTGAGCTTGACTAGCTTGAGTGAATGAGGGACAATTGGATTAGTAGCGATCTGTTCTGGGAAACGGAAGGGCTGGCACCCTGGTCTCCCAGTGTCTGTTATCTAGGTGGCAGTGATGGGAACACTGGGACACAGCTGTGGACGGGTGGTCCTGGTGATACACGTTGGCCTGTCCTGTCTGAAACACTGACCTCTTGAGTCTCATGGCATGTCTCTTTTTCGCCTCTTGTGGATTTAGATGTATTGTCTGCTATGTCTTATCCACAGCACAGAGCGAATGGACAGAGTTGTTTAACATTTTTCTATTTTACAGTATTGGAAATAATTATCTTAAATAAAACACATAAAATACAGTGCATTCAGAAAGTTTTCAGACCACTTTACTTTTTCCAAATGTTGTTGTGTTACAGCCTTACTCTAAAATGGATTACATTTACATTTTTCCTCGTCAATCTACACACAATACCCCATAACAAACAAGGAAAAACAGGTTTTTAGACATTTATGCAAATGTTTTAAAAATAAAAATACTGAAATATCACATTTATATAAGTATTTAGACCCTTTACTCAGTACTTTGTTGAAGCAGCTTTGGCAGCGATTACAGCCTCAAGTCTTCCTGGGTATGACGCTAACAAGTGTGGCACACCTTTATTTAGGGAGTTTCTCCCATTCTTCTCTGCAGATTTTCTCAAGCTCTGTCAGGTTGGATGGGCAGCGTTGCTGCACAGCTATTTTCAGGTCTCTCCAGAGAGGTTAGATCAGGTTAAAGTCCGGGCTCTGGCTGGGCCAATCAAGGACATTCAGAGACTTGACCCAAAGCCCCTCCTGCGTTGTCTTGGCTGTGTGCTTAGGGTCGTTGTCCTGTTGGAAGGTGAACCTTTGCCCCAGTCTGAGGTCCTGAGCGCTCTGGAGCATGTTTTCATCAAGGATTTATCTGTACTTTGCTCTGTCCATCTTTCCCTCCATCCTGACTAGTCTCCCAGTCCCTGCTGCTGAAAAGCATCCCCACAGCATGATGCTGCCACCACCGTGCTTCACCGTAGGGATGGTGCCAGGTTTCCTCCAGATGTGACACTTGGCATTCAGGCCAAACAGTTCAATATTGGTTTCATCAGACCAGATAATATTGTTTCTCATGGTCTGACAGTCTTTAGGTGCCTTTTGGCAAATTCCAAGCCGGCTGTCATGTGCCTTTTACTGAGGAGTGGCTTCCGTCTGGCCACTCTACCATAAAGACCTGACTGAGTGCTGCAGAGTGCTGCAGAGATGGTTGTCCTTCTGGAAGGTTCTCCCATCGCCACAGAGGAATTCTGTAGCTCTGTCAGAGTGGCCATCGGGTTCTTGGTCACCTCCCTGATCAAGGTCCTTCTCCCTCGATTACTCACCCGGGGGGCAAGCTCTAGGAAGAGTCTTGGTGGTTCCTAACTTCTTCCATTTAAGAATAATGGAGACCACTGTGTTCTTGGGGACCTTCAATGCTGCAGAATTGTTTTGGTACCCTTACCCTTACCCAGTACCCTTACCCTGTCTCAGCGCTCTACCCACAATTCCTTCGACCTCAAGGGTTGGTTTTTGCTCTGACATGCACAGTCAATAGAATTTACCACAGGTGGACTCCAACCAAGTTGTAGAAACATCTCAAGGATGATCTTTGGAAACAGGATGCACCTGAGCTCAATTTTGAGTCTCATAACAAAGGGTCTGAATACTTATGTAAATAAGGTATTTCTGTTTTTTATTTTTAATACATTTTCACAAAATTCAAAAAACCTGTTTTCGCTTTGTCATTATGGGACATTGTGTGTAGATTGATGAGGATTTTTGTTGTTGTTGTAATACATTTTTGAATAAGGCTGTAATGTAACAAAATGTGGAAAAAGTCAAGGGCTCTGAATATTTTCCGAATGCACTGTACATTCAACAATATAGGTATCTCCTGAAAATGCAAGTTGTATCTCAAAAAGGCTAACCTGGTTAAGTACAACAACAAAAGTATGCACAGGTACGCTCCAAGCTCTTCCTGTGTTTGCAGGCAGACAAACTGAATTATTGTATTAATCCTATTATAGGCCTAGCTATTTATTGGTTAGTAAACATAAGGAATATTAATCAGATTCCAGATCCCGTTTCATCATTTTGAGCTTTATCGGTAAATCCTCATCATGATTACTGAACAGCAGAACAATAGATGCCAATGATCCTATTACAGTAAAATTAGACCAGAATTATGATAATTGGTTGATAAGTATGTGAAAACACACCGTAGGCACTTCTTTCTTTTAGACAAGCTCATTTTCCAATCACGCTAGCGATGGTTATCGTGAGACAGAGATGTTAAAGGGATGGAGGAAGCTGATGCCTTTCTGCTGGAGGCCATGTCGAAAGATAAAGCAGAGCTGTGAGTCGTCCTGGAGACACAGCGTCTCAGCCCGCCCAACCACTGCCTTCTCACTGGGGGCCTTGAGCCAAATGTAAGGCGAGACACAGTGTCGTGATGCTTCCGCCTCTGACCCCCCCCCCCCCCCCCCTCCACCCCCACACACCTGTCTGTCTGTGTGTGGGGGCGAGTGTGTGTCACTGTGTGTTGCCTTGTGTGTGTGGGTGGATGTTGGTTTGTGTGTCAGCGTCTGACTATGTGTACGCGCATGTGTTTGTGCATGCATGTGTGTTTGCGTGTCCCCCCAGTCTCTGGGACTCTGATCACAATTTAGGAAATGGATCAAGACAGGCCTTATATAACACACGGCCTTTGTGTTATATAACGCTAGTAGACAATGTCATTATGAAGTGGTGCTCGCCTATCGCCTAGTGGTCAGCTCTAGTGGGCAGTTAGGGGTGACTCGGAAAAGTATCAATGGGAAAGATGTTGTTAATTCAGTTTTATCAACGGACTGAATTGCTGTGACACGCTCATCATTATGGTGTAAAACTCAGCTTTGCTTGAAACTGAAATTCACAGTTTGACAACTTTGTTCAGACTGCTGCCACAGATGTCACTTGATCAACTGATTGTAATGTAGAATTCGATTGATACAAGCTGATTGGGTCAGTGTGGGTTGGATTTTTCCTGTATTTCGGAATCGGTGTCGTCAGTCAAGTGGTAGTTTCCTGTATCGGTCCATTTCAAACGACGGGATTAGCTATTGAAATGAAGAAGAGCTACAAGCAACTGGTCGAAAGCAGACATGTTGTTTGTCAGACGGTGTACAGTTGACAATTTTCCAGGATGCTTGTTTATTAGTATTAGCCACTTTCATGGGTGATTTCTAAACATTTTGATCACAAGAGAGCAAAAAATGAAGACCACTACACTTTTCAAATATCACATTGGGAATATAAAACCATGGGAAGTTATTTCTAATGACACACTTTTCAATCCAGTTTATCTTCAAGATCTGAATGACTGTTTGGAAATCCAGGACATTATCACCCTCATCTGAATATCACCTCACAATAGTTTATTTGTCTTTTTTTATATTCTGTTTAGTTTTTCCATATGAATTTCAACAAGACTTAATCAATAGCAGTACAAGTCTTAGGTTCAACATGAAGAGATGCAGGCAGAACTAGCCTTGAAATGTCCTCAGCTTTGGGTAGTAAGACAAGGCCCTGAATGTTACGGTCACTCTGCAACCAGCAATTCAAAATGCATTTTTCCTTGTGTGTTTTAGAGAGAACATTGAGTAATTCTATTGGAAGTTGATTTGTATATTTAAAAACCATCCCACTTGGCACACACTGGTTGGAAACAACGTTGTTTCCACATCATTTCAATGACATTCTGTTGAGCCAATGTGGAATAGATGTTCCACATTGCCACTGGGCACAGATTGACATCTGTGCCCAGTGGGATGGTTCAATACAGGCTGCTTGTAGGTAGGTTTACTGGGCTGGGGCAGTAATGTTGGCTGTGTGGTTTGATGTTTGCCTGTTGGAAGGTGCTGTGCTGAATGTCAAATTCAAACAGTGACGGACCATGACCTCAGGGGATAGCTTGGCATGATGTCACACAAACATATGAGTCACTGTATGTGTGTGTGTTGGTGTGATGAGTATGGAATTTGGGCGTGTGAGAGAGATTGAGTAAGAGCGAATGACAGTGAGGGGAGGGGGTTAGTACAGAGGGGAAAAACATTAAAGATAAACATGCTGTTACAATATATTCAAGCCTCGTTCTTAGCTCTTCCATTGGCTCATTTGTGTCCAGCATCCTCTGACCCACACTCACACACTCTCTTTAACGCAACACGTGGCTCTTAAATTGCATTCAACTGCATTATAGGTTTATCCCATTGCAGTGGTTAGCAGTTGGTATGGAACACTGACATATGCAGGACTGCTTAGGACTTATAGAGGAATTACTCTGCCTCGCGTGGAACAGGAAGTCTGCACTTAGGTAAGAAAATAACTGTACTTTCTATTTCAGCCTATTGAGCTATTTTCAGATCAGATTCATATTACTGTTTTACAATTTTACAAATTCTACTATATGTCAAAAATAGTAAACTCTCTGTTTTACTCCTTTGCTTTTACCCTTCGTAGGAGATGTGTCACTCCACTGTCATTAATGCCAAACAGATTCATTTGTGTGTGTGTGTGTGTGTGTGTGTGTGTGTGTGTGTGTGTGTGTGTGTGTGTGTGTGTGTGTGTGTGTGTGTGTGTGTGTGTGTGTGTGTGTGTGTGTGTGTGTGTGTGTGTGTGTGTGTGTGTGTGTGTGTGTGTGTGTGTGTGTGTGTGTGTGTGTGTGTGTGTGTGTGTGTGTGTGTGTGTACGTACGCGCGCGTGCATGTATGTGGCAACATCTGCTGCTCTCCTACAAGGCCTGTATACACTAAAATACCTGCTCGTCGAACATCTCATTCCAAAATCAGGATCATTAATATGGAGTTGGTCCCCCTTTTGCTGCTATAACAGACTCCACTCTTCTGGGAAGGCTTTCCACTAGATGTTGGAACATTGCTGCGTTGACTTGCTTCCATTCAGCCACAAGAGAATTAATGAAGTCGGGCACTGATGTTGGGCGATTAGGCCAGGCTCGCAGTCAGCGTTCCAATTCATCCCAAAGGTGTTCGATGGGGTTGAGGTCAGGGCTCTGTGCAGGCCAGTCAAGTTCTTCCACACCGATCTCGACAAACCATTTCTGTATGGACCTCGCTTAGTGCACGGGTGCATTGTCATGCTGAAAAAGGAGGTAGCCTAGTAGTAAGAGGGTTGGACTAGTAACCGAAAGGTTGCAAGATCGAATCCCCGAGCTGACAAGATACAAATCTGTCATTCTGCCCCTAAACAAGGCAGTTCCTAGGCCGTCATTAAAAATATGAATTTGTTCTTTTCTGACTTGCCTAGATAAATAAAGGTACAAAAATATATATATAATAAAAAGGGCCTTCCCCAAACTATTTCCACAAAGTTGGAAGCACAGAATCGTCTAGAATGTCATTGTACGCTGTATCGTTAAGATTTCCTTTCACTGGAACTCATGAAGCTCCTGATGAACAGTGTTGTGCTGACATTGCTTCCAGAGACAGTTTGGAACCTGGTGGTGAGTGTTGCAATCGAGGACAGAAGATTTTTTATGCGCTGCGTGCTTCAGCACTCGTTCTGTGAGCTTGTGTGGACTACCACTTTGTGGCTGAGCCGTTGCTGCTCCTAGACGTTTCCACTTCACAATAACAGCACTTACAGTTGACCGGTGCAGCTCTAGCAGTGCAGAAATTTGACCAAAAAAAAAGTTAGCATCCTATGACGGTGCCACGTTGAAAGTCACTGAGGTCTTCAGTAAGGCCATTTTACTGACAATGTTTGTCTATGAAGATTGCATGGCTGTGTGCTCAATTTTATACACTTGTCAGCAACGGGTGTGGCTAAAATAGCCGAATCCACTCATTTGAAGGGGTGTCCACATACTTTTGTATATATTGTGTGTGTGTGTGTATATGAGCTGTTCTGTCGTCAGTATTGTGGAATAATTCTAATGTTAAGGTAAAATTGGAAAGGGAGAACGCTGATCCGAGAGCAGTGCTATCTTTCCTTCGATCCTATCAGTATCAACACATGCCTCAACGACACACCTAGCGAACGTTCTCTCAGCGCGGTGTTTTAGGGAAACGCATGTTACATCTTCGGCCGTCGTATGAAAGATGCATCTTTAAAACACTCCTAAGCCTAAATTCCATCCCTATCGGGAAACTTGGCCCTGTTCTGTTTATCTCCACTCCAGTGATTACTGAGTGGTTAATCTGGAACAGAGACACGGTGCCATGTGTTGTGCAAATAGGGCTAAAACATCTACAAGTCCAATTATACACTTCACTGAGTATCTTAGAAGTGATTGCCTCTGGCAAGCTAATGTGCAGCTGTAGCACACCACGTCAACAAGTCCCCCACGGTACAAATAGCTGGTGCTGGTTTGTTGTGATATGAGGGTGGTAGATAGGGGCTGGGTGTTGATGGGGAGGCCATGGTTAGCTAAGCCCAGGGAGGAGGAGTGGTGGAGCATGTCCAAGGAACCAGAGCAGACGTTGGGGTGGGGTGCTGCTGGCACCACCTTAAAGGGCCGGCGGTCCTGCTAAGTGTGCCAAACGGTGTCAGTCGGTCACTGACTCTCCCAGCATGCAGTTCACTGGAGGGGAGAGCATAATGTTGGAATATGTTTGTGGCAAAGCTGCTTCAACCTAAACAAGTAATATTGATGATATAGATGATTCTAACAAAATTATATTTTAATTGACTTTCATGACACTCCAATCTTACCCACATCCCCGTCTCTGTTTAAATGATATTTGAAGGGAAAATACAGTAAATCTATAGACTGTAACTCTCTCTCTCTCTCTCTCTCTCTCTCTCTCTCTCTCTCTCTCTCTCTCTCTCTCTCTCTCTCTCTCTCTCTCTCTCAATTCAATTCAATTCAATTCAAGGGGCTTTATTGGCATGGGAAACATGTGTTAACATTGCCAAAGCAAGTGAGGTAGATAATACACAAAAGTGAAATAAACAATACAAATTAACAGTAAACATTACACATACAGAAGTTTCAAAACAAGAAAGACATTACAAATGTCATATTATATATATACAGTGTTGTAACAATGTACAAATGGTTAAAGCACACAAGTTAAAATAAATAAGCATAAATATGGGTTGTATTTACAATGGTGTTTGTTCTTCACTGGTTGCCCTTTTCTTGTGGCAACAGGTCACAAATCTTGCTGCTGTGATGGCACACTGTGGAATTTCACCCAGTAGATATGGGAGTTTATCAAAATTGGATTTGTTTTCAAATTCTTTGTGGATCTGTGTAATCTGAGGGAAATATGTCTCTCTAATATGGTCATACATTGGGCAGGAGGTTAGGAAGTGCAGCTCAGTTTCCACCTCATTTTGTGGGCAGTGAGCACATAGCCTGTCTTCTCTTGAGAGCCATGTCTGCCTACGGCGGCCTTTCTCAATAGCAAGGCTATGCTCACTGAGTCTGTACATAGTCAAAGCTTTCCTTAAGTTTGGGTCAGTCACAGTGGTCAGGTATTCTGCCACTGTGTACTCTCTGTTTAGGGCCAAATAGCATTCTAGTTTGCTCTGTTTTTTTGTTAATTCTTTCCAATGTGTCAAGTAATTATCTTTTTGTTTTCTCATGATTTGGTTGGGTCTAATTGTGCTGTTGTCCTGGGGCTCTGTGGGGTGTGTTTGTGTTTGTGAACAGAGCCCTAGGACCAGCTTGCTTAGGGGACTCTTCTCCAGGTTCATCTCTCTGTAGGTGATGGCTTTGTTATGGAAGGTTTGGGAATCGCTTCCTTTTAGGTGGTTGTAGAATTTAACGGCTCTTTTCTGGATTTTGATAATTAGTGGGTATCGGCCTAATTCTGCTCTGCATGCATTATTTGGTGTTCTACGTTGTACACGGAGGATATTTTTGCAGAATTCTGCATGCAGAGTCTCAATTTGGTGTTTGTCCCATTTTGTGAAATCTTGGTTGGTGAGCGGACCCCAGACCTCACAACCATAAAGGGCAATGGGCTCTATGACTGATTCAAGTATTTTTAGCCAGATCCTAATTGGTATGTTGAAATTTATGTTCCTTTTGATGGCATAGAAGGCCCTTCTTGCCTTGTCTCTCAGATCGTTCACAGCTCTGTGGAAGCTACCTGTGGTGCTGATGTTTAGGCCGAGGTATGTATAGTTTTTTGTGTGCTCTAGGGCAACGGTGTCTAGATGGAATTTGTGGTCCTGGCGACTGGACCTTTTTTGGAACACCATTATTTTGGTCTTACTGAGATTCACTGTCAGGGCCCAGGTCTGACAGAATCTGTGCAGAAGATCTAGGTGCTGTTGTAGGCCCTCCTTGGTTGGTGACAGAAGCACCAGATCATCAGCAAACAGTAGACATTTGACTTCGGATTCTAGTAGGGTGAGACCGGGTGCTGCAGACTGTTCTAATGCTCGCGCCAATTCATTGATATATATGTTGAAGAGGGTGGGGCTTAAGCTGCATCCCTGTCTCACCCCACGACCCTGTGAGAAGAAATGTGTGTGTCTTTTGCCAATTTTAACCGCACACTTGTTGTTTGTGTACATGGATTTTATAATGTCGTATGTTTTACCCCCAACACCACTTTCCATCAATTTGTATAGCAGACCCTCATGCCAAATTGAGTCGAAGGCTTTTTTGAAATCAACAAAGCATGAGAAGACTTTGCCTTTGTTTTGGTTTGTTTGGTTGTCAATTAGGGTGTGTAGGGTGAATACATGGTCTGTTGTACGGTAATTTGGTAAAAAGCCAATTTGACATTTGCTCAGTACATTGTTTTCATTGAGGAAATGTACGAGTCTGCTGTTAATGATAATGCAGAGTATTTTCCCAAGGTTACTGTTGACGCATATTCCACGGTAGTTATTGGGGTCAAATTTGTCTCCACTTTTGTGGATTGGGGTGATCAGTCCTTGGTTCCAAATATTGGGGAAGATGCCAGAGCTAAGGACGATGTTAAAGAGTTTTAATATAGCCAATTGGAATTTGTTGTCTGTATATTTGATCATTTCATTAAGGATACCATCAACACCACAGGCCTTTTTGGGTTGGAGGGTTTTTATTTTGTCCTGTAACTCATTCAAGGTAATTGGAGAATCCAGTGGGTTCTGGTAGTCTTTAATAGTTGATTCAAGGATTTGTATTTGATCATGTATATGTTTTTGCTCTTTAATCTTTGTTATAGAGCCAAAAAGATTGGAGAAGTGGTTTACCCATACATCTCCATTTTGGATAGATAATTCTTCGTGTTGTTGTTTGTTTAGTGTTTTCCAATTTTCCCAGAATTGGTTAGAGTCTATGGATTCTTCAATTACATTGAGCTGATTTCTGACGTGCTGTTCCTTCTTTTTCCGTAGTGTATTTCTGTATTGTTTTAGTGATTCACCATAGTGAAGGCGTAGACTCAGGTTTTCCGGGTCTCTATGTTTTTGGTTGGACAGGTTTCTCAATTTATTTCTTAGATTTTTGCATTCTTTATCAAACCATTTGTCATTGTTGTTCATTTTCTTCGGTTTTCTATTTGAGATTTTTAGATTTGATAGGGAAGCTGAGAGGTCAAAAATACTGTTAAGATTTTCTACTGCCAAGTTTACACCTTCACTATTGCAGTGGAACGTTTTACCCAGGAAGTTGTCTAAAAGGGATTGAATTTGCTGTTGCCTAATTGTTTTTTGGTAGGTTTCCAAACTGCATTCCTTCCATCTATAGCATTTCTTAATGTTACTCAGTTCCTTTGGCTTTGATGCCTCATGATTGAGTATTGCTCTGTTCAAGTAGACTGTGATTTTGCTGTGGTCTGATAGGGGTGTCAGTGGGCTGACTGTGAACGCTCTGAGAGACTCTGGGTTGAGGTCAGTGATAAAGTAGTCTACAGTGCTACTGCCAAGAGATGAGCTATAGGTGTACCTACCATAGGAGTCCCCTCGAAGCCTACCATTGACTATGTACATACCCAGCGTGCGACAGAGCTGCAGGAGTTGTGACCCGTTTTTGTTGGTTATGTTGTCATAGTTGTGCCTAGGTGGGCATATGGGGGAGGGAATGCTGTCACCTCCAGGTAGGTGTTTGTCCCCCTGTGTGCTGAGGGTGTCAGGTTCCTGTCCAGTTCTGGCATTTAGGTCGCCACAGACTAATACATGTCCCTGGGCCTGGAAATGATTGATTTCCCCCTCCAGGATGGAGAAGCTGTCTTCATTAAAGTATGGGGATTCTAGTGGGGGGATATAGGTAGCACACAGGAGGACATTTTTCTCTGTTAAGATAATTTCCTTTTGAATTTCTAGCCAAATGTAAAATGTTCCTGTTTTGATTAATTTAATGGAGTGAGTTAGGTCTGCTCTATACCAAATTAGCATTCCCCCTGAGTCCCTTCCCTGTTTCACACCTGGTAGTTTGGTGGATGGGACTACCAGCTCTCTGTAACCTAGAGGGCAACCAGTGGGTCCGTCTCCTCTATACCATGTTTCTTGCAGGATGACAATGTCTGCATTACCGATTTCTTTGGTGAAGTCCGGGTTCCTGCTCTTTAGGCCAAAGGCAGATGACCTCAGACCTTGGATATTCCAGGATGATATAGTGAAGGCTTTTTGTTCCATAAAGTGTCCAATGTTGTTGGTCGGGGTTTGGCCTCAGGCCAGTAAGTGTGAGCAGAGCCTGCTGAGCATCTGGTACATGCCGTTGGCTTGGGCGAGTGTAAGAGTGGGGGTTGGGCCTGTTTGCCCGCTCACTACCTGGGCGTATGTGTGACTTCCATGTTGATGCCCTCTTTGCGGGGGTGGGGTGCATGGGGTGGGCAGGAGTGGCATGGGTCTGATCTGAGGGGGCCTAAATTGGGTGTGGGCATGGTTGATGTGGGGGGGGTGTGTAGGTCCAGGGGGGGGTCCTGGAGGTCTTGGAGGGTGTCTCGCTGGTCTGGGTGGGGTGTCTATTGATCTGTTGCTCCTGTGTGAAGTGTTGGGGCTTCGTTTGAGAGCGATGTCCTTTAGAGTCCGGGCAAAGGTGGGCACTGCTGCCTTGTAGAGGTGGACCTGGTCATAGAGGCTGTTCAAGTCCAGGGTGGAGTGGTGGGCCAGAAAAACATTTGGTTTTGAGGCACAGTCACGGGAAATGCTTGCGTTTACCCGCTGTATTGTAGCAGGGTGGAAGTCTTTTCGTGGTAGCAGGGTGGAGATGACCACTTGTGCGTTGGGGAAAGTAGAAGAAGCTTTTTCAATCACTCCCTTCAGTGCTGTGGCCACCCTTTCCTGCTGTGCTCTCAGGTCGTTTGTGCCTGTGTGTATTATTATGTGGCTAGGTGAGCCTAGTTTGTCCTCAGACAGAAGGTCTAGGGCGCGCTGGGTGTTTGGACACCAGAGTTTAGACACACTGTGTTTGGGAAAAAGTTTTTTTTCTTCTATATATTTCCCATTTGAGTCCATAAGAAGGACAATCTGTGTCTTGTGTTTGTCCTCAGTGGGTGTGGGGGGGTTGTCAGGAGGGCTATCAGGGTGGCTGACAGGGGGGGTGCTCAGAGGGGGTGAGAGCTGCTGGGCTTGGGGTTTTTCTTTTGTCTGTTCTGTTGTGATGTCGTTTCTATGGTCAGGGTCTGGTGTGGACTGTTCTGCTGTGGTGTCGAGACTTTTGTCGGGTGCTGAGGTGGGCTGTTCTGCTGGCGTCTCTGTGGGGATGGCCACCTCCCTAGTGGGTTGTTCTCTGTCACATGCCATCCCCCTCAACCTCTCCTCCAGCAGTCTGATCCTCTCCTCCATCCCCTTCTCCCTCTCCTCCTGTAGTCTGATCCTCTCCTCCATCCCCTTCTCCCTCTCCTCCTGTAGTCTGATCCTCTCCTCCATCCCCCTCTCCCTCTCCTCCTGTAGTCTGATCCTCTCCTCTAGTGCTCTGTTCTTCTCCTGCTCCTGCTCTTTCTCCTGTTGATGTTGTCTCACCACTGTCCATAGTGCAGATATGTCTTTCTCCACCTCCAGCTCTCCAGGTCTGGTTAAGGGGGTGTTGTTGTGCTGGACTGTTGTCTGGGTCTGTGCTGACTGGAGTGTGATCACCTGCTGTTCCAGCTCCACCTGCCTTACCTCCAGCTGGGTGAATTTATCCTTCATTTCAATGAGGGAGAAGTACTCTGTACTGGGAGGTTGACTGTCTGCTGAGGGTTGCTCGTCTGTGGGGTTATATGGTGAAGAGGTTTGGTCTGACCCACTTGGGGTGGGGGTATCTTTATCAAGGGAGAGCTTCTCCTGCTGGGCTAATTCTTTGATTAGGTGAAAGTCCAGCTGAAACTGTTTGTGGTTGCCCTGTACCAATACTGTTCCAGACTTATAGAGATTTATATTAGCTGACTCCTCGTCCTCATTGTCAAGAATCCTGAGTTTCCACCCCTCGTTAACCCCCCCTCTCTTAACAGAGGGGTAGTGTGCTAATATAGCACTGTGCCATGCCTGGGGATGGTTTGTGTGGAAGATAAGGTTGCTGATGTTCCCATTTTTGTAATAGTCAGCAAAAAGTGTCTCTTGATTTTCCATAAGGAGCTTCATTTTGTGATCTTTTCTTGTCTTGTCATTTTTTACATGCACAGGGTACTGTATTTTAATTACCTCTGAACAGCAGGAGGGAGCTTCTAAGGCCTCTCCATTTGGTTGGGGTAGACTATTCGACTCTCCTGCCATTGTTGGGCTAATGGGCTTTGACACCTCTCACTTGACACTTAAGTGCTAGTTGAAG
This sequence comes from Salvelinus alpinus, assembly GCF_045679555.1. Taxonomy (NCBI): domain Eukaryota; kingdom Metazoa; phylum Chordata; class Actinopteri; order Salmoniformes; family Salmonidae; genus Salvelinus; species Salvelinus alpinus. The sequence goes on along the minus strand of NC_092097.1, from coordinate 7,681,339 downwards.
CTGTATCAAGCTTGGCAGAATTATATTACTATTCAGTCCTTATAAAGTAGTGTCATGTATTTTTCTTCTTGGCTTTTGGAAATCAAATATAGTTTCAGACTAAACATTACTCACTCAGTTCCAGGTTGGGTGGTGTTCTCAGGTTTCTGTTGTTTTCCAGAGGATTTGCTGAATATAATAATTAATCCTTGGTAGATGTGAACCTTCCAGGTGATTCCGTAAATCCGTCCAAAATCAGGTTGTAGGTTTTGAGTTTTGATTTGAAGTGAAGGTTATGTTGTAGAGGGTAGCATCCTGTATGGGTTCCTGACAAAAAATCCAAGTTTATCTAACTCTAAATTTATCTTTTTTAAAGAAAATGCTGAAAAATGCAGGAGCGCATCTGATCGTGACCCACCTCTCTCTCTCTCTCTCTCTCTCTCTCTCTCTCTCTCTCTCTCTCTGTCAGACAGACAGCCTGGTATGCACATCTGTTGTCCAGTATACAGTGGAACAAATGTTACAGTAAGCATGCTGTGTCTTCCGTCTCCTACGGATTGCAAGAATACGATCCCCTGTATAACTTCTTATTTCAGACAGACACATGCATGTGTTCTCCCTAGTCTCCCACAAAGCAGGACCACACACATCAAGCTTTAAAACAATCCTCAATTTGTTTCAGATTGATTCCATATAATATGTACAGTAAGCTAGCTACCGATATTTGCACGTCTGGAAGTAAAAGAACATGAAAAAGGCAACAACTTAGAATCAATCAATTGTAACATGACAACAGTTTTGACAATTTTCATATACAAATGGAAATGAACGCTTACAGTTTTTCTCAATCGCATACAAGCAATTTTTGGATCTGTGTTGAAAAGTATCTATATCAGAACAGCAATGATCAAATGCTCAAATAGGCCTACAGAACTTCTGATCATTTTCTTGCCTTAGTACCAGACTTGCTGTCACGTTCCTGACCTGTTTTCCTTTGTCTTGTATTTATTTTAGTTGGTCAGGGCGTGAGTTGGGTGGGTTGGTCTATGGTTGATTTTCTATGTTGGGATTTGGTGTTCGGCCTGGTATGATTCTCAATCAGAGACAGCTGTCAATCGTTGTCCCTGATTGAGAATCATACTTAGGCAGCCTGGGTTTCACTTGTGTTTGGTGGGTGTATGTTCCTGTGACTGTGTTTGGGCCACACAGGACTGTTTCGGGTTTGTCACGTTTTGTATTTTGAAGTGTTTTGTTGATTTTTCATTAAATAATGAACACTAACTACTCTGCATCTTGGTCCGATCCATGCTCCTCCTCGTCTGAGGAGGAGAACGACTACGACAGCCGTTACACTTGCATATCTTAGACCTTTTGCAAAAACATTTTACCAGATGTCATCAGTTAATACAAAATCCACTGTATAGTGTTTTGTTCACAGAATATTAAAACATTGCTTTCATCAGAAGAGAAATGTGTGCAATTGTGTTCACTGTTTCCGGCAATCAGTAAATACTACTAACTCACCCCATCAGTGCCATACCATGTACAATATATGGAAAGATCAAGGCAAAGAGGAACGTCTAATCGTTATGATTTTTTACAATATTGTGGACATGCAGGGAACGATGTTGGGTTACTACTCCAACATTTTGACCTTCCATTATAGAGCTTTGCTTTGGTGTGAATTGAGGCCTGTACATTCATTTCAGTTGTGTTCCTCCTTTGTATTCACCTTTCCTTTTTTTCTATTGTGGATTGTGTTTCTGTGCTCCAATGGAAAGTCTACAAAACTATGAGCAAACCAGCCTTTGCGTTGAATACATGGAATTGGATTGGGATGGTACTGATGACAGAATCCTCCACCCAAAGTGATTATTTTTTTAATAAAAAATTGTTTATCAGGATTAATATTTGACGTGTATGATATTGTTTGGTCAATGAGAGTAATTTCCCATAATTCTGCACTTTGGTAAAGTTGTACTCCTAATTTTGATCATCATGATTTAGTGACTGCAAAGAAAAAAAATGCATTGATCTACTAGGGTTTTTAAAAGACAGACTAACTTTCTGTTTTGTCTGCTTGCACTCAAGAGATAAGTATTGTTGCGTGAATGTTTTTGCAGGAAGTCGTGTTCATTCATATTCAAAATTTTGACTGTATATGTCGATGTATTTATGTTTTGAGAAGGTAGCTACATTTTCAAAACGCGAAAACCCACAGAGTTTTGTGTCTGTGGACTCTGTTTTGAAAATCCACAACAATTGTTCCATAAAATTGTTGTAGGCGATTGAGAAAAAGTGTAAATATGAAATACGGAGAGCGGTGTGTCATTTATTTATTCTTTTTCTTTCAGAAATTGACCCAGTGATCTTCATTGACCATGAGCGGCGGTGTGAACATTAAGAACCTGTCCCAGGCCCAACCAGGCTCAGGTCTGGTTTCTGGTATCCCCCTACCCCGGAGCATGATCCCCCTCTCCAGACTGGACCCCAAACACCAAGGGGGCAGCGGCCTCCCTAACTCCACAGCACAGTTTCAGCTCAGCGCCAAAACGCATCCCTCCTCCTCCTCCACCTTTTCAAATGAGCTGCAGAGAGGTGCAGCTTTGAAGAGCCACCTGCTGCAGCAGAGGGGTGGTATCTGTTCCCCTTGTCCCCCCTCCCGAGCCTCCTATGCCCCAGAGAGAGGCACAGGCAGCCGGTCAGCCTACAGCAGCCCCCAGGTCCCCAAGAGGCAAGCTCCACCACCACGCTCCAAGGACACTCTTGACCTCCGCAGCAGCAGCGCGCTATCTCAGAAGGCTTTGCGAGAACTTCACGTCAGGAGAAACGCCAACAGGAACTGGGCCTCAGGCGGGGTTTGTGACAGAAGTCTGGATGACAATGGAGACGCACAGGATGCCTTGTGCAAGCTCTCTGGTGGTGATGTCCACTCAGGCCAAAGCCGGGGCAGATTCTTCCACACTAAAGCAGGGAATGGGAACCTGATCACCTCTGTGTTGACGACCGCCCTTACATGCCAGGAGCGTAGGGAACCGGGAAAGCTCTCCAGCCAAGGCATGGGCGCGTCTGAGAGAGATATGTCCACCAACAAACCCAGAGAGTCCCATCTGAGCCAGGGTGGTGGTGATGGCAGTCAGACAGTCAGTGTGCCACGCCGAGGGATTGAGCCAGCCCAAGTCAACATGGCCACTGTGGCACCTTTCACGTTCAGGTGATGGCAGTGTTTCACATTTTTTGACTGATAACATCACCGTTACTCTACTGTACCCTCACTGGCAGTATGTCTGGAATGCATTCAAGACAGGCTTTATAATATATTTTATTATGGTGTAGTGAAACAATTGAAGTCTAAACATGTATTTGTTCTGCATATTAATTAGGTGCATTTCCCTCACAAAGCTGACTTCTGTATTCAAGTCATATAATTAGGCGTATTGCCTGTGCATAACGTTGTATCATTCTGTGAAGTGACGGTCATGCTGTGTGTGTAGGTTGCAGGCCCAGGATGGTGATGCCTCTTCTCTGGAGGACCTGAGTGACTGCTCCTCTGACTCCATGGAGGTGTGCTGTGATGACCTGGGTGAGTCACATTCATTCACTGCATGTCTTGCCCCATTCACATTACAGTATATTATGGTAGGCCAATTGGATTTGAAGGTAAAGTATTCTGCTACACTTGGAGTCCAACCAAGAATAAATGAAATGATAAATGAAAACAAACAGGTTTTGTTGAGTAAATTCAACTTCCATTAAACATCTCTTGGACATCCTTTTTTTTTGGACAATTTATTGAAGATACTGTATGTCTGTGGGTTTTACTGCCCCTGTCCTACACCACTAGGATTAAGGCTTAGGTGTTACATAAATCTTCAGACACAGGGTTTGGTACCAAATCTAGTCCTCCTGCTGTAGATGGTTATCGGAGCAGGCTTTATGGGTATTTTTTGTCGTTTTCAGACACTTATCTGCGTCTAAAGGCTTGGCATCATCCCACAATTCCCCCCTGACATATGTATCTGCTCTGATCTGGAGTTCTCATCTGGGCCTTGAAGGCCACATGTATAAAGAAACAGACTTAACTTTGGACATGATTTTGCAGCTCTGCGAAAATTATACCAGGAATAGTAGAACATATGGTGAGCATATGTTAGGTATTATTGTAATTAGGTATCCTTAACCCATAGGATTTAGGATTTGATTTAGAATTTTAAGATCCCTTGAAGTATCAAGCAAATATTTAAATACGTTATTTGATAAAACATTTTTGGGGCGCCTTACTGCTATTAGCCCACACAAACGCATTGAACAACAGATTCACTACATGGAACAACAGATAGTCCACCCCAAAAAAATCTAAAGGATGTTTGTGTCTGTCCTATATATCTGAGTGATAACAGAAAGATCAGGAAACATTTGTAAAAATGTTTGGTTTTTTACATGTATTTAACCTTGTGTTTTTGGCACTAGCATGTATGTGTCTTCTGTTTCCCTCTATGACACTCACAGGCAGTGCAGGAGACGTTAGAAGGGACTGTGACAAAATCACATCTGAAAGCAATGCAGATCAACACGCACACACACACACACATTACCAGATGATCCCAATAACTTTCTGATGTAGTTGAGTCACTACAAGCCATAAATCCTTCAGACTAACATTTTGGCATATCTAGATGTGTTATTTAGTTCATTTATTGAAGTAATGGCAGTAAGACCTAATTCAAACTCTTCATCCAATTTTTTTTTTCTTCACATTTGTTTCTAATACCCCCAGGTGTCCTAAATAGAGAATCAAATAGCCTGATTGTCCATGTTATTACTAGCTTAAAACAATTCTGGGTTAAGGAAGTAGTATGTGTTTTGAATTTTAAAAAAGCTATGGTTCCTGTCACAGGCAAGTTATGGACCTAAACTCAAACACTCATGAAAACATGAAAACGTTTGTCTTTATCAAAGAATGCAATTTTGGCCATACAAATGTTTTCATATAAGTTATTGAACGATTTTTATTTTTAACACAAAAACACCATCTCAGTGGCCTTGTGGTTAAAGTGTCTTCCCTGAGACTGGAAGGTTGGGAGTTCGACCCCCAGTCGAGTTCACAAAAGACTGTTTGGCACTCAGCATTAAGGAGATGGATTGGGGTTAACCTTTCTAGCCCCGGCGTTCCGCTAGCGGAACTCCTCCCACATTCCACTGAAAAGGCAGAGATTCAAAAAATATTCATTTGAAATATTTAACTTTCACACTTTAACAAGTCGAATACAGCTAATGAAAGATACACATCTTGTGAATCCAGCCAACATGTCCGATTTTTTAAATGTTTTACAGGGAAAACACAATATATATTTGTTAGCTCACCAACAAATAGAAAAAAGCACAGACATTTTTCACAGCACAGGTAGCATGCACAAAATCAACCAAACTAACCTAGAACAAACCAAAGAAACCAAGAAACAACTTCATCAGATGACAGTCTTATAACATGTTATACAATAAATCTATGTTTTGTTCGAAAAATGTGCATATTTCAGGTATAAATCATAGTTTACATTGCGGCTACAATCAGAAATTGCACCGAAAGCAGCCAGAATAATTACAGACACCAACGTTACATACCGAAATACTCATCATAAAACATTTCTGAAAAATACATGGTGTATAGCAAATGAAAGACAAAGATCTTGTGAATACAGCCAATATTTCCGATTTTAAGTGTTTTACAGCGAAAACACAATATAGCATTATATTAGCTTACTACAATAGCCTACCACACTACCGCATTCATTCATCAAGGCACGTTAGCGATAGCAATAGGCACGTTAGCGTTAGCGAATAAACCAGCAAAAGATATTAAATTTCACTAACCTTCATAAACCTTCCTCAGATGACAGTCCTATAACATCAGGTTATACATACACTTATGTTTTGTTCGAAAATGTGCATATTTAGAGCTGAAATCCGTGGTTATACAATGTGCTAACGTAGCATCTTTTTCCCAGAATGTGCGGATATTTCTATTAGACTCTCACCTATTCTGACCAAATAGCTATTCATAAACATTACAAAAAAATACATGTTGTATAGGAAATGATAGATCCATTAGTTCTTAATGCAATCGCAGTGTTAGAATTCTAAAAATATCTTCATTACGACATAAGACTTAGTTATGGTAAGGGAATAACCAAAACCTGAGCGCAAAGCTACTAGTACACAGTTCGACAGATATATGAAATAGCATCATAAAATGGTTCCTACTTTTGCTGATCTTCCATCAGAATGTTGTACAAGGGGTCCTTTGTCCAGAACCGTCGTTGTTTGGATTCAGAACGTCCTCTTTCCCTCTTGAATTAGCAAGCACACTGGCCAGGTGGTGCTAACCTCTCCTTCGTGAACAAACGCAAACGACGCAACACGCCTAACGTCCCGAAAAAATATCAATATTCTAATAAAACTATATTGAAAAAACATACTTTACGATGATATTGTGACATGTATCAAATAAAATCAAAGCCGGAGATAGTATTCGCCCATAACGACAGCTTTCCAGTAGGCAATAACAGGTCCCACCACGCGCCTTGCAGAGAACACAAAATGGGGGACACGTCGTTCCAAGAGGGTTTATTCAACCTCAGACCGAGATAATCAACTCCTTTCTCCTCTCACTTCCTCTTGACATCTAGGGGAAGGTGTATGACGTGCACGTATAGTCATACGTATCATGCCCATTTATAGGCAGACACTTGAACACAGCATCGATTTCAGACTTTCCACTTCCTGGTCAGAAAGTGTGCTGCCAAATGAGTTGTGTTTTACCCACAGACAAAATTCAAACGGTTTTAGAAACTAGAGAGTGTTTTCTATCCAATAGTAATAATAATATGCATATTGTACGAGCAGGAATTGAGTACGAGGCCGTTTAAATTGGGTACGATTTTCCCCCAAAGTGAAAACGGCGCCCTCTGGTCCTCATCATTAAGGCTCTGGTGCCTTCAGAAAGTACTCATACCCTTTGACTTACTCCAAATATTGTTGTGTTTCAGCCTGAATACAATATAGATTTTTTTTAAATGCACCAATCTACACAAATAACCCAATAATGACAAAGTGAAAACAGGTTTTTAGAATTTCTTTGAAAATGTATTGAAAATAAAATCCAGAAATATCTCAAGTATTCACACCGCTGAATCAATACATGTTAGAATTACCTTTGACAGTGATGCAGTTGTGAGTCTTTCTGGGTAAGTCTCTAAGAGCTTTGCACACCTGGATTGTACAATATTTGCACATTATGCTTTTAAAAATTCTTCAAGCTCTGTTAAGATGGTTGTTGATCATTGCTAGACAGCCATTTTCATGTTTTGCCATAGATTTCCAGGCCGATTTAAGTCAAAACTGTAACTAGGCCACTCAGGAACAATCAATGTTGCAACTCCAGTGTATAGTTGGCCTTATGTTATAATGTAGGTTTTTGTCCTGCTGAAAGGTGAACCTGTCTCCCAGTGTCTGGCACGTTTTCCTCTAGGATTTTGCCTGTGCTTTTATCAACAACAAAAAATAAATAATCCTAGTCCTTGCTGAGGACAAGCATACCCATTACATGATGCAGCCACCACCATGCTTAAAAATATGAAGAGTGGTACTCAGTGATGTGTTGTATTTGCCACAAACATAACGCTTTGTATTCAAGTTAATATCTTTGCCAAATTTTTAGGTAATTTAGGTTAGTATTGTGGAGTAACTACAATGTTGTTGATCCATCCTTAGTTTTCTCCTATCACAGCCATTTCTTTCCTCTCTGGCAACTGAGTTAGGAAGGATGCCTGTATCTTTGGAGTTACTGGATGTATTCATACACCATCCAAAGAGTAATTAATACATTTACCATGCTCAAAAGGATATTTAATGTCTGCTTTTTTTTACTCATCTACCAATAGGTGCCCTTCTTTGCGAGGCATTGGAAAACCTCCCTGTTCTTTGTGGTTGAATCTGTGTTTGAAATTCACTGCTCGACTGAGGGACCTTACAGATAATTCTATGTGTGTAGTACAGAGATGAGGTATTCATTCACAAATCATGTTTAACACTATTGCACACAGAGTCCATGCAACTTATTATGCAACTTGTTATGCACAATATTTACTCCTGAACTTATTTAGGTTGCCATAACAAAGGGGTTGAATACTTATTGACTAAAGATACTTCAGCTTTACATTTTTATTCTATGTAAAAATATCTAAAAACAAAATTCCACATTGATATTATGGGGTATTGTGTGTAGGCCAGTAACACAATCTCAATTTAATCAATTTAAAATTCAGTTTGTAACAGAACACAATGTGTAAAAAGTCAAGGGGTGTGAATACTTTCTGAAAGCACTGTACATCAAGTAGCTTCACACTACATAAACAGAAGATACTGTAGGCTCCTGCCCCTATAGGCCATTCTTTCTCAGGCAGGGGGTGGCAGGTAGCCTAGTGGTTAGATAATTAGACTAGTAACTGAAAGGTTGAAAGATCGAATCCCTGAGCTAACAAGTTTTTTTTTTTTATCGGTAATTCTTCCCCTGAACAAGGCAGTTAACCCAGTGTTCCTAGGCTGTCATTGAAAATAAGAATTGTTTCTTAACTGACTTGCCTAGTTAAATAAAGGTCAAATAAAAATTACTTGTCCAAGACTACTTACTTAATGGAAGCCTGGGCCATGTTATGAATAAACAATATTTATTGCCCATAGTTACAGACAACAGAAATTAGTCTTTTGAAAGTAGTCAAAAGTTTAGAACTTGGTCCCATATTCCTAGCACGCAATGATTATGTCAAGCTTGTGACTCTAAAAACTTGTTGGATGCATTTGCTGTTTTGTTTGTGTTTCAGATCATTTTGTGCCCAATAGAAATGAATGGTAAATAACGTACTGTCATTTTGGAGTCACTTTTATTGTAAATAAGAATAGAATGTTTCTTAACACTTCTACATTATTGTGGATGCTACCATGATTACAGATAGTCCTGAATAAATCGTGAATTATGGCGAGTGAGAACGTTAGACGCACAAATATCAAACCCCCAGGCCATGCTAACTTCTCACCATTACAATAACATGGGGAGTTATTCTATCACCAGTACTCAATGACAGGTTAAAAATCAGGCTAAAACAAGGATTAAAAGATCAAAACGTTAAGAGCATAAACTCTTTCAAACACACTCTCCTCTATCCTTGCGTCCAACTGCTTCTCTACACATATACACCTGTATTTCTATCAACTCAAATTGGTGGGAGGGGCCTACATTATACAATTAGCCAATCCTGATTCTACACACATTCCTCACACGTTCAATTACCACACTTAACTGCTGCAGGTGAAATGGTTGAAAAACATGCAAATTGGTCCCTTGGCAGACCACTCCCTACTCTTCCCTAAACATCAGACTGTTACCATGGTTACTCCATTGATTTTCAATCTAACCAAAGTTGCCCTAATAAAGATGCAATAGTCTTTACAAGCCAGAATGTTGAATAACATATTTACACTTACTTTACTGGCTCCACATGCTGTTGGTCTTTTTGGCGGTAGGAGTGGGGTATCCACAGGAAAGTGGTGTTTACCTAACTTTGCAGCACCTCAAGGTTATGTCGCTTATATTTTCAATCTTGACGCATTGCACCTGATTCACAATATGTAAGCAATAGCCGAATGTCACCGAACGTAGTCGCTGAAGCACGTTTCCTCGCAAACAGCTGAAAGTGTTCGCCGTTCAGTCTGTGGCTTAGGTTAGGCTCGGCCATATTGTGTAAGTGTTTGTCACGTGCGAATATTCATCAGTATGGAAAATAAAAAACGGAAATACAAACTGATATACAGACCTGCGTACTGAAGGTCGCGTTGATAACACTTCCCTGTTATCAGATTACCTCTGACATAGAGCCAAAATCAGCGGACAACAGGCAAAGTACGTTGAAATGAAGTTTGTTCAACATTCGGACTTGTATTGGGACTGTTCGGGAATGCTGAGCCTACATGTTAGAGACGAGTGTGTATGTATTTCACTCTCGGATTCTAAAAGATGGCATGCCAACCCCAACAGCTCCCCCTCTGCATTCGGCGCAGATTACCTTGGGTTCCCGAGCTGAAGCATCTCAGTAGGCCCTGGGCTGCCTCCCTCCGGAGCCCCTGGAAGTGTCCCCTTGGTCCCTCTGACGTCCATCAATAAAGCTGCGGCAGCGGCTGTTCCCATGGCTCACTTCAGCATGGGGGATTCCCGAACCACTTCCCCATTTGGGCTCCAGCCACGCCCCACCACCCGGCGAAACGCCTCCAGGTTTTCATCCAGTTGCTCACCGCCTGTCGTTAAGCCTGTTCCACTCCCATCGTTTAAAACACTGTTCCATAAAACCTTTGTCTTCTTAAAAAGTTCAAATCATGGGTCTTCTCGTTGTAGCTAGGGAAATCATCCCACTTCTGACACCATGTGTGACGAAGTTGGCATTTACCTCGTGCACATAAAAAAAGTTTCTTTAAGTCTGGACTAGTTTTACTTCAAACATTTGTATGTATTGTCAATAAATACCCCAATGGATTAAAATCAGGCTAAGAGCTAAAAGCAAGTATTAAAAGTACAAAAAGGTAAAAGTAAGTATTAAAAGTACAAAAAGGTAAGAGCATAAAATCTAGCAAAGATATGCTCTCCGTTCTCCTCTATCCTTCTGCTTTTGCTTCTATGATATCATGGCGGTCCGCAAACAATCGTTTAAAGTGCACGCCACCACCTTATCTGCTGGAACGTACGATCAATCAAAATCAGCCTAATTCTGTACTACCGTAATAAAAACAAAAAATCTAAACCAAATAAATCCATAACTTCTACCGCACCCTCCCTCCTCCCACAAAAAACCCTCCCAAACCCATCCATTTTTTCCTATATCATGGTAAAACACTCCACCCTTAGAATTGTTCAGCATGTCAACAACCATTTCAACAGTAACATCTGTTACCCCCAATATCTCTTTTGCTGGCTCCACAATAACCTTCAAGCTGGCATTTCTACTTTCCACAACCCGAGTCGTACTGATAACCCTACCAAAATAAAAGCTATGAAGTCAACTTTATTCATTAGCAAAGTGCCCTTCGACACTGCACATTCATAACCACAAGATTTCTGAACAGGCCCCCAAACCATGCCAGGGCCATCATAAGGGCCCCAACAGTATGTCCACTTACTACAGGTGCATCCATGTAAACTCCATCAGTCCGCACTGTAGTTCTACCAATCTGTTTTACGGCCTTTGCATACGATACATCATGACTGATCCTATGTCTCTGAGCCTCTCTAGCCTCTCTCTGTACCTGGCATCCACCAAATGCTGCACCGTGTTCCACCCCACAATTACAGCACTTAACCTTCACATTGCTTCCACATTCATCGTAATCATGTGCACCTCCACACTTGGTACATATTTTTTTCCCCTTTACACTGAGCAGTTACATGTCCCATTCCTTGGCATTTAAAACACTGCAGTGTATATGGGACAAATTCTCTAACATTGAAGCTAATGAATCCTATCTGTACTTTTCCCAGCAAGACTTTCTCAAAACCTCAGCATGACTGATAAGCTTTCACTTCTTTGACCCTCTTTCCTACTGATCAGCCTTTTGGCCCCAATCACTCTGCCTCCCTTCACATTTTCTTTAATATCATCTGTGGACATAGATATTGGGACCCCAGTGATGACTCACATCCATCTCCACCCTTAGGATTACACACTCGTGTATAAGCACCAGGGACATGGCTTTTAATCTTCTTCCCATTAAGCTTTTCCATTTTCAGAATATTCTCTTGCTGAGCCTGGCTACCACACAATATTAACAATCTACCATTTCCAATGAACCAAGCTAATTTGACTTCACCTACCTCTTTCTCTACGGCGATAGTTAGTCGGACAGGGTGTAAGTGAGGCCCTGTGGTCTCATCAAATACTATCACCACTTTCCTCTCCAACACATCATTACTCTTGCTTCCTACCATGGCCCTCTTCATGGTTTCTTTACTAGACCCTCCACTGCTTTCTGTATCATGATCTCTCTTCTTCCTATGTCTTTGAACCTCATCCTCCCGCTCCATACCATCAGAACTGACACCCAGACTGTTTGCATTCCAGCACAGCTGTTGCTTCACCAACTTTTTCTCAATTTCTCCCGCACTACTCGCCGCCATTTCCGACCTCCAACCCTCAGCTAGCTTTATTCCTTGTCTTCTCTTTCCTTCTACAACAACTTTCTGTCTTTCCTTGTTTACTAACTGTATGTGTCATTCGATCAAGCGTCCGGATTGACTGTTTGCATAGGTTGTTTGGTGGTGGAACAGGAAACGGGGCGGTGATTCGATGATGTCAACGTCAGTCAAGGTAGCTAGTCCCGCCTCCCTCAATACTCCCTTCAGGGGGTTTTTCCGCTGTGAACTCCTGAAGTCCCAGATACTTTTCAGCTGCAGCCACAATGATGACCAACTTCTTTCATTTCTTTGATACTTGTGCCGTACAGTTAACAGATAGTAATAATAATTTATTACATTTGTAATGATCTCTTCATTATACAGAATAATCTCGCAGTTGCAATGACCGCTACAAAATCCACCTTTTTAACCCATAGCATATCCGCTTCTCTTGCTTGGCACACATTCATGGGCTGCGGTTCATCCGCGACCATATCTTCAACACTGTCACTTTCTTTCTCAACTCTTTTGGTTGCCTCTACATAGGAGATCTGATGGACCATCCTGACTTTTGCCACCTCAACTTCCTTCAACATTACAGGGCACTCCAAGAACTCTAACCCTCAACTACCATCGACGCCCCGGAGATGACTCCCTTTTCAAGCGCCCTGCTCCGAAGTTCAAAACACGACACGTTGGATGTCAAGATTCTTGTAATTCCCACTGCACTTTCTCTCTGTTCCTCAGAAATACAATCAATCAGAACAAGCCCACTTCTGGTCACTCAAATTAACTCCACTTTTCCCAGCGCCCGTTTCACCTTCCTCGAGACCTCATACGTGTCTCCCAGATATTCATCCTTATCCAAAAAACTCATCCAAACAGGACACAAATCCTTGCCTGCATTACACTTACCATCCACTTCAATTTGAGACCACTTCCTTTTTGTTCTATTTCTCGACGCAACTGTTTTCCATTAATCATCTCCAACCTTACTCAACGCACTTCTTCTTTCTAACTCAGCAACAGTAGCGGCGCGTGGGTAAAATCACTGGGGAAGCCAAGCCCCCCAACCTATGTGTTGTGATAATTGCGTTGCTTGCTGAAACAATAAGAAGACACAGTGGCAGAATAAATTCAACCCCATCTTTGTTTTAACACAAAACCGGATAGCAACTTCTGTCCAGTGAAGTCCACAAAGCATATTGCATTACAGTTACAGACAGTTACCTGACCTACAGCATGGTCAAGCAAGTTAATGTTTCCAACATTTTCGGAAACAACTATTGATTTAGAACCACAGAGTTATCGCAAAGTTGCAAATAAAACAGTAGCTGCCACCACTATTCCAGCACCATTTCAACAACATCAAATCACCTCTGTTTAGTCTATTACAGTGACAACTAAAAGATAGCAAAAACAATTAAGTCCAATCAACGTAAGCTAAATAGCATATGATGTGGCCGTCCATGGTTCTGATTTCTGTGTGCGTGTTTCCATGTGTGTGTGTGTGTGTGTGTGCGTGCATGTTCGTACAAGTAGAAAAACATGTTGACTCACCCTACTTGTAGAGAAACGCTAATGCCATCCTCCTCTCTTTCATGTTGACGAAATTATCTATCACTCTGTCATACAGTATACACTTTTATTTTTTGTTGTCCTCGGCTACCTGGCTAAAATGCATGCTCGCTAGCCTAACTTCCATTCATGGTCAACGTTAGCTAGTTAACATTAGTCTTCAACATCTAGCTGCATATTGAACTTCCATACTCTCAGGCCAGAGGCACAACAATGTATGAATTAATGGTTGGATCCGAATCGTCGTTATAATCATTGGCCAATACAGAGAATTAAGTAAAACCAAAAGTCCAAATCTCTATATCCTTCCATGACTAATTTAGGAAAGTCTCAATTTTAGCTAGCTAGCTAACCACCGGAGGACAACAACACAACGAGATGCAACAATTCAAGTTTCTATCAATGACGTATGCTCTGAATTGGATTGGATAGGAGTGATGCCAAAATACAAGCTGGCTTCCCTTAACACTTTTTTTTGGTGCGCCAAGACCATTCACAGTTGAGCTCGCTCAGATTAGCTCAACGCTGATTGGCACATTTTTTATACTTTTTTTATCAAGAGAGGCCAAATGTTCGCTGGCTTTCCTTACCAATGCTAAGCATTAGACATATGGCTTACATGTGGAGAGACAGAGGGGTGCTGTTTCGCTCACTCGGATGATTTCTCCTGTGAGATACTTTCAGCATCTTGCGAATTGAAGGAAAATGATGAAACACAGAGAAACAAAAGATAAATTATTTTATGATTTTAAAAAAAAGATCTTGGTCAATTTTTGGGGAAGCCTCGCTTCTCTTGGCCTCCATGAATACACGCCACTGCTTAACAAAATCAATTTATGCCATCGCCAACTTCCCAGCAGGACAGTCCCGCCCCCACTGACCATCTCCCACAAACACATATACACCTGTATTCAATCAACTCAAATTGGTGGGGCCTACAATACACAATTAGCTAATCCTGATTCTACACACATACCTCACACATTCAATTGACACACTTAACTGCTGCAGGTGAAATGATAGAAAAATATTCAAACTATAACAGGATATGAAATACGACTGAAAACAAGGCCCTTTAACAAACACTAAACACATTTACATTCACACACATAATACGGAATGTTCAGTCTTTGGTGAGGATGTTTCACCATTCCAACAGACCGCCACCAAAATGTGTCCTAATGTTCAAATTACGACTATGTGGTTTTTCCATGTTCCTTTTCAACATAAATCTATTTGAATTCCACTCTGCTTAGAATCAATCCTTGCCCCAGATCATGTTTTGACAGATGATTCAACCATGATTAGCTACATTACATTACGATCTGATTGGCTAAAATGGGGTTCCAAGCCATCGACAATTCCCTGTAATCTGCACTGTCTGATGTAGCCTCGTCAATCACTGAAGTAGTTCCAGTTTTCAAAATATCAATGCGCCAACTCTGAGCCCTGACCAAAACAAAACATGGCAGAAAATGTATCTCACCTCCGATCCATAACCAGTGGTAACCACAAACTTTAATGAAGGTTATGTTAAAATGAAAAGATTATTGTTAAACTTGGCTCATGGCTGCAACACATTTTGTAACACAGACAGACCATAGTATGCATATCACTCACCTTAAGATTCTGCAAAAAAGACATCTCTGCATAAACTAATTAGTTCTAGCTAGGTAGTAAAGTTTACCCTCGTCGGTCGTGCATTTAGAATGCATCCAATTTCAGTTTGTTAGGTTGTTGGTTTGTTTTCTTGTAACTTCATAGCAAGTAGGTTGCTGCCTGGCCAGTGAGCATGCACGCTTGCTAACTAACGTTAAGTGAGCCAACCAATCGTCAATCAAGAAGCACGACACAACTTGCTGACAATTTGCCCTGCTACAGTGGCTGGCTAGCCACATACTGTAGGTATAGCAGTCATTGCATTACTAGCTACAGTGCCTTCAGAAAGTATCCACACCCCTTGACTTTTCAAACATTTTGTTGTGTTACAGCCTGAATTTGAAATTGATTACATTTAGATATTGAGTCACTGGCCTAGACACAATACTCTATAATGTCAAAGTGTTTAAGGATTTTGAAATATTTACAGTTGAAGTCGGAAGTTTACATACACTTAGGTTGGAGTCATTAAAACTCGTTTTTCAACCAGTCCACAAATTTCTTGTGAACAAACTATAGTTTTGGCAAGTCGGTTAGGACATCTACTTTGTGCATGACACAAGTCATTTTTCCAACAATTGTTTACAGACAGATTATTTCACTAATAATTCACTGTATCACAATTCCAGTACGTCAGACGTTTACATACACTAAGTTGACTGTACCGTTTAAACAGCTTGGAAAATTCCAGAAGATGATGTCATGGCTCTAGACGCTTCTGATAGGCTAATTGACATAATTTGAGTCAATTGCAGGTGTACGTGTGGCTGTATTTCAAGGCCTACCTTCAAACTCACTGCCTCTTTGATTGACATCATGGGAAAATCAAAAGAAATCAGTCTAGACCTCAGAAAAAAATGGTAGACCTCCACAAGTCTGGTTCATACTTGGGAGCAATTTCCAAACGCCTGAAGGTACCACATTCATCTGTACAAACAATAGTACACAAGTATAAACACCATGGGACAACGCAGCCGTCATACCACTCAGGAAGGAGACGCGTTCTGTCTCCTAGAGATTAACGTACTTTGGTGCGAAAAGTGCAAATCAATCCCAGAACAACAGCAAAGGACCTTGTGAAGATGCTGGAGGAAACAGGTACAAAAGTATCTATATCCACAGTAAAACGAGTCATATATCGACATAACCTGAAAGGCCGCTCAGCAAGGAAGAAGCCACTGCTCCAAAACCACCATAAAAAAGCCAGACTACGGTTTGCAACTGCACATGAGGACAAAGATCGTACTTTTTGGAGAAATGTAATCTGGTCTGATGAAACAAAAACAGAACTGTTTGGCCATAATGACCATCATTATGTTTGGAGGAAAAAGGGGGAGGCTTGCAAGCCGAAGAACATCATCTCAAACGTGAAGCACGGGGGTGGCAGCATCATGTTGTGGGGGTGCTTTGTTGCAGGAGGGACAGGTGCACTACACAAAATAGATGGCATCATGAGGTAGGAAAATGATGTGGATATATTGAAGCAACATCTCAAGACATCAGTCAGGAAGTTAAAGCTTGGTCGCAAATGGGTCTTCCAAATGAACAATGATCGCAAGCATACTTCAAAGTTGTGGCAAAATGGCTTAAGGACAACAAAGTCAAGGTATTGGAGTGGCCATCACAAAGCCCTGACCTCAATCCCATAGAACATTTGTGGGCAGCACTGAAAAAGCATGTGCAAGCAAGGAGGCCTACAAACCTGACTCAGTTACACCAGCTCTGTCAGGAGGAATGGGCCAAAATTCACCCAACTTATTGTGGGAAGCTTGTGGAAGGCTACCCGAAACATTTGACCCAAGTTCTCTCTACTGTTATTCTGACATTTCACATTCTTAAAATAATGTGGTGATCCTAACTGACCTAAAACAGGGATTTTTTACTAGGATTAAATGTCAGGAATTGTGAAAAACTGAGTTTAATTGTATTTGGCTAAGGTGTATGTAAACTTCTGACTTCAACTGTACAAATTAATACAAAATGAACAGCTGAGTCAATAAGTATTCAACAGCCATTGTTATTGCAAGCCTAAATAAGTTCAGGAGTAAAAATGTGCTTAACAAGTCTCATAATTAGTTGCAATAGTCTTTAACATGATTTTTGAATGACTTCCTTATCTCTGTACCCCACATATACAAGTATCTGTAAGGTTCCTCAGTCGAGCAGGGAATTTCAAACACAGATTCAACTACAAAAAACAGGGATGTTTTCCAATGCCTCGCAAAGACGGGCACCTATTGGTAGATTGGTTAAGTTAAGAAAAGCATTGAATATCCCTTTGAGAATGGTGAAGTTAATAATCACACTTTGGATGGTGTATCAATACACCCAGTCACTTCAAAGATACAGGCGTCCTTCCTAACTCAGTTGCCGGAGCGGATGGTGGTGGCTGCATCATATTATGGTTATGCTTGTCATCAACAAGGACCAAGGAGTAAAAATAAATGGAATAGAGCTAAGCACAAGCAAAATCCTAGAGGAAAACCTGGTTCAGTCTGCATTCCAACAGACACTGGCAGACAAATTCACTTTCAGCATGACAATAACCTATAACACAAGGCCAAATATACACCGGAGTTGATTCCAAGACAACTTTGCATGTTCCTGAGTGGCCTAGTTACAGGTTTGACTTAAATCAGCTTCAAAATCTTTGGCAAGACTTGGAAATGACTGTGTAGCAATGATCAACAACCAACTTGACAGAGCTTGAGGAATTTTAAGAAGAATAATGTGCAAATATTGCACAATCCAGGTGTGCAAATCTCTTAGAGACTTACCCAGAAAGACTCACAGCTGTATCGCTGCCAAAGGTGTTTCTAAAATGTGATGGCTGAGGCGTGTAGATACCTATGTACAGTAAATGAGATATTCCTGTATTTAGTTTTTACGTTGTCATTATTGGGCATTGTGTGTTATACGGGTGAGAAAAAAACATGTATTTAATCAATTTTGAATTTATGCTGTAACATAACAAAATGTGGAATAAATAAAGGGGTATGAATACTATCTGAAGGCACTATAGCTAGGAAGATAGAGTTTGTTCTCATTTCTGCTGTCGAGTCTCTGACGAGACTCTGCTGTACTGTAGGTAGCTAGCTAATGTTAGCGCACTAGTTAGCTAGCAAGTGAAGTGACAAGAAGTTTAGCCAGCTTGTGTAACAACCAACAGAGAGGAAGAGGCAGCTAATTGTCCCTGCTACTCAATAGCTGGCTAGCCAAGTGAGTATGTAGCAGTTATGGCATTACTACTAAGGCAGACTGAGGCCAATATTATCGTTCTGTCATCATCGGCATAATGGTACTTCTTGTTGTATGTCGCTTAGTAACATGGCAACAGTCAGAGAAGTAGTGGGGGATACGTTAATGTCAGAAATGAACCACACGGCTGCAACTAGAAACTGCTGGCTTCTTCTTCTCTCACAAATAAAATGTTGCAATCCATTTTTCTTATAAGCACATTAACACACCCCCGACTGTGCGTTGCTAGGTAATTACCGCACACCTCAGCGGTTGAAGTCACTCGGCCTCCAGCCTTCCCACACCACTGAGTTGTGTGTCAATACCCTGACAATGCACAGTCTGGATTGTGTTAATGCTTACATAGGGAAGTGTGTCCAGTTATTACTATGAAATCGGGGCACCAGCCTGTTATCGGTGTCAGGAAAATAACCTCACACTCAACGTCAACAAAACAAAGGAGATGATTGTGGACTTCAGGAAACAGCAGAGGGAGCACCCCCCTATCCACATCGATGGGACAGTAGTGGAGAGGGTAGTAAGTTTTAAGTTCCTCGGCGTACACATCACGGACAAACTGAATTGGTCCACCTCAGGAGGCTGAAGAAATTCGGCTTGTCACCAAAAGCACTCACAAACTTCTACAGATGC
Source organism: Salvelinus alpinus (assembly GCF_045679555.1). Lineage (NCBI taxonomy): Eukaryota > Metazoa > Chordata > Actinopteri > Salmoniformes > Salmonidae > Salvelinus > Salvelinus alpinus. The sequence goes on along the minus strand of NC_092097.1, from coordinate 7,662,021 downwards.
ACAATCGAGAGCATCCTGTCGGGCTGTATCACCGCCTGGTACGGCAACTACTCCGCCCACAACCGTAAGGCTCTCCAGAGGGTAGTGAGGTCTGCACAACGCATCACTGGGGGCAAACTACCTGCCCTCCAGGACACCTACACCACCCGATGTCACAGGAAGTCCATAAAGATCATCAAGGACAACAACCACCCGAGCCACTGCCTGTTCACCCCGCTATCATCCAGAAGGCGAGGTCAGTACAGGTGCATCAAAGCAGGGACCGAGAGACTGAAAAACATCTTCTATCTCAAGGCCATCAGACTGTTAAACAGCCACCACTAACATAGAGTGGCTGCTGCCAACATACTGACTCAACTCCAGCTCACTTTAATAATGGAATTGATGAAAATTTATAAAAAATGTATGACTAGCCACTTTAAACAATGCCACTTAATATAATGTATATGTATATACTGTACTCTATATCATCTACTGCATCTTGCCATCTTTATGTAATACATGTATCACTAGCCACTTTAAGCTATGCACTTTTATGTTTACATACCCTACATTACTCATCTCATATGTATATACTGTACTCTATACCATCTACTACATCTTACCTATGCCGTTCTGTACCATCACTCATTCATATATCTTTATGTACATATTCTTTATCCCTTTACACTTGTGTGTATAAGGTAGTAGTTGTGGAATTGTTAGGTTAGATTACTCGTTGGTTATTACTGCATTGTCGGAACTAGAAGCACAAGCATTTCGCTACACTCGCATTAACATCTGCTAACCATGTGTATGTGACAAATAAAATTTGATTTGATGATTTATTGGACAAAACTGGTCTTCTGAGAAGACCTGACTTATGCGTTAGTTCAACAATAACCTGGTAATATAATTGGTTTATCTGAAGGTATGAGTTCTTTACTAGTCAATTTGAACTCACTTCTTCAAGAGTAAGAAGACAACACAATTCCATTATACATCAATTATAATAAGTAATCAAAATATTTACAAGCATAATGAGAATGATCATGGAAAAGTTTAGGGAACAGGGTGAAAGATACGAAGTAAAGACCTCGATATATCAGAATATTAAGATGTCATACTCAGGGAATGAGCAAAGTCTGTTGCTCAGGCCACATAGACAAACACAAAGGGGAAGATGGCTGTGTATCCTTTCTTGTTCTGAGTTTCCTTGTGATTGTTTCTCTTCTTGTCTCCTCAGGATTGTGTTCCTGGTTGCTCTGTCTTTTGGCTAATTCCTTGAGTTGCGGAGGCTGTGCTCTGACTGTCTTCTTCTTTCCTTGAAGAAGGTTAGCTTAGGCGTCCGTATACATAGGTTCGGTTTGCTCCTAGCAGAGCTCGGTTAGGTGGAGTGAATGTCTGTGCTCTAATACTCCCTTAAAATACCTACACTTGGAAAACAAGAAGCAACAAAATTACTGTTTTTCCCTCTTGAGATAGCAAAAGTACACAACCTCAAAATAGTCTGAATTAATGTTTGAAATTCATATTTTACATTTTGGCAGAGGTCTTAGTCGCACAATTTTACATCTACAGTAACTAATATGTTTGGTGCAGTATTTCTCAAGTGAAAAATGTACATGAAAACTAGTTGTCTGTTGTTGAATGACAACAAACACTTAATTGAATAATCCCTACTGTTGACCAATCACTGACGAAGGGGTGTATACTTCGGCTACCGAACTTCGACTAGCCTCAAGAAAACTTACAAAACATACAAAAACATCACAAAATATTGTCATAATATATACACAAACTTGTTTCTGTCACACGACTGACCTGTTTCATCTGTCTTTGTGCTTGTCTCCACCCCCCTAAAGGTGTCACCCATCTTCCCCATTATCCCCAGTGCATTTATACCTGTGTACTCTGTTTGTCTGTTGCCAATTAGTTTTGTTTTGTCAAGCCTACCAGCATTTTTTCCATGCTCCTGTCTTTCTCTAGTTCCTGTTTTTTAGTTTTCTCTTCGTCCATTCTGCCTGCCCTGACCTTGAGCCTGCTTGCCGTTCTGTACCTTGTCACACCACCCTGGATTACTGACCTCTGTCTGCCCTGACCCTGAGCCTGCCTGCCGTTCCGTACCTTTCGGACTCTGCTCTGGATTACTGACCTCTGCCTGCCCTTGACCTGTCATTTGTCTGACCCCCGTCATTGTAATAAACCTTTGTTACTTCGAAACTGTTTGCATCTGGGTCTTCTCCTGAGCCTTGACAGTTTCGACTGGGAAGCACACAGTAAGCTTAAGTGTGCTAGTGTTTAGGCAATAACTAGCTCTCTAAAGTCTTATGCCTTTTTCTGGGACTAAGGGGCCTTTCGCATCGAATTGGTTTGGAGTGGTTTTTCCCGAACTCTGGTGCATTTACCACCTTAGTTCAGTTTGTTTGGACTGGTGTGAACAATATCTAAACAGCGCACTAAACAACGCACCGTGGTTCACTCAAAAAGAGAACGCAATCCGGACCAACCACAGGAACAGAACCAGAGTCACTCAGTATTATTGGTTGTTTGACCAATGCTCGCAGAATCATAACTTCATATCTTAGAAACATTCTGTGAGTAGAAGAACATTTATGAGTGCATCCGATGAAGATTAGGGGAGATGGGTACCTTGGATACTGATGTAACCTATTCATGTCGCAGGGAAAGGGAAAGGGGGATACCTAGTCAGTTGAACAACTGAATGCCTTCAACTGAAATGTGTCTTCCGCATTTAACCCAACCCCTCTGAATCAGAGACGTGCCTTAATCGACATCCACGTCTTCGGCGCCCGGGGAACAGTGCCTTGCTCAGGTTTTTACCTTGTCAGAGTGGCTATTGCGCTGTTTCCTACCACATGTTGTTGAAAGACCAAAGCAAAAGTAATATGAAGACTGGGACACTCAAGTCCCAATTCCCGTACTGAATAGGTACTTTCTCCCTAAAATGTACTTTACCCCCTGGGTACTATTTCCCTAAAGATACTTTCTCTCCCTTGAGAAGTAGCTGAGCCCAGAGCGGGGCAGAGAGGAGGATAAGAGAGCTCCAGGGATAGATAGAGAGCTTTTCTAGTCCAGGGAGGTCACATGGTATCTTCACCTAGTTGTGAAGGGTTCTTCTTTATGACCCATTGTCTTGCAGGTAGAGAACATCTTCAGGGAGAAGACCTAAAGTTGGTTAAAGTCAAATCAACATAATGTTTTACATTATTCAACATATGACATTAAAACAACACATCGCTACTTTACTAACATTTTGATCACCCCCTGTATTTTTTGGTCAGTCGTGGCAATACGGCGAAATATGATACTGTATATTAACATGCAGTTGTTTTTCAGTAAACAGGTCAGACTGCCAGACACATACAGTATATAGTCTATATTATAATAGTCTACTGTTAATATGCCCAACTCAGCCCCTGTCACTAGTTCTCACTACAGTGACTGCTAACGTACAGTACAGTAAAAGCTTCATTACTCCACCTGTTTGATACATCAGGATCTAGGATCTCCTCCAGCAGTTTGTCACGACTGGAGGGCACTGCTGCTGTCTTGTCAGTACAGCGTTTCATAAATAGACATGTGGGAAAACACGTTTCCCTGACTGTTAAAATCACTCTCAAATCCCGGACAAAAGATGAAAACTGCTTAAAAAAGCCACTCTTAACTCCACTGCCTGTTTTAGTCATATCTTATCGTAGAAAGACAAGTACAGCAGGTGTTTGTACGTTTCGCATCGTCAAATGTTGAATAGGAGCTTTTCGATTTCACAGTGACATGCCTGTGAAAATGTTTAGTAAGAAGTTACTTAATGGTTGACAATTGGAGAATAGTCATTCTGCCATTACTATCCATTTACAAACATTCCTATCTACAACAAACCACAATGTAAACCTACAATTACCACAGGCCTAAGAGGAGAATGCAAAGGTCACTGGTAATGTAATAAAGATAGGGGGGCATTGTGTCCAAGTTTTGTACTGATCAGTACTGTTTAGGAACACCCAATGCACGGATAATGAGAAAAGTACCTCATAAAACTGCATTCACTATAAAAGCCTTCAAAGTAGTCTCTTAATTATCGTGATGACTTAGAGAGGCTGTGGCCGCCCCTCACTTTATTCCTCTGAGAGAGGGTGGTGGAGGTTGCATGGTTGAGTGGTCTTCAGGGCCGAATGGACAGATGCAGGACTGAGGTACCCAGTGATTTGATCTGGGGATCAACTATCGCCTCCTGTCAGGGAGTGCCTCTCGTCCCCCCGGGACAGCCCTGGGGGCCACTTCCAATCTGTCACTGTGTCTCAGACACTATTGATGAGGGAGAGAGGGACGCTCGGGTTATATGTTTATTTCATATGGATAAATGCTCTCTGTGGGACTTCATCAGTGTAATCAGTGTGTGGCTTCATTCGTGAAACAAAACAAGCAAACAAACAATCTTAAGAAAGAAATTATATGTAACTCTGATCTGATTGCTGTTATATCAGCATTGACTGTCGGTAATGACGCTCAGAAGGGGATCTATGCAGCCATGTCTTAAAGGGGGCTGAACGCACCAATTCTGCATGTGTTTTTCTGGTGCTCATTTGGTCTTGGTGGTGTGGTTCGATTTGGGTGTATTATGTTCCCATATCGTACCGTGGCTGTTACTGTTGTTTGTCCTTCTGGAGTAGCAACAACATAGCCACTACCTCTTCTTCAAAGTAGTCCGAATTAATCTAAGATTAATCAAGAAATCTGTTATTAAGTTTGAAGTTTTTATTGAGGAGATCTCCGAGGAGCGCAATTTTACATCTAGCTAAGGTGTTTGGTGCAGTATTTTTCAAATTTAAAAAAAAGTGCATATCTGGGAGTATTTCATAGCGAATCATGTTACAAAACAGGTCGTGGCAGCAGACACGATTCTCTCAAATGTTTTTTTCTTCTATTGTGGCAGTTGGGATGCCAGTGCGTATCGTCTCAATTCTCATTTTGTCCAACACAGTGGCAGACTCGAGTGATCACTATCAAACACATCAACAAGTGGCCACTCCATAAAGGGTTTAGGGGCCAAGTGTTCTTTCAACAGAACATTGGCGACGTGTTGTCTTAAGTAAACAAGTCTAAGGAGCTGCTTAATGGGGGCAGGTTTGTCTCACGGTCAGGTTCTGCTATACGATTGCATAGAGTTCAAACAGCAAGGGCATGTGGGCATGATTGTATTCCAAACCCAACCCCTGTGTAAATCGTGACGACCTCAGTTACATAAATCTTAACTCTGTTTTTGGAAAATACTGACTTTATGACCAATATTATCCTACTTGCACTTTTTAGCACATTTTTCCACTGGAATAAATGTTTCTGACTAATATCAATGCCACATAGGCCATTTTTAACAAGATACGTATTTTTTTGCATTCAGTTGCTCATTAAGAATTACTTCTGTTGAAACAACCTGTAAACATTTTGACATTTTTGGTCGGTTTGTCCAGGAACAATATAGTGGAATATTTTACTCTAAAAATAGTATTATTTCTGTGGCATAAGACAAAATGCTCCCACATTAAAACAAGGAGGTAAGATAATCACTTTACTGAGATTGGAAACGAGCAAGATGGATTAGCAGTTTGCTTCAGCCTTCCTCTACAGGTTTCCAGCCCATTGAGCTCAGCAGGAATGCACTAATATTCAGCATATAGGGAAGGTTGGGGAGGGAAAAAACACAGAATATTGTTTAATTCAGGTTTTTGCAATATCGTGGACCCTCAGTCTCGTATTCCGCTCAGCAAAATTATTTAAATAGTGTTTTAAACAAGATGTATTTTTATGGTAGGATATCAATGATCACTCTGCTTTTCTTTGACCACACACGCACACGCACACGCCCGCGCACACACACACACTGGGCGAGAACATTTGGACGTTCCTCTACATCTTTTATGTGTTGCATCATCATATGTTGCAGCACCCCATAGCAGCTGAGTCGCCACAAAATGATTACACAGATTGTCCAGGGAAATTTACTACTGGCAGCTGTGGAGCTATCCCCTCATAGCCTCTTTACTCATAGACATACACACACAACCAGACACACATGTAAACACACACACACACACACACACACACACACACACACACACACACACACACACACACACACACACACACACACACACACACACACACACACACACACACACACACACACACACACACACACACACACACACACTGCTGGCCAGTACATTCGGAATAGTCTCCAGATCTGTGGGAAAGCAACGTCTGGATGCTGTTTCACCCTCATCTCTCCTGAGGAAGGGTGTCTCTCTCCTAGTTCATTAAATCAGTCGAGAACAGTCTGGAAATGGGCTCGCCGTATCATTGGCTGAGTACGTTATGATACTCTGTGTGGTCTTTTGTAAGCTAACATTCTCTTTATAAGGACTTAGGCACAGTTGATATGTTGGTTATGCAGTAGGGTTGCTCAGGCAGAAATGACTTGATGCAATTGCAATATCTTCAGCTACATTTTCATAAATATGCTCATACAGAAATACTTTCAGAATATTGTGATCAACTTTTTCCCATCCACAAATATCTACACAGCAGGAAACAAGCTTGTCAGAGCAGCTTGGGAGTGAGGTCATCATCAATGGACTCAACTCAGCATGGGGGCATCGCTTGTGACAAGCAAGAACGAAACATGACATTGTTTTCAGTCCCCCTCGCTAAGCCACATCAAATGACTCCATGGGTCTTAGAAGAACCCCAGGTGCCACGGGACCCACATATCAGGCCAGTGGAGTGTGTGGGGCACACGGTGGGAGAGCAGTGAGAAAGGGCCCTTGAGGCATCGTAACAAACTAGTCCGTTGCATTGCATCAAAGCGAAGTGAACCATAGTGTTCCCAAAAGTTTATTGGTTCTCCTGGTTAAGAGAAATTGTGTTTCATTGCTTTTGAGCACAACCTAGAAATTATTCCTTGATTTCTCAAGCGGGCACATTACACACATACTGTATGTCAACACACATAATTGTGCATACAGTATGTATGCACACTATATTGTACTATTTCACTTTAATAGAAGGTATAGAGGTTAATAAACAGGCATGTATTTCCCAGCTCTGTTGTCTGTGTGAACAGAAAGCCACCTAGCTGGTATAGCAGCCCTCATGCAGTATTTAGAGTCAATGAATGTCCACTTGTTCTAAGGGGAAGGGGTGAAGCAGACAGTCATTTTGCAGTAATTCCAGTGCTATACTTACATACTATAAGACATTATGAGTCTGGGTTGGATGCTGTTACCTGGGTTTAGTGCTTATGCTGCTTGCAGCTCTTTCCAAAGTGTGCTAGCACTTTATTTTACAGTATTTTCCTAGTATTCAATAGGAAATGGTGGTATCAAATGGCGCCTAGTTGCACTTGTTTTATTGAATTTATTGAAAAATGAATAAATAGGTTAACTGTAATTACCATTCCACCATTTCCTTTCTTAGTACACTGAACAAAAATGTAAATGGAACATGTAAAGTTCTGGTTTCATAAGCTGAATAAATGATCCCAGAAATGGTCCATATGCACAAAAAGTGTATTTTTCTCAAATGTATTTCACAAATTTGTTTACATCCCTGTTAGTGAGCATTTTATCCTTTGTCAAGATAATCCATCCACCTGACAGGTGTAGCATATCAATAATCTGATTAAACAGCACGATCATTACACAGGTGTACCTTGTGCTACGGACAATAAAAGGCCACTCTGAAATGTGCAGTTTTGTCACGCAACACAATGCCACAGATGTCTTAAGTTTTGAGGGAGCATGCAATTGGCATGCTAACTGCAGGAATATCCACCAGAGCTGTTGCCAGAGAATTGAATGTCAATTTCTCTACCATAAGCCACCTCCAACGTCGATTTAGAGAATTTGGCAGTACGTCCAACCTGCCTCACAACCGCAGACCATGTGTAACCACGGCAGCCCAGAACCTCCAAATCTGAGGGTGCTGAGGAGTATTTCTGTCTGTAATAAAGCCCTTTTGTTGGCAAAAACTCATTCTGATTGGCTGGCCAGGGGAAAGTTGACAATTGTTTGGTCCAGTGACACTCATGTAGGCTGTTGGCGAGATACTGTATAGTGAAAAAGGACCTGACCTGAAAACCTCCATAGACACCTGCCAAAATCAGCATTTTGTTTTGTTTATTTGAAACGTGTTCTTGCTCGTCCCAAGCAATTCCCTCATGCAGAGTTTAGTCTATTGATGATGACCTTACTCCCAAGCTGCTCTGACAAGCTTGTTTCCTATTGTGTGAAACTGTGTACGCGACCAATACAATTTTATTTGATTTACCGTCAATAATTTTGATATACGAGTGATATTATCTGACAGAATCGTTTTTTCTTCTTCTAAATAAGATGTTAATGTCGATAGTAAATTATGACTTCCAAATTATGTTTGTACAGTCACGGTGTATCCTTACACTGATACAGTGGGGAGAACAAGTATTTGATACACTGCCGATTTTGCAGGTTTTCCTACTTACAAAGCATGTAGAGGTCTGTAATTTTTATCATAGGTACACTTCAACTGTGAGAGACGGAATCTAAAACAAAAATCCAGAAAATCACATTGTATGATTTTTAAGTAATTAATTTGCATTTTATTGCATGACATAAGTATTTGATACATCAGAAAAGCAGAACTTAATATTTGGTACAGAAACCTTTTATTTGCAATTACAGAGATCATACGTTTCCTGTAGTTCTTGACCAGGTTTGCACACACTGCAGCAGGGATTTTGGCCCACTCCTCCATACAGACCTTCTCCAGATCCAGATTCTCTGATTCTCTGATTCTCTGATCCAGACCCAGATTCTCCAGATCCTTCACGTTTCGGGGCTGTCGCTGGGCAATACGGACTTTCAGCTCCCTCCAAAGATTTTCTATTGGGTTCAGGTCTGGAGACTGGCTAGGCCACTCCAGGACCTTGAGATGCTTCTTACGGAGCCACTCCTTAGTTGCCCTGGCTGTGTGTTTCGGGTCGTTGTCATGCTGGAAGGCCCAGCCACGACCCATCTTCAATGCTCTTACTGAGGGAAGGAGGTTGTTGGCCAAGATCTCGCGATACATGGCCCCATCCATCCTCCCCTCAATACGGTGTAGTCGTCCTGTCCCCTTTGCAGAAAAGCATCCCCAAAGAATGATGTTTCCACCTCCATGCTTCACGGTTGGGATGGTGTTCTTGGGGTTGTACTCATCCTTCTTCTTCCTCCAAACACGGCGAGTGGAGTTTAGACCAAAAAGCTCTATTTTTGTCTCATCAGACCACATGACCTTCTCCCATTCCTCCTCTGGATCATCCAGATGGTCATTGGCAAACTTCAGACGGGCCTGGACATGCGCTGGCTTGAGCAGGGGGACCTTGCGTGCGCTGCAGGATTTTAAGCCATGACGGCGTAGTGTGTTACTAATGGTTTTCTTTGAGACTGTGGTCCCAGCTCTCTTCAGGTCATTGACCAGGTCCTGCCGTGTAGTTCTGGGCTGATCCCTCACCTTCCTCATGATCATTGATGCCCCACGAGGTGAGATCTTGCATGGAGCCACAGACCGAGGGTGATTGACAGTTATCTTGAACTTCTTCCATTTTCTAATAATTGCGCCAACAGTTGTTGCCTTCTCACCAAGCTGCTTGCCTATTGTCCTGTAGCCCATCCCAGCCTTTTGCAGGTCTACAATTTTATCCCTGATGTCCTTACACAGCTCTCTGGTCTTGGCCATTGTGGAGAGGTTGGAGTCTGTTTGATTGAGTGTGTGGACAGGTGTCTTTTATACAGGTAACGAGTTCAAACAGGTGCAGTTACTACAGGTAATGAGTGGAGAACAGGAGGGCTTCTTAAAGAAAAACTAACAGGTCTGTGAGAGCTGGAATTCTTACTGGTTGGTAGGTGATCGAATACTTATGTCATGCGATAAAATGCTAATTAATTACACAATGTGATTTTCTGGATTTTTGTTTTAGATTCCGTCTCTCACAGTTGAAGTGTACCTATGATAAAAATTACAGACCTCTACATGCTTTGTAAGTAGGAAAACCTGCAAAATCGGCAGTGTATCAAATACTTGTTCTCCCCACTGTATATATACATGAAAATACGGTACTGACACACTTGGAAACTTATTGGACAGCATTGTTCTTCTGTAAACATCATTGGACTAGTTCCATTGAAGTAAAAAGTCAATAACACTCAGTAGATTTAAGCATATGATTAAATCAGCGTTAGAGTTAGGTAATAAGGCAGCTCAGACAGGATAAACAACTAAGCTGGATGTTCCAGTTGTTGTGGGCTTTTGGACACAGCTTTCCTCACGGGCTGTTAACCCTGTTCATTTTGTGCACCGAGTAAACGGCGTGCCTAAATGTGTCTGACTGCACAATCCATTTCCACAGCACGCAGGCCAATCATGCACAATTGTGTGTGCGATGAACGTGCCTGACCCAAGAGGTGAAGGGAGGGGGGAGGGGAAGAACAAAGGGATTGAGAGAGACGAGGGCGTGTGAAAACATGCCTGTGATAAAAATAAAAAAAAAGATGCTTTCCAGTTTTAAAAATGCCAAGCTTATCATTTCTCATCGCTCCCTTTACATTTCACACATACTGCTGAGGCAGAGCAAAGTATCTTTAAATGGTACATAGGATGAGAGAGGGAGGAGGGGGGAGAGAAGGAGGAGGAGGAAGAGGGGGGAGGGATTGTTGTTGCGTCTGCTGCTACTGTCATCCTGCTGCTGCGCGCTTCAGCGGCAGGAGGCTCTGCTGAAGGGAGGAGTAGAAAACGGAGCCAGGGAGAACGAGAGAGAGAGAGGACAGGGAAAGAAAGGAGAGAAAAGAAGGGAGAGTCTGTCATGAGGACAGAGAGGGGGAAGGAGGAGAGGAAAATAATTATAATCTTTCTGAAAAAAGGACCAAAGATCCAAGAACTGTGTTTTGGTTGCCTTTTTCTGTTTTCTCTTGACAAGGACAAGGGGACCGAGAGGAATACTATTTTTTTCTCCTTGCTGATGCTTTTCTCAATGCTCTCATGCAGGAGGCATGCTCAGAAGTAGTGTGAAAGGAGGCAGAGAAGGAGATTTAAAGATGGAACGGGCGGAAAGTACCAAAACGTACGGCCAAGCAGAGGGCAAAGCTGTTGGCGTGGCAGCCAAGAGGGGCAAGTCGGGGATGCCCCAGAGTGCCCAGCGAGGGGAACTGAGGGTGTACCGTGCAGGTAGCTCTGAAGGGCGGCTGCCTGTGTCCTCCAACCTTCGCAAGCAGAGGTCCCTGACCAACCTGGCCGTGCTCACCGATGCAGAGAAGAAGATGCACCTCTACGAGCCCAAGTGGTGTGATGACATGGCCAAGCCTGGAGCGGGGCATCTCAAGACGGGCAAGCCCAAGCTGGCAGGAGGGGGTGGCAGTGGCGGAGGAGGGGGCGCGCCACTCTCACGCAACCTCTCCAAGTCAGAGCACTCTCTCTTCCAGGGCAAACCCAAACCCTTCAGCCCACTGGCGGCTCCTTCTGGCCTGGTCAGACCCGGTCAGAGCCGGATCCCTAGGGGTCCCTATGCAGAGGTGAAGCCCCTGAGTAAGGCCCCTGAGGATGGCAAATCTGATGATGAGATCCTCTCCAGCAAGGCCAAGGCTGTCAACAAGAAGCAGGTGGCGGGAGCTTCTGGGGAGGCAGGGGCCAAGGGCCAAGGGGATGGGAGCCAGTCCTTCCTCAAGGTGGATCCAGAGCTGGTAGTGACTGTCCTTGGTGACCTGGAGCAGCTTCTCTTCAGCCAGATGCTGGGTGAGTAAAACCAAGCAGAACCTTTTCCCTGCCTGTCGAGCCTGTTGCTTTCTACAGCACAACAAATAGAAACGCCCCTCTCTCCTCACTGTCTCCTCTCGATGCCTCGCGCAGTCAGCACGCCCCCTTACTACAGCTGTCGCTAACACCTGCTTGCTGCTGCCGACTTCATTGTCCCTGAATGGAGCTAATCTGGCCCAGCATCGATTAAGAAAAAGCCTCTACGGTTTTTACACCGTCTCTCAGTGTTCACATTGCATGCATTTGAAAAGCTTTCTCTTGAATGCTGCCCCAGCTTTTGCGTTTTGATTTAAAGTTGTTTCCACATTATTGTGAAGCAGGGGTTGGGATCACACGATGGGTGGTGGGGGACAATACCTCCATTGTTTGCAATGCATTTAGGTTATTGTTTTTAATATCCTACTGGCTACTCTATCTCTGGCATGTGAAGCATGATGTCATGGATTGTGTGTATAAGGTTGTTTCCTATAGCACTAGGGCTGGGAATTGCCAGCAAATTGATACTTGGGAGTCAAAGTATTGATATAATATTGTCCAAGTAATATTACAATATATAACTGTGTTGATTTTTCCCCCATCACTATATAGCACTGGCTGTTCAATGGTATGAAATCCAAAAATAAAACCCAGGTCTAGTCAGTGACACGCTGATCTCTATTCCATCTCAGCTAGTCTGCTGCAGTGTGTCTACAAACCAGCTATGCCCTTAGTGATTGTGTAGCCCTCTGTATGCTCCATGCAGGGATATCTGTGAATAGTTCCAGAAAATAGGAGCTGGGAAATAAACCAAGCCATATTTAATTCATTTTCAGCCCACTGTGAGACACATATTTAGCCTCCTCCCAGCCCCATTCATCCGTGGCCATTGACAGATGGTGCCCACACTGTCTGCTATGGGAAAGAAAATGGCCATGGCTGGGCCTCTCTCTCTCCCTCTCCTGTAGGTATCTCAGTAGAACGACAACCTCTTTGTGTACAACCAGGTGGATAGAGATGATATAATGTGTAGAGATAATTGACTAAACACAGCACATTCTGAACAGGATATCTCTCTTTTTCTTATACATACAGTACCACGTAATTTTTCTGTCAGGTTTTATACTGACCAGTGATATAGGTTGATCCCTGGATTGCCTACTGTGCTTTTTTTTATTGGCCTCTGGCTATGCATGTCATTATCCCAACTGAGTGCATTAGATTAGTGTGTTGGGTTAATTGGCTTTGACATTGATCAGAAACAACAGCACAGATTAGGACCAAGAACCAAATATCCCGCCCAAACCTTGTCTTTCTCTGACAGTCATACATGGCTGGCATATATCCCACTGTACTTCAGTTTGTGCATCAGCTGCTGAATCGGTGACCTCAATTTCAATTGTGTCCGACCCCTGCTCTATTAAATTGCCAATTTCAAGTCCCATACCCTTACTATGGTTTCATAGAACGCTCATTTTGGGGGTCTGTTTCTCTGCAGGCCCCTGAAAGGGTCAGCTCTTCTCTGGCCCACTCTAACAAAAACATGTTGAGATGGACGGTAATTGAAGATGGGACTGGATGGTTTGAGGTTATTAGGCCACTACTTTGACTGTGTCTGGCGATGGCTCCCAGGGGGTTCAAGGCTAATGACAGTGACCTCTGCCCTGAATCATAGAGCCTAGAGACTGATTTAAACAACACAGCTCTGTCACAAATATTCTTATGTTGTTTACAATCTGTTCATTGATATACTATTTTAATATCAAAAGGTTTTATGAACAAGCCAGTCAATGAGCATTCCAGCTAGTCACATAGAGGTAGCCTATATTTTGTTGACATACCAGCTAGCCAAGTTAGAGACATATTTTGTTAATGGACACATTTTTACTGATCTCATTTGTTCTCCGTGCCTTATTAGTTTATACGGACGGGACGTCGAACCCTCGTGTTCGTCAGGCTTAGAGACAAGTAAACAGTGTCAGTCAACAATCCCATTCTGAACATTGACAGTCCATTGTTTGTGTATATGTGTGTTTACTAGTGATCGGGGAAAATCGAAACAGTTACATATTGCAATATTATTTTGGGACAATGTTATATAGATACTTTGACTCCATGTATCAATTTATTTAAAAAAACGAGAAAATACGTACCTTTGCTATGTAGCATTAGCTAGCGCTAGTCGGCTGTACCTGCGCCAAAACTCTGGTATTTTTCATCCTACAGCTTGTTCTCCATATTCTTTTTAAATAGCGAGCCAACATGTTTTCAGCACTTTCATTTCCATGACTGATCAAATCGAATTTTCTCATGCTCTCTCTTGTCTCTCTGCAGCAGACATATACTGAGCAGTATGTTTGGAACATCAAATCGAAATAAAATTGCAGTGTCAAATGCTAATACAGAAAGAATCCTAAGAATCACGATACATATCGTATCATATCGTATTTAAAATATATATATTTTTATTTCATCTTTATTTACCCAGGTAGGCTAGTTGAGAACAAGTTCTCATTTACAACTGCAACCTAGCCAAGATAAAGCAAAGCAGTGCGACACAAACAACAACACATGGAATAAACAAGTATACAGTCAATAACACAATAGAAAAAAATAAAGTCTATATACAGTGTGTGCAAATGGCATGAGGAGGTAAGGCAATAAATAGGCCATAGTAGCGAAGTAATTACAATTGATGAAATTAACACTGGAGTGATAGATGTGCAGATGATGATGTGCAAGTAGAAATACTGGTGTGCAAAAGAGCAGAAAAGTAAATAAAAACAATATGGGGATGAGATAGGTAGATTGGATGGGCTATGTATAGCTGCAGCGATCGGTTAGCTGCTCAGAGAGCTGATGTTTAAAGTTAGTGAGGGAAATATAAGTGTCCAGCTTCAGCGATTTTTGCAATTCGTTCCAGTCATTAGCAGCAGAGAACTGGAAGGAAAGGCGGCCAAATGAGGTGTTGGCTTTGGGGATAACCAGTGAGATATACCTGCTGGAGCGTGTGCTACTGGTGGGTGTTGTTATGGTGACCAGTGAGCTGAGATAAGGCGGAGCTTTACCTAGCAAAGACTTCTGGATGACCTGGAGCCAGTGGGTCTGGCGACGAATATGTAGCGAGGTCCAGCCGACGAGAGCATACAGGTCACAGTGGTGGGTGGTGTATGGGGCTTTGGTGACAAAACGGATGGCACTGTGATAGACTGCATCCAATTTGCTGAGTAGAGTGTTGGAGGCTATTTTGTAAAGGACATCACCGAAGTTGAGGATCGGTAGGATAGTCAGTTTTACGAGGGTATGTTTGGCGTCGTGAGTGAAGGAGGCTTTGTTGCGAAATAGGAAGCCGATTCTAGATTGAATTTTGGATTGGAGATGTTCAATATGAGTCTGGAAGGAGAGTTTACAGTCTAACCAGAAACCTAGGTATTTGTAGTTGTGCACATATTCTAAGTCGGAAACGTCCAGAGTAGTGATGCTTGTCGGGCGGGCGGGTTCGGGCAGCGAACGGTTGAAAAGCATGCATTTAGTTTTACTAGCGTTTAAGAGCAGTTAGAGGCCACGGAAGGAGTGTTGTATGGCATTGAAGCTCGTTTGGAGGTTTGTTAACACAGTGTCCAAAGAAGGGCCAGATGTATACAGAATGGTATCGTCTGCGTAGAGGTGGATCAAGGAATCACCCTCAGCAAGAGCGACATTGTTGATATATACAGAGAAAAGAGTCGGCCCGAGAATTGAACCCTGTGGTACCCCCATAGAGACTGCCAGAGGTCCAGACAACAGGCCCTCCGATTTGACACACTAAACTCTGTCTGAGAAGTAGTTAGTGAACCAGGCGAGGCAGTAATTTGAGAAACCAAGGCTGTTGAGTCTGCCGATAAGAATACGGTGATTAACAAGAGTTGAAAGCCTTGGCCAGGTCAATAAATACGGCTGCACAGTACTGTCTTTTATCGATGCCATTTATGATATCGTTTAGGACCTTGAGCGTGGCTGAGGTGCACCCGTGACCAGCTCGGAAACCAGATTGCACAGCGAAGAAGTTACGGTGGGATTCGAAATGGTCAGTGATCTGTTTATTAACTCGGCTTTCGAAGACTTTAGAAAGACAGGGTAGGATGGATATAGGTCTGTAACAGTTTGGGTCTAGAGTGTCACCCCCTTTGTAGAGGGGTATGACCGCGGCAGCTTTCCAATATTTAGGGATCTCGGACGATACGAAAGAGAGCTTGAACAGACTAGTAATAGGGGTTGCAACAATGGCGGCCGATAATTTTAGAGAGGGTCCAGATTGTCTATCCCAGCTGATTTGTAGGGGTCCAGGTTTTGCAGCTCTTTCAGAACATCTGCTATCTGGATTTGGGTGAAGAAAAAGCTGGGGAGGCTTTGTCAAGTTGCTGCGGGGGATGCGGAGCTGTTGTCCGGGGTTCGGGTAGCCAGGAGGAAAGCATGGCCAGCCATAGAGAAATGCTTATTGAAATTCTCGATTATCGTGGATTTATCGTGGTGACAGTGTTACCTAGCCTCAGTGCAGTGGGCAGCTGGGAGGAGGTGCTCTTATTCTCCATGGACTGTACAGTATCCCACAACGTTTTGGAGTTAGAGCTACAGGATGCAAATTTCTGTTTGAAAAAGCTAGCCTTTGCTTTCCTGACTGCGTGTATTGGTTCCTGACTTCCCTGAAATTTGCATATCGCGGGGACTATTCGATGCTAGTGCAGTCCGCCACAGGATGTTTTTGTGCTGGTTGAGGGCAGTCAGGTGTGGAGTGAACCAAGGGCTATATCTGTTCTTAGTTCTACATTTTTTCAAAGGGGCATGCTTATTGGTGAGGAAATTACTTTTAAAGAACGACCAGGCATCCTCGACTGACGGGATGAGGTCAATATCCTTCCAGGATACCCGGGCCAGGTCGATTAGAAAGGCTTGCTCGCAGAAGTGTTTAAGGGAGTGTTTGACAGTGATGAGGGGTGGTCGTTTGACCACAGACCCATAGCGGATACAGGCAATGAGGCAGTGATTGCTGAGATCCTGATTGAAATCAGCAGAGGTGTATTTGGAGGGCAGGTTTGTCAGGATAATATCTATTAGGGTGCCCATGTTTATGGATTTTTGGTTGTACCTGGTGGGTTCCTTGATAATTTGTATGAGATTGAGGGCATCTAGCTTAGATTGTAGGACTGCCGGGGTGTTAAGCATATCCCAGTTTACGTCACCTAACAGAACGAACTCTGAAGATAGATGGGGGGCAATCAATTAACATATGGTGTCCAGGGCACAGCTGTGAGCTGAGGGGAGTCAGCCTCTATCCCAGCTGATTTGTAGGGGTCCAGGTTTTGCAGCTCTTTCAGAACATCTGCTATCTGGATTTGGGTGAAGAAGAAGCTGGGGAGGCTTGGGCAAGTTGCTGCGGGGGGTGCGGAGCTGTTGGCCGGGGTTCGGGCAGCAACAGTGAGAGACTTATTTCTGGAGAGATTCATTTTTTAAATTAGAAGCTCGAACTGTTTGGCCACAGACCTGGAAAGTATGACAGAACTTTGCAGGCTATCTCTGCAGTAGATTGCAACTCCTCCCCCTTTTGCAGTTCTATTTTGATGGAAAATGTTGTAGTTGGGGATGGAAATCTCAGGATTTTTTGTGGCCTTCCTATGCCAGGATTCAGACACGGCAAGGACATCAGGGTTGGCGGAGTGTGCTAAAGCAGTGAGTAAAACAAACTTAGGGAGGAGGCTTCTGATGTTAACATGCATGAAACCAAGGCTTTTTCGGTTACAGAAGTCAACAAATGAGAGCGCCTGGGGACACGCAGGGCCTGGGTTAACATCCACATCACCCTAGGAACAGAAGAGGAGTAGGATGAGGGTACGGCTAAAGGCTATCAAAACTGGTCGTCTAGTGTGTTAGGGACACAGAATAATAGGAGCAGATTTCTGTGCGTGGTAGTATAGGTTCAGGGCATAATGTACAGACAAGGGTATGGTGGGGTGCGGGTACAGTGGAGGTAAACCCAGACATTGAGTGATGATAAGAGAGGTTGCATCTCTGGACGCAGTTATGCTGGGTGAGGTCACTGCATGTATGGGAGGTGGGACAAAGGAGGTATCTGAGGCATGTTGAGTGGGACTAGGGGCTCCGCAGTAAACTAAAACAATGATAACTATCCTAAACAACAGTATACAAGGCATATTGACATTTGAGAGGGACATAAAGCGAGGCATAAAGCAATCACAGGTGTTGATTGGGAGAGCTAGCGAAGACAACAACGGGTAAGACAACAACAGCTAATCAGCTAAGACAACAACAACAGGTAAAAGGGCGATGAATGGGCAGAGATGGTCAGTTAAGTACACACAGGACCTGAGTTCGAGGCTAGGGCCGACAGATAAACAAAAATAAACTAAATGGATTACTGTGATTAATTAACAGTCCAGCAGGCATCAGCTATGTAGCCAAGTGATCATAGGGTCCAGTGAACAGCAATAGATGAAACAGGGAAGCCGCTGGGTAGTCGTTGCTACGCTAGCAAGTGGGAGACACAGCGTTCAAAGTTAGCAGGCTGAGGCTAATAGAAGCGTCTGCTCCGACGTTCGGCAAAGGCCGGTTGAGGACACAACGAATGGAGTTACATCGGCAGACCAGTCCTGGTGGAACGGCGGGGCTCCATGTCGACAAAGGGTCCAGGCCAGTTGGCGAAAGAGGTATTGTAGCTGTATTAATTTTGTTTGCTAGCAGGGAGATGCGCATGGTTCGCAGCTAACTGGTGCTAGCTTCTGGACAGGGGCGTTAGCCACTATAGCACTCGGTAGCAGCTAGCTAGCAGCGATGATCCGATGCAAAGGTCCAGAGCTTACGGCAAGAATCCGGTGGAGTAGTGGTGGATTCTAGTCGTGTTGGGGTGGAGTCCGGGAGACATCAGCATTGTAGCCGAGTGATCACTGAGCAGGCCGAAGGTGGGCCTGGCTCAGAGCTAGCTTCGGGGCTGGGCCACTCGGTGGCAGCTAGCTAGCTGTGATGATCAAGAGTAATGGTCCAGGGCTTACGGCAGGAGTCCGGCATTGTAGTGGAGAAAAAGAGTTCGATACTGGCAGGCTGGCAAGTATTATCTAGGCTAAAATCGTCTGGAGTCTGTGCAGAAGGTAAAGGCCGCTAGCAGTGGCTGACAATGACTAAATAGCTAGTTGCTAATTAGCTGGTTAGCTTCTGATGGCTAGCATCTGATGGAGGTTCTGGCTAAGGTCTAAAAATAGCGGATCCGTTTCACATTGGGTGAGGCGGGTTGCCAGGGGGTATATTTAATTTAAAAATAGGAAAGAAAATAAATTGAAATATATACAAAAAAAAGACGAAAAATACAAAATGTACACGGGAGAAACGACAAACCACGTCTGCACTGCCATCTTAGAATCTGCGTGGTTGCGTAGGAACAATTGGTTACGTAGGAACCACTAGAGACATTTTCTGAAATGTTCTTAATTCACATTCTCCTAGATTTATTAAGGAAAAG
Source organism: Salvelinus alpinus (assembly GCF_045679555.1). Taxonomy (NCBI): domain Eukaryota; kingdom Metazoa; phylum Chordata; class Actinopteri; order Salmoniformes; family Salmonidae; genus Salvelinus; species Salvelinus alpinus. The sequence continues at coordinate 7,642,712 of NC_092097.1, read as the reverse complement.
AGATTTTAAGTGTCACATTATTTTAAAACGAGGAACTCTCAATTAAAACATCTGCTTAATTAATTATTTATTATTATACATAATAATCCCTAATGAGACAACATTGCAATGAGTGAACAGCTTTGTTTTATGAATGCAAATATTGCCAGAAAAACCGGCAGAACTTCAGACAGTATAAGGAATCATATGAGTCATGACTCGCCTCCCCACTGCCCATGAGAGCAAATATTAACACACACATGCACACACACACACACACACCAGACTACTTCTCTTTGTGGAACTGGGAATAAAAATCTACAGGCGATTGCCTCTGCAAATGTACAATAAAGGGAAACTTGACCAAAATGTCAACAAATAAATGTGCGTGTTTGCAGGAGTAATTTTCATTGACGAACAGTAGGCCTGACAGACAGCCCATTTAGGGGGTAGTTAAGCTAATTGTCTGTGAGTACCAAGGATTAACCCACGGCCACCTGACAATGTAGCTCTGTTGAGCTTTCATTTGGCAGTGTTTGAGAAGTGAATAATCCATTTGTTAACTAATTGTCACTTCACCGATTGCTTTCAAAAGAGAAACTAACAATATATACGGTACGATTACCTGTGCAAACCATCTTTTCTCCTGGACTTTACTATCGGTGAAAAGTGTGAAACGTTGTTTCAAAAGGATGGGGTATCGTCGGAAATCGTAGACATGGGACTAAAAGGTTTTGACCCGCGTGTTAATAAAAATTGAAATACCAATGGGGATTAAACGCATTTACATGGCAACTACATGACAAGACAGATTGAAAAACGGTCTACTTATGTACAGTAAGTGTTCCCCTTCGTGGAATAGAAAAAAATGGTTGATGTTTGATTAGATAATGTAAACAAAGTCGCCACAGAAAAGAAAGCAGGCACGAAAAATTCACATATTTATATGAACCGCCAAATGTCTGTATTCCATTGATTTTCTGTCTCATTATACAATTGTTTATGTGCCATAATACAGTCAGTATTTTTGTTTTATTCAAAAATTGTTATCTTACTCCATTATGCAGCGGTTACATTTATCAGAACTGTATTTTATTACGGAAACATGCTTTTGTGCCCGTCTTTCTTTGAGAAAATGTTCCTTCCCTACGGCATGGTATCGTACAATAGCAATCCTAATAGACGGGTTGGTTGTTTAGCAACAAAACTGACCCTTGTGCAACTATGGGGCAAAACAGACGGGTTGGCTTCGAAGATTGTTGACATGTAAACTATATTTCGTCCCCAATTTTTATTAAAAACATAAACAACACATGGACTTGTGCCCCATTGAAGCATTCCCCGAGTGGTGCAGCGGTCTAAGGCACTGCATCTCAGTGCAAGAGGTGTCACTACAGTCCCTGGTTCAAATCCAGGCTGTTTCACATCTGGCTGTGATTGGGAGTCCCATAGGGCGGCACACAACTGGTCCGAGGTAGGCCGTCATTATAAGTAAGAATTTGTTCTTAACTGACTTGCCTAGTTAAATAAAGGTTAAAATAAAAAATGTAATTGTCTTTGTGATGTTCTCAGCTAATCCATCTATTGGACAGATACACATATTCATATACTTCTGCATTCATAGTCTGCATAATGCAGCAGTAACCCACTTTTAATTTGATTTATTGCTCACAGCAGCATTAATGAAAAGACTGTTTTTATCCCTCAATATAGAGGCTCTATTTGTGGGACACATCTTATGACTTCATTCTGATTCGGTGGTACAGTTGTCCTCTGGATGTCATAATAGACTTATTTATGAAGTCAGTTTGTGTAATGCGACCTCTATCCACTACCAGAACAACACAGTCCAACCCTCTCACCATAAGACAGAGCTGGAGATAGACTTTGGTTCACCCAATACATAGCCTCTATTGTACAGTATAGTGCAGCTGTAATGGACGAGAATGCGGAGGGAACCTCAATAGCAATCGGCAATTGTCTATATTCAACTATATTGTAAAATAGCCATACAGTTTAATGGGGGGGTGGAGAAGGAGTGCACGTTAACACAACTAAGGGAGATGGAATTTGACTAGTTCTCAATGGCAGATTGAATATGAATGCGTATTCCTTCAATAGCCATGTCCACGAGGAGAGCAGGGCAGGGTAGTAAGCATAGCTCTGGGTTACTACGACGACAACAAGAGAACTAGCAGATGAGGCGGATGCAGCATACATGTCTTCCTGCAGTAATTAGATGTGAACTGTGCAGGCCCACCATGACTGTGACAATAGGCTGCATACACTACCATAGAGTAGCAGTCAAATACTGTAGGTACAGTGCCTTAAGAAAGTATTCAAACCCTTTGACTTTTTCCATATTTTGTTGTGTTACAGCCTGAATATAAAATATATTAAATAGAGATTAAAAATGAAAAGCTGAAATGTCTTGAGTCAATAAGTTTCCAACCCCTTTGTTATGCAAGCCTAAAGTTCAGCAGTAAAAATGTGCTTAACAAGTCACATAATAAGTTACATGGACTCACTCTGTGTTCAACACGATTTTTTGAACGACTACCTCATCTCTGTACCCCCACACATACAATGATCTGTAAGGTCCCTCAGTCGAGCGTTGAATTTCAAAGACAGATTCAACCACAAAGACCAGGGAGGTTTCAAGAAGGGCACCTATTGGTAGATGGGTAAAAATAAAGAAAAGCAGACATTGTATATCCCTTTGAGCATGGTAAAGTGTTTAATTACCCTTTGGATGATGTATCAATACATCCAGTCACTACAAAGATACAGGCATCCTTCCTAACTCAGTTGCCGGTGAGGAAGGAAATCGCTCAGGGATTTCACCGTGATGCCAATGGTGACTTTCAAACAGTTACAGAGTTTAATGGCTGTTATAAGAGAAAACTGAGGATGGATCAACAACATTGTGGTTAATCCACAATACTAACCTAATTAATGGAGTGAAAAGAAGGAAGCCTGTACAGAATAAAGATATTTCAAAACATGCATCCTGTTTGCAAAAAATATGTGGCAAAGCAATTTACTTTTTGTCCTGAATACAAAGTGTTATGTTTGGGGCAAATCCAATACAACACATGACTGAGTACCACACTCCATATTTTCAAGTGAAGTGGTGGCTGCATCATGTTATGGGTATGCTTGTAATCGTTAAGGACTGGGGAGTTTTTCAGGATAATTTTTTTTACGGAATAGAGCTAAGCACAAGCAAGATCCTAGAGGAAAACCTGTTTCAGTCTGCTTTCCACCAGACACTAGGATATTAATTCACCTTCATTCAACAGGACAATAACCTAAAACACAAGGCCAAATCTACACTGGAGCTTACCAAGAAGACAGTGAATGTTCCTAAGTGGCCGAGTTTTTTAAAATCTATGGCAAGACGCAAAAATCATTGTTTAGCAATGATCAACCAATGTGACAGAGCTTGAAGAATGTTGAAAATAATAATGGGCAAATGTTGCACAATCCAGGTGTGGAAAGTGCTTAGAGACTTACCAGGTAACTCACAGCTGTAATTGCTGCCAAAAGGTGATTCTACAAAGTATTGACTCAGGGGTGTGAATAGTTATGTAAATGAGATATTTATGTATTTCATTGTCAATACATTTCAAAAAAATTCTAAAAACATGTTTTCATTTTGCCATTATGGGGCATTGTGTGCAGATGGTTGAGATAAATCAATGTAATCTATTTTGAATTCAGGCTGTAACACAACAAAATGTGGAATAAGTCAAGGGGAATGAATACTTTCTGAAGGCACTGTATGAGGCAAACTCATCTGGAATCACTGGTCATGCTGCTCCAGTAGGAGAATATCTTACATTCTCTCCCCCATGCTACTGGATATAATTGACAATAGAAAACTATGCATGTCCACACAGATTAAATAGATGAAAGGGATTTTCTTGCTGTAGGATTTCTCGACCTTTGCACTCATTCGAGTTTGGGAGTTTGGCACCATTATGTTGTGAGATCGGAGCCTACCATTTGGTTATCACCTATCCCTTGGACTGTTTGTACAGTTGAAGTGGGGTGTTTTAGTGTGGGAGACCATTTATAGGCCTTTGACTGCCATTCTAATGTCTTCTCAGTGAACAGACTAATCTATTGACTGGACCTTAAAGGAACAAACAGGGATTCCAGACTGCCAAATCAGTCTAGATGAACTAATCTATACAAGTTTACCCTGTCTGTCAGACCTAAGAGGTAGGTAGCCTAGTGGTTAGAGCGTTGGACTAGTAAACGGAAGGTTGCAAAATCAAATCCCTGAGCTGACAAGGTAGAAATCGGTTGTTCTGCCCCTGAACAAGGCAGTTAACCCACTGTTCCTAGGCTGTCATTGAAAATAAGAATTTGTTCTTAACTGACTTGCCCTGTTAAATAAAGGGAAAAAAAGAAAGCTGAACAGATAGAAACATGTCAGTTATTTCTGCCAAAAAACATATAATTTAAACAGTAGGTTTTTAGATTTTTTTTGAGATTGAAAGTGTTCACAATGTCCATGGTCTTTCCATTGAGATCTGCTTAAGCATTCTGTCTGTCTGCGAGTGAGGAGGATTCCTGTTCAAACTACAGAATGTCGTCCCTCTTCTCAGTGCAGGGCACCAGGGACCTGCCAATCACTTTACCATGTAGACCTATTTCCTCAGCAGCACATGTCTGCTATGAGCTCTGCTGGCTGGCTCGGCTTTCTGTTTTTGGTCTATATCTTTGTAGTGGTGGTTGCCACGACAAAGATAAGGATGTTTCCCATGCAGCTGTATGATGGAGATCACATCCTTACAGTAGGTCCAGGGCAGTGGTGCTCTGAGGTTGTGAAGTGGTTGATGACATGCATACATTTTACGGTTAGCAAGATATTCATTCAAATGGCACTGTATAGAAATCGACCAATACATTTCGATGTTGCCTTCTTACTGACCAGTGATATCAGAACTATAAATAGATTTCTCAAAGGTAGCTCGATTTCTCTTTTAGATCACATTCACCATTTTTATAAACATATTTTTGATATATTTGTATAGATCCAATATACTGTATCAGCAGGCATTATCTAGGATTAAGCTATAAATGACTCTGCCTGTTCAGTCAAACTAAAGGAGCCTTGTTAAAGGGTGTGTCTGATGTGGTGGTAGGCTAAATATGAAGGAATGGTACATGGCTCAGCTAGCCTGGGTGCCAGTATGTTTCTGCTTTGTTACCAACTCCTTATGGAACTGTCATGCTAAACATGTTTGGCTTGACAATGGCAATGGAGTAGGCAAAAAACACAAATAGATCTGGGACAAGGCTATGGTTCAGCTTCTGGCAAAGACTGGTTTGAAATGAGATTGAGTTTGAGCTGATGTAAGCAGATTATGACATGAGCTCAAGTGTAAACTGTTTGAAATACTGTGAGCAGCAGAGGTCCTTATTTTCAATCCACTCATGCTGAAAGGACTAGAGAGTGTAATTACACACGTTTAAAACCGCTGAACGAGAGCATACTTTTAGCTTACAATAGCACTTCTCGGAACATTAACATTACAGCCATGTTTCTATATCCACATTTTCATGATAGTGAAAGAGGTACAAAAGGCCATACATTTTTATTTAAGGCTGTTCGCTAATTTACAGCCTCTCCACGTGTCTTATTCCCTTGAATTGCCTCACAGTGAATAACTAATGAGTATGGCCTCATTATTTGAGATGGGATTCCTCTACTATGCTTGACTCTTAGCCAGCACCTTCAGTTAATGCAGTGGATGATAATTTTTTCACCTCTTATGGGCTATTGCCTGTAGCTATTGTACTGTATGGTAGAAAACAGCATTCCTGTTTTCCCACATCTCTCTTCTTCACCATCATGGTCTACACAGAAATCCAGTCATTCATTTTAACAAATGAGACAGATAGCATGGCTTCATGTTATTGATTTAGGATAGGATGGTCATGTCTTGTCTGCTGTCCATGTAGGATTCACATCATCCATTATGACATTTCCCTTTGTTTTGCTATGCTTTACTATGGATTATTGTGAGCGTGTGTGTGTGTGTATATACAGTATGTGCAGGGGTAGAGGGGGTGACTGAATGTATGTGCGAGATTGTGATTGTGTTATGCTATAATTGCATAAATAAATGTGTGTAGGAACACGCACGCACATCAAGGAGAATGCATGTCTTCCCTATTGGGAGGCTATAGACAGAACGTCAGAAGCATCCCCCTGGTGGCCACTCACAGTCCCAGTCACTGTCATCAGTGTTTTACATCTAGGACTGTACCACGTCAAGATCCAAAACAGGGGTGTTCCACAGTTAGAGCTGTACTATGTCAGGACCCTGTAGGGGTGTTAGAGCAGCGTTGCCATGGTGAGGGAGCCCAGGGAGTCACATTTGTCTTCCTAACAATGTGAACGCAGCATGGATGCTTCTCACCAGCAAAACACCTGTCACTACACAATACTAGTCCACAGTCACAACAGTGTGTTCACACTGGAACTTTAATATTTATTTGCAGAGAGGAAAATCTTGGGGATATCTCAAGGGAATAAGACACAAACAGTCTGACAGTGATACATGGAATATGTGATTGCATTGTGTGTCTGACCACAGTGACTGATGTGATGTCCCCACAGACCCAGAGTCTCAGAGGAAACGCACGGTGCAGAACGTCCTTGACCTCAGACAGAACCTGGAAGATACCATGTCCAGTCTACGGGGTGCCCAGCTCAGCCATGGGTGAGTCCATTACCGTACATTGAGTTGATAGATTATGGTAGGCAATACTGGGGTGCTTCTGATGCCACGTACTGATGTGAACGGGGCATAACGTGTAAAGCGCATTCTCAAAACCCAGAGTATCCTTTTATTTCCATATTTTTCTTCCTTTTTAAAGTTCCTTCTGCGCAAACATTACTTGCTACCCCACACATTACCTGTCAACTGTATATTGTTTCATTGGTTCAGCCAGATGCTGTACGTGTAGACATAGAAAGCTATGGATTTGTTTCCCTTAGTATACTCAGACACACATGAAACACAATGGACAGATCGATAGAGTACACACAATCATGTTTACACAACTGCCCTCCGTTATATGTCTTCTTGGCAACTTGCCACCTGTTAAACATATCCTGTCAATCCCTCTGAAACAGACTGTTTCTGTTTCATGACCGTCACATTCTGGGAAACCCTTTGTCGAGTATTTCGTTTCAGACGGTTTCTATCATGATGAGACACAGACAATAACAGAAAACACCAGAGACTAACTCCACAGAATATTGAAGAACCTGGGCAGAAACCGAATTGTTCGTTAACAAAAAGTTGTTCTGCATTCAAAGCCTGTATGTCTACCTTTTTTGCCTGCTTCTTGTCTCCAGCTCAACAGTATGTGCTCTGCCTACCAATATTCCTGTTGCCGTTTGGTCTCTCTTTGATGTGTGTGGTGTTCATGTCCTAAGGGATTCCATCCCAGATATGAGCTCTGAATTTCCATAGCCCTGGCCTCTGGAGGCTGACAGACACCTCGGCAACTTCACCCATCTAAAAACTCATGCTTTTCGACCTTGGCCACCAATCCTCTAGAGCAGGGTTTCCCAAACTCAGTCCTGCCCCCCCCTCCAAGTGCACATTTAGGTTTTTGGCCCTAGCACTCAACAGCTAATTCAAAATAATCAAAGCTTGATGATGAGTTGGTTATTTGAATCAGCTATGTAGTGCTAGGGCCAAAACCAAAATGTGCACCCAGGATGGGGGCCCCCAGGACCGAGTTTGGGAAACCCTGCTCTAGGGCTGGGCTCTCCAACCCTGTTCCTGGAGAACTACCCTACTGAACTACCCTACTGTATGCTGTCGCTCCAGCCCCAGTTGTAACTAACCTGATTCATCTTATCAACCAGCTAATAATTAGAATCGGGTGCACCTGAATAGGGTTGGAATGAAAACCTAGGATGGTAGCTCTCCAGGAGCATGGTTGGAGAGCCCTGCTCTAAAGCACAAATGGACTGGATGTTACTTACAGGTACTGCAAGTAACATCCACATACAGTACTACTAATAAATCATACGCTTCGAATGACTTTACCTCACTGCGTACAGCATGTTTTTTTAACAGCTCTCTGACCGGCAGTAATTCTGTCACTAGTTCAGCTCCCTGTCATAACTCCCAAACATATACCCTAACATATGGGATTGTTTGATGTGCATCCATGAGTTCAAACTATCTTACAAATTGAAGTTAAACTACATTTCAAAACTCTCAAGGAAGTACCGTCCTACTGTGAGGTAATGTATCATTCCACTGACGCATTGTGGGAGTCGGAATGTATTCCTGAGGCAGTAACAGTTAACAGTCCCTGTTGATGAATTATCCATCTACAGAAGTACAGAAATAGCAGGAGGAAAAAACACCCACATGGTCTCAGGCAGGCATTGCATTATTCATCTGGGCTGGTTGGTGCATCTGGTTATGTAATCGCCAGACTCAGCAGAAGCTCCTTGCCATTGGGAGGGCATTGCAAAACCTGACCAACTTAGAGAACAGACTAGAACTACTCTCTAGTCTAAACTAGAACTTATCTCTAGTCTAACCTCTCACTTAGACAACAGACTATAAGTACTCTCTAGTCTAAACTAGAACGACTCTCTAGTCTAAACTAGAACGACTCTCTAGTCTAACCTCTTACTTAGACAACAGACTAGAAGTACTCTCTAGTCTAAACTAGAACATCTCTCTAGTCCACATTGGTTCACCTTTCACTGGCTGACACAATGGCCCAGAGTTTTCCCTGATCAGGTCATGTAGTCAAGAAAAACTCCTGGCCCGAGCAATCATTTAAAAAAAATTATGTTGGCGGTGTGTGATTATGTGCTGATTACCTTGGGTCTGTAAGTCCCAGCTGGTAATGATATTGTGAACATATTGCTGAGGGTTATGAACGATCCCGTCAAAGGGAGAGAGGGGACAAAATACTTTCCTCTGTTCACACAATGATGCTATGCTCTTATACTATAGCAAGCGAGATGCCCTTGAGTTCTGAGATGCCACCCATTCTTTGTTGTAGTCGCTGAAGGCTGAGAGTGAATGTTACAGCTGTATCTGGGTCAGCAGAGACTATATGTCAAGACAGATTTCTTTAAAGGCCCGATGACAGAGAGTGAGAAACAGGAAATATCAATTTTTTTCTCTAATTCTCTCTATATGTCCCTCAAACTCGTAGTTTTTCCGACCTCCCTTTCTGTCCTCTCATTCATTCCATTTCTACAATACTATAACCTCTCTCTCTTCCTCTTCTCTCCCCAGCTGTCTGGAGAGCAGTAATGTTTGCTATGACAGTGACGAAACCAACGCCCGCAGCATGTCCAGTCTGTCCAATCGCTCGTCTCCTCTCTCCTGGCGCCACGGTCAGTCCAGCCCCCGGCTGCAGGCTGGAGACGCCCCCTCGTCCACGGGCAGCGGCGTGTACCATGGGGGAAAGGCCGGGTCCCAGTATACGGCCCACACCATGCCTGCCCGAGTCTCCAGCCGTCTCAGCCACTCCTCCCGAATCGAGCTCATCGAAGGACTGGATGTGGACGATGCTGACCTCAAGTCTGGTTACCTGAGCGACAGCGACCTGCTGGGAAAGAGCATGCCAGAGGATGACGATGACAACCTAGCCAATGGGTAAGGGGATATAGCAGGGGTGTCAAACTCATTCCATGTCAGGCCGAGTACCTGCTGGTTTTTGTTATTTCCAGTTTTTTGTTTTGTTTTTCTGGCCAGACAACCAGGTGAGGGGAGTTCCTAACTTATCAGTGACCTTAATTGATCAATCAAGGTAGGAGTGAAAATCTGCAGAAACTCAACCCTCTGTGATATGAGTTTGACACCTGTGGTTATTCTATTGTCTAACTCAGGGTTATTCTACTCTGGTTGTGGGGAGCTACTGGGTGGTTGAGCAGGCTTTGGATCCAGTTCTTCAGTAAGACTCACTTTGCATCCTACTGTACAATTATCTTTGATATTGTCCTTGTGGATTCTACGGATGGCTGTTATCACTTGATCCTACAACTTACGGTATGTCATGAAACAAGCATCAATCGAGCATGGAGTAACCCTTTCACAGTGCTGTCCTCAGCAGTCCAGGGCTCCAGACTGCGACCATTTAGTCACATTTTGAGACCCTTTATCTTGGCTGTGCGAGTAAAATTTTGAATTGGTTACACTGGTGCGAGCTGCACAATCTACCTCGTCATCTACATCAAAACGTCCTATTTTTTAGAGCGAATAAAACCATGAATTTGTTAAACAGTAAAGTGCATTATTCTCATGATTCCTGTAATAAAAGTGTCTGCCTTGCCGCTGTGCTTGCCTGTTTCGCTGGGGCCGGCTGCTGTAATGACCCCGAGTGAGCTTCTCATACTCTCTCTCCCACCTTGTGTGCCCCTCGTGATTGTATAACATTTAAAAATGCAATTGCGTGGAAAAAACTACTTTGGATGCAACTAGTTCAAGTTGTCTATTATAAGGAGATGAGGGTCTCAGCTTTCTGTAGGTATGGAAAACCTGGTTCAGTCAAGATATCTGATATGGCTTTGAAATACAGAACGGGCAAAGTTGCGCATCGGCCATTGCAAGTGCACTTTTTTAGGACATTTACATTTAGTGTTCGATTAATACAAGGCGACTAGCAGTAGGTGTTATATTTAGAGTTACCGTTCTAGCTAATGTGTTTTGAGTTTCCATTGGCTTAGGTGGTGAATTAGCACCAGTTGAATTATGCCTATGCTGTATATAATATTTGTGCACATAAAAATGAAGGCAAATTCTTATCTATTGAACAAAAAAAATCGGAAAATTCTGGAGCCCTATTTTGACAGTAAAATAAAACAAAAATTGTCAACCCAAAATTCATGACATATCAAATTTTTTGAATCATGCATTCCTGCTTGGACATGTTAGAATATAATAGAATACCATCTCAGTAGTCTATTACATTCTTAATAAAACATGATTAATTACTTAATAAGATGATGACTCAAATGTATTCTACTATGTGACGCTGCAATTTTTTAAACTTTTTTTTGAAAAAGTTAGTGCCACCAGGGTAAAATGTTAGTCTGGAGCCCTGCAGTCTTGTCTAGTGTAACTCGCTTGTTCCTGAATGGGTCTATTATGGATTCATGCTTCATGCAGCAACCATGTCGCCTTCTTCTCAGACTGATTCTGCTGAGGTGGATCAGTGAAGTCCTGCAGGATTCCTGTAGGATTTTTTTGGAAGGTTAGCTGTGATGAGTAGCGACTTGCATGTGAATCATCAGGTATTACTCTCAGCATCGATAGCTGGTTTTACTAACCAGGTTTCCATCCAACCTTTTTATGCAATTAAAGTATATGTCGGATAAAAAATATTCACGACAGGCCTGATGGAAACAGCAAAAATCCGAATGGGCACATTCGCTATATAATACAACATGTTTTGTGGCAAAACCTACAGTAGAGTTGAAAATGCAATGGAAACCCATTTAACTAGTATTTTTTTATTTGGTTCATTGGAATTTACCGTTCAAGTTATTTTTATGTCCACTAAGTCATCACACACAAGTCAATTTGATGGAAACATATATCTGGTGGGAAAATGTGCATATTATTTTTATGCATTTTTTAATATTTGCATGGAAATATGTTGCCAATTGGATGGAAACCTAGCTACTAATGCGAATCCCCCTCTGCTGAAACTCATTGTGCTGTGAAATACATTGTGTGTGTGTGTGTGTGTGTGTATGTGTGTGTGTGTGTGTGTGTGTGTGTGTGTGTGTGTGTGTGTGTGTGTGTGTGTGTGTGTGTGTGTGTGTGTGTGTGTGTGTGTGTGTGTGTGTGTGTGTGTGTGTGTTGATGGCAACTAGTGAATAAACATGTCCAGAATTATTCCAAACTCGCAGCTTCACTATTCCGTCTCTATTCCTAGCCGTTCCAACAACTTGGGAAATTATCTGCTGAAACAAGACAAGATTTTGTCTGTCTTGGAATCTTCCATTTTGTAGAAAAGTAAGATGTCCGAATGGCAGGAAAACCAAAAGTGGATCTCTAAATGGGTCTAAATGAGTGCAGATTACGTCTGAGTTGTGCAGTAATGACATTCATTACCAGCGCTCCTGCTGAGCTGGCCGTGTCAAAGACAGCAGTGGGCATTCATTCACACCCACATCTCACTGCAGAGACGGAGGAGGGTGTAACTGACACAAACGCACACAGAGCCCCTCGAGTCAGTGCCTGCCTCTCCACTAAATGGGATTGAGCAAGTCACTTTGTGCTACCAATAACTTAAGCAGAAAGGACTGAAGTACAGAATGACATTGGCTTAAAGTACTACCCTGCTTTTTTTTACAGTTAAAACCCACTAACGAACTAACTGCGCATTAGTAACAGTAGCCTACCGACCAATGCCGTGGTAGGGCATCAGTCTGATCCCAGGTCAAGGTGTCAAGGAAAGGCGTGGCAGGTGTTCTGTCTACCAGGTGCAGAGCCACAGCATTCTCTCCTTTCATGCCTCATTTAACACTAATTTAACAGTCTCTTTCTCTCTCGCAATCTCTCTTTTTGCCCCTCTCTCTCTGCCCCCCCCCACACCTCTCTCTTTCTCTTTCTAATTCCCTCTCCCTAGTTGACAGTCAGTAGGCAGGGAGAGGAGAGGCAGAGGCAGGGAATCCAGGCCAGTTCTCTGGTGTGATGTGAGCAACTTTATCATTGCTCCACATGCATTGGGATTTACTCTGCAGCTTCTGGGGCACTGACTGACTGGCCCGCTTGGGTAATCAGTCCACTCTGCCTATGAGAGACTACAGTGTAAATATTGAGACGTGTGATAGATGGAGACAAGGCATAGTGAGAAGCAGAATGAGATTGAAGAGAAATAGAGTGAGAGTAAGATGGTATGTCTGGTGATTGTAAAAATGCTTCATAGTGAATGCTCAGCACTGGGCCACCTGTGTCCTCAATCCCTAGGTGAGCTATTTAAGGTGACCATGATGAGAAACCCTGTACCTCCTGTGGTGTGCCACCTGTTCCCAGGTCAGCCCATACACAGAGACAGGACTACTGGCATCTTTTTGATAACCATACGCTTGGATCGAGATCCCCAATATATTTTATCTGTCAGAATATAACGAAGGGATAGTATAACTACCAAATCCCTAAGAGAAAACGTATACAGTGCCTTGACTTATTCCACATTTTGTTGTTACAGCCTGAATTTAACATTTATTAAAAAAAATGAAAAATTCCTCACCCTTCCACACGTAATACCCCACAATGACAAAGTCAAAACATGTTTTCAGAAATCTTTGCAAATGTATTGAAAATGAAATACAGAAATATCTCAAGTATTCACATTCCTGAGTCAATACATGTTAGTGATTATTGCTGTACTTCTTTCTGGGTAAGTCTCTAAGAGCTTTGCACACCTGGATTGTACAATATTTTCACACTGTTGTTTTATTACATTCTTCAATCTCTGTTAAGATGGTTGTTGATCATTGCTAGATAGCCATTTTCATGTTTTGCCATAGATTTTCAAGTATTTTTAAGTCAAAACTGTAACTAGCCCACTCAGGAACATTCAATGTCGCCTTGGTAAGCAACTCCAGTGTACTATATAATTGACTTTGAGTTTTAGGTTATTGTCCTGCTGAAAGGTGAATTTGTCTCCCAGTGTCTGTTAGAAAGCAGACTGAACCAGGTTTTCCTTGAGGATTCTGCTTGTCCTTAGCTCTATTCTGTTTCTTTTCTATCTTAAAAAAATTCCTAGTCCTTGCCAATGAAAAGCATGCCCATAACATGATGCCGCCACAACCATGCTTGAAAATATGAAGAGTGGTACTCAGTGATGTGTTGTGTTGGACTACCCCAAACCTTAACACTTTGTTTTCAGGACATAAAGTTAATTTCTTCGGGCAATTGTTTTGCAGTTATACTTTAGTGCCTTATTTTTTATTCTGCATACGATTCCTTCTTTTCACTCAGTCATTTAGATTAGTATTGTGGAGTAACTACAATATTGTTGATCCATCCTTAGTTTTCTTCTATCACAGCCATGAAACTCTTTAACTACTTTAAAGTCACCATTGGACTCATGTTGAAATCCCAAAGTGGTTTCCTTCCTCACTGAGTTAGGAAGGATGCCTGTATCTTTGTAGTGACTGGGTGTATTGATACAACATCCAAAATATAATTAATAACTTCACACTTTAACTGCCTTGTTCAGGGGCAGAAAAACAGATTTTTACCTTGTCAGCTCAGGGATTTGACCTCACAACCTTTCGGTTACTAGTCCAACGCTCTAACCACTAGGCTACCTGCCACCATGATCACCCGCAAACACAGTTCACCTTCATAGCAGCCACATACAAACAGCTCGTTGTATATCTACGTGCTCTCCGCCTCTCACCTTTTCCTTTCGCTTGTGGACTTCAGTGCACAACACATCAGCTGTCTGTGACCAGGCGAAAAAACCTTTCCAAGCCAAACCTTCATGTCATGACCACTAAACGCTACACCCAACCTACATCGTTGTCATGTCATAGTCAGCATAGCTACTAGAACTAACGTGTTAGTAAACCCGCTACAATCATGCAGTACAGAGTACAGTCAGCAGCAAGCAGTTTAGCAAAATGTGTAAAAAGTCAAGGAGCATGAATACTTTTTGAAGACACTGAAATTGGAGCATGACCTTTGATACATTCTTGTGCTTGAATGCTAAAACCGCCTGAAAAGCCTTCATGATACATACTGTGCAGCTGTGTTGTCTGTGAGTTCAGCGGGAAATGCCCTTGATTTCGGATAAACCCCTCATACACTAGGAATAGTGCTATGCTACTGACCGTCAAAGGGCTAATCTATAATAGCGTTTTATAGTATGAATAACTACCGGTATGCAGCTAGGCTAATCCAGGTCTTAAAAACGGAAGAGACGGCTCGTGCTCTAGTTTCCTCCATACTACATATCTCATTTTACTTCTGAATACATCTGCATTTTTAGTAACAATGCTGTCCTTGTTGGTAACCATGAATTCATTTCATCTGAGAGCTACTGTACGTACAGTCAATGTGAAAATAATCCACGATTCTGGCAACACACACACACACACACACACACACACACACACACACACACACACACACACACACACACACACACACACACACACACACACACACAGTTCCGCTCATTGGAAACCATTAGCATCTACAGTCTCTTGAAAATAGATAATTTCTGCAAGCCCCTCCTGTATCTCCATAGCAACCAGCTCCAGTGTGACTGTGGGGAGAAGGCGCATTTCTCCATCTAATTCGCCATCATCCCTCACACATTCTCCTTTATCTGAATGGAAGCCATAGAATACTGTCAAGCATATCCGAAGGGAGGTTTGACTGCCATGGGTAAAATGGGAATGTTGAGCTAAAATGGTCCTGTAGTATAATATTATAGCCACATCTATAATTCAGAGGGCTCTGTATTCTGATTCCTGGTTGGCTGTTCTGTTAAATCGTTGACTTAATTGAGGCAATTTGTCATACGTGTTATCAAACCAGATGTTCTAATCTTTGCTCGTTACAACGCGTTTAGACCAAGCCACTGTGTGTGGTCCTTCCGGGGGTTTGGGTTCTATGGAGTGAATTGAACCTGCCGCACATTGTTGGTGGCCTAATGACTATTGATTATATTGCTACATTAACAACATCAAAACACATAGTAATGTAGGGCTGTGTGTGATATCCACAGCTAGTCTATGCAGTACTGTGTGCTGAGGGTAACTTGTGCACTCAGAGAGCAATGCCATTCCTCTGAGTCAGGTGTGCGGTGTGTTCCGAAAAGGGTGAAATGTTTAGATAGAAATATGATGCATAGAGCTGATAGGCTCTATGGCTTACTCCCCATGACCGAGAATAATGTATGTTCTACACAATACGTTTCCATCTGAACATTCTGACTAGGCCCCATTTTGGAGGAAGGAGGGTAATGTACCATCTGTTGGAATCTGTATGGCAGAATCATAATGTCTTTATAATGAGAGAATCGTAATTTTCTGTAGATATACTCTTCACACCACATAATAATGGAGGAGAACCATCAGCAGTATTGTATTTTAACATTGGCAGCCATTTTAACCAGGTCTCCCTGAATCATATTTCACATATTGGGTTAGGAGTAATAATGACGTTACTGTAGTAATGATATTACTGTAATCATGTAATAAGGACATTACAGTAATAATGACAATACTGTATAACGATATGACTGAATATAGTTTAGATTTGCTACACCTGAAAGAGAAATGATAAATGTCCCACTATTCAGTTTTTCACCCGTCATTTACGGTTACACCCATCGAGTTGCGGCATCAGCGCTCTGTTTCAGCCTGACAGCTACTTTCTCATGTCCAATCCCGTCGTTTCACAGGAGGATAATCTGTTTGGTTATTCGCTCTTTGATGGAGCGAATGGTCTAATGCGTTAAAAAGGACATGCAAACATGGAACTTCACTAAATGAGGCCCACCCAGAATGCTCTCTGTTTATCGCAACCAAGGGATTTACTGTCTTTTCCTGGCAGACGTTGAGTTACTCAAAGCATTACTGGAAGCTTATTTAGACTCTCAGACAGAAAACGAATGACTCCGAATTTTGGGGGCGATTCAGATTCTGCCCTGTTTACTGAACCGGCTATAAAGCACTTGACTGCATGCTGAGGTATCGATTATGGAGATGCCTACAGGGTGAGTAGCTTACATTACCATGTGGAATGGGAGTCCTGTAGTAGGCTGAGTACTAGGCTATCTATGGCCCCCCTCTTTCCACTGTGCGGCAAGGTGAGGTAATGTATGTGGGAACATGGTGGTACAGGGGTGATGGACTGTGTGTGTGTGTGTGTGTGTGTGTGTGTGTGTGTGTGTGTGTGTGTGTGCGCGCACTGAACAGTGTTCTAAGCAGTGCAGGGAAAAGGAAGGGAAAGGCTGGTGCAGCAACACGCCTCTCATCATGCGGCACATGGATCGGGATACGCTGCCATGGCAACCCTCCTCTTCTGACCCACTGACGAGTCAGTGTGCTGGAGTCAGCGTGTGTGCATTCGTGCACGTGTGTGTAGTTATGTGTGTGTGGAGGATGAAAGGGCTTCATATTGACCGATTAAGAAGATTGCTCTGCATCCAAACATGAAATGGTATAGTGGGAGACCAGGCAATGGATGTCTACGGCTCGTACCTATTGTTAGAACTCCCCTTTGAATCCTTCCACGGCGGACATACTTTTTAATGGTTTCAGATCAGCTATCAATGGTTCCGGCACAAAGACTTGCAAGAGGTCATTCTGTTTGAGTTATAGGGTCATTAGAATGTAATCCCTCTCTTTCCATAATAGGTGTTGTTTCTGATGAACAAGTTGAACAACATCGTGCTCGGTTAGATTATCATGCAGTATGCATAATGCTGTTTAAAATACGACACTATTCAGAGTCTGCCAAATATATGCATATTAAGTATGTGCTATGTATTACTGAGTTAAGACAAAGAATGGATTCCTTCATGTTAGCTAATCCATCGTTTCAGTTTGCTCTTCTGGTAATGTCATTTCCATGGCAACGGTGAAAAAGCTTTGCACATGCTAGGAAATCGAGCTTCTCTGTCTCTCTCTCGCTCTCTCTCTGTGTCTCTGTTTGTGTGTGTAACCATTTACACTATGGCTCATTTTAATGGAAATTCCACATCAACACACCCATACTTGAGTGCATACAGTACAGTATTTGCCTCTAGTCATCTAATACTGGTACACAAAGAACGGAACAGTCTGCCTTCAATTTCCCTTTCCTGCATACATTGGACTCTACTCCACAGTCAGTCCGTGCTTTCCTGGCCAGCCTAGCATAGTGCTTTCCTGACCCATATAAAGCCATGTGCAGATTGATTAGGTCTGGGCCTGCTTGGCCGGACCCTCCAAAAGTCCTGCAGGGATTACGGTTTAGTAGGACCGCTGCTCGGGGTCAACCCTTTATGGGCCATGGCTCAAGTTTCACGTTTTAATTTCACATGCACAAGTACAGTGAAATGCCTCACTTGCAAACTCTAACCCCAACAATGTAGTAATCAATAACAACATAAACTAAAAAATAATAACGTAGAACAAAAGATTTAAAAATAAGAAGAACATGCTAAAGTAAGTATGCATAGTATGTATATACAGGGTCATTTCCAGTACCATATTTACAATGTGCATGGATACTGGATCGATAAAAGTAGATATATATATAGGGGTAAGGTGAAGAGGGAGGGGATCACTCTACTCTACGTACCCTACCCCTGAGGCCAGGAGGGGTCTGGGGCCACATGTGAACAGAGGAGGCCCTCCCCTTACACACACAGACACAGAATCACACACAGACACGCACACACACACTCACATACTGACACACACACACACACACACACACACACACACACACACACACACACACACACACACACACACACACACACACACACACACACACACACACACACACACACACACACACACACACACACACACACACACACACACACACAGAGAGAGAGAGTGTGACACATCTGTGGGCAATATGGGAGGCCTCTGTCACTGGAGGAGTCAATAGTAGAAGACAGAATCAAGAAGACTACCACTACAGTATCACCTCCACATGCATGTCTGATAAACGGACCAGTATCTAATTAGATGACCGTAGCCCTGGGGGCATGTGAACATCTCTGTATCATGTCCATGATGTCATGTCATCACTCACCGGCATGCAGGCTCCATTACAACCACATCAGGGCTAGGTGTCCTGGTGTGCCTCTGTGATGTGGTGTTTGGTAAGGGAACCCTCCTGTCCTGTCTGAGGTCTAGTCTGGCTGATGTTTTCCACCCCAACGATCAGAGGGAGTCCATTTTCACGTGGATATACAGAGCTCCAGTCTCAGATGGACTCAACGATGCATCTCAGAGCCATTACTGTTTTACTGCTAGTGTTACTGGAGCTACTGTGCTGTACTGCCTTGCCCTGCTGCTGATGGCAGCACAATCCTGTTAGCTTTGCCAGGGTCAAGCTCAATACAAATCAAAATAACTGTACGAATCTATCTTTTTCATGTACTGATTGAATAAGAGGATAAAGTGATGAGGAAAAACTGACTGGACAGCAGGGTGTGCCAGTGGACACTGAGCTTGGTCCTCAGAGAGCTGCTTAGAGACTTCTATAATGCATCTATAATGCATTACTTCAGAGGAGTTCGACGCTTTTCACGATAAAGCTCTTGAATATAAATTGATGAATGAAAGTATGTGGACAAAGTGTGCACAAATTGAAAAGAATGTACAAAATGCAAGAAAGACTGTAGTGGTCAGGCACCAGCTGCAAACAAATGCAGCAATGACACCCAAGTCATTCTGCCAATCCTTGCCATTGTCCATGCCATTCCATGCCTCAATCTGGGCTCATTGTGCCTTCTGCTGGAAGGATTGTGTCATTGCACCATTAGCCTCGGTAGTCATTACTGATTGATTTTCTGGGTTATTGAGTCAAGCCTTTTCAAGTAGAAGTTTCTTCCTGAATGCATGAATGGTGTTCTACTGGGTAATCAAAGGGGTTGTCAAAGAGCAGTGGTTACCTGTCTTGATTATAAAGTGGATATAGCTTTCTACAACAGCCTCTGGATACTTACCTTATTTCATACCATGTAGATGAAGAGACTCCGCTGGCACCTATCAATATTTTAGCTGATTTTATGGACTACCTTATAGCCAATGCCAATTCTGGATTCATATTTAAGAATCATTCTGAGGGAGGGTGGTGCAGGGCTCTATGTCCTGGCCCCCTGTCCTGGCCCCCTGTCCTGGCCCGCTGTCCTCCTCTCCCTCCTTCCATCCCTCCACCCCTCTCATTTATAACAAAATAAATGGCTGTCTTTTTACACATAACAGGCAGGGGCATGTCTACCAATTTTAACTAAATCTCGAACATGGGTTTGCAGAAATGTTGAGCCGACCAGACAGCTTTGCTCTTTACCTTTTTAACTGGTCCAGCAGAAAGAGCTGACAGCTACTGATAAAGACCACAGCCATGAAAGGTCAGAGCATGAAAGCAGCTTCCTGTTGGTCTGTCTGCTGCAGTACAGCCAACAGCAGTTAACCACAGCAAAGAGAGTGCAGCACATGTTATGAGTTACCTCCGTTGCCTCCAGTATGCAGTCATCGCAGTCATTCACACTGACAGTGGGAATCAGTGTTTGCACAGCTTGCACATATCCCATCCGAAAATGCTATATTCTTGAATGGTGAGTCGTGACCTAAGCAAACATTTTGGGGATGGTTGTTTCAGACACAAGACATTTGGTCAGTAGGTAATGGCTATATTAGTAGTTACAGCTTAGTAAAGGTTACGTATAGGATAGGTGACAGCATGTTTAGCAGCACTCTGAATTGGTCAGATGAACAGGAGACAGGAGATGTAAAGCATATGTGTTCAGTATTTGTATAAATGCCTGATATACTGTAGTTCCTTTCAAAGGCAGCAGGAAATTGGTTTCCTGGGAATGGCTTTCACTTTAAGCACAATAATTATAAAGCACTTCACAAATACAGTTATTATCGTTATTAAGTTCAATTGAATTCAATTACAGGTGTTACGGGTGAGAAAGGGATGTGGGTCCCTCACTGAATAAAGAAAAACGGCAACAGGGAAACTGTAAACTGACTGTTTACCACATACTTTGTATTCAAAAGATCAGGTTACGAGTATCAGGAGATGCAGGAAGACACAACAGTATTTTATTGAGTATCATCACCACAGTCCATCTGGTTGGGGCATATCATTTGCTTTCTCTTCTGGCCAGAAATCTTCCCATTGCTTGTTGTGTGGCTGGTGCTAGCTGATAACAGATCACTGGCTGTTTGGTCTGGCCCAACTCAGGAACTACCATGGCAGATAAATCTTAGCCTCGCCAGCCAGCCTGATCTTGCGAGCCTACATAAATGATTCGCTACACGGATACATGAAGTGATGAGGTGACGTGAAACAGAATGAGAACGCAGCGTTCAGGATGGTCTAGGATCAGGCTAGATATACAGTATTTACATACTCTTGTTCCTTCTATGTGTAACATTTCAAAGGGTGTCACAATAAAAAACAAATGTAAATAGGCTGTATGCATACATATCTTGCTAGCTTGGTCCATGTCATGATGATGAGCCCCGAGACGGCCGTCACGTTCAGTCGGACATTTCCTTTTAAAATGTGTACTTTACGCTGTCTATCATATTGCCTCCTGAGCCTAGCTATGACCACCTTTGGTCATGAGACACAGTACCCTTTGATAGTGTGTGATTCAGCCAACTCTTTCAACGTTGCCATGTATTGGACCATCAGACCAGTACAGATCCATGACACAAAGACAATTTACAGCGCCCATTCAGATTGAACCAATTAGCCTTGAATCTTCAGGCCTGTGCTGCTTTGGTCTGGTCTGGTTGGGGAGGAACCTTCTTGGCCCACACAGTGAAACTCCCAGAGTGGTTGGACGCTCCTCTGACCTGATGACATCACAGTGAGAACGCTCTGTTACTAATGAGGGGAGGAACCAGAAGGACATTTTCCAAGGTTCCTCATGCCCTGCTGGAGGTCCCGGCTAGATTATGTTGTGGTAGCCGAAGCCTTGTGAATCATTCAGTTCACAGAGTTAACGCAGGCTAGTCTACTCGGCCTATGCCAGGACTTAGTTTCCACCCTGGTCTCATCAAGTGAATCATGTTATAAAATAAGTTAAAAGGAATAGGTGATGGAGCAATATGCGTTTAGCTACAGAAACACAATGGGTGTATTTATTGTCGTAGTGTACTGGTCTATGTCTAAGTGAACATTAGCTGCTGCTCTATGTTCTCATCTCTCCTCCCTGGTGGTCCTCTGACTGAAGGTCAAGCAGGGAGGACACTCAGTCAAGCTGGCCTCCTGGAAGACAGGCAGACAGTGAGGCGGTGTCCCTTACCGCTCCAACGCTTTCATTTCGCAGGAGTTGGAGCATCGAGAAGAGAGAGCCCAGAGAGAGTATATGAATATTTTAGGTTATATTAATTAGCTTTCCAAATCAAATCCAATTT
This sequence comes from Salvelinus alpinus, assembly GCF_045679555.1. Classification (NCBI taxonomy): domain Eukaryota; kingdom Metazoa; phylum Chordata; class Actinopteri; order Salmoniformes; family Salmonidae; genus Salvelinus; species Salvelinus alpinus. The sequence continues at coordinate 7,620,592 of NC_092097.1, read as the reverse complement.
TATTTTTCACATGCTTTGTAAACAACAGGTGTAGACTAACAGCGAAACGCTTAGTTAGTCAGCGAAACCCTTCCCAACAATACAGAGAGAACATTAGAAAAATAACATGCTCTATGTGCATGTTTTAAACTGGTCCAGTGTTGGCATATGTAACCTACAGCAAAGCAAGGTTCCCCCTAACTTCCAGATTAGTTCTGCAAATGTTCTACTTATTATTTCTCTGTACATTTAACTCATTGCCATCTTAAACATGATATCTTGTCATATGCCATGTAATCTCCATATATTATCCACATAATCCCAAAGAGGGTAATAATTCCAGGGTCATTGAACAATTAGTTTATTCAAGTAGCTATAATGGTGGTGTCGATGATATGATGTGGGTTACATGCGCGGTTTTGGGAACAGTTGAACAACAGATGTTAGCCATCAGGAGTGGGAGAGTAGGGGGGGTCACTTTCTGGGGGTGTTTCCTAACCGTTTCGCAGTCCTTACTGGGGAAACAGGGATTCGGAGGTTGTTGCAGTGAATATCAGAATTTGAATGGAGCGTTCCTTCAGGCTACATGGATACTACGGGAAATAATTGTAAAAATGCTCGTTGATGTCAGAATTGCGCGAATATGAGCGGACGTGTGCTAATTGGGAAAGTGCCGCCAATGCGGCAGCGCGAGCGGACGGCGCCCTGTGCGAAAAAGACGATACATTTTACGCCGAGTCCAAGGTAAGCACTAAGCAGAGATCTGCAGCGATACTGATCAGCGTGTATCACTGTCAGACAATGTATTGTAGCTCTGTAAATGATTCTGAATACAGTGAACACGTGGAATTTGAAAATAGTTTGTTTCACTTCAAGAGTTGAACAACGAAATGCTTAGAATGTAACGTTAACATTGTAGTTTTCCGGATGAAATGATGAAAATTAGGCTAGCTACTGTAACATTTTTATTCAATAAAAAACATTGAAAATACTTTTAGTCTATTTTTGTTCTTCTTAAAAAAGTGAATGTAATTATTTTATAGAAATCAATTAACTAAAATGTAGAGTTTCAAGTGTTGATGTTGAAAATAATAGATCCATCATCCATTTATTTTATCTATCGACAGCAGCGTTCCTATGGGAAAATCTTGATACTTTTTACTGGCCAATGTAATAGTGTTTGGCTACAATTACTAGCTTATAGGTTATATAATCAAAATACTGATATTTTCAGTATTTCTTTAAAAAAGTGATGTATCTCTCTAGGCTACCTGGGGGTTCATTGCTCTACCTGGGGGTTCACGTGCTTCTACACCTGCATTGCTTGCTGTTTGGGGTTTTAGGCTGGGTTTCTGTACAGCACTTTGAGATATCAGCTGATGTAAGAAGGGCTCTATAAATACATTTGATTTGATTTGATTGTTCAAATGGAGCTACAGCAGAGTGACTCAACATTTTGCTTATCAAGCAAAGCTTTATACTTTGGCAAACACTGAGGTCTTGTTAGATAGAGACTTGGCACTTGTTTGTCACAAGCAATTATGGGATTGGTTAAAAAAGCACCCTCCATGATGGAATTGTGGCAACAGTACCACAGCTATCTGGGTAATTGAAGATTCCTTTCAGCCACAGGTATGCGCTCCCAAGAGTCACAAACTATATTTTTGCCTAGCTGTGCTGTCTGCCTTCCTTTCTCCCAGTCATAGTTGTTGTCACCAGACCAGGGACACAGATGCTGTTGAAAGTATTGGAGGTGCGCTTGATTTAGCTTGGAGTTTGCACTTTTGGGACAAATCCATCAGTTCTATATATACTGGGCAAACTAAATCAAGCACAGCTAAAGTATTTGAAAGTATTTGGCACAGGTCTGGTTGTTGCATACTGTCTTGTGCGAAGACTTAACCATGAATGGTCGATGGCCCTTTTACTACCTCGTAATATCTATAGGGTAACATGTCCCACATGTGTGTGTATATGTCTGCTTTACAAAGCTAGTATGTTTTCACTGTGTCAAAAGTTAAAATTGTCTCTTTAATCATGACTGGCTACCTGGTCCCTGCATCCGGCCTTTAAGTTCTACTAGTAACTACCTGGTAAATAAAAGCGTCAGCTGTAATTGGATAACATCAGTGGCAGCTGGTCTCTAATAATGTAGACTGGTGTTTGGGCTTCCAACAAGATGGATGAGAGTTAATTAGCTTTCTTAATTAAGGCAGTCATAAATTGTAATAAATATTACATTTTAGACGATGCTTTTGTCAAGAACTTCGTCAAGGTCATATCACAATCATATCAAAAGTGGGACACTCCAATAGTGTGGAGCAGCAGTGGTTTTAAACCCGGTCAGATGACGTGTATCCCTTTGTGTGTGTGTGGAGAAAGTACCATGTTGTTTTATTAGGTGTGATTGCTGGATGCTTATCTAAACGGGACACTTATCAACCTGGTAGGAATGACATCAAAGTCTCAAGGTAGTGTTTGGCTTTCTCTGTATGATCAATTAAGCTGTTTGTTTCTGTAGTCACGGCTGTATGAAAGCAGTTCAAATAAATCATTATAGCGCAAAAGGCTTTCATTGTGCTTCATCACATTTCTCTGCACAATAATACAATCTATTGTGATTGATGGACTCAAGTGACGTCATTGTTAGGTTTAGTATCTCTACATTATGAAGAAAGTTGCCTTCTAGCATGGTCTAGTAGCCTTGCAGTTCTACAGTACTTTACACAATGACATGCTTTGGGGTCCAATAAGTAAGAGTCAACTTGTTGCACACAGCTGGTCCCAGTTTGTGCTCCACCAGGGAGTAGTGTAGAATGTAGATCATATTTTTCCCTCTTCCCCCACCACACAGCTCTTCTCTCGATCGTTTGAACTGAAACATTTTCTCAGAGACAGAAATTCAAATAATAGCACTAACGCATAAATCAGCCAGTAAGCTTGGAGCAGTGCCACTGAAAACAAAAGGCCAATTTCCACCCCAATGTATGAAGTATGTACACGGTTCAGTTCCCCCCACCTTCCTTGTCTGAATTCCACTTCCGAAATGTAAGCTCCAAAGTAGACACATGTTGCAATATCAACAGACTACGGCAGGGTTCCCCAACTGGCGGCCCACGGGCCAAAGGTTTTATTTGCCCCCCAAGTTTTCTGAGAAACATTTTTTTATATACACTGAACAAAAATATAAATGCAACATGTAACAATTTCAAAGGTTTTACTGAGTTACAGTTCATATAAGTCAATTTAAATAAATTCATTAGGCCCTGATCTATGGATTTGACATGAATGGGAATACAAATATGCATCTGTTGGTCACAGATACCTTTAAAAAGAAAAAGTAGGGGCATGGATCAGAAAACCAGTCAGTATCTGATGTGACCACCATTTGCCTCATGCAGCACGACACATGTCCTTCACTTAGAGTTGATCAGGCTGTTGATTTTGGCCTGTGGAATGTTGTCCATCTCCTCTTCAATGGCTGCACGAAGTTGCTGGAAATTGGCGGGAACTGGAACACGCTGTTGTACACGTCGATCCAAAGCATCCCAAACATGCTCAATGGGTGACATACAGGCCATGGAAGAACTGGGACATTTCCAGCTTCCAGGAATTGTGTACAGATCTTTGCGCATGGGGCCGTGCATTATCATGCTGAAACGTGAGGTGATGGTGATGAATGGCACGACAATGGGCCTCAGGATCTTGTCACAGTATCTCTGAGCATTCAAATTACCATGGGAAAAATGCAACTGTGTTCATTGTCCGTAGCTTATGCCTGCCCATACCATAACCTTACCACCACCATGGGGACACTCTGTTCACAACATTGACATCAGCAAACCGCTCGCCCAAACAACGCCATACAAACTGTCTGCCATCTGCCCGGTACAGTTGAAACTGGGATTAATCCGCGAAGAGTATACTTCTCCAGCATGCCAGTGGCCATCGAAGGTGAGCATTTTCCCACTGAAGTCAGTTACGACGCCAAACTGCAGCCATGTCAAAACCATGGTTCGGACGACGAGCACGCAGATGAGCTAGCCTGAGACGGTTTCTGACAGTTTGTTCAGAAAATCAGCTGTCCGGGGGGCTGGTCTCAGACGATCCCGCAGGTGAAGAAGCCGGATGTGGAGGTCCTGGGCTGGTGTGGTAAGACCGGTTGGACATACTGCCAAATTCTCAAGAACAACATTTGAGGCGGTTTATGGTAGAGAAATGAACATTCAATTATCTGGCAACAGCTCTGGTGGACATTCCTGCAGTCAGTATGCCAGTAGCACGTTCCCTCAGAGACATCTGTGGCAATGTGTTGTCTGACAAAACTGCACATTTTAGAGTGGCCTTTTATTGTCCCCAGCACAAGGTGCACCTGTGTAACGATAATGCTGTTTAAACGGCTTTATCTTGGCAAAGGAGAAATGCTCAGTAACAGGGATGTAAACAAATATGTGAACAATTTGAGAGAAATAAGCTTTTTGTGTGTGTGGAAAATGTATGGGATTTTTTATTTCAACTCATGAAACATGAGACCAACACTTTACATGTTGCGTTTATATTTTTGTTCAGTGTGTATATATATTTTACATTGTCATTGTTGGACATAAAAGACTGTTAAAACACCAGGAAATCAGGTCCAAGTGATTTTTATTTTGGAAATCTATTCCCAAGTGTTATAGAGCGACGTGGTCGTATACAAATGTAAGCAAGGTTTGAAATGATCATGTTTTATCCAAATATTATATCTGTTTAGGCTTCTTGTGGTCAATTTGTAGTCTACAAATGATATGTAATTATGTTCCGGCCCCCTGACCATCCGCTCAAGGGAAAAAAACGACCTGCAGCTGAATCTAGTTGATAATCCCTGGACTACAGGCTATAAAACACTCCCTCCCTGTCTCTCTTGGATTTGCCACCCCCTTGGGGACATTCAAAGGAATGACCCTGTCTTACTTCATCATGAGTGTCCAGGGACAAACTACTGACTAAGGCTACTGACTAAGGTGTGACTTGATCGAACATACCAGACTCATGTGAATATCTGAGGTATCTGTTAATCACTTTAATAATGCCAGAAACACTGAATGCCTTGAAGAAAAATGCTCTGCCTCATAAAATGTGATGTTTATCAAGTACCAAAAAATGCTGGTTTCACCAGTGTGTATGAGGATAACATTTTCTAATCCCAATGTAAAATCAAAGATGGAACCTTTCCTTGGACAACAATTCATAAAAGAATGTAGCCAAGTGTGTTAGTGTTACTGTGAGCTAACATCCCTGCTGTTCGTCCTAGGCCTCGTGATAAAATCCCTCCTGGTTTGTGGTTGTTAAAAGACTACCACGGACTACTAAATGTTTATAGCATTGTTGCTTAGAGTGTCGACAAATGTGGCTTGCCTCAGTCCTCTGTATAAAGTTCATAGACCAAGAAGTCCATTTCAACCTTCGCACATCACAAAACGCTGCTTAGCATTAAATATATTAACTCCCAATCTTGCAATCTTTGATGTCTCTTTTCTCAAGACATGTGGCTAATAGGTCAGAGGGACGCATTCGTACAAGTCTTGAAATTAGATTAAAAGGATATTAAAGAGTTTTGGAAAGGATATTAACCGATAATTGGCACTAATTTCTGTGGGGGTACAGGACTTATTTAAAGGTATAGTTCGGGATGCGGCCAAATTTGCCTTCATTGCCAAAATCCCAAACTGTCCTGAGAGGGTTGTGTTTGACAACCACCTACGGAGAGCACTGCAGTCCAGCAAAAGATCAGTCTTAAAACTCTTCGCTCCACAACCACAAATGAAAACATCACTCAACACCCTGTCTCTGTGTTGGCCAACAGTTCAGTGTGTGTTTGATTGATGGAGAGTCTGTTTTGTGTCTACCTGTTAAGGGATAGGAAATAAATGAACTACTTTGTTGATTGAATTAAACCACTTAGGGTTATTGGCGCTTCTGAGAAATGCACGATCAACTTTAGTTGATTTTGTGGCTGACAACAACATGTCATATACTTTTTCCTGTTATGATGTACATTTATGGTAGCAGTTCTTTTCAGAGAGCAAAATGATATAGTGAAGTATTCCAGTGACTGTTAGATTCTAGGTCTCAACCAGTGCCCTTTTTTGGACACACTCCTCCATAGCCATGTGATTAAAGGGATCCTTAAAGGGATCCTTCGGGATTTTGGCAATGAGGCTCTTTGTACTTCCCCATCATACTAGCCGATAGCCATAGACTTCCAGTCATTGCGCTAATGCTAGTTAGCATTGTCACGCGAAACTACCATTCCGACTTCCTTCATATTGGACACAGAGACATACAAATGGTGTCCACGAGTTCATCTGACTCTGGGGAAGTAGATGAAGTAGATAAGTTACAGTTTAAATCGTTTTTTCCCCCTCATCAATCTACACACAATACCCCATAATGACAAGTTGTAGAAACTTCTCAAGGATGATCAATGGAAACAGGATGCACCTGTGCTCAATTTCGAGTCTCATAGCAAAGGGTCTGAATATTTCTTTTCATATATTTTTTAATACATTTTTTTTAAATTCTAAAAACCTGTTTTCGCTTTGTCATTATGGGTTATTTTGATGAGGAAAAAATTATGTAATCCCTTTTGGAATAAGGCTGTAACGTAACAAAATGTGGAAAAAGTCTTGGGGTCTGAATACTTTCCAAATGCACTGTATCCCTTTATGTCCAATTGCCTCCTCTGCTTCAGGCTTTTTATGGGCCATTTCTTTTCTCCCTGTGTTTTTTTTAACGTATACTATTCCATGTTCCATCGCCTTGCTAATTGCAGAGTAGAAACCCACAAAGAGCAATTTCAAGTCAGTGGGGCAGCACAGAAAGGGAAGAGAAGTTAGGAATGACTCAGCTTTCCAAGGGTCTTATTACTGTATCTACCTTTTCTCTATGCCACGTTTGTGTCTGGATAAAAAATGGATTGCTACTTACCCCTGCCAAGCTAATGAGAGGTAGCATAATAATTATGTAAATCTCAGAAGTACTTAACATTACAGCACTCTGGAGATGTTTCTATTGAAACCATAAAGGCATACAAAGCTGTCTTCAGAACCACTTCTCTCCATTTCAAAAGTCTCTGCTTTAAATTCAACACTGTTCTGAACCTTACGTGACAATAATCCTCTCGACTACGCACTACACCCCTCCTGAAATTAAATTGCATGCAGTGATGTGTATATTTGGCATTCAAATATATTCAGAGGATGCATTTGGTCTGTGAATTTATTTGCTCTCTTGCGAGCCAGAAGCCGATTTTTGGGCTACAGTGTCACACTGTGACTGGTCATCCGTGTCCCTCCCTCCCTCCTCTCATGTAGGGGCCTCTCCAGCAGTATATGTCCCAGGGTGAACCAGGCCAGGCAGACGGGCGGCTGGGTGGCAGCCCTGACCCTCAGGCAGCTGTCATTGTGATTTCCCCTTCTCCTCTAATTCCCCTGCTCCCTTGTTCTATCGCTCCTTGTAACACGCCATCCCAGCTCCTTGACCCTGAGCTGCCTGTCAACCCACTTCCGCCCTCGGCCTCGACCAGTCAACTTGATTTAACAGACACGTCCCGTGCTGAGGAAACTTCAGTCGGAGTGCCACTCGTGGAGCTGTAGTTTGTTACTAAGAGGATGTGTTGCACATGAGAGAGTAAAGAGAGTTGTGTTGTTAGAATCAAAGCAGCTCTGTTGTGTAACTTAGGCATCCCTTGCCTGATAAAACAGCTTGTAGCTAGAGATGCCTACCTCCGCTGGCAGTTACCATGATATCCCTTCAGGAGGACAGATGGACATGTCAAAGCTGTTGCCAATTTAGTCCTACCTTTGTCTTCTCCTTCGATAACCTCCTCTGTAACTACACAGTTACTGTTAGATAGCTCTGTAACTGTTAATAGACAGTAACTATTCCTTTCTACAGTCCCATGCTCTGCTTTATTATAACCTTTGACCCCTTCTTTCTGCAGTTGGGATGAGAGCAGCTCCATCAGCAGTGGGCTCAGCGATGGCTCTGTAGATAACCTCAGCTCTGAGGAGTTCAACGCCAGCTCCTCCCTCAACTCCCTGCCCACAACACCCCTCGGCTCCAGACGCAACTCCTCTGTCATGGTGAGTAAAGGCCACATTCAATCACAACAGCCTTAGCTATGTTTATGTACTTCTGTTTACAGACAATGTGGCCGTACTATCTGCACACACACACACACAGTAAGCAGATACTGGTATTTTGAGAAAAGCATACTCTAATAGATTTAAGGGAACAACTTTTTCTGTTTAAGTTCTGGAAGAACACAGTTAGGTAAGTCCTTTGTCCTCAAAAGTTTAAGTCAGTATTTCAGACTGACACTGCACCCATTGCCCCGTCTCACTGTCCCCCTGCCCGCCTGCCTGCGTCTGTTATTCACCCCCTGCAGAAGCGTGTCAAATCTGCCTGAGTCATTTGGGTCCCAAAGAAGCAGTTCACACGGCAGACACTGCAATGTCATTACATCAGAAATGGATTAAGATGATGTGTCATTGTGCACCACTCAAAGTTGTTTACTGCCACGGTTTGCCCCATTAGCCACTCATTTGAAATCAAAGGGACATTTTGCATTTCATTTAATACTGAGACATCACGCATCCAACTTACAGTCAGTGGAAATCTGAACTGGATTTAAAATACATGTTGTAGATAGTTGACCCACTTTTGGTAGGTGACATCTCAAGGGGGAAAACAGCCACTTCTATTGCTTCATCGGGCACTTCAAATAGCCCTTTAGAAACCCCTTCACTCATCCTCACACCACAAGTTATAAATGTCAACTTTCAGTAATCAATTACGTTTTGAGAATACTGTACATATTTCATTCTTCATTGGCGTGGTGAGTACAGAGGTTCTCAGTTTATCCACAGGTGAAAAATGCTTCTCAGACGGCTTGTCACTTCTGGTGTTACTGTGGCGACACTGCGGCTTTCTTCTGTTCTCCTCCTCGTCCAAGAGAGAGCATATTGATGAAGCATGGGGATTAGTATAGCTGACTGAGCCATCTGTGACTATATTACATTATAAGGTGCGCTGCCAAGACACACTGTGCCCAATTCTCGAATCAGCTACATACAGTAGACCTACAGTACATTTTCCAGTGTAGCACCTGTCTAGAAATATAAACTAAATATAAAATAATATAATATAAATATAAATATAATATAAAATAAAGATATAAAGATCTTTGTTTTTTTTCTGTCGTCATATTCTTGGATGATGGCTTACTACAGTATTTCCCTGTCATGGCAGTGTCAACCTTGTATTAACAAAGATTTCAGCAGAGGGACGGCTTAGGTGAGACAGCATTGTGCCCATGTTGTTTTGATGAATGAGTTTGGTGGTGTGCTTAACGAAGAGAATAGCTGAGGTGACTCAGTAGTTGTGCCCTACAGCACGGTACTATATTGTTTTGACCACCCCCAGCCTTGCCCACTTGTGCAGAATATTATCGTAAGGAAAAGTCACAGTGAATTATTATCTGTTGGTTCTAGTTTAATTGGGCAGTTAATAATGTGCCTGCCCCGCATACGATGAAAGAGTAGTCCTTCTGTAACAGGGTTGCAGCTTGCAGACAAGCCAGTTATTTTCCCCGCTTAGAAAGAGGAGGGCATTGAAAAACGGGATGCATTTGGAACAGAGTAAATCAGCCCAGACTTACCAAGCTTTCATGTAGCACATGTCACCCAAAATGCATGTCACGAGTATGTACTATAAGTTTCCTTGAAAATGCCAAGTCAAAACTCTGATCATCCATGACGCACCAACATTTGTGGGATTCAAGAGAACACATGAGCCATGATACATCCTTTCTAGTTAACATGACTACTGGGGTGAAAGTCTCTGAAGCTCATAACATAGTGACTTCAGTAAATCTCTGGTGTTATACAGTATAGGCTTATCCGTTCCTCCCACATGCTCTCCCTCTGGAATGCAGACAGACACTCAGATGGAACAGCAGAGATTACTGAGGATCTTCCACAGATAACAAACACAATATCACACACACACACATAAACCTGGGTGTCTCTCACATGACCCCAAATATTCATTTTAATTTCTAAATCAATAAATAAATGGCACTTTTCAATTCCTAAATCTGAATTTCGATGAATCTTCTTCATTGACCAAACTGACATGGAATTGACTAACCCTGTGTTTCCCATTGTGACCCAGTGGAGGCTGAGGGGAGGATGGCTCATAATAATGGATGGAACGGCGCAAATGGAATGGCATCAATCACATGGAAACCATGTGTTTGTTGTATTTGATACCATTCCACCAATTCCACTCCAGCCATTACTACGGGCCCGTTCTCCCCAATTAAGGTGCCACCAACCTCCTGTGTTGTGAACATATAAATAAAATAAATACTTCCATTTGCAAAGTACCGCATGTTGATGGCTATGTCCCTGTCCTCATGCAGCTCCGCACCGATGCTGAGAAGCGCTCCCTGGTGGAGAGTGGCCTGTCCTGGTACAGCGAGGATGCCAAGGCTGCACGCAAGATGGACGGGAGCACCTACGAGACAGGGAGCCTCAAAACCGAGACCCCCAGCAAGTGGAGGAAGTCCTCCAGACCCATGGAGGGTGCTAGTGAGGACGCGGGGGTCAAGGGGGAACTGAGGAAGCCCCAGAGCCTGGGTCAGCCAGGGACCTTTAAAAAGGGACGCAACCCCCCTGTGGGCGTGACCTCACCCATCACGCACACCTCTCAGAGCGTCCTGAAAGTGGCAGGTGAGATTGGATGATTCGTTTTCTCTCTCCCTCTCTGACCTACCTCTCACACTCAGACATCCACACTTTTCTCTATACATTAAAAACATTTTTGGGGGGTCCAGTCCTGTTGAGTTGGAAGTAACTTAGCAGTTTGATGATTTAAGTATCCCATCGTTATTCCAAGTGAGTGCTATACAGGAAAAGACTATACGGGTTTTTACTTCATGCGTTAATGAAGAGTGTGTGTGAAAGTAGATGTATAAATGACGAGGAAACATGGGTAGAAAACATGATTGTTAACTTGTTTTGCAACATATCCTTGTCATCCATAACCTCCCCTAAATGGATAACACATGAACAACCAAGTCTGTTTGGAGAGTAGCCACAGCCAGCGGATATCTGCTTGATAGCAACTGAAATGTAGCAAGGCACTCTGGCTCTCTGCGCCAGAGTTTGATTGGTTGTAGTACTGTACAGGAACAACTGAGAAGAAATGATACTGTACAGTGTGTTCCATGCAGAACTGGGCTCATCTTTGTGGATTTCCCTCCTGGTTCATCTTCCTATGTGTCTTGTCAAAAAAACAAACTGACTTCAGAGAATCACTGTCTTGTGAAGCATTTTCAGGTTTTTAACATATTTTCATCTGTTTGCTTTGCCTGAATTTGAAGACGATGGATATTTAATGCACCTTCGTGGGCAGTATCAGTGGAAAAGTTCCATTTAAACGGCAACAAACACAGTACAGTGCAGTGTTTGTTTGTGTATATCTTAATGAATGGTGTCTTTTAAGACTGGATCCGTTGCTATGTGACTGCTGCTATTGAGGCAGCCATAACTGATTCATAGTTTGAATGAAATAAATATCTTCAGAGTGAGACGTAGGAAGAGTGTGCACTGTAGTGTATTACCTTTCTATCCCATCCTAAAGCCGGTTGAATTGGAAACTTTCTTTTTTTAGTAATGACATGCAGCAGATTACAATGCTGTGTAGTGACTCATCCGTCTGATTACAGCAATAACGTTGTGGTTGGTGTTCTTTCATCCCACGCGATATACACGATTGAACGATAAGGGAAACATTCACACTGCAGTAAGATTTCCCGACTGATGCAATTTATTGCATTGCCCTCTACTACTTATTTAGCTGGTTTAATGTGGCTGATTATATGGAGGTTCTAAGGATCCATGATGTTTTCTGGCATCATTCTCTGGGATAAAAATGGAGTCTTAAGATATTCATACACAGAGTATTTTGTTTTTAACCCCACCCCCCCCCCCCAATCAATTATGTTGCTCTACATGTCTGATTGCATCTTGAATTCCAATGATGGCCGCCAAGTGAGGCTTTTATACGTGGGAAAGACTGGGAGCTTTTTTACTAGTGTTTGCTTTGTCAACTCGCTATCTCCATTTCTCCCCTTTCCCTGACTGAGTGACATGAACTGTTACCTCATGCGCCTGTGACATAAGAGCAATAATTGATGTACTTATATTCTGAAAAGCATTAAGCATGTCAATTTGAGTAACTTGTCCATGACAAGTTGCCAGAATAATGTGAATGCACAATCCACAGAGTGCCGTTAATAAAAACGAGAAAAAAAATCTTGGCCGGGTCGCCAAAGTTATTGGGCGTTGCATTTCTTCACGTCTTGGTCAAGGGCCCAGTTTGTCACGCAGACCGGTCTGCAATACCTTAGATAGATTTGTGTGTCTGTATGTCGGTGACTCGACCTCTTCATATAAACCATCTGTAAGTAAATACAGATGTTTCTTGCTTATAAGTTGACTCTCCTCTAATAACACGAGTTATATGCAGCTGCTTTCATGTGACCAAATTTAGCCATTTAGCCATATTGTATGGTTCTGGTCATCCATGACTCCAGTCTGACTGATTCCTCTGATTCATCCAACATTAGTCACAGTGGTGTCATCGACATCCAGTCAGTTCACTTTTTGGGTAGGTTCACATTCAGCTGCACTCATTATCACAGCTTGCTAGGCGATAGATAATTACTCTGTAATGTAATCTCATCTAAACTCTATATTTATCTATCTCTATGACTGCAGCACCAAAGAGCGACCACAAGGCGGTGGACAAGACCAAGATGTCTGTGAAGGCTGCTGGGCTGCAGCGCTCCCGTTCCGACGCCGGGAGAGAACACCTCCCGGAGCACCGGGAACACCGAAAGCCCCCGTCAGGCCTGGTCAAGCCTTCCGCCGGGGCCTCGTTTGGCTACAAGAGGTCCCCGACTACCGGCAGTGCCACCGCCATGACAGTGGGGGGCAGCACCATCTCTAGTGGCTCTGCCACCGTGGGCAAGATTCCCAAGTCCTCTGGCATCCCTGTGAAGCCGATGGGAGTAGGAGGGGGAGGAAAAGGGGGGCGTAAGAACAGCTTTGACGCCACAGGCAGTGAGGAGGGGGGCTTCCTGGGGCCCAACGCCCGTAACAGCCTCCAGTACCGAAGCCTGCCGCGCCCTGCCAAGTCCAGCACCCTCAGCCTGATCGGCCGCCCTGGGTCGGCCCGGCCTGCCAGCAGCAGCATCGACCCCGGCCTGCTGAGCCTGAAGCCTATCTCCATGGCCTGCCCTGGCCCCAAGAGGAAAGAGCCCGGCAGTGGAAGCACTAAGGGGGCCAGTCGAGGAGGGAGCACAGGCCCTGTCAACCAGACAGACCGGGAGAAGGAGAAGGAGAGAGCTAAGGCCAAGGCAGTGGCGTCTGATATGGACTCCCTGTGTGGCTCCCTGAAGATGGAAGACTGTCAGGGGGATTCTACAGGGGAGGCCAGCACCAAACTGCAGGGACTGCGGAGGGCCAGTAGCAGCAAATACCCCGAGCTGTCCTCGCCCACCAGTCAGAGGTAAATTCACCATCGTGATACATTCTCACACTGTTCAAGTCCTACAGTACGTTAAAATAATACTACTCCTTTTGCTGTGGTCTGGTGTTTATAGAATCAGCTATGTAGTCATGTGTTAGTATCGACTCAGTTTGTTCAGCTGTCATTTTATGAAGAGTTGCTGTGTAATGTTTTCTTAACCACTTAAAACAGACATAAGAGAACAACAATGCAATCAAACAAGTAACTGTCATTTTGCTTGCTGTGTTTTGCACTCATGTCTTAGAACAGGACCAGCCCAGTAGGGTCTTTGGATCCATCCCGGTGCTGTATGGTGCTGGATCTGACATTCTGTGTCTCGTGTCTAATTCATAGGATGCTGAGCTGCAAGTCTCTGGGTCGGCCGCCCAGCCTTGCCCACTTGGACAAGGTCAACTCCAACAGCCTGGACTCGTGCGTGACCATCCAGGACCTCCCTCCTAAAGTGCCCCCTTACTCTAAGCTCCAGGACCTGGCCGGGTCTGGGTCACGCAGCCCGGCCCCCCGGGGCCTCACCCCTAGCCCAGCCCCCATCCTGCACTTGGATTCCCCCAGCTGCTACCCCAGCCAGACCCTGTCCCTGGGGGGCTCTCCGCTGCTGTACCCCAAACTGTCTGGCCTGCACCGCAGCATGGAGTCCCTGCCCCTCACCATGAGTGTTCCTCCCAGTGGAGGATATATCCGGGCAGAGTCCCGAGACAGGGACAGGGATAGGGAGGAGATGAGGGGCACAGGGACCTGGGTTGCTGGGAGCAGGACCTCCCTCAATCTCCCAGACAGGTGGGTCTCGACCGGAGCAACACCCTGATGATGGGGTGGCATGGGTTGGGTAACCCTCTGCTTGTGGGGGATGTCTTCACCAGTCTCACTAGCGCAGCAGTCAGTATCTGTATGTAGCAACATAGAATGATCAAACTATGCTACCTTCTTTCTACTGCAACGGAGATATTATTAATAGCAAGAGTTTCTGTGATTGAAAAAAAAAGATCTACAGGTTTAACACCGTTTTATCATGGATTGTTTGATAGCAGAAAATGTAATATTTGGTGTCTTTGTATTCTTTCTCTACCAGTTTGCAAACGGACAGGAACACCTTACCTAAGAAAGGATTAGGGTATGTCAAGTAAGTTTGTCATAGTTTCCCGCCGCATTTGCTGTATCAAATGATGTAGTATTCTAATCGTCTGAGGCGCATGTTTAATTGTTGCTCTCTTAATTGTCCTGCTCCAGTCGCTACAGCTCTGGTCCGTCTGAGGGTCAGTCAGAGGGGAAGGAGAGGCGTCACTCCCACACGGCAGTGAGCCTGACAGAGAGCGAGAGCCCCCCTCAGCTGCCTTCTCCCACCCACATGCCCCATCTTTCCTCTGGCAAGGCCGTCCTCACTAACGTGGGTGAGTCTCAGTCTTCTTTCGTTCATCAACTGTCCTCCAGCTCTGATGACTGACTGACAAACTCTGTCTAACTCTAAACTCTCATTAAGACACATCCCCCTGCTGGTTTGTATTTATATTTTGTTCAGTATATATTTATAGTACCAGTCAAAAGTTTGGACACACCTACTCATTCCAGGGTTTTTACTATTTTCTACATTTTAAAATAGTAGTGAAGACATCAAAACTATGAAATAACACAAATGGAATCATGTAGTACCCAAAACAGTGTTAAACAAATCAAAATATATTTTAGATTTTAGATTCTTCAAAGTAACCACTCTTTGCCTTGATGACAGCTTTGCACACTCTTGGTATTCTCTCAACCAGCTTCATGAGGTAGTCACCTGGAATGCATTTCAATTAACAGGTGTTCATTGTTAAAAGTTAATTTGTGGAATTTATGACAAGCTAGGGTTGGTATACAGAAGATAGCCCTATTTGGTGAAAGACCAAGTCCATATTATGGCAAGAACAGCTCAAATAAGTAAAGAGAAACGACAGTTCATCATTACTTTAAGACATGAAGATCAGTCAATCCGGAAAACGTCAAGAACTTTGAAAGTTTCTTCAAGTGCAGTCGCAAAAACCATCAAGCGCTATGATGAAACTGGCTCTCATAAGGACCACCACAGGAAAGGAAGACCCAGAGTTATCTCTGCTGCAGAGGATAAGGTCATTAGAGTTACCAGCCTCAGAAATCTGCAATTTACCGCACCTCAGATTGCAGCCCAAATAAATGCTTCACAGAGTTCAAGTAATAGACACATCTCAACATCAACTGTTCAGAGGAGACTGCGTGAATCAGGGCTTCATGGTCGAATTGCTGCAAAGAAACCACTACTAAAAGACACCAATAATAAGAGACTTGCTTGGGCCAAGAAACATGAGCAATGGACATTAGACTGGTGGAAATCTGTCCTTTGGTCTGATGAGTCCATATTTGAGATTTTTGGTTCCAACTGCCATGTCTTTGTGAGACGCAGAGTAGGTGAACAGATGATCTCCGCATGTGGGGTTCCCACCGTAAAGCATGGAGGAGGAGGTGTGATAGTGTGGAGGTGCTTTGCTGGTGACACTGTCTGTGATTTATTTAGAATTCAAGGCACATTTAACCAGCATGGCTACCACAGCATTCTGCAGCAATATGCCATGCCATCTGGTTTGCACTTAGTGGGACTTTCATTTTTTTTCATTACCCAAAACACACCTCCAGGCTGTGTAAGGGCTATTTGACCAAGAAGGAGAGTGATGGAGTGCTGCATCAGATGACCTGGCCTCTACAATCGCCCGACCTCAACCCAATTGAGATGGTTTGGGATGAGTTGGACCGCAGAGTGAAGGAAAAGCAGCCAACACATGCTCAGCATATGTGGAACTCCTTCAAGACTGTTAAAAAAGCATTCCAGATGACTACCTCCAGAACCTGGTTGAGAGAATACCAAGAGTGTGCAAAGCTGTCATCAAGGCAAAGGGTGGCTACTTTGAAGAATCTAAAATATGAAAAAAATATATATATATTTTATGCTTTTTTGCTTACGACATGATTCCATATGTGTTATTTCATAGTTTTGATGTCTTCACTATTATTCTACAATTTAGAACATAGTACAAATAAAGGAAAACCCTTGAATGAGTCGGTGTGTTCAAACTTTTGCCTGGTACTGTGTATATATATATATATACTACATGACCAAAAGTATGTGGACACCTGCTCGTCAAACATTAATATGGAGTTGGCTCCTCCTTTACTGCCTCCACTTTTCTGGGAAGGCTTTCCACTAGAGGTTGGAACATTGCTGCGGGACTTGCTTCCATTCGGGGACTTGCTTCCATTCAGCCACGAGCATTAGTGAGGTCGGGCACTGATGTTGGGCGATTAGGCCTGGGTCGCAGTTTGCGTTCCAATTCATCCCAAAGGTGTTTGATGGGGGTTGAGATCAGGGCTCTGTGCAGTCCAGTCAAGTTCTTCCACACCGATCTCGACAAACCATTTCTGTATGGACCTCGCTTTGTGCACAGGGGTTTTGTCAAGCTGAAAAAGGAAAGGGTCTTCCCCAAACTGTTGCCACAAAGTTGGAAGCACAGGATCGTCTAGAATGTCATTGTATGCTGTAGCATTAAGATTTCCCTTCACTGGAACTAAAGGGCCTAGCCAGAACCATGAAAAACAGCCCCAGACCATTATTCCTCCTCCACCAAACTTTAAGGTTGTCACTATGAATTGGGGCAGGTAGCGTTCTCCTGGCATCCACCAAAACCAGATTCATCCATCGGACTGCCAGATGGTGAAGCGTGATTCACCATTCCACCATTCCAGCCGAAGCTTGGCATTGAGCATGGTAATCATAGGCTTGTGCGCGGCTGCTCGGCCATGGAAACCCAGTTTTTGAAGCTCATGACGAACAGTTCTTGTGCTGACGTTGCTTGCAGATGCAGTTTGGAACTCCATAGTGAGTGTTGCAACCGAGGACAAACGATTTTCACGTGCTTCAGCACTCAGCGGTTCCGTTCTGTGAGCTTGTGTGACCTACCACTTTGCGCCTGAGCCGTTGTTGCTCCTAGATGTTTCCACTTCACAATAACAGCCCTTACAGTTGACATGGGCAGCTCTAGTAGGGCAAACTGACTTGTTGGAAAGGTGGCATCTAATGACGGTGCCACGTTGAAAGTCATTGAGCTCTTCATTAAGGCTATTCTACTGCCAATGTTTGTTTATGGAGATTGCATGGCTGTGTGTTCGATTTTATACACCTATCATCAATTGTATATATCATGTTGACTGTTGTGGACCCTGAGTGTTTCTTTACACTGACTCATTAGGGGTGTGTGTGTGTGTGCGTGCGTATGCATGCAGGTATGTTTAAGTGCGTGAGTATGTGGTGTACTTGCCTCATTGTACTGTGTCAGTCTGCCTCTTACCCATGCCAACCTTCCTGTCTTCCCAGTTTCCCCCATCCCGAGCGGTACCTGTGTCCCCAGGATAACCCGCTCCAACAGTATCCCCACCAATGACGCGGCCTTCGACCTGTATGGCTCCTCTCCACTGGGCAGCAGCGTGTCACTGGCCGACCGGCCCAAGAGCATGATGCGCTCTGGATCCTTCCGTGACCGCGAGCCCACGGATGACTGTGAGACAGCTAGCACATGTAAGATACCTGTATACAGATATATCATTCCTTTTTTATGGCTAGCCACTATGGCTCCATTTCTAAGGCCCTTTTGGCTTGTCAGTCTACTACTGGGGCCCTCAGTTGATAAAGTTAAATGCAAATTCCAATTTGAGTGTGTTGAGGTTTTTTACTCCCTGAATATATTTCAGGGAACCTGAACATTCCCCTGATGTTTCAGGCCCCGGCCTAGACAACCCTTGAGTCTAGTAGTGTCCTTGAGGCTGTGTTCTCAGTGCAGAGAGAGGGAGGTAGAGGGTGAGGCAGAAAGCGAGAGAGATTGAGTACCTCCATGTTAGAGTTATGTAAAGGCATAATGAGGTGACCCAGTTTGTCTCTATCACTTCTCTGAAGTCATTTATCTCTTCTTCAACGTGGTCTGCGTTGGATTATGTTGTATGTTGTTTTCTGTGAAGTACTTATATACTGCCACAAGTAAACTGTCATTTATACCTTGTAAATCTACACACACACACAGTAGCAGGTTTACTGGATATAACGTTGTGTTTAAAAATCTGAACGATAGATTAGTCATATTGTTAGCATATTCTGTGAAGTATTGATATGGCATATTTCAGTACTAAAACATGTTATGTGCTTGTTCTCTCTTTTTCTTCCTCTTTTAGTCCATGGCTCCGTCCTGTCCTTGGCATCCAACGCTTCATCCAACTATTCCTCTGTGAGTAATAAAATTATTGAATAATCCTGAAATAGTTATTGTGCTCAGCTGTTGTGTGCCCACAGGACTTACTATCATGATTATAACTGTTGGAACCCTTCACAATGACATGAATGTATGTGATACAACCGGAACAGTGCCAGGCCTGGCCAGCCAACTGTACAAATACAGCCATGTAGTTTTTCTGTCATTGATTGAAAACATGCCTGAAGTGAGGTGAGATGTTGTGCCAACTGCCACTGAGGCATTCCAGAGCTGAAACATTGTTCAAAGACAGCTTTTTACCTCAGAACATTGGGTTTTCTCTCCTTTTCCAAATTTGGCCATTGTTTACGTTCAGATAACTGCCAAAATAAAGGAAACACTTCAGTAAATGAGGAATACAAAGTATATTGAAAGCAGGTGCTTCCAAATGGCTGTGGTTTCTGAGTTAATTAAGCAATTGACATCCCATCATGTGTAGGGTCTTTATTTGGGCTACCATGTCTAGAAGGAGAGATCTCAATGACTTTGAAAGAGGGGTCTCAAAGGATCATAGGAGGTTTTAAAGGGTGTGTGTGCATGTGTGTCTCAGTTTTCAGATCTCAACCCAATTGAACACTTGTGAGAGATTCTGGAGGGCGCCTGAGACGGCGTTTTCCACCATCATCAACAAACACCAAATTATGGAGTTTCAAGTGGAAGAATGGTGTTGCATCCCACCAATATGCTGTGTTTACACAGGCAGCCAATATTTGTACCACTAATTGGTCTTTTGACCAATCACATCAGTTTATTTTAACAAACCTAGCGCAATGGTAAATCTTAAGTGCTGGCGGTAGTGCTATAGGTTCGTGGGTGTTTCCTATTTTCTTAACCAGAATTATGGGCGCAGGAGCTGGCAGTGGCTTTAAAGGGCTAGGTTTTGAGAAATAAGCAAGTTGAAGGTATGTCGAGGTTTTAGCCCTTACTTGCCAATCAGAACTAAATAGATTTGACTATCTTTTATGTATTGCGTTGTCATCAACTCCAAATCGAAGGATAGTCCGTTATAGCCTAGTATCCTTGTCCATTATAGCCTAACCTTTACCAAACCATGTTAAATGTAAACTTTAATGGGGGGTATGGACGTCCCGAGGATCACTTATAGCAAGGACATTTGTTAAATAGCCTACAGGAACAAAATAACAAATGTAGTCCTATCCCATATTTGTTTTTGAACAGTAATTGCATGGCTACAATATTGAAATATATTGTTAACATAGCATTCACACTGATATAGGCCTACTGTAAAATGCATTATATTTGAGCTATGGACATGTCAAACGTTGTCAATAAGCACGATTAGGTTAACTTTTGATAAGACCTAAAAAGACAGTGAATAATTTTTGAAACAACAACTTGTTTCAAATATGCTATGTCTAAATACAGTTACAGGCACCATAATTGCTCCCCATGGGCATATACTATTTAGGCCTAAGACAACATAGACAATGGAGGGTTTTACGCACATCCAAACTTTTCACAGGCGCTGGAAAAATATCCAATATATAGAGAAAGGGGGAATGTCCACTCACCGTTACGGCTCTCAAATATATAGCTGTAGCCTACCATCTTCGTTGATATGGCCAGTAGTGACTTTGCCACGTGAAAGGTAAACAAACAAACAGGCAAATATAGTCTACAAGTGGATTCAGCACCACGGACAGCGATCGGAATTCCCACGATTTGAAAGTTAGGTCCAACAGAGGAAAGTGTCAAATGCAAAATGATCAATAAAAAACAATAAACAGTATTTTTAAATAACTTGATATTCCTAAACAGGCTTCCTACAGTCACTGACACCTTCCATGCCAGATTGAGTCCAAACCTTTCACAGAAGCTGGACAAAAATAATGTCCAATACTGTATAAATAAAACTTAGTGAGTGAATGTTATTTATAATAAGGGTCACATGGAGAAAATCTGACCTTTCTGAAATGAAAATGGATGGCCCTTCATACAGCAAGTACATTTTGCCTAAACCCTCCATGAACACTTGAAGAAGAAAAAAAGTGACCCTCCCCTATACCCAAAATAATAATTAAAACAAAGTGGATAGCAGAGAACATGTCTACCATTTACTCTCACTTCTTGGACAGACCGGAGCCTTAGATATGCCGTTTTAGAAACTGTCCTTCGTCCTGTAAGCATTACATGGCAACGCAGGGATTTTGAAAGCGCAAAGGGCTGCGGGCCAGAAGGTTGTGGGTTCGCAGACCACCGTGGACAAGAGTAGAGGTGGAAAGATCTCCTTTATAGTAAAAGCATTTCATGAATCTCTCATCGTATTTGCAGGTCCGAGGGAGAAATGGCCTCTTATAAACATTGAATGCAATTTTTCGTCATTTTACATGTTAGCAGAAATGTTTTAATATCACACAGATTACCAAAACGACAGGGTAAGAATGCACAGAGAGACAGGCCTATGTGTTCATCTTATCATATTTCTCCAACGCCAAATCAGTGTGTCTTGTTTGCAACGAAACGGTCCCTATTTCCAAATAATTCAATCTGAGACGTCCTTAGCAATCTGAGCACCTTTCCACCCCAGACAGAGTAGGCCTACCGATGCATAAAGATTTAAACTTTACATGCTGGCTACTCTTCTTCCGTGGCTTAAACCAACGAGAGAAGGTCACTAGTGTTACCCTAAAAGCTGTCTGGGTTTAAACATCTGTTGTACAGAAAGTGAATAGCTTAATAAATTGATAGAGACAGAATTTGATTACTTCCCAAGCAAAGTCTATTTTATGTCTCCTCAGCAATAGAGGGTGGAGATCAGCCTCTGAATGTCAAAGAAACTAAACAATGATATCCCCATATGCATCAGAATCACGTCTTAACCAGGTATTTTACAGCTTGTTTCTAGCATAAAGCACTATTATAGATCACTTTATATATATCATTGGATCCGTTTTATTTTCTTCAAAATCTTAAACTAACATTGGGTAGGCCTGTGCTTTGTGCCATTTTCTTTAATAAATGGTAGACCTATGGCATACCCTCTCATACCCCCTCAATTCGAGTCTTAGTTTGAACTTAACAGCCCTTCACTGACGCGGAGGTAGTCTATTTAAAGAGTGCGTGGTGGGTGGAGGAATTGACTGACAAATCTATGGATATAGCGGCCTATAGCCTCATTTCGTCTGTCAAAGAAATAGTCTCAAACTCATAGCCCTCTTGTTGTTAGTCTCATTAAAATGAAGATGGTTGAAATGAATTATGTCTACATAGATTTGCCTACTTTCAGCACCATGAGCTGTCCATTTCCAATTGATTGTGCCACGGTTGCTGCTTTTAGTTTCAGCAACACAATGTAAGTTACTTGGCTTATTGTGAGGTCAATAATTCTAATAAATACATAATGGGCAAGAAACGCATTGTTTTTAATCAAATCAATTATAATCGTAGCAAGCTATCAAAGTTGACCTCCGGTCCTCCTTCTCCTCTTCGCGCTCTCCTTTTCAAACTGAACAAAACATAAGCTATAGGCGAGACCACACGCAAGATACTGCATTATTGGGACTAGGCCTAATACATAAAAACATTCGGAAAAAGCCTTTGACTCTCCTCCTGGACTGCCATCATAGGTACAGCCATTGGTTAGGCAGCACACAAAAAAGTTTTGATCAGCAAGAGCAGAGCAGGCCGGGGCTCACAATCGGAATATCCATTGCAGTGTGTAGTGTATCCTATTTGTATTTACACCGTCCCAGCAGCTATCTTAGAAATATAACTTTGCTCTGTGCTTCTCCGAGCATGCACTTCGTAGCCTATGGCTAATTTGATTGAGACCACACTAAAGAGCCTGAAGGCACACTTGATATTGCTTGCCCAGCGGAGAATCAGATTGTGGGCGGCATCGGGCACACATCGATATATATCCCAATAAGCAACTCATTCTAAAACACTGAGAAATATTGAAATGACAAATTACATGACCCTCCCCTGGACTAGATTAACAAAATACTAAACCCTCCCCTTTCTGTAAATTACGATCCATCCCTTATAAACTAGCGTGCGTTTAAAAGTTACACCTCTTTACCTCCAGCCGAAAATAGATCCCCAGAACTTGTCACAACATATCTTTTTCAGAGTTGATCTGTTTGGTCAAAAGACCAGCCATATAGTTCCAGACCCTTGTAGAATCTATGCCAATCTACGAATTGAAGCTGTTCTGGCGGCTCGCGGTGGCCCAACGCCCTATTAAGACACTTTATGTTGGTGTTTCCTTTATTTTGGAAGTTACCTGTTTATCCAGGTCTTTACCATGATGTTTAAATTCTATAAAACGTCACCTCTCATGAACTACTAAGGCTCACACGTTGTGGTTTGACTGCTACTGATACCCATATCAAGTATATCCTTATCTATAGTCATTATTTTAGGGTGTATTCTATCCTGCCTTTACCCTGCTGAATGCTTACAAGATGCAGTCTGAATCCCCTGCCCTCTATAAACTCAGGATTGTACCTGAGCTACCGTTCGACTACCACAACCCACCGTAACCTCGACTACTCCCAAGTTCACTCTATCTGCTTTCTTCTCGTTTCTTCTTTCTGTCCTACTATGCTCTCTAAGACCGAGGAGCGGATACAAGGAGAGGTAAGGCTAACATGTTCTGCTCTTCAACTCTCCCTTGTCTTCATCTTCCAAATGTCATCTCGTTCGCTCTCGTCCATGCGTACCGCTCACCTCCATCCGTTCAGCAGTGCTTTGGCGATCAGAAACGTTGTTTTCCCCCAAACAATTGTGATTCATTTGGCATGTTCAGAGTAACTCGGCATGGTGTCCAGCAACCATTGTTTCTATTGTTTTTCATGTAGTTACTACTTTATCATTTCATGTTCTCCCATAAGCTTACTTAGTGTCATGCGCCTTACCCAGCCAATCACTCATTCCATGTTCTACCATACAGTGTGAGGCACTTTGAGATGTGGAGAAGTAAGCCAATTGTGTCAGGCCATCCGTCCGTAAATTATAAGGCGTGATCTTTGCCCGCTCTGCCTTTCTAAAGGACCTTGTTGTTATTGTCTTCTCCACAGCAAATCCGCAAGCTGAGACGCGAGCTGGAGAACTCCCAGGAGAAAGTGGCCAACCTGACCACCCAGCTGTCTGCCAACGTATGTAGAACAGGCTTCTCACCTTTCAACCTCTGAGCTTCTATATGGTGGCCATATTTGTTTCTGCCGTTGTCTAGTCTCCAGCCACCAGGTGCAAAGTCTCGCACCGGTATGTAGCCTAAGTCTGGCCAAAGCGAAACTATGCTACTGTATGCTACTCCTTTATTGTTGGCTAAATGGCAAAGAAGTTGGCTAAGGCGGTCTGGCTAGCAGACAATCTATATGGCTGACTAATGAACAAACTGACACACCTTTGTTCGATCACGATTCTATTATGTTCTACCATGATTCTATTATGTTCTACCATGATTCTATTATGTTCTACCATGATTCTTTTATGTCCTACCATGATTCTATTTTGATTGATTGTGAGAGTCTCTGTTAACAGCAGTCTCACATACCATGGTAGCAGGATCCATTTGTTTGTTTTCAATATAAAAAAACAAATGTCTTTATGTCTGTGTTGGACCATACGATTGGTGGAAGCTGAATGAGCTTGAATCCAAGTCTGTTAAGAGTCATCTAATAATATGAATTAACCTGTCTCTGGGTGCCAGACATCGTGATGAGGTCTTTATCACACGAACCAACACAAAACCCAAGATATTTAAAGCGCCTGGATCATTAGGCATTGATTAAACTGATGTTGAGCTATGAAAAGCATGCATAGTGGAGAGGGTGAGATCAGATATGGTGCTGGCTTTGATAGATTTATGCCCAGTGTTGAATGCATAGAACGAAATCTAACTCGCAGACCGAAATCCAATCAATGAAAATTAAGCTAAAATGAAGCTAGTATTGGTTAAATCTTGGGTCAAGAGTTTCCCCCGGTCATGTGACCTCACCAGGGAAAATCTTCTGTCCATTGTTGTAGTTACTAAGCAGACATAAACCTATAGTGTTCTAGATGGGATAAATACCCACCTTGGCCTGGTCATAGCTGTACGTCGTGCTGGTTAAAGCTGGATTTGGACCTTGCCAACTATGGTTAGCCTACTAGAGGCTGGCTCTGGCCCCCGCTCCGTACCCGTACCCAGTACAGCCAGCGATGCTGGTGGAGATTTATGAACCATAGGCACAACATGGTCTCAGGGCAATTCGTATTATTCTGTACGTACATGTATGAGACTCTGTTTAGTATGATATGTTATGTTACTTTAGGTTACATTATGAATGGAAACAATATCATACGAATTAGAGGACGTATAGTATCATGCGTCTTACTCTGTCGTACAATAGCATATGCATTCTATGATGTAATTTATCATGCATAATGGTGGACGTATAGGATAGGTATTTCTCTGGGACCAAGTTTCTTTTTGCGTCATAACAGCAAAGGAGAATTATGGGGAGAATTTACGCTGGTGGTTAGGTGAACTAACAACAAAGGTTAGAATCATTTACGTGAAAAGTTAGGGGAACTAAAATGACAAAAGAAAGGGTTAATTTACATAGCAGGTTAGGTGAATTGGTTTAAGTTTAGAATAAGGGTTAGGGGAAGGCTTAGCTAAAATGCTACAGTTGTCCCGACGTGACTCGAACACGCAACCTTTGGTTTGCTAGACGGTCACGAATCACGCTCGCCTATCCTCCCCGAGCAACCTCTCTACTTTTGTTTCTGTCTAAAGTAACTAGACCACTAGTAGGTATCATACATCTTGGAGGTACTCAGAAATACGTAAAGTATGTTTCGTATAGTTCTGAGGCCAGGCTGGGCCCACAGGAGGTAAACCAGCAACGCTGCACACCCAACAATCTCTTCTCTCTCCCCTGTACTGCCACAACCCCTTTTATTCTCTCTGCACTATACCTCCCCACCCCATCCGCCCATCACCCTTTCCCCCCCTCCCTGCCCCTGCTTCTCACACCTCAGCCTAACAATCCGGCAACTAGATGCTACATATATTTGATGTGTTACGAGAGTGAGTGACAGACTGCCATGTGTTCATGCTGAAAGAGACATGAAATCTTGGGAGGTGCCGACCAATCCAAAACTCTTTTCAGGAACTGCACTTGATGACTCTATTGCATGCTGTTTAAGCAAAGAAAGTCAAGTCCACTACAGTACTAACACTGTCCATTGGCAATACCCTTTAACCCGGTCTAACCCTCTAACCTGAGTGTGTTACTGCTACTGCATGATTGCGTGTGATATGACCACAGACCTTGGTTCAGTATTAATACATGAATAAACAGTGTTTATAAAACAATTGATAAAAACCTACACAGTAGGAAAAATTATAATTTTGCTTCATCCCTTACCCACTGGATTATTGTCTCTTTATTATGTGATAAATTGTATGATGTCGCTATTAACTGTAATTTATTATTACTGTAATTAGCTCTCTGGCCCAATGTCTGTGTGTGTCTCGGTTGTGTGTGTGTGTGTGTGTGTGTGTATGTACGTGTGCGTTCATGCGTATGTGTGTGTGCGCGTGCACATGCTGTATGTGTGGGTGCATGCGAGGAGTGTGATCCCGGCCTAACGCCACTGTCCCTCTCTCCTCCACTGTTGGCTGTATTGACCGCTGGTTCTGGACTCTTTGCTGCCCCCTGCCTGCTGGCCGCTGACCCACACCTCTGGATGCTGGGTGTAGCAGCTAGGCCAGGTTTGTTGGACTGTCTGTTGCTTCCAGATCCCTCCTCCGTCCTTCGCTGTCGCATGACTCTCTCTCTCTCTCTGACCGTCCATCCCGTTCCGCAGGCTAACAGGCTGACCTGGTGCTGAGGTTCCTGTTTTAGTCGCCATGTGGCGGCGCCAGCCAGGCCTCGACACCTACCTTGAATCATGTGGATGATGGCATATCTGTAGTTTTAGTTTTAAATAAGCCATGTAAAAAGTAGCTAATGTTGAAATGTAAGAGAATGTAAAGATGGTAGCCCTGCATACACATATAAGTAAAAACGGCTGAGGTTTATTGTTACTCTATTACATTAGAGTCACATTCACTACTATGAGGGTTCAGAACGGTCTCCCATGCTACATCAGGTTGGAGAGGCCTGTGCCCCAGTGCCATACTCCAGTCACCTCTCACTCACTCACTCACTCACACCCACCCTCCTCTCCTCCCTTCCTTTCATCCTCCACAACTGTCCATCCCTTCACCCCTTCCCTCCTCTCCTCCTGGCAGATGGAGAAAGCCATTTGCTTGATGTGCAGTGATCCTGTGGTGCCTGCGGCCTCTAAACTGCAGTGACTCATCTGTGTTCTCTCTTTCTCTCCCTCTTTCCCCCTCTCTCTTCTCGACCCCTCTTTCTCTCTCTCTCAAGGCTAATTTGGTAGCAGCATTTGAGCAGAGCCTGCAACTGATGACGTCACGTCTGCAGAGCCTGTCGGTCAGCCAGGAGCAGAAGGTACCGGTAAATGCAGCTGCATTATTCTGCCCTCTCTTACATCCTTCCACGATGAGGGGGGGGCGATTTATTTTCCAAAACTTCAGGGGAGCAGAGTTCTGCGCTATTAATTTACTGTCGAGCTATTTCCAATCAATGTAAAATAAATGTCCATAAGATATGTTTATTATTCAGCGCTCTTTCCAGTTCACCATAATTAGTTGTTAGCAAACAGAGCTTCAAGTTGTGAGAATTTCATTTAAAAAATGCATCTGGAGAATTGTTTAATGTTTAACCAATAGTTCTTCAAACAAATGAACCAATTTGACTTTTGTTATATGAGAAGGCTGAGCGCAAAGCGAGCGTAGAGTGTAGACAGAGTCTGATCTCCTCAGTGTGTTTTGACAGTCAAGGCTAACATCCTGGCCCACAACATGCCATTGAGCGTTATCCGCATGACCACCCCAAAGCCCTGGCATCGTCTAACTGTATCATGCTGTTGGAGAGCAGAGGACAAAAACTGTCAGGAGGACAGGAAATTAAATCTAGGTCAAAAGTTGACATGGTGCTAAGGTCTTGTTTTCACCAGCCACTCGGCACAATCCTTCAAGCCTTCAGGTCTGAGACACCATAGACACACCATAGTCAGTCCCCCCGTGTAGGACTGCTGTCAGCTGCTCAACGGGGTACATTAGCCCAGAAGATATACAGTAGGGAGTCCTCTCTCAACATCAGAGTAAGATTGCAAAATTCCTGTAACTTCCACACAATTCCCAGGTTTTCCCAGAAATCTTGGTTAGAGGATTCTCCGATTTCCTGCTTCCGGGAATCTTCCAACCAGGATTTCTGGAAAATCTGGGAATTTGGGGAAAGTTACCAGAATTCTGCAACCCTAGAGGCAACAGACAGTTGTAATGTATTGGGCCTGTTTCCTTGTAGGACTCTGAGCTGACTGATCTGAAGGAGACCATAGAGATTCTGAAGACGAAGAACACAGAGGCACAGGATATCATCCATGTGGCCCTCAGCAACCCTGACATCACTCCTAAAGGTAGGGAGCCAACCAAGGGCCTAACGTTCTTTCAATAGAATCCCTTTGACCATTCCTTCTCTTCTCCAGAACAGTTTTTCTCTCTCTTCACTCCCCCTCACTAGCTCCTCTTGTCTCTCCAGAGCTGCAGATGAAGAGGCAGAACTCGTCCGAGAGCATCTCCAGCCTGAACAGCATCACCAGCCACTCCAGCATGGGCAGTCTGAAGGAGCAGGAGGCCAAGAAGAAGAAGAAGAGCTGGGTGAGGGCACAGAACCGTCTAAATATAATAAGGAATTTGAATCAGGATTCTAATTAGGTTTCGGGTTCTATGAGAGAACCCTCTAACTAGGGTCAGGGCAGTGGTACTGTCTTGTCAAAACGGTCTGGGTTTTGGATCATTGGGATTTGATCGGCCTATTGGTGTCTAACGTTGCGAAAACTTACAATTTGAGTTCCTGGAGTCCACTATACCAAGAGTTTACCACTGGACTGGCTAGTAACAAGCAAAGTGGGTAACTTTACTTCACTTTATGTGATCTAGCTAATGTATGTATACATAAAGCATTCATAAACTCTACATAACATGTTTTACACAAGCTATAAACCAACATAAACATTCTAAAGAGCTTATAAAATAGCAACATCATGAAGTTATGAGATTGGCTTAGAATAGGATTGCTTCATTTTAGAATCCTAATTTATGTTTTGCATTGAAAGGAGAGACACCATCCAGCCACTCTCTGTGTCTGTGCTCCTGCATGTGTGGGTTCTCTCTCTCTCTCTCCAAATCTGATATTAAGTATGACTCCTCTCTGATCTCTTTCTCATGCTTCCCTGCTACTGTATTTTATTCAGGTCTTTGAGGTGAGTAGTGGATATTGTAAGAGCCCCAAGTTCTCTCCCTCCCTCCCTCCCTGCACTGATGAGTCATACTTGTTAGATATTTGGAAAAGCTGTGTGGTTTTTCATCCCATATTAAACCTAGCCAGATCCACTTCATTCACTAACTGTACGTTACGGTAGCATACATTTTTATGTATACCATTTACAGTAAATATAAGACAGATAAATGATTCAGAAATTACAAAGTAAATCGGATAATCAGACGACAACAAATGTTTTCAAATTCTGTTTGGTTTAGTGTCCAGGGAAGTTTTGATTTTCATGCGAAGCTAGTCTGAAAGTTAGTGAATGACGATGACATTTTTTTGCCAGAGGACAAAATAAACTTTTTGTGATATAGTCACCCCAGCCATTTTCTGTTGTTTTGTTGTGGTACAGTAGTCCTCATATTTGACATATCATGACAAAACGTCAAACTCAACACATTTTTTTTTTTTTTAAGTGTATGTATTGTCGAATCACAGCACTCACTTTGTTTAAACTGTACAGACAGTAGAGACACTTAAGAAATGTGGATAATTCCTCATATAGGGTTCTACTGTGAACAAAGTGAACGTAAACACAAAAGCCTTGCTCCTCATTTGGTCATGATTCTTGCAACAACTCAAATCTGTACGGTCTGTACAACTCTCACGGCTTTTCCCACCATGGGGCAGTTCTTTTCTCTCTTCCTTCCCCCTCATTGGACATCGTGAACACCTCTGTCTCATCGCCAGATGCTTATTTCTATGTGCTCTGTTCCCTACAGACTAATCTGCTAGGTTATTGTCATGTTGCGTGGACTGCGTCCATAGGACTGCATCCCATGACTAGTGCTCTGCAGGGTTAGGGTACCTTCCATTTAAATTCCAGTCAATTCAGGAAGTAGACTGACATTCCAATTCTCTTCAATGCTTTTCTGTTAGGACAATTTGGAATTGGAATTTGGTTTGCTTTTTGAGTTGACTGGAATTTTAATGAAATTTACCCCCACCCTAGATTAGCCTTGGGTTCTCACATTTACCCCGCTTCACCTCAGAATAGAGGACAACACCGGTCTCACATTACCCTGCTTCACCAAAGAAAAGAGGATACCAGTATAGGGGTCGGGAGATTTGGGGATTTTGAGGACAGCGTGTTTTCTTTCTTTCTACTGGCTATATATTCAAGTGTCAAAATCAAAGCCAAGCAATGACTTCCAAATAAACACAAAAAGACCCCTGCTGTGATTTTGATGAAGAATAGCAGTGCGTGTCAAATAACACCCTTTCCCCCTATAGTAGTGCACTATACAGGGGAAAGGGTGCCATTTGAGACGCATCAAAGGTCGAATGCATCAACAAATGCAGGGATGGATACAGGAGTCACAATACTGTA
Source organism: Salvelinus alpinus (assembly GCF_045679555.1). Classification (NCBI taxonomy): domain Eukaryota; kingdom Metazoa; phylum Chordata; class Actinopteri; order Salmoniformes; family Salmonidae; genus Salvelinus; species Salvelinus alpinus. The sequence goes on along the minus strand of NC_092097.1, from coordinate 7,589,924 downwards.
AGTGTTCATTGTGGTTCTCTCTGGGCGCCCCATCAGTCTTTAATTCTCATCTCTGTTATCTATGTATTTCTCTGTATAGCTGAGGAGTTCCTTTAACAAGGCGTTCAGTAAGAAGGGGTCCAAGCTCTCTGCGTCATACGCTGACATCGAGGAGATCGCCACGCCAGACTCCTCTGCACCCTCCTCTCCTAAAATCCCCATCCACCACATGGACAGGGATGTCGAGGAAGATGGAAATGGGGACAACCCTCCCTCCATGATGAGGTCCTCTGTCTCTGCGTCTTCCTCTGGGTAAGGTCAATTCACACAACCTGATCCCCTCTGGTGCCCCTCCAGTCTGAATCATGTTTTGCTTCCATAAGAAACACATTTCAAATGGGCACCAAATGGCACGTGTATGAATGTCATGTACCATTATCTCTCTTATTCATCTCTATCATACAGTTCAATAGAATTGAGGAGGTGCCTGCCACCTCTTTTCAGTCTAAGCAAGTTGTGTTCTTCTCTTCTTCTCCAGACTGTGTGAAGGAGGCGAGGAGCCCCCGGAGGATGAGAAGGTGGTGACCACGCTGCGCTCGGCCCTCTGGGAGAAGGAGAGGAAGCTGACAGACATCCGCTTGGAGGCCCTTAGCTCCGCCCACCAGCTGGAGCAGCTGCAGGAGGCCATGAACAACATGCAGGTGTGTGTGTGTTTGAGTCCTGCAACGGGTCGGACACCCACGGCTCGGCTCACGGTTCAGAATAATATTGCATCAAACGCTTTAAATCTAGTCTTAATCTTTTTTTATTTTTTTTTTACATGTTGTGTTGCAATGTGTTGCAAATTCCATCCTGTGAGCGGTGAGGCAGACATATAGGCTACCACTCACGCACACAGTGGATCAAGGAACTTTCCATTATTTGTGTGGTGCTGAAACGTATGTTTCATCCCCCTCATTGGAGAATACGTTGCCAAGTGTACTTTCCCTGGCTAGCCTAGCTCATTAAAACAATTATATAAATGTATGTTATTCAGCGGGTCACTGATCGCCTTTCGGTAGAAAGTCAATTTGGGTAGAAAAATCTGTACTGATGTCATATATCGGGTGGGGCTTGGAATTGATGTGGCGCGGGTGTGGTTCCAAAAAACTGACCAGTGCAGGACTCTTGTGTGTTTGCGAGGTGTGTGAGCATGCCTGCATGTGTCTGTGTGTCTTTGTGTTACCCAATGGTGTCTACTGTAACGTAGATATAGTTATGGTTTGTGCGGTTTGGCCTCTGACCCTGACCCCATTACGGCCCTACAGGATTCCCCTCATTAAGTAGCTGTGTAAGTATCACCCTAATCCTACACTGTGTGTTCCTGCCTGCAGATGACAGTGGAGAACCTGAAGGCAGAGAATGACCAGTTAAAGACAGGCGGTCCCTCCACCTCCACCTCCCAGTCCTCCGGCCTGGCATCACTCGGCACCGCCTCGCCACGCCAATCTGTTGCCATGTCTCTGACCAAGACCTTCAGCATGAGTCTGGGAGAGGGCAGCCCCTCTGGTGAGGCCTGGTATCAGTAACTAGAGGAACGCAGTCATCACTCAACAAGTCTTACGACTGAATGAACTTCCTTGAATTCTTAAAAAAAATAAAATAATCTGAGACTAGGGATAATTATCATGAAGCATTTCAGCTAAATAACCCTCTTTAGCGTGCACTGTGAAAGGGTCATAACTCAGTGATGAGTAAACATACAACTGTCTAACAGAACACAAGGACATTGTGTACCCACGTTTATGTGTTTGACATGTTAAAATTCTGACATGCATGTAGGACACTCATTAGATTATTCCTTGACCCAGTGTCTCTCCGGCTGACTACCACTCATACCATTCTCTCTCTCTCTCTCTCTCTCTCTCTCTGTCGAAACAGACGTGTTCCAGACAGACACCGTTAGCCTCCCCTCTCACAGGGACGACACTCGTGTGAGAGTGGTGGTTCGCGTGGCCAATCTGCGCGTCTTCAAAGATGTGAGTCTATTTATGCCATTCGTGATTGATGTATGAGCCAGACTTGTTCTGTTCAGCTGGCCTCTACAATAAGTATGACGGCGAGCCGTTTAACCTCTCCACTGCCCCTGTCCTCGTTCAACAGGAGGTGAAACAGCAGGACTTCTTCATCGGAACTGTGAGGGTTAACGGCAGAATGGACTGGCCTATGCTGGACTCGGCTGTTGGCCAGGCTTTTAAGGTGAGTCTCAACAGGCACCTCCACTGTGAGAAAGCATGTTTACGTTCAAAAGTGGATATATTGTTGATGCAAATGTACCCTAAAAATTTTATTTGTTTAAACTTAAATGACAAGGTAGGGTGTAGGGTTCTGTGTAGGGTTATAATGTCTACAAACAGAACACACATAAATACAGGACCACTTTTCTTCTCAATTAGGACATGGTTTTGGCTAGTTTAATCTGTATCTGTATGTTCTCAGTCTGCTTTTCCCCAACACCACTAATGCTCCCCTCCTCTGCTCTCCCCTGTCTCCTCTCCTCTCCCCTGTCATCTCCCATGTCTCCTCTCCCCTGCCCCCACTCATCTCCTCTCCCCTGTCTCCTCGCCTCCCCCTTCTCGCCTCCCCCAGGTATACATAGCCAAGGTGGACCCCACCTCCAGCCTGGGCCTTACTACAGACTCTGTCTACAGCTACAGTATGAACCACATCAGGAGGGTGCTGGGAGGGGAGCTGCCAGAGAGCCAGCCCTCACGCTGTGTCTCCAAGGGGCCCAGCAGCATCACTGTCACACTCAAAGGTCAGTACCTGACTAGGATCATAATGGTATAATTATGAATAATGGTCATTTTCTGGAAATATACCATTATTTAGGGCCGGAATGTAATAAAAGGATGCCCTTTATCACTGTATCTATTTAATGTGACGATCAAAATACTTGTTATAAAAGTTCGCTACAATCTGGAGTTTCATTTCTGATGTAGAAAAATATTTCTCTGAGGGAGAGGGTATTTGTTAATGTACTATTAACTATTAACAAGTTAGTTTTTTCTGTGTCATTTCTTTGAGCATCGATTGTAAAAGACAGCTTGTGTCTAGCTTGTGTTAGATATATTTGGGGTCAGCAAACAGTCAATGGAGTTAATGTTCACCCCAAAGGTCATTGTAGCACATGTTTTTGGCCGTGAGACCGTGTATGTTTGGTCTAACTGACATTCACCTCCTTTAGTCTGCTCTGGAATTTCTGTCCACTCTCTTCAGATCTCCTGTTCCACACTGTACAATGATGAAAGGAATGTTTTATTTAGATATATCATGATTTATGACCCATGCTGTGGACATTAACCAGATATCTGGACTGCTTGTCATGTTCCATACTAAGATATGATGTAGGATGGATGATTGGCTGTGACGCAGGCTTGGGGCTTGGGGTCAAATCCATTTAAATTCAGGAAGTAGACTGACCATTCAAATTATGTTCAATGGTTTACTTTCTGAATTGACTGGCATTTAAATGGAATTGACACCAACCCTGCTGTGAAGTCTCATAAGTCCTTCTGTTTGTCTCGTTATTGATTCAACTCTATCGCCCCCCTGTCTTTGACCTCTCTCTGACCCCTGGCACCCTGTAGCGGAGAGCTGACTCTGGGCTAAGATTTGTGGTGTCTACAGTGCCTTCAGAAAGTATTCATACCCCTTGACTTATTCCACATTTTGTTGTGTTACTGCCTGAATTCAAAATTTATTCGAAAAAAATAATAATTATCACCAATTGACACACAATACCCCATAATGACAAATTCAAAACATGTTTTGAGATTTATTGAAAATTAAATACAGAATAAAAATATATATTTTTATACAAAACATACACATGACAACATACAGACGCACCCAAACAGGATTATTTTACCAGGTAAGTTGACTGGGAACACATTCTCATTTATAGCAACGACCTGGGGAATAGTTAAGGGGAGAGGAAGGGGGACAACTGAGGCAATTGGAAGCTGGGGATGATTAGGTGGTCAGATTAGAAATTTAGCCAGGACAGCGGGGTTAAAACTCTTACGATAAGTTCCATGGGATCTTTAGTGACCACAGAGAGTCAGGTCCCCTACACAAGGCAATGTCCCCAATCACTGTCCTGTGGCATTGGGATATTTGATATTTGATATTTTTAGAGTAGAGGAAAGAGTGCTTCCTACTGACCCTCCAACATCACTTCCAGCAGCATCTGGTCTCCCATCCAGGACCAACCCTGCTTAGCTTCAGAGGCAAGCCTCTCTGTTGCCCATGCACTTCCAACATTTAGATAATAAAGCATTTGACCTTCCCATTGTGATACGGATGGGGGATTGGTTGATTTCTGTTTTTTAAGTATATGTTTTTTCAAGATAATTGACGAGAAATGTCCCGTCCAACCCATTGGGTATCTCACTACACCCCATTATGCCATGTCTTATTCAGACAGACGGATTAAAAGTATTACAATCAATACAATCAACTTTCTAACTCTGAATGGCACTATACCGCTCCCTACTTGCTATATAAGAGAATGTGTCGCTTCCCTCCGTCCCCTAGGAGATCCAGAGAAAAACATAGAACATAGAAAACAAAGATAATTCAGTCAATATCTGAAGGATCATAAATCAATATTTAAATACATCCATTGTCCAACTGTTGCATTTATTATAATAGTTAAAAAAAAAAAACATTTTAACAATTTCGATGACTGTTGCTACTGGCACCCTGTAGTGGAGAGGTTAGGGCCAGGCTGAGACTGAATTGTGGTGTCTACCTCTCTCTACTTGCTAAGTTCCAGAGGAAAACACATGCTCAGACAGGCCATTAGCAGATTAGCTTTCTTGGTTCGATGTCGTTTTTTTTTTTAGAGCACATTTCCTTAGAACAGTAGTGTAGATAGATCCTTTTCAGGGTAATCCATATCAGTTAGACCCCATTTGTGTTTTTAAACCAATGAAGAGGTGCAGGCTGGGTAGGCTGTCTGTTCCACCTGGCTAAGCAGGAATGCCGTAGGCCAGGGTGGGAAAGAAGCAGGGGAGTGCAATCGAGGGTTCAGAGAAACACGATCCCGCTGCAGCTTGTGTGTCAGACAGCTCAGGCAGTCCGACCCAACTGGCCCAGGCCTCACACGCACACACACAACATACACACACACACACACCCTATAAATGTGGGTGGTGATATGTCACACTGTAGGGTGAGGGCATGGAGGAGGTAGGGGGGGGAGAAGGTTTGGAGAGGGAAGAGGAGGAGCACAAACTCCTTGATCTGGGAGTTATTTACAGAACATTCTTTCTGCTCTCCAAGTTGTTTATGAAGGGAGACATGTGATGCGGTAAATCGTTAAGCAGAACATTTTCATGCACGTGGATGGACTCCCTGGTTTAACTTCACGTACAGTATGTCTCTGTGAGCAGCTGAATGGAGGGCTGTTTGGAATGCCCTACACCCGACCAATCGTTGTAGCTGACCTGTCTATGTGTTAAAGACATTTTGTTTTAAATGTTTACCCATATAATTCCGGGCCAAGATGGCCGATTTTTGTCCATTCTAGTGTTCTATTTAATTCTGTGTGTTTACCCTGAACAGACAATAAAGCTTCAGAACATTAAACGTTTGAACTTTGAACTCTGCGTCCCCCAGGTCTGAAGGAGAAGTGTGTGGACAGCCTGGTGTTTGAGACCCTCATCCCCAAGCCCATGACCCAACACTACATCAGCCTGCTGCTCAAGCACCGCCGCCTCATTATGTCTGGGCCCAGCGGCACCGGCAAGACCTACCTCACTTCTCGCCTGGCAGAGTACCTGGTGGACCGCAGCGGTCGAGACCTCAACGACGGCATTGTGGTCACCTTCAACATGCACCGCCAGTCTTGCAAGGTGGGGACAGGATAGTGTGTGCCATACGGTAACGGGGTTCCTCACTCCTAGTTCTGGAGAGGAGCTATGGGCTGAGCAGCTAATTATTAAAGGCCCAGTGCAGTCAAAAAATGTGATTTACCTGTGTTTTAAATATATTTCCACCCTATGAGGTTGCAATAATATTGTGAAAATGATATTGGCCTTTTAGTGTAAGAGCTGTTTGAATGTAAGTTAATAAACCAATAAGAAAGATATTTCCAAACCTCTCTGCCAATCAATAAATCAAATGTATTCATAAAGCCCGTTTTACATCAGCAGATGACACAAAGTGCTTATACAGAAACCCAGCCTAAAACCTCAAAGAGCAAGCAATTTGGTATTTTATTAGGATCCCCATTAGCTGTTGTGAAGGCAGCAGCCACTCTTCCTGGGGTCCAAACAAAGCATGAAACATGACATAATACAGAACATGAATAGACAAGAACAGCTCAAGGACAGAACTACATAAATTAAAAAAAAATGGCACACATAGCCTACATATAAATACATACACACAATATCTAGGTCAAACGGGAGAGGCGTTGTGAGGTGTTGCTTTATGTTTTTTTTAAACCAGGTTTGCTGTTCATTTGAGCAATATGAGATGGAAGGGAGTTCCATGCAATAATGGCTCTATATAATACTGTACGCTTTCTTTAATTTGTTCTGGATTTGTGGACTGTGAAAAGACCTCTGGTGGCACGTCTGGTGGGGTAAGTGTGTGTGTGTGTCAGAGCTGTGCAGATGTAGAAGCTCGGTGGCTAGGAAAAACTCTCTAGAAAGGCAGGAACCTAAGAAGAAACCTAGATAGGAACCAGGCTGTGAGGAGTGGGCAGTCCTCTTCTGGCTGTGCCCGGTGGAGATTATAAGAGTACATGGCCATTAAGGCCAGATCGTTCTTCAAGATGTTCAAATGTTCATAGATGACCAGCAGGGTCAAATAATAATCACAGTTGTTGTAGAGGGTGCAACAGGTCAGCACCTCAGTAGTAAATGTCAGTTGACTTTTCATAGCCGAGCATTCAAAGGTCAAGACAGTAAGTGCGGTAGAGAGAGGGTCGAAACAGTAGGTCTGGGATAAGGTATCTTATCCGGTGAACAGGTCAGGGTTCCATAGCCACAGGCCGAACAGCAGAAACTGGAGTAGCAACATGGCCAGGTAGACTTGGCATGGGGACAGACAAGAGTTATCAGGCCAGGCAGTAGGGAGGGGGATAGAGGGAGAGGGGGAGAGAAAGAGAGAGATATTAGACTGGAATATAGACTATTGCAGCATAGATACTGGAGACTGAGACCGAGGGGATCGGGGGACAGTGTGGCCGCATCCGGCGATACCCCCGGACAGGGCCAACCAGGCAGGATATAACCCCACTCAAGGCGAGTATAGCGAAAAAAGCCTGGCACGACGTGATGCACACTTCCTATGGACAGCAGGGGATTGCACTAGCAAGCCAGTGACTCAGCCCCTGTAATAGGGCCAGAGGCATATAATCCCGGTGGAGAGAGGGGAGCTAATATGATACATTTGTGTGTTCTAGTCAAGATTCTAGCAGACGTATTTAGCACTAGCTGAAGTTTATTCAGTGCTTTATCTGGGTAGCCGGAGAGTAGAACATTGCAGTAGTCTAATCTTGAAGTGACAAAAGGATGGATTAGCTTTTCTGCATCATTTTTAAACAAAAGGTTTCAGATTTTGCAATGTTACGAAGCTGGAAAAAAATTGTCTCTTGAAATATTTACAGTACCAGTCAAAAGTTTGGACACACTTCTCATTCAAGGGTTTTTCTTTATTTTTACTATTTTCTACATTGTAGAATAATAGTGAAGACATCGAAACTATGAAATAACACATATGGAATCGTGTAGTAACCCAAAAAGTGTTAAACAAGTAAAAATAGGTGAAGATATGGTGCATATAGTTGATGACTGCGCTGCTGCCTTTGCTTGGGCCAACTCTCTTTTTGATGGGAGGCATTCGACTATTCTCCTTGTATGACTGGTGGAGGAGAGTCAGGCGTGTTCTACTGATGCTAAAAGACAAATTCCAGATACAAATATTTTAGCATTATTATACAATAGATGCGAAATGGCATTCTGAGATATTACTACACAGATCATACACGTAATGTTAGCTAGCAAGCCAGCCATCGAACTTCAGCTGGCTAGTTAACAGCAAGCTTTAACTAACAATACAAACCGATTGTCATAGCTAGCTAAAGTTAACCAAATAGGTTAATTGTGCGCTAGTTAGCATTAGGCTATACCTAACAATGCGAAATGGCATTCTGAGAAAACATCACTAACGTTACACACACTTCATACACGTAAGTTAATGTTAGCTAGCAAGCCAGCCATCTAACTTCAGCTAATGTTAGCTAGCTAACAGCAAGCTTTAACTTGGGGTCTTTTGTTTGGGCATGTCACGTTAACGTTGGCTAGCTAAAAAATGAACTATGATCCCAATCCATAGAGTAACATTACTAGCAATACAAACCAATTGTCATACAGTACCTTGCTAAAGTTAACCAAATAGGTTCAATGTTAGCTAGCAAGCTAACCATCGAACTCCAGCTGGCTAGCTAACAGCAAACTTTAACTTGCAATGAAAACAACTTTCTGACAAAATTAAAAACGTATAATATCTGAAACTGTAGCTAGATTCTTACTCGTATACATGGATGAAAGCTTCACGGCAGACTGCAAACCCTTTAATTAAAATAAGACATCCTGTGTCATTTCTGTTCAGTTTGCACAGCTTGTTTGGCCCGTTGTGTTCCACTGATTTCAAAACTCGGTAAACTTCTTCCGTGACAAGTGTTGATCGCCGTTTCTTCCCCATCACTGTCATCAGAAGACTCTACAATGTCTTCTTTAACTAAAATGTTTTTACCTAAATCAGGGATTTCCTCATCGTCTGACTCATTTTCAGAGTCAGAGCGAGTCAGCTCTGATTGTCATCCAGGAGGTAGATTGTCATCCAGAAAGTAGTCCATCACAACTTTTTCTCACTGACCGTTGTCGATAGCGTCGATAGCACCTGATAAATTAAGGTCAGCAATGTTATTGAGAGCAGTAGCAACATATTTGCAGTTCTCAATGGCTAACATTATATCTTTAGAAAAAACTGCAGTAGAAAAAAGATTCTACACATAACGAGCAGCTCATATTATAGACAGAAGATGCTACACCGCAGACCAATCAAACTTATCTCTCAGCATGTCCAGCCCACTCATTATCTCAGACAATCATGGCTAGCGGGAAGGTTCCTTGCTTTTTCTTTGGCTAAACCAACTAGGCTCGTAATTTAACAACTTTTTTCGTATTTACAGATGGCATAAAAGTATGGTATTAAGGCACATGAATGTTCACATACTGTATTTGAGAAGGGCAAAAAACGCATTTTGATTTAAAAACATGTTTTACGTTCAAATGGCTCTCCAGTGAAGTCGTGACTTGCGACATACACCTAGTTTCCTGAATCGGGTCACAAATGGTCTATTGATTCTGTATCCTCACGACAAAATATGCAGAGTTAAAATAGCATCTGCATTGGCACTAACTTAACATTTACCTCTAATCGTCAGGTGTGTTAGTTTTGGGCTGGCAGAAAAGTCTGTACACCTTACAGTTCAGGACCAACAGAAAGCTGGTTTTGGGTTTGTGATTTAATATCACCATACATCAATAACATGACCTCTCTCTCACTCCCCTCTCAACAGGATCTCCAGCTCTGCCTGTCCAACCTGGCCAATCAGATTGACCGGGAAACCAGCACCGCTGAAATTCCATTGGTGGTTATCCTGGATGATATACATGATGCCACTTCCATCAGCGAGCTTGTCAACGGGGCCCTCACCTGCAAATACCACAAATGGTGAGCAGACTAACACTGAAATGGAACCTTTTATCAAACATCTAGTACATTATTGTTTCTAATCTGAACTGTGATGATTCTGTGTTTATTTTAGTCCTTACATCATTGGAACTACCAACCAGCCGGTGAAGATGACCCCGAACCATGGCCTGCACCTCAGCTTCAGGTGAATGAAGAGACAAATCAAGTTGTTTTTTTGTGTGGGCAGGTTTTTGTTCTGACCTAGCCTTAAAACATCTTATTTAAGGCTACAATATATCCCGGTCATGCATCTAAAGTCTAAAGTATGCTTTGATGCATATTTAAATTGGGATGTTGTCAGTCTAATGAATAGGGACAGTGGTTAGAAAATTGGCAATGTAAAAAAGTGCCTTCAAAGTATTCATACCCCTTGACTTATTGCACATTTTGTGTTACAGCCTGAATTCAAAATTGATTAAATATATTTTCCTCTCACCGATCTACACACATCCATCATGACAAAGTGAAAACATATTTTTTTTAAATGTTTGCATTGGCATTGAAAATGAAATACGAAAATATCTAGTTTACATAAGTATTCACACCCCTGAGTCTATACATGTTAGAATCACCGTTGGCAGTGATTACAGCTGTGAGTCTTTCTGGGTAGTCTCTAAGAGCTTTGCACATCTGAATTGTACAATATTTGCACATTCTTTAAAAAATTCTTCAAGCTCTGTCAAGTTGGTTGTTTATCATTGCTAGACATACATTTTCAAGCGGTTTAAGTAAATAGGCCACTCAGGAACATTCAATGTCATTTTGGTAAGCACCTCCAGTGAATATTTGGCCTTGTGTTTTAGGTTATGGTCCTGTTGAACGGTGAATTTGTTTCCCAATGTCTGTTGGAAAGCAGACTGAACCTGGTTTTCCTCTAGGATTTTGCCTGTGCTTAGCTAAAAAAAATAAAAAATAATCCATAGTCCTTGCTGATGACAAGCATACCCATAACATGATGCAGCCACCACCATACTTGAACATTTGAAGAGTGGTACTCGTTGGATTTCCCCCAAACATAACACTTTGTATTCAGGATATCATTTTCTAGCAGTTTTACTTTAGCATGTATGTTTTGGATTTTTTTTTTTTCTGTACAAGCTTCCTTCTTATCACGCTGTCATTTAGGTTAGTATTGTGGAGTAACTACAATGTTGTTGATCCATCTTCAGTTTTCTCCTTTCACAGCCATTAAACTCTAACTATTTTAAAAAGTCCCCATTGGCCTCATGGTGAAATCCCTGAGCAGTTTCCTTCCTCTCCGGCAAATGAGTTAGGAAGGACGCTTGTATCTTTGTACTGACTGGGTGTATTGATACACCATCCAAAATGTAATTACTAACTTCACTATGCTCAAAGGGATATTGAATGTCTCCTTTTTTAAATTTAACCCATTTACCAATATGTGCCCTTCCTTACGAGGCATTGGAAAACCTCCCTGTTCTTTGTGGTTGAATCTGTGATTGAAATACACTGGTCGACTGAGGGACCTTACAGATAATTGTATGTGTGGGTTACAGAGATGAGGTAGTCTTTCAAAAATCATGTTTGACACTATTATTGCACACAGAGTGAGTCCATGCAACTTATTATGTGACTTGTTAAGAAAAATGTTACTCCTGAATTTATTTAGGCATGCGAAAACAAAGGCGTTAAATACTTATTGACTCAAGACATTTCTAAAAACGTAATTCCACTTTGACATTATGGGGTATTGTGTGTAGGCCAGTGACACAGAACCTCAATTTAATCCGTTTTAAATTCAGACAGTAACACAACACCATTTGGAAAAAAGAGGTGTCAATACTTTCTGAAGGCACTGTATATATTAGAAAAGTACTTTATGATACATACAGCATGACCTGACCTTTGACCCTCTCCTGACCCCAAGGATGGTGACCTTCTCTAATAATGTGGAGCCAGCCAATGGCTTCCTGGTGCGTTACCTGCACAGGAAGTTGATGGAGGCGGAGGACGAGAGGAGCCTGGCCAACGAGGACCTCCTCAGGGTGCTGGACTGGGTGCCCAAGCTGTGGTACCACCTGCACACCTTCCTGGAGAAACACAGCACCTCTGACTTCCTCATCGGTAGGAAAACATTCTGTTATAACTGGGAAATAATACACAAATATAAAGTTAGGTCACACTTTAATTGGATAGTTCCCTGTGGATGATCTACAGATCTAAATCTACATACTATCCAAATAAAGTGATATAAGTTAGTTAACTGGAGATCTGATTCTTGTCCATGGCCACAGACTGTGTGTTTTGATTTGATGTGGTCATTAATGTTATTTATTCTCTCTCTTGTGCTCTCCCTCTCTCTAGGCCCGTGTTTCTTCCTGTCCTGTCCTGTGACTGTGGAGGAGTTCCGCTCCTGGTTCATTGACCTTTGGAACCTCTCCATTATCCCCTACCTACAGGAAGGAGCCAAGGATGGCATTAAGGTCAGACAGGTTTTACTGTCCTGGTAGATGAATTATAGCCTGGTCCCAGATCTGTTTGTGCTGTTTTGCCAACTCCTATGGTCATTGTCACGTCAAACGTTTGGCGTGACGGCACAACCAGATCTGGGACCAGGCTAGGTGAATTGCAGGTAAATTAAATGGATGGAGCAAAGATCTTGCAAGGAATAACACTCACACTTTTCTTTTCAAACTAGCACTGACTTTGCTGATAACTTCCTTAGAGGAAAAATTGACTTACTATCACTGTGATTTGTAGTTGTCTCACCTAGCTATCTCACCTGTCTAATGCAATAACTGTAAGTCACTCTGTATAAGAGCGTCTACTAAATGACTAGAATGTTAAATGTGCTCGGAGTATGACGTGTTGTGGCCTTGTGCCACAGGTGCATGGTCAGAAGGCGGTATGGGAGGACCCAGTGGAGTGGGTGAGGGGCACCCTGCCCTGGCCCTCAGCCCAACAGGACCAGGCCAAGCTGTTCCACCTGCCTCCCCCCAGCATGACCTCTGGAGGCCCAGGCCAGCCCAGCGAGGCCTCAGCCAGGCCTCTTAATAAGGAGACCCCACCCAGCTCCATGGACACCCTGGACCCTCTGGTGAGACACTCGACCTCCCACATTTGTACCACGGGGTATGCAACTGTTGTCCTGGAGGTCCCACAGTGTGTGTGTGATTTTCTTGTGGTCCAGCAACAATACACCTGATTTGCCTACTGTGATAGTGGCCACATTTGAACAAGGTGATTTATTGATTAGTTGAATCAGGTGTGTATAGCACGAGCTGTGCTGGAGCAAAAGCCTGTGGTACCTGTTTCCCAACCCTGCTGTAAGGCCGTCTCTGGCCTCGTCTGTATCTCAATTCCATTACTGTATGTCCTTGGAAGGTAACGTTATCACAACACGGTACATTATGTAGAGTTCATTTGAAATGCTTCACCTGTTCTGACTCTTTCCTTCTCTGTCTGTTGTTCCAGATGGCTATGTTGTTGAAGTTGCAAGAGGCAGCCAATTGCATTGAATCTCCGGACAGAGAAACAATGGACCCCAGCCTCCCTACATTTTGAACATCAACTTCAACTGTAGACTCAAAACCTAGCCCTTCAAATAGCTCTAAATATTTACCCCTATGCGAGCTCTAGTATATTCAGGAACAAAAACTCCAATATAGTTTTATTGGACCTTATCTTTAATCTCCGCAAACAACAATCACACTACATATGGTTGAATGAGAAGCCATTTTGTTTTGATGTTTTGAAATTGTATTCAATCATGCCAAGTCATACCAACAGATATTATAGTGAGAGAAAACATTTTGATTTCTTGAACTCGAGGTTATATTCATAATACACAAGTATGAAGTCTCTCTTTCTTTCTACTGAAGCCTTCTCTCTATCACTGCTACCCTCGATAGAAACAGGTGCTAAATATCTAGATAATTAGTATCACTCTTACTTTCGAAATGTATCCTCATCTCTCATTGGTCTAAGCAGGTGATTCTTCCAACAGCAAATTCAAATGACAAAATAGCACCATTCTTGCTTGTCAACTTTTGCCCAACAACAGCAACATGGCCTGCAGTGTGCATGTAAAATTAAGTCAGTTTGAGACCCGTTTTGGCTTATTGGAAAGAGTATGACGGCGTGTTGTATGGCTCGTCAGGTTGTATAGTCCTGGTCCTGAATACATATCGATCGATCAATCTTTGAAGGCCAAATCTTAGACATATGCAACTCTTATACATAACCAGGTGAACTTGTTTGACTCTGTGACCAAACATACTGAATGCCTTAATAAATATATTCCTTATGGTAACCTCAAGATGAACAGCAGTATACAACAGTGGTGCTTTGCTTTATAACCATCGCCGAGCAGAGTAGTGAGTGCCAGGACATTGGCTTTTTACCCCCCCCACGCGTAGTTCAGTGTAGTCCTGCACACGTCCGTTTTTTGGCGCCGCACCCGCCTCGTCCACATCATTTCCGAGCCTCGCCTGATATCCGACATCAGGACCGTTTTTTCTCTGCATAGAGTTGTTCCAAGAGACGATCCGTGACACTCCAAATAACATCAATTTGTTTGACTGTTTTTATGACTCCAGAGTAGTAAGGGAAAGGGGGATACCGAGGAAGTTGTACAACTGAATGCATTCAACTGAAATGTGTCTTCCACATTTACCCCTCAGGCTATTCCCATTCCCCGCAGGAATGAATTTGTCTGTTCAATGTTTGGATAAAATGAAACCATGCCATGAGTTAAGGCCTATGTTCCTATTTTCACAATGCAATGCGGCACATTGACAACTCAAATCGCTTTGAATAGGATCCTTCTAATTAGCCTTCTTCTTACTTAACGAAAGCCTATAGCTGACATAACAAAACAATACCTTTACATTCAAACGTAAGTAAACATTTCCCATAATTGAATAGGCTGTAGGTTGCAAAAATAGCCTACATTCATTCAGTAGGCTATTGGCTACTCAAACGTTTACCAGCCTCACAGGATGAAACTTTATATGGCCTGCGTATGGTCTAAATAAATGAAAGCCTGAATTATTGTAATAATGAACTTCTATTAACTGAATTAACATCAACAAATACCTGCTTGCACTTTTGCAGGCTGTATCCATACCGGGTTGTTGTCCTTGTCTACAATGACTCCAAATCCTTCCAGACTGGGGATTTCACTCACGCAGCACCTGTTTCCATGATGGTGTATTCCACCATCATAACCTTTGATAGGAATGTGTTCATTCCACCCGCCAGCTGATTATTTTTTTGCAGGTCAACTGCGGGGAACCGTGGGTAGTTCAGGGTTGATTTTAATGTCACGTAACTATATTTGAGGGATAATTAAAGTGTTCCAGGTAGTCTAGATGGTGGGGATCCGGCTTTCATGGTCAAGCGAGAAAACAGGGTTTGAACAGAGCAGCACACAGACACATGGTTATTTCCTTATGGTTAATATCTTTACTTATCATTCATTGCAAAATTACAAACGCTGTCCACTCTAACCAACACATTTAACGATGTCATCAGTACATACTAATTTCAGCTTCTGTGGTATTAGTTCCTCATTTTGTTGCGAGCAGCATACATTTTCATTTATTTGACTGAACTGACATAGATTTGAAATCCAACTATCTGTTTGAAGATAAGGCCACGCCAGTACTACCCACATATAAAATCAGGTATTACTGAGATTTTTTTGTTTGTTTGGAATAACACTTAAGCAACTACTGTTTGCTTATAGCTTAGATATTGTTTGGCTTTTATTTTCAATATGGTGAGGTATGCTCTAATCTATTCCACGACATAATTCGGTGTAGTTACTTTGCTCAGTGCTGTATTTCCAATATCGATTTCAGTTATTTTATCTACACTAGTTGCATGGCGCAAATATCTAATATGCTGAACCAAATACTTTACTGTAATCTTGCATATTGACAGTCTAGTTTGGGGTCAGAGTATAAAAGTGCTAAAAAGAATGTACATGTACATTGAGATCTTTTACTCAGTGTGGTAGCCGTATAACATCGCAGATCATCTAGGTGCTTTCGAATATAGCCTTTTCCCAAAGCTACGGTCTCATTCCTAGTAGAAAACATGTATTTAGGCCTATTACCAAGACGGGTGAGTGAACGTCAGTATTTAGAGTTCTCTGTTGCACCCCACAAATCCTTTTCGTCAGACACAGGTTAACTCTGCTATTAACAGTCCTTCATCTACTGTAGCAACCAATGGTGCTCTCCCCTCTTTTTGACTGGTACTATTGCTTTGCTCATCTTTCGTTTAGGTAATGACCGTTCAGACACACAGCATAAAATAGAAGAAACATCTGTTTGCGCATAGCAATGATCAAGGACCATTTCCCACTTCAGAGGCATGGAATATAGAAAGATCGGTTGATCAAAACAAGATAGAAGTCAAAGACAATGTACATCTTTTGTATAATGAGGTAATTTTAGAGTATAGTGGGTTACAGTAGTGTTCTCAGAAGATACAACTGGCCATACTGGCGGATGCTGAAACAATGTAGGAGAATCAGTCTGTGTTTTGGACTCTTCACACTAATGATGTATAATCCCTTTATCATAAGTCACCTGTATATAAAGTGTCATTTAATGTCAGATTGCTTTCTTTGTACAATGGTTATCACAACAGAAAGAAATGGTGCACACTGTCAAAGGTCATTATTAAGCACAGTGCAACTAAACCGCCGCGATGAAGTTAAAACACGTTACATTCCCTTTTTACTTCATTTTTTTTTTTTTTGTATGCTTTTGCATCAAACTGTTAAACGACTCCATCTGATGACTTGAAGCCAATGGCTTTTGCTGCCTTGTGTGGTCACATTTTTACAAATTGAATGGAATCCTTGATAAATCCATATGTGTGAAAAGATGCCCCTTTGGCCAATCCATTTCACAATGACACCATGGCTGCGTTTACACAGGCAGCGCAATTCTAATCTTTTGCCTAATTATTGTAGAAAGAGTTGATCGGATTGGTCAAAAGACCAATAAGTGGGAAAAGATCCGAGTTGGGCTGCCTGTGTAAACTCAGCCGACTAGACCCATATGAACCTTCTGTCATCTTAATGAATAGCCTCATTAACTACTCTGCATTGTTTTACTATTTAGAAGAATATATTATACCCCGTATCTATGTATGCAAGCAAACAAATGCCATTCTGCTCGTTCTTCATCTCATTCACTGGTCGTTGTGGCTGTTGCGCTGTAGTGGCTGTGCTGTGTGTTTTGCTAACTATCTTTTGTATCAGGACTATGCAGCAACTTCTACTGGTGTTGGCAATTAGAGAAAAGAAAACGGTCAAAATTGTTCTGAAAGCTAACAAACCCAGTCTTGCCCCAGTCTTGCCCCAGTCTCGCAGTAAGTTGGACCAAATGACGATTATGAGTTAATTTTCCAGGCAGGGTTTGACTATGCCTTAATGTGAATTTTGATGCGAGTGTTGCATTGAGACAGAGTGAGTATGTGACCTTTGACAATGGAAGGGATGCTTTGTGTCAAACCTTGGTCCCACAACACACCACCTGACTTTGAATTGGTGGTAAAAACCTGGGCTTTAGCTCAGTGGGCTAACATACCCTTGTGGCGCACAGGAAACCTGGGTTTGAACTCAGGTCGGTCACATGAGGGATATGATGTGTAGGTTATAGAGTTTGTTGTCCAAAGGTTTAGGCCTGTATTGCAGTTGGGCACAATTGAACTATTATCTAAGATCATAGTTCAACATAAAAACTTGATAAAAAAAAAATTCTAAGATAAATCAATGTTTTTTTATATCAGGGTCTTCAAAAAATCTTAAACAAATCTGAAGCTCTTGGAAATTAAGTATTTCCACTTGATGAAGGCCAATACAGGTTGCTGAATAGTCATAATTATTTTTCAAAGCTTGTTATTGACTCACAATAAAAATATAAAAACTGTAATGATGGTATCTAATGTCACTGACGGGCAAATGTGATGGATTTTTAAATGTTGTAAATGCATGCCAAATGAGTGTGTGAACAAAATATGTAATAGCATCAGCGTATTGTTAGGGGTTCATTCTATATAGAAAATGCTTTTTCTTTTTAATATGCTGATATTTGATATTTCTTTTTCTAAGGAATCCTTTGTAAAATTTCATTTATCTATTTTGTACAGGATTTCATAATTGTAAACATTGTAAATAGTTCTGCATACTGTATGCGACAACAATCATTAAGGAAAACAAATAACTCCATAAAGGCCTATTACCAGACTAATAACTTATCCCTCCAGAGTTGAGCCCGATACATGGAGAGGTAGGCATGCTTCTGAAATGACATTTTCATCCACCTATCGCTGTTCGTTCCAGTCAATAAAATCATGTCATATATGATTGGTCTCATAATTGCGAAAATACTTCCTTTTTAAAATGATGAATACAATGTTGCAATCAAAGAGTGCTTGAGACCTTTAATAAGAGCGGTCAGTGTGCATTTGGGTTGTGGCCTAACCATCATATCTGTAAATAAGAGTAATTTATCAGAACAAACACATCAGTGAACTGGAAACTGAGTGAAACACAGGGTAAACCCCCTGCTCACCTAGGCTACTGTATATGGCAGGGGTGTCAAACTCATTTTGGCCCGGGGGCCGCATTCGTTCTTCATCAAGGTCCGACGGGCCACACTGAAAAGTGGTTATATTTCCTTGCCGTCAAAATTTGTGAAAATTAGTCCTCTATCGTTTTTGGAATATATAACGCTCCCTGACTGTTTAGCTTTCATTTCAGTGATTATTAGCTAGCTGGACACAGTCAAGAAACTGTATGGATGTACAGTAGATCCATTATCAGTTCTACATAGTTTGGATTTGGTTTTAGTCATTTTGTAAATATATTTAGTTCACCTCCCCACACAATTTTTTAGTGGGTAAATGTACATAAAGCATTTATATAGATATTTTTCACAAACCACCCGTGGGCCGGATTGGACCCCCTCTCGGGCCTAATCGTCCCTATTCATACTAGGGTTAGTGCTATTCGGAATCCTTGGGACGTCCCTACCCTGAACCCTAACTTTAACCATTTTTACATTTCAACTTCAATGGGGCTAATGAAAGTGTTGGGATGTCCCTACTAGGTCTATAATAAGGTCCAAGATTCAGTCAAGTATCTGTTACAGAAAATTCCTTAGGGGGTGGAGTCTGTGACCACTGTCTATATAGCCTGCCACTCCCTCTAAAGTGATGACTCTTTGAGGACATACTGACTTTGGGAGTAGCAGAAACTGCCACCATGCCTGCGAAGCCTGCCCCTATCAAGAAGGCAGCCCCGAAAGCGCCTGCTCCTAAGAAGGAGGAAGCACCTGCCCCTGCACCCGCGGAGGTGGCTCCTGCTGAAGTTGCTCCCCCTGTCGAGGTCGAAGCTCCACCGGCAGAGGCTGCCCCTGCCGAAGCTGCCGAAGCAGCTGCCCCTGCCGAAGCTGCCGAAGCAGCTGCCCCTGCCGAGGCAGCTCCAACCGAAGAAAAGGCTCCCGCAGAACCCGCGCCTGAGCAGCCCAAAGCACCCACACCCCCTCCTCCAAATGGTAATGCAATAATGCTCCATGAAATGAGCCTCGGTTGGGCTTTTAGCAGAAACACGTGGGCTACTTTGTCAATTATATCGTTGATCTCCTCTCTGAATGGATGAGCCATGGTGACGTTTGTTTGGTGCGGAAGGGGCATACCTAACATTTTCATAAGTTCACAGGAGTGCTAAAACAAAACGTTGACATGATTTGTTAATGGGTCTTTCTAATTTACCCAATACTTCAATGGAGGTCATGGATCTTATGACGGTCCCTTTGCCACTGGATCTCTTCAAGAGCCTTCTATAAATAGCCTTACCATTTTTGGTCCAAAATGTAACTAACTCCCATTGCGAACCGCCAAACCCTGCAAAAAATATTCCTTCACATGACATGTATTTCGAGAAAGTCTGTTCTTCCACATTTTTATGGTAAAAAAAAAAAGCAACTTTCGTCCATTATTGATTCATAAAAGAGAACTTTAAAGCACGGAAGCCCCTACTTTTGAGATAGGCCTAAAGCCTCATTACGGAAGACATTGCAGAATAATCACTGTGGGCTCCATGACTACAAGCCTACAATGTGTTGTGTAAGTGGTTGTGTAAGGCGGGGGTTCCAAAACTCGAGGCCCCCCTTCTTGCACTGGGGAACAATTTTGTGGTGGTGGAACTCAGTCCGTCTTTAAACTTACTCTTGAAAGGCCCCACAGTTTAGGATCCACTGGTGTCAGCCACTTGATAGCCTGACTACCTAGTCAAGTAGTGCAATTGCTCGATATCTCACTGTATATGAGCTATTGATTAATGGTGATTCAGTGGACACCAATGTTCTATCCTTTGTGTATCTTTGCGCGCGCCCTGATTCCCTGGATAAAGCATTGTGCTCGGCCTTAGGCTACTCTCTAATGGTTCAGGAAGTAGCTTACATTGTGTGTCTTCAAACATAATAATCCATCCAGGAATAACACCACTACAGTCAACAGCTGGCAAACTAACATACCATATTACCAAACATTTAACGTTAGCTGCTCTTACTGAAGATGCTCCTTCCCCACCTGAGGTGCCTGTTGAGCCGCCTGCTGAGCCAGAGGGTAATTCATGCATCGCAATGCTGTCAAGGCATACTTAATTTAGAGTGCGTTCACTACATCATGTATGTTTCCTATAGGCTAGTAATCAAACTATACTGAACAAAAATAATATAAAACGCAACATAAAGTGTTGGTCCCATGTTTTATGAGCTGAAATAAAAGATCACCGAAATGTTCCATACGCACAAAAAGCTTCTTGTGCACGTGTGTTTACCTCCCTGTTAGTGAGCATTTCTCCTTTGCCAAGATGATCATTACACGGGCACACCTTGTGCTGGGGACAATAAAAGGCCACTCTAAATGTGCAGTTTTGTCACACAACACAATGCCACAGATGTCTTAAGTTTTGAGGGAGCGTGCAATTGGCATGCTGACTGCAGGAATGTCCACCAGAACTGTTGCCAGAGAATTGAATGTTTTTCTCTACCATAAGCCACCTCCAACATCGTTTTAGAGAATATGGCAGTACACCCAACCAGCCTCACAACTGCAGACCACTTGTAACCACGCCAGCCAAGGATCTCCAAGTCTGGCTTCTTCACCTGCGGACAGCTGATGAATCAAAGGAGTATCTCTGTCTGTAATAAGCTCTTTGCTGGGCCTGGCTCCCCACTGGGTGGGCCTACGCTGAGGCACCATCCAAGGGTAAAGCCAAGAATAACATGTTTGTTTTGACTAGGCTACTTAACCTCTTTTACTGTAAGTTCTTTATCTCTTTACTCATATACCGGTACTTCCTATCCACATAACATGCTGCAACATCTTTTCATTTTGTAATATCTTTTGAAATGTTAGAGCAAAAGCTGACTTTAAACTTCTTGCTAACGTTTAATTAATAGCGGCCGCCGCCACTGCTGCAGAAGAAGGCACCCCCGCTGCTGATGCTGAGGTTGTGGCCCACCCTGATGGTAATAGGCTCACTACCAATCCATAAGGAGCCAAGGGACTTCATCATCATATGCCACTTAATACGGATTTTCCTGTTTAGAATTATGGCAAATCACTTTTGGCTAACAGCACTAACTCACGAGTGGCGCAGTGGTCTAAGGCACTGCATCTCAGTGCTAGAGGTGTCACTACAGACCCTGGTTTTATCCCAGGCTGTATCACAACTGGCCGTGATTGGGAGTCCCATAGGGCGGCGCACAATTGGCCCAGCATCGTTCGGGTTAGGGTTTGACCGGGGTAGGCCATCATAGTAAATAAGAATTTGTTCTTAACTGACTTGCCTAGTTCAAATTAAAAAAAGAGCTAGACAATCTCTATGATAATTGGGCATTTTGCCCATCATGGTAGGTATGGCTTTATTAGCATGGTCCCTGATCTGTTTGTGCTGTCTTTCTTGCCAACTCCTCTGGTCATTATCATAGGAGTTAACAGATCTGGGACCAGGCTCTTATGTTATTTGAACTAATTCATTAGATGAATCTCTAACATTAAACACTAGCTGATGCTGCTGCAGTTACAGCTGCCTCAACCACAGAGGGAGATGCCCCTGCTGCTGAAGGAGTAAACCCTGTTCATGTGAAATGGATCAATTATACCTTCGCATCTGAATATGTCCAATTCCAATCCACTCCAATATAGGATCATGAGAAGGCATAGTTAGTTTGGTATACATATAATGCATTCAAACGTTTTTCCTGACCAGGGGAACACTCCGGGCCCTAGTTAAAGCCTAGTGCACCTTAGCAGATTGTAGACTGTTTTCATCTCTCTACTGGATAAAAAAAAAGAGGAGTTCAGTAAGAGATTGCATTGGAATGGATTCTAGAACACTGCTCTCATACCTGCTGCCTCTGACCTTTTGTGTAAATGCACATTTAACATCAGCCGCTGCTGCCGACGCAGCCCCCGTAGAGGAACCCCCAAAACACCTACCCCCCCACCCCACCCCCATCCCCCAAAGGTAAACCAACTCGACAGTCAGAGGAAAGATTGGTCAAACCGTTACGACGCTCTTCACACATTCTCCTATTACATTTTAAAAAAAATACTTTTTATGATAACCATGTCTTCCAAGTTTCAAGTTGTACATTGTCTGTATTATTTTTGCATTTCTAAACAATGTAGAGCCCTAATGCCATGTTTCCGTTGATATGCTAACCCAACAAGGCTAATTATTTCCTCTTGCAACTCGAGTTGTACATTGTCTGAGTTGTGTTAGCATTTCCAAACTAAATAGAGCCGTATTACTTTGTTTTTGATTGATAATGTATAATCCAATGGGGCTAATATTTCATCTCACTTCCAAGTTGTACAATGCGTTGTCTGAATTGCGTTTGCGTTTCCCAACTGTAGAGCCCACCAGTGAGCCCCTGGAAGTGACAGTGGACGACAAGAGCGACACTTCAGTGACCATCGCCTGGAGGCCTCCAAAGACCATTCCAGCCAACACTGGCCTGGATGGATACACTGTGGAAATCACCAAGGAGGGAAGTAAGTTATTCAAGCCCACTACCTTAACTAACCTCGTCCCAGATTTGTTTGTGCAGTCTTGCCAACTCCTATGGTCATGGGCGTGACCAATCTGAGACCAGGCTAGCATTTGACGACTAAGTTCTTTGAATGTTGTTATGTTGTCCCATTGGATTTTGTACATCTCTGATATGCTTGGAAGGTAAAACAGAGAATTAACCACAACCTAAGAATAATGTTTATCTATTTGTTTCACCTAACACCGTACGATGAGGCTGCGTTCCACTTTAAGCTGGTGCCATTTTAAATGATATTTTTTTGGGCTGGTCAGACCTATCAGTTGCACCTGTCCCCTGCATGTCACTAGATGATTTATACGGTACCTAACCTCTCCTTATAAGGAGAGAGGCATTACTGGCGGTGCCATGGACTAGCTGGTGCCTGCTTTTAGATCACAACCTTCTGCTAATGTCAGTAACGGACTCGAGTCAAATGGCAGAGAAGAAAATATAGTAATGCAACTACACATTTCACCTTGCAAATGTAATAATGCACCTGGGAAATTTGAACATATGATCTTTTTATTCATGAATCTCCTTAATTCCTCCATTTAAAAATATGGTTTTGGGCCCAGATAGGGAGATAAGTCATGACAATACTTTCCATCCAAATACTTCCCCTGATTCTCAGTCACCACTAGAAATATAATTTATTGAAATATGTGTCCTGCAGTTTACATTTTCACTCAGTGAAGGACTGAAGATTCTCCATATCTGTCTCAATGTTTCTTAATTGTCCCTGCCTCTTTCCCCTTGCTGTCTGCTCAGCGTCTGGACAGAAGGTGTACCTTGAAGGTCCTGTCAAATAAAATGACACAACTCATGAACTGAGCTATTAGCTGATACTTATTGTCCTCACTGTGATCACTCTCCTGCCACAGTTCTATATTGCACTAAGTTTGTTCACTTTCCTGTCACAGCTGAAGACTGGAAAGCAGCCAACGAGGATCTGACCGTGTCCTGCCGTTATGTCATCAAGAACCAGACTACCGACGACCGTCTGCTGATCCGGGTGGTTGCTGTAAACCCCGGTGGCCGCAGCCCCCCTGCTACCATCGCCGACCCCGTTCTGGTCAAGGCAGTTGGGGGTAAGCAAAGCCTGGACAATAGTCCTCACTCACAAACAGCCCTTAACTACTGTACTTCAGAAGCATGCCATGGTCCATTTCTTCCAACCAGCAGACGTGTGGGTTTTCTTCCAAGTAGACAGTATTGTATTATTGGGTGGCAATAACAGCAAGTCCAAACTGTTTGCGGTGGGCGGTGTCAGTCTTTGTTGTTGAAATGGCTTTTAAAAGAGCAGACGTTGAAACCGCTAGGGAGAAACGGCTCGGCTTGATTTCAGTCTCGGGTATCCAACGGCTGTTGTCACATCCCTGGCCCGTTAGAATAATGCAACTGTGGCCTTCCCAGATTGTTGCCACCAAGAGGGGGGGTAGAGATCCTCGGTCTAAGCTTCCCATTTGTAGAAGGATAAATATACTACCTCCTTCGACACCTTTTGGGTGCATGTTTTCACCTGTGTCTTCTTACTTTGTCTACTTTTTGTTTTCATCGATGATGACCGTAAATGGTTAGTCAAGCCTCTTAATTTATAGCAATCATCCTGGAAGCAAGTGAATGTACTGTATACAGTGGCCCTGGATTTTGTGTTTTATCCAGAGTCCGATTTTCTGAATACACGGTAAAATAGTTATATCAAAACCAAAGTAATTGGTGGAACTATGTTTTTTTTATGAGAGTTGATTAAAACATTATTTATGTAAGCAGGGATCAGCAAATGTGTAATGGAGAATTTTAGTGGAGGGGAATGAAACCTGAACCCCAAGGACTTATACAGGGACTGGCCGACCCCCAATCGGAGTGTCACAGTCCATGTCCCACAGTCCCACTGTCAAACTTAGCCATTGGTCCACCAATAAAAGCATCTGGTTTACCACACAATGGAACGACCGCTAACTTCCCCACAAATCCTTGGAAAAATAGTTGGGATGTGTCTGCTATTAACACGGATTCAATTGGGAAGGTTTGGCATTAAGTTGACTCCCCGGTCAGAATGCGTGCTGGAGAGGTGTCAAGCCAACCCATGTAAGAGCGATGGAAACAAGTGCAATCTGTCGAGGGGGGTGGGGATGGGGGACATTCCAAAGTGTTCACTCTACACAGAGGGGGTGGGGACAGGGGAGGGATCTAACGTCTCGTATGCCATCTAAGTCCTTTGAGATGACCAGGGACCCTGTGTTTATTTTGAAACATGCCACAGACTCTGACGGGGACAAGGCAGTTCTCTTTTGACCTGATCGCCGCATAAGGAGCGTCAAGTCAGGACACTCCACAGAGAAACACACCTAATTCTACCATGGCCATTCCCCAGTTGGTTGATTGTTTTGTGTTAAATACATTTTCTGATAGCAGCACATATTTCTGCCTAGAGCACTGGCACTAGTGCATAGGTTTGTATGGGTGCAGGTTTGCAATTATATGAATATTAGTTATTTACAAATGTAAACCATTCTGTCCATGTTTTAACACAGTAAGCCATTGGCTGTGAATTGTGTGTTTGTGGGGAACCCTATGGTCTTGGAGAATCTACAGTACAGTTGAGTGATTCTTACTGCAGCCTGTTTAACAGTGTGGGCTGGGGTAACTGTAGATCTACATCATGTGTTGCGACATGGCATGAGTTCAGATAGGACCTATTTAGAGCTCTGGTGAGTGACACTCCGCTAGACTCAGCAGGTGTTTGGTTCCCACCAAACTAGATCTGGTCTGGATGACTGGAGTACAGGAGAATCTGTCTCGTAGCTGAAGGTACAGAGTGGGTTTTGAGGAAGTTGTTTTTTATTCTTTCAGATACACATTCAATTGCTCGCTCTGAAGTATCTCTGAAGTGTCCCATCCATTGTGTGCGTCACAGTTTCAGAGTCATTTTACTTCTTTGAACAGGTTGATTATTATTCGTAAACTATTTTTCTCTGTCTGTAGCTCGCCCCAAAGTCCGCATGCCTCGTTTCCTGAGGCAGAGGTATGTCAAGAAAGTCGGCGAGAAGATCAACCTTGTCATCCCCTACTCTGTGAGTTTGCATTATGAGATGGGTAGGCCTGGGAGTGTCTAAACCACAGGACCTGAGCAGGACCAAAACCATTGGACCCTAGCTATAGGCTACAACTATGGGCCAAAGGTTTTTCACATGGTCAGGAAAGACTCCTGGCACTAATGATGTGAAATGACTTGATGTTATAGCATGTGTGAATACAGATGGAAGTTAAGACAATTGATTGAGCCCAGCATTGTGTTCTTTACTTTCCTAGGGCAAACCTAAGCCAGTGGTTAGCTGGTTAAAGGATGGACAGCCCCTCGACTCAAAGAGGGTCAACATCCGTACATCTGACAGAGACAGCATCCTGTTCATCCGTCAAGCAGAGAGAGTGGACTCTGGCTCATACGAAATGTGCGTGAAGGTGGACGACTTTGAGGACAAAGCTGCTATCATCATCCAGATTATTGGTCAGTCAAATTCTATTAGACTATCCAACCTTGTTTATATTTCCAAAACAGATGATGACACAGCATTAGCCTGTCATAAAATACAGTTGAAGTCAGAAGTTGACACACACTTAGGTTGGAGTCATTAAAACTCGTCTTTCAACCACTCCACAAATTTCTTGTTAATCGAACTATAGTTTTGGCAAGTCGGTTAGGACATCTACTTTGTGCATGACACAAGTCATTTTTCCAACACTTGTTAACAGACAGATTATTTCACTTAATTCACTGTATCACAATTCCACTGGGTCAGAAGTTTACATACGCTAAGTTGACTGTGCCTATAAACAGCTTGGAAAATTCCAGAAGATGATGTCATGGCTTTAGAAGCTTCTGAATGGCTAATAGACATCATTTGAGTCAATTGGAGGTGTACCTGTGGATGAATTTCAAGACCTACCTTCAAACTCAGTGCATCTTTGCTTGACATCAGGGGGAAATTTATTTTTGGAGAAATGTTCTCTGGTCTGATGAAACAAAAATAGAACTGTTTGGCCATAATGACCATTGTTATGAAGCACGGGGGTGGCAGCATCATGTTGTGGGGTGCTTTGCTGCAGGAGGGACTGGTGCACTTCACAAAATAGATGGCAGCATTGGGGTGACGGTGGTTAGAGCATTGGACTAGTAACCGAAAGTTTGCAAGTTCGCATCCCTGAGCTGACAAGGTACAAATCTGTCGTTCTTCCCCTGAACAAGGCTGTTCCTAGGCCGTCATTGAAAATAAGATTTTTTTCTTAACTGACTTGCCTAGTTAAATAAAGGTTAAAAAATATATATATATTAAAATGGAAGGAAAATGATCTGGATATATTGAAGCAACATATTAAGACATCAGTCAGGAAGTTAATGTTTTGTTGCAAATGGGTCTTCCAAATGGACAATGACCCCAAGCATACTTCCAAAATTGTGGCAAAATGGCTTAAGGACAACAAAGTCAAGGTATTGGAGTGGCCATCACAATGCCTGACCTCAATCCTATAGAAAATTTGTGAGCAGAACTGAAAAAGCGTGTGCGAGCAAGGGGGCCTACAAACCTGACTGTTACACCAGCTCTGTCAGGAGGAATTGACCAAAATTCACCCAACTTGTTGTGGGAAGCTTGTGGAAGGCTACCTGAAACATTTGACCCAAGTTAAACAATTTAAAGGCAATGCTACCAAATACGAATTGAGTGTATGTAAACTTCTGACCCACTGGGAATGTGATGAAAGAAATAAAAGCTGAAATAATTAGTTCTCTCTACTATTATTCTGACATTTCACATTTTAAAATAAAGTGGTGATCGTAACTGACCTAAGACAGGGAATTTTTACTAGGATTAAATGTCCGGAATTGTGAAACTGAGTTGAAATGTATTTGCCTAAGGTGTATGTAGACTTCTGACTTCAACTGTAGGTATATTTTGGTCATAACTAGGGCCAGGAGTTGTTTCTGGTCAGGTCCTAACTGATCTTGAGAGTGATTAAGTTTTTTGTGAGTTTACTGATACTAATGATGCAACCCATATTGAACCATGTATCTTGGTGCTTGCTCTCCCACAGAGTTGCCTGGGCCACCAGCCAGCATTAAGATTGTGGATGTCTGGGGATTCAATGTTGCTTTGGAGTGGACCGTACCCAAAGATAATGGAAACACAGAGATCACAGGCTACACTGTCCAGAAAGCTGACAAGAAGACCGGGGTGAGAAACCCTCTTGCTTACCATACAATGTCAAAGTGAATGACATACTGAGTCATTCACAACTTCTGTAACCCTCTCGTCTACAAAATTCCCATTGATTCAGCAGCAAATATTTCCCCTGTAGTCAAATACATTCCCCCAAAATGTTTTTTAAAAGTACATCTCAGTATACTTTACACAAAAAATGTACTTCAAAAAGAAAGTACAATATGTGTAATAAGACATTGAAATATTATTAATACTCATATGGTCTCTTGCCTAGGACTGGTTCAACATTTTGGAGCACTACCCCAGACTAAACGCCACCATCTCAGACCTCATTATGGGCAACACCTACACCTTCAGGATCTTTGCAGAGAACAAGTGCGGACTCAGTGAGGAATGTGCCGTGACCAAGGGAGAAGCCACCATTGTGAAGGAGGGTGAGACACTCTCCACACTACCCTTTTCAAAAAAAGTCCCTTACAAAAAAAAAAACATGAGAAAATCACACGTGAAAATCACACTTTTTTATATATATAAAAATTGTGTGTGTGTTTCTGTGTATATATATACACATGTACACACACACACTGTACCAGTCAAACTAATTCAAGGGATTTTCTTTATTTTTACTCTTTTCTACATTGTAGAATAAAACTATGAAGTAACACATATGGAATCATGTAGTAACCAAAAAAAGTGTTAAACAAATCAAAATATATTTTAGATTCTTCAAAGTAGCCACTCTTTGCCTTGGTGACAGTTGTGCACACTCTTGGCATTCTCTCAACCAGCATCATGAGGAATGCTTTTCCAACAGTCTTGAAGGAGTTCCCACATATGCTGAGCACTTGTTGGCTGCTTCTCCTTTGTGGTCCAACTCATCCCAAACCATCTCAAATGCATTAAGGTTGGGTTATTGTGGAGGCTAGGTCATCTGATGCAGCAATCCATCACTCTCCTTGGTCAATTAACCCTTACACAGCCTGGTGGTGTGTTTTGGGTCATTGTCTTGTTGAAAAACAAATGATAGTCCCACTAAGTGCAAACCAGATGGTATGGCGTATCGCTGCAGAATGCTGTGGTAGCCATGCTCGTTAAGTGTGCCTTTAATTCTAAATAAATCACTGACAGTAACACCAGCAAAGCACCCCCACACCATCATACCTCCTCTTTGCTTCACGGTGGGAACCACACATGCAGAGATCATCTGTTCACCTACTGTGCATCTCACAAAGACATGGCGGTTGGAACCAAAAATCTCTAATTTGGACTCATCAGACCAAAGGACAGATTTCCTTCGGTCTAATGTCCATTGCTTGTGTTTCTTGGCCCAAGCAAGTCTCTTCTTCTTATTGGTGTCCTTTTGTAGTGGTTTCTTTGCAGCAATTCGACCACGAAGGCCTGATTCACGCAGTCTCCTCTGAACACTTGATGTTGACATGTGTCTGTTACTTGAACTCTGTAAAACATTTATTTGGGCTGCAATCTGAGGTGCAGTTAACTCTAATGAACTTATCCTCTGCAGTAGAGGTAACTCTGGGTCTTTTCATGTGGTGGGCCTCATGAGAGCCAGTTTCATCATAGCGCTTGATGTTTTTTGCGACAGCACTTGAATACATTTTTAAAGTTCTTGACATTTTCCAGATTGACCATGTCTTAAAGTAATGATGGACTGTCATTTCTCTTTTCTTATTTGAGCTGTTCTTGCCATTTGATGGACTTGGTATTTTACCAAATAGGTCTATCTTCTGTATAACACCCCTACCTTGTCACAACACAACTGCTTGGCTCAAACGCATTAAGAAGGAAAGAAATTCCACAAATTATCAAGGCACACCTGTTAATTGAAATGCGTTGCAGGTGACTACAGTACCTCAGGAAGCTAGTTGAGAGAATGCCAAGAGTGTGCAGAGCTGTCAAGGCAAAGGGTGGCTTGATTTCTTTAACACTGTTTTGGTTACTACATGATTACATATGTGTTATTTCATAGTTTTTATATCTTCACTATTATTCTACAATGTAGCAAATAGTAAAAACTACGAAAAACTCTGGAATGAGTAGGTGTTTCCAAACTTGACTAGTACTGTATATAATTTTTACATGACATTTTCATGAGTCAGACACATGGTTTTCGGACACGCGTGACGTTTCACATGAATTTGTCACGTGAACAAATCATATGTAAAAAAATATATATAAAAAAAATCTCATGGGAAAAGCAGACACATGGTTTTCAGACATGTGAAGTTTAAAATGGATTTTCACATGACTCAGACACATTTCCCTGTTTCTCAACATTTCACATAAGATTTTATAAGTTTCACATGTATTCTTTTGTAACTGGCAGGATTAGAACCCAGGTCTCCAACGGTAGATGACAATGTCTTTACCATTTGACCATGAGGGCCAACACTTTTTTGAAGTCGTAGGCGGGGCTACCTCATAACGTGACCATTAGCAACCATGAGCGACTCATGTCCGCTTTTCACATTTTGTCAACTATGGGTATCAACGATAACAAAACTGTAATCGAGTTTATCACAGGATTTGCTGTGATTAATCACAAATTCATAGTTTGCTCTAGTTGAGTTGTCATTTTAGATTTTTTTTATACAAAAAGCATTACATGAACATTGCTGTTCTGATTTTATCCAAAGTAACGGTTAGCAAAATCAGGTAAATTGTTCAACAAACTTTCTTTAACCTCAAAGTCAACTTCTTTTGACATCGTATTGCTGATTTTAGCTATATAGACAATGTATTTTATGTTTTCAGTGTATTTTAAACGCTTTCTGACATTGCAATAAAAAAATTGAGCACAAAAATGATTTCAGTTAATGACATTGGTTAACTGATTAACTTCGGCAGTGCTAATTTTGACATGTTAAAAACGATAAATAAGGAGACACAGAGCGCTAGTTTGTCAGTTATTTTCTCTGATCTTCTTCCAAACGGTCACTGATCAACGTATGAAGGAGAGAGGCGTGTGCCTGCAGCTGTAACACTACGAATTGATGGCACAGAAATAAGAAATTATACCGTTTAACACACTTGAATTATTATTCACAGAATGGCATTAAATAATGAGCAATTCCATATGTGGAAACATTGCTACTACAACATGTTACCCCACTTTTTCACATGTGAGAATAACACTATTTCACTCCACATGTGAAAGTTAGATTTTCACGTAAATGTTTTTTACATGTGAAATTGCAAATCCGATTTTCATGTGATAGATTTTTTTTGATGTGAACTTGAAATTCTACATTTGAATGTGAGCTTTTCAAAGTGTTTCACGTGAAACTGCATATCCGATTTTCACATGACATATTTACAATGTGAAACAGCAAGTTTCACATATGCAACTGCAATTCACATGTGATGTCAAAATGTTTTTCTTCTCACATCTGAAAGGTGGCGTTAACTTGTGAACTCTAAAAGTAATAATGTGAAAATACGGTTTCATGTGAAATTTAAGCTCAACATGTGAAAACAGCTATTTCACATGTGAAAATGCTAATTTGACATGTTTTTTTAACGGGTCCCCCACAATGTTGGAGAATGTTAGAACAATAAAGTATTGTAGTTGCCCCCATTTAGGACCTAATCCATGCTTGTCTCATTATTTTTCAGTTATTGAATACAAACCTACCCCGTTCGTGGAGCATGACTTCACTGAGGCTCCCAAGTTCACCACTGTTCTGAACGACAGGTCCACCACTGTTGGCTACAGCACCAAGCTGCTGTGCTCTGTGAGGGGATGCCCCAAGGTAAAACTTCCCTCTCACAAACGCTCTCATACTGTAGGTTAATGAAATGGACACATGTAGGCTAGGCTAGCAGAGCTGCATTTGTATTTATTAAGGATACCCATTAGATGCTGCCACCTTTATTTAACCAGGCAAGTCAGTTAAGAACAAATTCTTATTTACAATGAAGGCCTACCCCGGCCAAACCTTAACGACGCTGGGCCAATTGTGCACCGCCCTATGGGTCTCCCAATCACACCCGGTTGTGATACAGCCTGGAATCGAACCAGGGTCTGTAGTGACACCTCTAGCACTGGGATGCAGTGCCTTAGACTGCTGTGCCACGCGGGAGTTGAACATGCAGCTCCATATAGGGTTAGGTTATGATAGTCTCCCTCTGAGAGGAACCTTGGACTCCTGGCCAACTGGGCCGTAGTGGGTGGGTGGCAGAGAGGAGGGGGTGGAGGGGTCAGATGTGTTACATTCCTACCCTGAGGGGATCATGGGGGGGCCTTTACACCGTCCCTTACAAAATAACAAGTCAAATTTGCAGTTTCACATGTTGAGCTTAAATTTAAATATATTACATTTAAACTTCACATGTTAACACCACCTTTTCACATTTGAGGAGAATAACATGTTTTCACTTCACGTGAATTGCAGTTTCACATGTGATATTTAACATGTAAAACTGCAAATTTCACATTTGAAAAAGAAAATCTCACTTTGAAATGTAGAATTGCATTTTCACATGTGAAAACATTCACTTGTGAAAATCACATTTTTCGTTTCACATGAAAATCTCACTTTCACTTGTGGAATTGCAGATTCACATGTGGGGTTGAAATGTTATTCTCCTCACATGTGAAAAGATGGTGATAACATGTTGCAGTAGCAATATTTCCACCAGTGGAATTAGGATGATCATATTTAAAAAGCCCAAATGCGGGAAAAGGGAACGATTCTGCTGGACATTCGCTGGACATTCGCGGAACAGTGGACAGACTGAGAGCCAGGCCTAATTGCCCAACATCTGTGCCCGACCTCAGTAATGCTGAATGGAATCTTGTGGCTGAATGGAAGCAAGTCCCTGCAGCAATGTTCCAACAACTAGTGAAAAGCCTTCCCAGAAGAGTGGAGGCTGTTGTAGCAGCAAAGGGGGTACAAACTCCATATTAATGCCCATGATTTTGGAATGTGATGTTCAACGAGCCATGTAGTGTATGTCCCTTTTGCGATGCGCTGATCATTGTAGGATTGTAGTATCGTACATAGTAATACATGCTCCATGTACACGAAAGCGGGAAATATACAATTCATACGAAACACATATAAATCACATATGTCATTGCAGCCTAAGATTCTGTGGATGAAGAACAAGATGATCCTCAACAACATGAACAACCCCAAGTACAGGATGATCAGCACAGGGGGCATATGCACCCTGGAGATCCGTAAGCCTGGCCCATACGACGGTGGTGAGTATGTCTGCAGAGCCGAGAACCAACTGGGGAAGGTCGACACCGGCTGCAAGCTAGAGGTCAAAAGTAAGTTGTTGTGGTGAAGAAAAAAAAAGTGCACTTGTCTTTTCCTGCTAGTACTGTCTTTTCTAGTAGGATAACTTCTTTTTTTGTGAAAATTGTACTTACTATGACTGGTATGTGGTTGTCTCAACTTAAGTAACTAACTGTAAGTTCCTCTGGATAAGAGCTTCTGCTAAATGACTAAATGATCAAATGTAAAAGTAACTTCATTTCGAACACCCTGGGCCCACTCGGGTTGAATCAACGTTGTCTCCATGCCATTTCAATACAATTACATGAAATCAACGTGGAATAGAAGTTGAATTGATGTCCGTACCTAGTGGGAAAAGGCTTTCTCATACATAGTTTTACCCGAGGAAGAAGCCTCACAAAGTATGAAGCGAGTTCATCTATAACATAGACAAATGCTTTTGTAATCAAATGTATTTCTACTTTTAGTGGTGTTTTATATGATTCATTATCCATGCAAATTTAGACACTCGATATTTGCTGTATTTGAAATCAGTCTGTGTGGAAATATTGCCATTTGTGATCACTAAATGAATTATATTTACCTCAACAGAGCCTGCGCATGCAGACGCAGACGCTGACGCTGACAAGTAGGAACTGTAAATGCACATGCATACAGGTCAGTCACTCTTATTGGCATTAAGGTTTCATGTGGAAAATGGGCTTCAATTTACAAGGCCTGAATTCAGAAGTTGACTTGAATCAATAAATAAAGGCCACTTTGTTCCAAAATATACTTCTTTAATATCTTTATTAAAGATATAAAATCCATCTTGGCATTTCATTTTCTTTGACTTTGGTCTTATTGGAGAGAAAGTTTATATGTACCCATATTATCACATAAAATGTTGCACCAACATTTATTTGAATATGTACCAAAGTCTATTTGAGTCCTGGTATGACGTACATATTCTCCAAGGCTGGCCTTACATGGAGAGCCCTAAAGTGGGAGGTGGAAGGTGGCCTCTGCAATTGCAAGGGTCTGAGTGCTAGTCCCATCTGCTGCTCATACATTAGTCCTGTAATGGCTCCATATACAGTGGAGTTGCACTCTGTTGGGGGACTACATCATTTCCTTGACTCGGCATTCGGGGCCCATTAGAGACCAGCGAGACACGGCAATTTACTACCAGGATCCACAGTATTGCAAGCAGCTTTTCACCCACCAAGGTGTTAGTATCCCCCGTGGAGATTCATCAGCTCTGTTCACTTGCAAAAAACGATTTTATTGTAATATGAATATTTATACTGGCTGTAGTCTTTAAAAAAAAAATGTACGTTAAACTCTTGGAATATATATTTCGTAGGCCTGCGACTGCAGTTCTAACCACCCCAGTTGGCTAAATACGGCATGTGAATTGACACCTGTTCTTTACATCTGTTACAGTCCCAAATTAGAAGCAAGCGGAATGAGGCCTTTACAAAAAGGTGAGGTGGTCTTTATAAGCTCTAAACTGTACTATCTCTCTTTTGATGTGAAATATGTTGAGACATTAAATAACGTTCGGTGAGTTTTAAAGTTATATATGCCACTTGTTTTTCTATAGGACGGTTCTGGATGCTGGAAAAAACATGTACATATGACTGACTGGAGAGAACAAACAATGAAATAGTTAATGTCTACAACCACGTTCCTATATTTATGAAGATCATTTTTTTTGTTGCCTTTATTTATTTTTCTTCCTTAGTACTCTCTGGTATAGAGTTCATATCCATGTCCACAACCATCTCCGATGTCAACAACTGTCTGTGTCACATTGTAATTCTGAATAGAGCAAATCGATTGTTACTGATTGGAGATTAAAGATGTAAAACCTCGGAATGTGTTACAATATTTTGATTTAATGCTTTTCTTTTGTTGAATAAACCTTCTCTAACCTGAAGTAAAAATGACAACGGGTCGATCGAAACCTTCTGTACTTATTGTGAAAGAGGAAAAGTGCTGGTTATGGCAAGGCCGGCAGATTATTTCCTTAACAGGATTTTGTAATGTGTTTGTATAATATGCAGTATGTGCAGTACACAGTAGTCGCTCTTTAACTTGTTTATCACATGACATGATCTGATATTACAGAGTGGCATGGTATGGGTTGAATCCAAGCTGATCAGGTATCAGTCTACACAGTGTCCTGGCACTCGATTACTCTCCTATGAATCCAGCCAAGAAGACTACAGAACTGAGAATTAAAAAAAACAGTGCAACAACACCACTGCTAAATCAAGAGGCAGAAGAGCGTGTCCACACTTGGGCACTTTGGCTCACACACAAAAAGGTACAAGTGTAGCAACAGTATGACTGGCCCTCCAGCGGGCTATGTAACTGTCTCATCCTCACACAGTCATGGAGTTTTTGGCATAGTGATAAGAGGCTGTGTTGCCAGAGATATGTAGATTGTTGCCAGTGATGACAATACGAAGCATTTGGATACGGTGGCTGGATGACATTGTGTCTTTAAGAGAGTTGGAGAGAGAGAGGTGACGGTGTCTGAAGGCATGGTTGGTACAAGAGCACCACTCAACAACAGCTCCCTCTAGTGTCCTTACTTGGAAATGACAAGATACGTAGAGGCTATTTCTATTACAGTGAACCCACAGTGCAGAAGTCAGTTCAACATCTAGTTCTGATTTACGTTTGGTTGATGTCACCATGTTTTTAGGTTAAAAGTTGGATGAAAAAAAAACATTGACTATCTGTGTTGAAATGTGGCAAACCATTACAAATAATTAATGTAGGGAGTAGATCAACTTTAATATTGCAGATAGATTGTGGCTTCTATCAATGTAATTATCTGCCTCCTTTCCAATCCCCCATATTTTTAGTTAAATATTTTTTTTTAATGTATTTTCCTTATTTTTCCCTAACCCTACCATCCCTCCCCTAATTGGAGAAAACGAATGAACAACAATAACACTTAGGCTTCTACTTCCAGTTTATACATACCATATACACGTTACAGACACAGTATAATTTACATGAGTTATCATGTTTTTATTTTTTTTATTCCCACCCTTCAGCTCCACACCAACCACTCCCATTTATCTCTGAACACCATCCAGTTTTGATTTCTATTTCCCATATATATTGCAACTGTGATGTTTCACAAAAGTTCTGAACCTTTCTATTCTCATAGTTTCTAAAGATTGTAAATTGCAGATAAACATTTTGCTGAGAGTATTATTGATCGATTGACAATTACTTTTCTAATCAGCCTGCAGTGCTATTTGCAGAGTTAGCTTGAGGTAAATGTTGCAATTCTTCAACCATTCCTGAACCTGCGACCAAAAACAAGCTACGTATGGGCCGTACCAAAACAAGTGATCTAATGATTCTGTCTCTTTGCAGCAAAATCTGTAGAGCTGGGATGGTTGTATCCCCAATATACAGTACCAGTCAAAGTTTGGACACACCTAGTCAAGGGTTTTTCTTTATTTTTACTATTTCTACATTGTAGAATAATAGTGAAGACATCAAAACTATGAAATAACACATATGGAATCATGTAGTGTAAAAAAAAGTGTTTAACAAATCAAAATATATTTTATATTTTAAATTCTTCAAAGTAGTCACCCATTGCCTTGATGACAGCTTTGTACACTCTTGACATTCTCTCAACCAGCTTCATGAGGAATGCTTTCCCAACAGTCCTGAAGGAGTTCCAACATACTGTTTGCTGAGCACTTGTTGGCTGCTTTTCCTTCGCTCTGTAGTCCAACTCATCCCAAACCATCTCAATTGGGTTGAGGTTGGGTGATTATGGAGGCCAGGTCATCTGATGCAGCACTCCATCACTCTCCTTCGTTAAATAGCCCTTACACAGCCTGGAGGTGTGTGTTGAGTCATTGTCCTGTTGAAAAACAAATGATAGTCGCACTAAGCGCAAACCAGATGGGATAGCGTGTCGCTGCAGAATATTGTGGTAACCATGCTGGTTAAGTGTGCCTTGAATTCTAAATAAATCACTGACAGTGACACCAGCAAAGCACCTTCACACCACCTCCTCCATGCTTCATGGTGGGAAACACAGATGCAGAGATCATCCGTCCACCTACTCTGCGTCTCACAAAGACACGGCTGTTGAAACCAAAAATCTTGGACTCATCAGACCAAAGGACAGATTTCCACCTGTCCTTTGTCTATTGCTCGTGTTTCTTGGCCCAAGCAAGTCTCTTCTTGTTGGTGTCCTTTTGTAGTGGTTTCTTTGTAGCAATTCGACCACGAAGGACTGATTCACGCAGTCTCCTCTGAACAGTTGATGTTGAGATGTGTCTGTTACTTGAACTCTGTGAAGCATTTATTTGAGCTGCAATCTGAGGTGCAGTTAACTCTAATGAACTTATCCTCTGCAGCAGAGATAACTCTGGGTGTTCCTTTCCTGTGGCGGTCCTCATGAGAACCAGTTTCATCATAGTGCTTGATTGTTTTTGCGACTGCACTTGAAGAAACTTTCAAAGTTCTTGACATTTTCCGCATTGACTGACTTAGGCACCTCCGTACCTTCAGGCTCTGATCAGGCCCTACACCCAAACAAGGGCACTGCGTTCATCCACCTCTGGCCTGCTCGCCTCCCTACCTCTGAGGAAGTACAGTTCCCGCTCAGCCCAGTCAAAACTGTTCGCTGCTCTGGCACCCCAATGGTGGAACAAACTCCCTCACGACGCCAGGTCAGCGGAGTCAATCACCACCTTCCGGAGACACCTGAAACCCCACCTCTTTAAGGAATACCTAGGATAGGATAAAGTAATCCTTCTAACCCCCCCCCCCCCTTAAAAGAGTTAGATGCACTATTGTAAAGTGGTTGTTCCACTGGATATCATAAGGTGAATGCACCAATTTGTAAGTCGCTCTGGATAAGAGCGTCTGCTAAATGACTTAAATGTAAATGTAAATGTTAATGTCTTAAAGTAATGGTTTGTCATTTCTCTTTTCTTATTTGAGCTGTTCTTGCCATAATATGGAGTTGTGTTATTTCATAGTTTTGATGTCTTCACTATTATTCTACAATGTAGAATAATAGTAAAAATAAAGAAAAACCCTGGAATTTGTAAGGGGAGAGAGAGCGTCTTAGCTGTTGACTTCAGGCTTACAGTGGCACTGTCTGTCCATCTGATACACCTGTTGGTTTGTTTGTCAAAGCTTCGCAACAATGTTGCTACTAATCTATGCGATCAATGACAGGAGCGGTCCCAGAAGATTACAACCACAACCTAGAGAGGTATACCTGGTGATTGACATAAACACTTTACAAACTGAACACGCTGAAAATAAACAAGACACACACTGTCAAACTGCTGCGCCAACCGAGAGCTTCCACACAGAGCCAGGAAAGCTGTCTTTATTTTCTCGCTCCTGACTGCTGATGCGCTCTTAAAGTGGCAGCGCACGGTGAAGGCTCCGTGCAGGATTTTGCCAAAATATTCATTCTCTTTTTAACAAAGTAAATACTGATCGTCTTTTCTTATTATCTGCTAAGCCATTACAATTATAACTGGCTATACTTATTTCACCATTTACCATAATGAGTTACAAGTTTCAATTCTATTTATCAGAATATTAACTCAGCAAAAAAATAAACGTCCCTTTTTCAGAACCCTGTCTTTCAAAGATAATTCGCAAAAATCCAAATAACTTCACAGATCTTCATTGTAAAGGGTTCAAACACTGTTCCCCATGCTTGTTCAATGAACCATAAACAGTTAATGAACATGCACCTGTGGAACGGTCGTTAAGACACTAACAGCTTACAGACGGAAGGCAATTTAAGGTCACAGTTATGAAAACTTAGGACACTAAAGAGGCCTTTCTACTGACTCTGAAAAACACACCAAAAGAAAGATGTCCAGGGTCCCTGCTCATCTGCATGAACATGCCTTATGCTGCAAGGAGGCATGAGGACTGCAGATGTGGCCAGGGAAATAAATGGCAATGTCTGTACTGTGAGACGCCCAAGACAGCGCTACAGGGAGACAGGACGGACAGCTTATCGTCTCCGCAGTGGAAAACCACGTGTAACAACACCTGCACAGGATCGGTACATCCGAACATCACACCTGAGGGACAGGTACAGGATGGCAACAGCAACTGCCCGAGTTACACCAGGAACGCACAATCCCTCCATCAGTCCTCAGATTGTCTGCATTAGGCTGAGATAGGCTGGACTGAGGGCTTGTAGGGCTGTTGTAAGGCCAGTCCTCACCTGGTATCACCGGCAACAACGTCGCCTATGGGCGAAAACCCACCATCGCTGGACCAGACAGGACTGTCAAAAAGTTATCTTCACTGACGAGTCGCAGTTTTGTCTCAGCAGGGGTGATGGTCGGATTCGCATTTCTCGTATAAGAAATGAGCATTACACTGAGGCCTGTACTCTGGAGCGGGATCGTCATGTTCTGGGGCGGTGTGTCACAGCATCATCGGACTGAGCTTGTTGTCATTGCAGGCAATCTCAACGCTGTGCGTTACAGCGAAGACATCCTCCTTCCTCATATGGTACCCTTCCTGCAGGCTCATCCTGACAGGACCCTCCAGCATGACAATGCCACCAGCCATACTGCTCATTCTGTGCATGATTTCCTGCAAGACAGAAATGTCAGAGTTCTGCCATGGCCAGCGAAGAGCCCGGATCTCAATCCCATTGAGCATGTCTGGGACCTGTTGGATCGGAGGGTGAGGGCTAGGGCCCTTCCCCCCAGAAATGTCCGGGAACTTGCACGTGCCTTGGTGGAAGAGTGGGGTAACATCTCACAGCAAGAACTGGCAAATCTGGTGCGGTCCGTGAGGAGGAGATGCACTGCAGTACTTAATGCAGCTGGTGGCCACACCAGATACTGACTGTTACTTTTGATTTTGACCCCCCCTTTGTTCAGGGACACATTATTCCATTTCTGTTAGTCACATGTCTGAGGAACTTGTTCAGTTTATGTCTCAGTTGTTGAATCTTGTTATGTTCATACAAATATTTACACATGTTAAGTTTGCTGAAAATAAACGCAGTTGACAGTGAGAGGACGTTTCTTTTATTGCTGAGTTTATGTTTGTAAACTTACAGTGCAATTAAAAAGTACCTTTACGATTGAGTGTCCATGTAGCTGTACCATGATATTTCCACTGCTACTGAGTAAACCTCCAATTGTTCTCCACTACTCGCTAAAACTTCCCCCCATCCCAAGTTGGGTTGTCCTCCTAGTGACCGGCAGACCTCCCCTGCCCACCCAGATCCCAGAGCCCTCCCAGAGACTGCTACCCATCCTTTGAAAAGAGCACACTAGATCACCTACAGAACAGAAGCAGATCAACAGCCAAAAGCATATCCAACACACTCACTTCGATTAAACTTTATATAGTTATAGAAAATATATTTATACACTGTATATAAACAATTCTACATATCTTATTTTATTTCCACAATTAATGAATAATATGCATAATAATGTAGGCCCTTCTAACGAAGGATTGTTACCTATAACCAGGATTGACATGACAAAAATTACATGTTCACCTATACTGTCCTTAATATCATTACCCTATAACAACAGATGTAGGTTACATACACACACTCTCCCCACCCACCCCTCTCTCACAAACAACCACAAGCTCAGATGTTCAACAGTTGTTCCAACTCCGAGCCCAACTCAAGAGAAGACTTGATGTGTGAATGCGAATACAGTTGCAGCTGTTTGCGAAGGCATGTCAAATTGAGCAAGAATGGGGAGATTTGATTAACCAATGTCTACTCCTAGCTGATGGAGCTTGGATACACCACTTTCACCCAAAACACACTGGTCTCCCGTTGTGACCATTTTCCCAAGCACCTCTGTGCAGTTAGACCATTCTTTTTTTTGTCCCACCAGGGCCACAATAATTTGCCCCCTCGATTGTCTGAGTGTGACCCCCTCCCCATGGGTTACTGCAGCTGGTGTTGCCAGCACTGCCACTATCTGGGTGGGGGTACTCCACCAGAATTCCCACCAGCTAGTTACAAGGTCGTCAAGGTTCTTATTAGCAGCTTTGAGAGATTCCTTGTATATTATGCTCACCCATCTAGGTGCTTTGGCTTTGTTAGGACCAACCCTGCCAGACAGGCTCAGACTCATGAGGGGGCGGTGCTGCTTTAGTGTGTCTCTGACCACATTTATCTCTCTGTCTTGGCTGCGTGTAGGCTACTTGCAGTAGGCCTATAAAACAGATAAGGACTTCTCCTTAGTGTGTGGGTCACTCAGGTGGGTGTCTAGGATATAGG
Source organism: Salvelinus alpinus (assembly GCF_045679555.1). Classification (NCBI taxonomy): domain Eukaryota; kingdom Metazoa; phylum Chordata; class Actinopteri; order Salmoniformes; family Salmonidae; genus Salvelinus; species Salvelinus alpinus. Next base: position 7,548,283 of record NC_092097.1, on the reverse strand, counting down.
GTTGGAGACTGTTCCATCATGATAAGACAATACAAAAATAAATAAACTGTATTTGTAATTTATTTTAAAATGTATATCCCATATCTGCACAAAGTTGAAAACTCTCTGTCACAACTCCTGCTCGCAGACACACATTGGCTCTGGCTTTTGCAACCATTTTCCTTCTTCATTCACTTAACTCATCACACTTTTCCCATCACACAAACACGAGCACCTCTTCCATCACAACCACGCTCCCCCCACATATACACCCATACATACCCACATGCTGTGCCTTCTATGTCCTCGGTTTGCTGTGTTTTTATCTCTACCATGTTAATTCCTGCCTTATTTCAGGCTTTTGAGTACTTTTGTCTTCCATTTCCAGTTTATTTCTTTATCAATTGTTGTATTTTATTATTTCCTGTTATTCATTGCAACCAGTATTTGCCGAGTGCATACGACTCACATCCTCTCTCCTCGCCTCCTTCTCAAAACCCATTGGATGAGAAAGCCAGAGATCCCGCCCTTCTGACCTTCTCCAATGGGTTTTGAGAAGGAGGCAAGGAGAGAGGACACAAGGAATATGCAATTGAGATTCTCCCCCTATCTCTCTCTCGCTCTCTCACTATCCTATGTGAACAGAAACCATAAACCAACAGTTTGGTACACAAATGGTTTTATCTATCAAATTTCAGTGACAATCTTAATGCTGATCGATTGCAGTCCAGCCAGTGTCTTAAAGGCAGGGCTACATGACTAATTAGTAATTAGTGCAGCACTCACTAAATTGGTGTGCGCTAGTGCTCCTTCTTCACTAAACTATGAGATGACCTTACTGTACCTTTAAAAAACAAGCGAGTTCAAGACTCACAGTGCAGTGAATGAAGTAGGCCTATGACCATAGTTGTGGAATGGGAACTTAATTTTGGTTTAGCTGCAGCTCTGTAGTACTGGGTTGCATAGTTTTAATCACTGGTAATGCAGTGGGCTGATGGCTCCTGCGTCAAGGGTATCGCTAAAGGAAATTAAATGGCCTGTTACATCCTGGACATGGAAGGCTGCCTGCCTGTCTGTCTGGCTGCTATTCGTTTAAGGTTCTGGCACTGCGCCCAGATGGTGCAATAAGTCTAATGGTGAAACTGGCAGTCACACCAATGTGTCTCTATTCATCTTCCATAAAAACACACCACAGCTGTGGCACTGGCTACTATATCACGAGCAGAAGAACGTCTAGGGCCTCTCAACCAATTTTTATATGGAGGCAATATATTTGAGTTATTATCCATGTGCTATTATCAATACATTGATAAAGATCAATATGCAGTCTGTGAGTTCCTTTATGATGATTTGGTAGATGACATGACGCCCCCTTTTCTTGTCCATAACCCTAACCCTAACACAAATATAACTTAATTTAAATTGGTTAAATCTGAGCCAAATTACTAAAAGCTATGTCTTTAAATTGGATCATCAAATTGATACATCAAAACTATGAAATAACACATATGGAATCATGTAGTAACCAAAAAAGTGTTAAACAAATCCCAAAATATTGTATATTTGATATTCTTCAAAGTAGCCCCCCTTTGCCATGATGACAGCTTTGCACACGCTTGGCATTCTCTCAACCAGCTTCATGAGGTAGTCAGCTAGAATGCATTTCAATTAATAGGTGTGCCTTGTTAAAAGTGAATTTGTGGAATTTATTTCCTTCTTAATGCGTTTGAGCCAATCAGTTGTGTTGTGACAAGGTAGTTGTGGTATACAGAAGATAGCCCTATTTGGTAAAATACCAAGTCCATATTATCTCAAGAAAAGCTCAAATAAGCAAAGACAAATGACAGTCCATCATTACAGTAACCAGCATGGCTACCACAGCATTCTGCAGAGATACGCCATCGCATCTGGTTTGCGCTTGTTGGGACTATCATTTGTTTTTCAACACGACAATGACTCAACACACCTCCAGGCTATGTAAGGGCTATTTGACCAAGAAGGAGAGTGATGGAGTGCTGCATCGGCTGACCTGGCCTCCACAATCACCCAACCTCAACCCAATTGGGATGGTTTTGGATGAGTTGGACCGCAGAGTGAAGGAAAAGCAGCCAACAAGTGCTCAGCATATGTGGGAACTCCTTCAGGACTGTTGGAAAAGCATTCCAGGTGAAGCTCGTTGAGAGAATATCAAGAGTGTGCAAAGCTGTCATCCATGTAGCTTACCCCACCCTCCCTCTGGCATCTTAAATAATTCACTAGGTGCATATTACCTACATGAAAGAAAGAAAGAGAGAGACAGTATAGCTTTTTTTCCTCTAGGAGAGTTTGCTGTAGCGCTGCCTGGACAAACTTCCTGACTGCTCTGCTGCAACAGAGCGAACCCTGGCAGATTGGCACCCCCTTTTCCCGCTTCACACACCTCACTGCACTCTGGTCCTGCATAGAGACAGCGTTGTCGGGAGGAGAGAGCAGCACATATGGCCAGATTCTCTGAGCCCCTGCATTGAACCGGGCTCAGTGTCTGCACGGCACGGCGCTCCTCCCTGCCTATCGATTCTCCCAGCTTTTACACCTCCCTCGCTCCCTTACTCTCCCTCTCCCTTCCTTCCCTCCAACCTCCATTTCACCCTTCATATCATTTTCAAAGCTCAGCATTCCCCTCTGCGTGTACTGGAGAGAAAAAAATGACAGAGAGGAGGAGGAGGAGCAGAGTACAGAGTGCGCCATAAAAAAGCCCCCCCACCCAATTGATGACAAGTAGGGCTTTTATTGAGTAGCTCTTCAGCCAATGAGGCTGCAGTGCCGGGAAATCCAGCAGTGAAACTGCACATAGCTCTGATGCTGGTGCTGATTTGCAGTGTGAGAGAATGTTAATGTGCGTGTGTGTTCCTTTTCATTTCCCCCACATCTGATTAACTCAGCAGCACAGGCCCAGCAGCACAGGCCCTACCACAACTCTTTTGTGTGTGTGTGTGTGTGTGTGTGTGTGTGTGAAGAGGGCTTTTGGGAAGAGGCCCCCAGGGGTGACTGCAGGGACTGAGCAGTTACAATAGGCTTATCTTTTTCATAGGGGATAAACCGAAAACGATTCATCTTCAAGATAATACTTTTTTTCTTCTTCTAAGACCATATCTTGAGTGTCCTGCAGGTGCAACAGAGAGAAGTCCCTCTCTCTCTCGTTTTCAGGAGACTACAGCTCTCTCCGATACAGGTAATGTGCACTTTCTTACTGTATGCACATGTTTGATAATCAGTGATGAATGCGGTGGTCTTGTATCATGCCTCATTACAGTGCCCATCTATCTAGAGGACTGCAGTGGGAGAAGGAAAGGCTCAGAGTAATTATAGCAGACCATAATATCTTTCCTATGGTTTTAATGCATAGAGACACGTCAGGGAAAGGGAAGCTGCCAGAGAGGAACTTTCTCTCTCAGCATTGAGTCAAGTCCTCGTGCGTAGCTTCATGCAGTGCTGCAGTATCATGTTACATAATAGTGGAAAATGTGCGTGAAAGAGTCCAACTTGGGATGGGGATATTCACATTAGAAAACATTGAAACAACATATTTCAGAACTTATGGATTCAATCCACTTCAGGTATGCTGATTAAACTATAACCAGAGTGTTCGGTGGAGTGTGTTTTAGTCCCAACTCAATGTTTTTCAAATGCCTTTTCAACATTGTTGCAATAAAACTGCTTTCCCCGAGAGAAAATTACACACAACCAATTCAGGTTCTATTAATCCATTGATATCAAGTCGATATACGATTGACATAATGTTGATACAATTATGTTCGATTGCTATGCTAACAGTTGGAGAACACGGAAGGTAGATAGTTGATCAAATGAGATTATGGCAGCTTTGATGTATCATCCTGAGAGGAACAGCCATGTTCCTGTATACGTACAGTACAACGCTTGGAGAGGCGCATGCAAGAACAATTCTGCTGAACAAGCTCTTCTGGAAGGTCCCATGCACTGAAGAGCTGCTACACTGTACCATCATGGTTTAAAAGTTATCTCAACTGTCGAAGCTAGGTTTCTCATACCAAATCAACCACATTGGCCCATTCCACCATGTGCAGCTTGTACCTGTAGGCGTTGCGACACCACTGCCTGTGTTGACTGCGTATTTCACAAAAGCGTTTATTTTCTTGGGCTGATTTCAATGTCTTCCGCATCACTCTGAAGGGCGTTGTTTGTCAGGTGAAGTGGAGCTCAGCAGTTTATAGATATAAAATGCAGCGGTTTATAGATCTCATACCTGATAATAATATACAGTATAATATATGTCATTGAGCAGTCACTTTTGTCCAAATGCGACTATGTCATGCGTGCATACATTTTACGTACGGGTGGTCCCGGGAATTGAACCCACTATCCTGGTATTGAAAGCGCCATGGACTACCAACTGAGCTGAGCAATTCCATATTCCTTATAAGCATACCTTGGTCATGAGTCATAAGCATAAGGATAGAACATCTATATTACAAATCAAGATTAAGATGATTGTATTGAAAGGCAGCAACATCCACAGTGAGAAGTGAATATGTTTCCAAGATGCTATGGGGTTGTTATGTTATCAGGTGATGTTCAAGCCTGTCGGTCCTCAGGGGTTCTATGTGTACAGGACTGCCTGGACAGAGTCTATCCTGGTTTAGATGCAGAGGAGTCCGCCTCCTCTTGGCACAGCAGAGGTGATTCAGAGGAGCCACAGCCACACACACACGCACACATAGTGGAAGAGTTCTGAGTTGGCCACGTCATGAGGGAGGATACTGAGATACATACCAGTGCCGATGGTGATAAGACCACTCGTTTATAAATCAATGAGATGGAGTCAGGGTTATTTTGGGTTGGTGGGGTAAGAGGGAGAGAAAAGTCTGGGGTTTAACTGGATTAAAATGGATGAGCTTCGAAAGGAAGATGCAACATTATAGTAAAGCCTGTAATTCAACTATATTTTTTGCAAGTTGAGGTCAATTGTTGTTTTCTTTCCTGCTCAACGTAAAAATATACGTTAATAAATATTCCTGTATCTCAACAGGCCTCTATACAGTACTTAAAAAAAAGGGTGAACCTAAAAGGGTTATTCCGCTGTCCCCATAGGAGAAACCTTTGAAGAACACTTTTTGGTTCCAGGTAGAACCCCTTCCACAGAGGGTTCTACATGGAACCCAAAAGGGTTAAACCTGGAAGCAAAAAGGGTAAAATGACGTCAAATCACGGTATATCTACCGCAGCTTTGATTGGACTGATCATGTCAACGTCATACCGCTAGACAAGCGGTCATCATCATGAATCATGTCGACAATCTACAGGCAAATCCTTTTCAATCCTTGTCATATGAAGAGAAATTATAGATCAAACGTATCGGTGCTCATCGGCCATTTAACATAAACATTACACAAGAAGTTGGAAATTGCAAATTCAACAATGAGTGGTTTTGAAGAAATCTGTGGCTAACTGCAAGCATTGCAAAGCAATTGTAAAGGTTTTCTTCCTGGGGTTAAGGAGAGGACCAAAATGCAGCGTAGCCAGTGCTCAACATGTTTAATTATAAGAACAAGTGAACACTACAAACAACTTACAAAATAACAAACGTGCAAAACCGATACAGACCTATCTGGTGCAGAACACAAACACAGAGACAGGTAACAACCACCCACAACGAACACAGTGAAACAACCTACCTAAATATGACTCTTAATTAGAGGAACGCAAAACACCTGCCTCTAATTAAGAGCCATACCAGGCAACCCTAAACCAACATAGAAACACACAACATAGAATGCCCACCCAAAACTCACGCCCTGACCATCACACACATACAAAACAACAGAAAACAGGTCAGGAACGTGACAGAACCCCCCCCTCAAGGTGCGAACGCCGGGCGCACCAGCACAAAGTCCAGGGGAGGGTCTGGGTGGGCATCTGACCACGGTGGTGGCTCAGGCTCCGGACGCTGTCCCCACACCACCATAGTCACTCCCCGCTTCTGTATCCCCCTCCCAATGACCACCCTCCAACTAAAACCACCTAAATGAAGGGGCAGCACCGGGATAAGGGGCAGCACCGGGATAAGGGGCAGCACCGGGATAAGGGGCAGCACCGGGATAAGGGGCGGCAGGTCCTGGCTGAGGGACTCTGGCAGGTCCGGGCTGAGGGACTCTGGCAGGTCCGGGCTGAGGGACTCTGGCAGGTCCGGGCTGAGGGACTCTGGCAGGTCCGGGCTGAGGGACTCTGGCAGGTCCGGGCTGAGGGACTCTGGCAGGTCCGGGCTGAGGGACTCTGGCAGGTCCGGGCTGAGGGACTCTGGCAGGTCCGGGCTGAGGGACTCTGGCAGGTCCGGGCTGAGGGACTCTGGCAGGTCCTGGCTGAGGGACTCTGGCAGGTCCGGGCTGAGGGACTCTGGCAGGTCCGGGCTGAGGGACTCTGGCAGGTCCGGGCTGAGGGACTCTGGCAGGTCCGGGCTGACGGAAGGCTCTGGCTGATCCGGTCTGGCGGAAGGCTCTGGCTGATCCGGTCTGGCGGAAGGCTCTGGCTGATCCGGTCTGGCGGAAGGCTCTGGCTGATCCGGTCTGGCGGAAGGCTCTGGCTGATCCGGTCTGGCGGAAGGCTCTGGCTGATCCGGTCTGGCGGAAGGCTCTGGCTGATCCGGTCTGGCGGAAGGCTCTAGCGGCTCCTGTCTGGCGGACGGCTCTAGCGGCTCCTGTCTGGCGGACGGCTCTGTAGGCTCATGACAGACGGGCGGCTTTGCAGGCTCATGGCAGACGGGCGGCTTTGCAGGCTCATGGCAGACGGACAGTTCAGACGGCGTAGGGCAGACGGGCAGTTCAGACGCCGCTGGGCAGACGGGCAGTTCAGGCGCCGCTGGGCAGACGGGCAGTTCAGGCGCCGCTGGGCAGACGGGCAGTTCAGGCGCCGCTGGGCAGACGGGCAGTTCAGGCGCCGCTGGGCAGACGGGCAGTTCAGGCGCCGCTGGGCAGACGGCAGACTCTGGCCGGCTGAGACGCACTGTAGGCCTGGTGCGTGGTACCGGAACTGGAGGTACCGGGCTAAGGACACGCACCTTCAGGCTAGTGCGGGGAACAACAACAGGGCACACTGGACTCTCGTGGCGCACTCTAGGCCTGGTGCTTGGTACCGGAACTGGAGGTACCGGGCTGAGGGCACGCACCTCAGGGCGAGTGCGGGGAGAAGGAACAGTGCGTACAGGGCTCTGGAGACGCACAGGAGGCTTGGTGCGTGGTGCCGGAACTGGAGGCACTGGGCTGTAGACACGCACCATAGGGAGAGTGCGTGGAGGAGGAACAGGGCTCTGGAGATGCACTGGAAGCCTGGTGCGTGGTGTAGGCACTGGTGGTACTGAGCTGGGGTGGGAAGGTGGCGCCGGATATACCGGACCGTGAAGGAGGACACGTGCTCTTGAGCACCGAGCCTCCCCAACCTTACCAGGTTGAATGGTCCCCGTAGCCCTGCCAGTGCGGCGAGGTGGAATAGCCCGCACTGGGCTATGCAGGCGAACCGGGGACACCACCTGTAAGGCTGGTGCCATGTACGCCGGCCCGAGGAGACGTACTGGAGACCAGATACGTTGGGCCGGCTTCATGGCACTCGGCTCGATGCCCAACCTAGCCCTCCCAGTGCGGCAAGGTGGAATAGCCCGCACTGGGCTAAGCACGCGTACTGGGGACACCGTGCGCTTTACCGCATAACACGGTGTCTGACCAGTACGACGCTCTCTCACTCCACGGCAAGCCCGGGGAGTTGGCTCAGGTATCCAACCCGGCTTCGCCACACTCCCCTTTAGCCCCCCCCAAGAAATTTTTGGGTGAGCCTCTCGGGCTTCCAGCCTCTCTTACGTGCTGCCTCCTCAATCCACCGCTCCTGGGCTGTGGCTGCCTCCTTCACCTCCCGAGAGCGGCGATTCTCTCCAACCCTTCCCCAGGGTCCTTTTCCGTCCATGATCTCCCAAGACCATTCCTCCTGTGTCCAGTAGTCCTGTGTACTGGGCCGCTGCTGCTCCCCGTTGCTACGCTGCTTGGTCCTGGTTTGGTGGGTGGTTCTGTAAAGGTTTTCTTCCTGGGGTGAAGGAGAGGACCAAAATGCAGCGTAGCCAGTGCTCAACATGTTTAATTATAAGAACAAGTGAACACTACAAACAACTTACAAAATAACAAACGTGCAAAACCGATACAGACCTATCTGGTGCAGAACACAAACACAGAGACAGGTAACAACCACCCACAACGAACACAGTGAAACAACCTACCTAAATATGACTCTTAATTAGAGGAACGCAAAACACCTGCCTCTAATTAAGAGCCATACCAGGCAACCCTAAACCAACATAGAAACACACAACATAGAATGCCCACCCAAAACTCACGCCCTGACCATCACACACATACAAAACAACAGAAAACAGGTCAGGAACGTGACAGCAATCCGTATTTTGCTTCCCTGCCTGCTATTCTGTGGAGAGGGTGTGTGGTCCAAGTCTGGGTTTAAGGTTCTCTTTTCCAAGCTTAAAATAATAAACATTCACATGCAACACCATGAGCCAGAAAAGGTTGAATACATTCTCCCGCATTCAAAACAACTGGAAACTCGGAATTTGGAAATCTCAGACTTCAGTGAGCTCCACTGGGAAAATACGTTTTGAACGGTCATCCAGCTAGGAAGTCGGGAACTCGGGGCACTTTCTAGAGCTCCAACCTGAAGATCACTGACGTCATGATTCGACCTTGTTTTTTTCAGAGTTCCCAGTTGTCTTGAAAGCACCATAAATCCAGAGAATGCTAGACACGGATGACAAAGTTTGATGACAAAATTTACCCACAAGAAGGACCGCCACGCCACCTTCCTGTTCAAGTGAGCACAGCACAACTGCGAGTCCAATAATGCATTGTATGCTGCTGCATAAATTATGTAATATGCTAAGGAGACATGTATACTGTAGCTAAGAAAGTGTATGTTGTGTAGTAAGCTGTTAGTAGCCCATGTGCCTCACCCTAATAATTTGGTCCCTTTCCCCCTCATAACTTAGTCTACTGTCCTGACTTGGTGGTGAAATGTCACCTTCGAACATTGTAAGAGCTTTCGTTGTCTGCTTATATGCCCCTTTTATTTATCCTACGGTTCTGACTTGGTGGTGTACAGGGAGAATACTGTAAGAATTGCCCATGTTCCGAATTCCGTCACTGTATATTGCAAAAGTGCTGAACAAATACTTATTTTGTATTTGTATATTTTGTATCCTAGCTCTCTATGTCTTAATCAAAATGACTCTTATCCGCTCATCGTTCCCTTATGCCATAGTTTGTCCATCTCAATTGTCAGTAGAAACCACATTTGTTTAAGCAAGTCAGCCATTTCAGCTATGTGTTTTACAAAGGCAGTAAATAAGGCTGAACTGTTTCACTGCCAGACAAGTCTCTGCTGATAGCCAGGTGTAGCAGTGGTAAGGATTCACTCCATGGTGCTGAAAAGAAAGCTCTGCTGTTGGGACAGCTATATGTATGCCCTAACAGTTTGTGGGCACCGATTGTCACTGTCATAGTGCAATTCAGGTATTGTTAAGTACTGTGTTGTGTTGTGTTGTGTAGTGGATTTGATGGCATGCATAAAAAATGTTTTTGAGTTACATGCTAAAAGATTGACATGCTAAAATCGCCACTGAAAAGCCTTGACACATGTTTCTGGGCTCCTCTCTCTCTCCAGGAGAGATGTTTTGTATGTTTTAGAGGAGCGTCTGCTTGATGGCTCATGAAATGGAATTGTGTAGTGCCCTATAATCCTTTTTGGGTGAAATTGGGATCCTCTCAAACAGTGACGGGTGCATCCATGTGGTTCTGTATGAATCTTCAGCACAGCTGGGATAGGCAATATAATGGTAAATCGGTGTTTATGTGTTGTGGTTGTGGAGGACAGTGATACAGCAGGATGTTCAGTCTCAGTGGGGTGTCTCATCAGATTGAACAAAACGAAATTCTAAAATTATATTTCCCAGAAGACGCTACATCCTTAATGAGGCATCTGGTGCACAGTGGGATGAGACTGAGATTGTGTTTTCAATTGTGAGTCTGAAAACTATATTTTAGCCTGTGAAGTCTTCATGTGCCGATGGTAGATATTTCGGTAACACTTTCTATAAAGTACATACGTACTGTATAATGTTTTATAATGTGCTCAAATCCTTGAAACAACATGACCCTCTTAGACATGATAAACCAATTTAAGGCAACAATGTTTTTGTAAACCTGAAGCAGGTTTTGGACATATGCAGTGGCCTATTCTCAGTGGTGTAAAGTACTTAAGTAAAAATACTTTAATGTACTACTTAAGTTGTTTCTTGGGGTATCTGTACTTTACTTTACCATTTATATTTTTGACTACTTTTACTTTTACTTCACTACATTCCTAAAGAAAATAATGTACTTTTTACTCCATATATTTTCCCTGACACCCAAAAGTACTTGTTACATTTTGAATGATTAGCAGGACTGGAAAATGGTCCAATGCACTCACTTATCAAGAGAACATCCCTGGTCATCCCTACTGCCTCTGATCTGGCGGACTCATTAAGCGCAAATGCTTCGTTTGTAAATCATGTCTGAGTGTTGGAGTGTGCCCGTGGCTATCCGTAAATTTAAAAACAAGAAAATGATGCCTTCTGGTTTGCTTAATATAAGGGATTTGAAATTATTTATACTTTACGTTTACTTTTGATAGTGAAGTATATTTTATCAATTACATTTACTTTTGTTACTTAAGTATATTTAAAACCAAATAGTTATTGACTTTTACTCAAGTTATATTTTACAGGGTGACTTTCCCTTTTACTTGAGTCATTTTATATTAAGGCATCTTTAATTTTACTCAAGCATGACAATTGGGTACTTCTTCCACCACTGCCTATTCTAAGTCTCTAATATGGTTTTTGTACTGTAGACCAGCGCTTCCCAACCTTTTCCGTTCCGAAGACCGCTGAATCACCGTCAACAGCTCTTGAGGAACACCCTTTGTGGAATCTGTGATTTTTTATACTGTATCTTGTACTGTATCTTGGCAGTCAAATTTAGAGTCAATTTCAATGTAATAGATTAAAGGCCTTTTATTATTGTTATGAAAGATTAGCATTGTGAAAAGTAACGTATAATTGCTTATAATACCATTAATACTCCCAACTGTTATTATAAAAATACATATAATAATAATCTTACCAAAAATTATAATAAAAACAAAATAGATTGACCACAGTTTAAAAACCACTGCTGTGGACACCGCAGAGGGAAAGATGTTGCCATTTTATAATCATCTGATACTGTAACGGCTGTCAATGTCGTTCTCCTCCTCAGACGAGGAGGAGCATGGATCGGACCAAGATGCGGATTGGTAAGTATTCATGATTTAATGGCAAACCAACAAACACTACAAATTAACAAAACAACAAACGTGACTAACCTGAAACAGTCCTGTGTGGCCCAAACGCTGACACAGGAACAAACACCCACAAAACACAAGTGAAACCCTGGCTACCTTAGTATGATTCTCAATCAGGGACAACGATTGACAGCTGTCTCTGATTGAGAATCATACCAGGCCGAACACAAAATCCCAACATAGAAATACAAACATAGACAACCCACCCAACTCACGCCCTGACCAACTAAAATGAATACAAAACAAAGGAAAACAGGTCAGGAACGTGACAGATACCATGATGTCATATGAATTCATTTGTATGATACTTTTATAGTGAGCCTGCCCACTGGGCACAGACATCATTTGAACATCAGTTTTGATTTACAGTTGGTTAAGTTGTCAACTAATGTGAATTGAATGGGAAATTTAAAAAAATCACCATGTCACTGGATTTAGATTAAAAGTTAGGTGAAAAAATACAAAATTCCCTTACGTAGATTTTTGCAAATCCCATCAGTTTTACACGTTGTTTCAACGTCATCATGTTATCCACTGCAGCACAATCTCAATCAATCTCTAATGCTAAGGAAGTCTCACGTTTTTGCTCAACCGGGTTAGAATACCTCATGATAAGCTGCAGACCTTAGTATTTACCAAAAGGGATTGCATCTATATTTTTCATAGCTTTCTATTTACAGCAACAAACCAATGCTGGCACTAAGGTCACACTCAACGAGCTGTATAGCCATACGCAAACAAGAAAATACACATCCAGAGGCAGCTCTTCTCATTTTTACCAGAATATAACCTGTGTAACTATCGGCGACAGAACTCTTGATCACTCCACACACAGATTCATATAAAAGGCTCTCCTTCACTCTCCCTTTGGCAAATCTGACCAGAACGCTATCCTCCTGATTCCTGCTTACAAGTAAAAACTCAAACAGGAAGTACCAGTGATGCGCTCAATATGAAAGTGGTCAGATGAAGCGAATTCTAAGCTACATGACTGTTTCGCTAGCACAGACTGAAATATGTTCCGCGATTCATCCGATAACATTGAGGAGCCAACCAAATCATTAATAAGTATATATTACCTCGTACCCCGAGTATATAGCCAAGTTATTGTTACTCATTGTATATTTATTCCTTGTGTTTTTATCTTTCTAAAAATAAAAATAAATCTCTCTGCATTGTTGAGAAGGGCCCATAAGTAAGCATTTCATTGTTAGTATACACTTGTTCTTTATGAAGCATGTGACAAATACAGTGTGATTGATTGATCACATTGAATTTTGTTGTTCAATTGACGTGGAAACAACGTTGATTCAGCTCGTTTTTGCCCAATGGATGGACTTCCCTCTGAAAGTTGCTGTGTCGCTGTCTTTGTATCATGTGATACTCTCACGAACACGTCTGTTGTACATGTTTGCTCTAGGACGGCCATAAGCATCACAAGACTTGTCTGAAGGTAGCCCGGTACCAGTTTTTTTTTAAACAATGGAAGTCTACTGTATATGGAAGTGGTTTAAATACAGTACCAGTCAAACGTTTGGACACACCTACTCATTCAAGGGTTTTTCTTTATTTTTACTATTTTCTACATTATATGATAATAGTGAAGACATCAAATAACACATATGGAATCATGTTGTAACCAACAAATTGTTAAAACAAATCAAAATATATTTTAGATTCTTCAAAGTAGCTACCCTTTGCCTTGATGACAACTTTCAAACGCTTTGCCTTGATGACAACTTTCAAACGCTTTGCCTTGATGACAACTTTCAAATGCTTTGCCTTGATGACAGCTTTCAAACGCTTTGCCTTGATGACAACTTTCAAACGCTTTGCCTTGATGACAGCTTTCAAACGCTTTGCCTTGATGACAACTTTCAAACGCTTTGCCTTGATGACAACTTTCAAACGCTTTGCCTTGATGACAACTTTCAAACGCTTTGCCTTGATGACAGCTTTCAAACGCTTTGCCTTGATGACAACTTTCAAACACTTTGCCTTGATGACAGCTTTCAAACGCTTTGCCTTGATGACAACTTTCAAACGCTTTGCCTTGATGACAGCTTTCAAACGCTTTGCCTTGATGACAACTTTCAAACGCTTTGCCTTGATGACAACTTTCAAACGCTTTGCCTTGATGACAGCTTTCAAACGCTTTGCCTTGATGACAGCTTTCAAACGCTTTGCCTTGATGACAGCTTTCAAACGCTTTGCCTTGATGACAACTTTCAAACGCTTTGCCTTGATGACAGCTTTCAAACGCTTTGCCTTGATGACAACTTTCAAACGCTTTGCCTTGATGACAGCTTTCAAACGCTTTGCCTTGATGACAACTTTCAAACGCTTTGCCTTGATGACAACTTTCAAACGCTTTGCCTTGATGACAACTTTCAAACGCTTTGCCTTGATGACAGCTTTCAAACGCTTTGCCTTGATGACAACTTTCAAACGCTTTGCCTTGATGACAACTTTCAAACGCTTTGCCTTGATGACAGCTTTCAAACGCTTTGCCTTGATGACAGCTTTCAAACGCTTTGCCTTGATGGCAGCTTTCAAACGCTTTGCCTTGATGACAACTTTCAAACGCTATAGTAAATACTGTAGTGTTTTTGCAGACTGTAGTATACTGTAGTATTTACTGTAGTGTTTTTGCAGACTGTAGTATACTGTAGTATTTACTGTAGTGTTTTTGCAGACTGCAGTATGCTGTAGAATTTACTTTAGTGTTTTTGCTAACTGCAGTATACTGCTCTATTTACTATGGTGTTTATGGGGACATCACTGTAGTATTTAATTGTGTTTTTGTTTTCTTATCTTTGACATAAAAGTGGGGGGCTTTCTCATTGAGGAAACCTACTGGAGAAATACTAAAAGAACACATTTTCCATAACCTGTAGGTACTGTTGGTAGGACTGGGTTCTAAACAGAGAGTTCAGAGCTTCTGCTCTTTTCTTTAACCGTATTGAAAGCAATATACAGTGCCTTTAGAAAGTATTCACACCCCTTGACTTTTTACACATTTTGTTTTGTCACAGCCTGAATTTAAAATGGATTACATTTAGATTTTGTGGCACTGATCTACACACAATACCCCATAATGTCAAAATGGACTCATGTTATTTTTTTCTTCTAAAAAATAATTAACAATGAAAAGCTGAAATGTCTTGAGTCAATAAGTATTCAACTGCTTTGCTATGGCAAGCAAATAAGTTCAGGAGTAAAAATGGGCTTAACAAGTCACATAATAAGTCGCATGGACTCACTCTGTGTGCAATAATAGTGTTTAACATATTTATTATGACTACCTCATCTCTGTACTCAATTATCTGTATGGTCCCTCAGTCGAGCAGTGAATTTCAAACACATATTCAACCACAAAGATCAAGGAGGTTTTCCAATGCCTCACAAAGAGAGGGAACCTATTGGTAGATGGGTAAAAAAAAGCAGACATTGAATATCCCTTGGAGCATGGTGCAGTTATTAATTACACTTTGGATGGTGTATCAATACACCCAGTCACTACAAAGATACATGCGTCCTGCCTCAATCAGTTGCCGGAGAGGAAGAAAACCGTTTAGGGATTTCAACATCAGGCCAATGGTGACTTTAAAACATATACAACGTTTAAAGGCTGTGATAGGAGAATACTGAGGATGGATCAACATCATTGTAGTTACGCCACAATACCAACCTAATTGACAGAGTGAAAAGAAGGAATCATGTACAGAATAAAAATATTCCAAAACATGCATCCTGTTTGCAACAAGACACTAAAGTAGTACTGCAAAAAATGTGGCAAAGCAATTCACTTTTGTCCTGAATACAAAGTGTTATGTTTGGGGCAAATCCAATACAACACATTACTGTGGACAGCTCTCCATATTTTCAAGCATAGGGGTGGCTGTATCACGATATGGGTTCACTGGTAATCAGTAAGGATTGGGGAGTTTTTCAGGATAAAAAATAAATGGAATGGAGATAAGCACAGGCAAAATCCTAGTGGAAAATCGGATTCAGTCTGCTTTCCACCAGACACTGGGAGATAAATTCACCTTTCAGCTGGCCAATAACCTAAAACACAAGGAATAATGCAGTTGTATTTATGCAGTAGCATACCACCCTGCATACCACTGCTGGCTTGCTTCTGAAGCTAAGCAGGGTTGGTCCTGGTCAGTCCCTGGATGGTAAACCAGATGCTGTTGGAGGGCCAGTAGGAGGCACTCTTTTCTCTGGTCTAAAAAAATAATTGCCTAATACCCCAGGGAAGTGATTGGGTGCTGTCTTTTGGATGGGACGTTAAACGGGTGTCCTGACTCTCTGAGTTCATTAAAGATCCCATGGCACTTATCGTAAGAGTACGGGTGTTAACCCTGGTGTCCTGGCTAAATTCCCAATCAGGCCCTCAAACCATCAAGGTCACCTAATAATCCCCAGTTCACAATTGGCTCATTCATCCCCCTCCTCTCCCCTGTAACTATTCCCCAGGTCGTTGCTGTAAATTAGAATGTGTTCTCAGTCAACTTACCTGGTCAAATAAAATAAAAAGCATTTTCTACAGTATACTACAAAATGCTATACTAAGTTCTACATGTGATTGAGGGATACTACAGTGTGTAGTAAATTTTACTCCAGAATTCTATAGTACACTGTAGTATTTTTTTATGTGGGGTAGCTTTGTCAAGTCTGTATGCTGCCTACATACATCATTGGCCACTTTAATAAATGGATCACTAGTCACTTTAATAATGACACTTGAATAATGTTTACATATCTTGCATTACTCATCCCATATGTATATACTATATTTTATACCATCTATTGCATCTTGCCAATGTCATTCGGTCATTGCTCATCCATATATTTATATGTATGTATTCTTATTCCATCCCTTTACTTAGATTTGTATGTATTAGGTAGTTGTTGTGGAATTGTTAGATTACTTGTTAGATATTGCTGCATTGTCGGAACTAGAAGCACAAGCATTTCACTACACTCGCAATAACATCTGCTAACCGGGTGTATGTGACCATTAACATGTGATTTGATTTGATTTTTATTGTTTCAATTAAGGATTCCAGTTTTCAGAGATTTACATTTCCTCTGCCCTACAGTATGCAATACATAACTTTGGGATCCATAACATCAACATTGTATCAAACCTAATGTCTGAACAATTCCCAAATACTATGTTCAACTTGCTTTAAGTGTCAAATCTAGCCCGAAATCCAGTCTGTTTGTGGTAACATTTCACTCCTTGTGTCTGTACAGCACTTCGAGATATTAGCTGATGTACGAAGGGCTATATAAAATAAAATTGATTGATTGATTGACTCCTTGCCACTCCTTGTCTACATGACAAGGCAAGGAGTGGAATGTTAGCAAAACAGACTGGATTTCAGGCTAGATTTGACACTTAAAGCATATCTGTGTTTCTTGTTGTTTCATGTGCTACTAACCCTAAACGAACTTTGCATCCATGGTCATTTGAATGATAGAACATGCTTTATTGTGTGAATAACTAGTGACTGAGTGCTGGTTAGAGAACTCCCCATCATCTCATAGTTAGAGTGAGAGACAACCATACAGATTTCATTGGTCCAGATCAGAGTGGAGTAGACCAACCCCTGCAGTCCCAGTAAGCACTGATCAATACATATAGAGTAATTTGGGGCAAATGAATATGTTTGATGAGAGCCTTGACAGTGACTGTGTAGGCCTGCGTCTCTTATTCTCTCTGCGTTTGTTTTCCTAACTGTTAGAGCCAGATGTTGTATGTTGTATGATAGCAGAGTTAGAAGCTAAATAGATGAGAGAGGAGGATGTATACCTGAGTATTCTCATAGCTGAGTTAAGTCCACATCAGCACAAACTCTGTTGATTTAGGTGGGCTACTATTGCAGAAAGGGCTTCCCCCTCCCTGTCTTTTACTACATCAGATTTGGTGAATGGGGGGTAATATCTCATTAAAGTTTCATCAGTGATGTGTGAAACCATGATTAAATGATTGAGCAATGCATGCAGCCATTTAAAAGGACAAAGTGCAATTGATAACGGTATCATATAACATTGACCCTCTTCTGATAAATAAAGGACAGTTCAACTTTACCGTTCCCTACGGCTCAGAAACCAGAACTTCTCTTCCAGACTGGTGCATCACTACAATGTGCGTACAAAGCAGTAGCGGTGCGTGCGTAAAACCACTGGGAAGCCAGACAGAGAAGCCATATCACAACCTGTGTCGTGATAATTGCGTTGTTTGCTCTATAAACTGTTAGTTCATACGCCTTGTGACCGTGATATATAGGCATAAAGACTGAGACAATAAGGAGACACAGTAGCAGAATAAATTCAACCACACCTTTGTTTCAGCACAAAACCGGAGAACAGCCCACAAGTCCACAAAACATATTGCATATAACAAACAGTTACATGACCTACAGCATGGCCAAGCACGTTAATGTTTCCCACATTTTCGAACCACTGAACAACTATTGATATGGAACCACAGAGAGTTACCGCAAGTCACAAAGAAAACAAGATCTTCCTCCACCATTCCAGCACCGTTTCAACTTCAACATTTAAAAATCATCAAATCACCTCTGCTTAGTCTAATACAGTGACAACTAAAAGATACCAAAAACTATTTAGTCCAATCAACGTTAGCAAAATATGTGGCAGTCCATGGTTTTGATTTCTGTGTGTGTGTGTGTGTGTGAATGCGTGCAAGTTCGTGCATGTAGAAAAAACAAAAATTCTTCCCCTCCTTGCATAGAACCTGTAATGCAATCATCCTCTCTTTCATTTTGATGAAACTGTCTATCACTCTGTCACACAGTAGGCCTACTCTATTTTATTTTTTGTTGCCCTAGGCTACCTGGCTAAAATGCTTGCTAGCTAGCCTAACTCCCTTTCATGGGCAACATTAGCTAGTTAACATTAGCCTTCTACGTCTAGTTACATATTGAACTTCCATCCTCTCAGGCCAGGAGCACAATGTATGAATTAATGGTTAGATCAGAATCGCCGTTATAATCATTGGCCAGTACGGAGAATTAAGTAAAACCACAAGTCCAAATCCTTATCTCCATTCATGTCTAATTTAGGAAAGTGACAATTTCTGCTAGCTAGCTAGCTAGCCACCATAGGACAACAACACAACTAGATGCCACAATTCAAGTTGTTTCTGTCAATGACATATGTGTTCATTGCGATTTGATTTGACACCAAATCCAAAATGGCTTTCATTTTTTTGGTGCGCCAGGACCATTCACAGTTTAGCTCAACCAGTTTAGCTCAATGCTGATTGGCTATTATTTTATACTTTTTTTTATCAAAAGGAGGCCAATTGCTCACTGGCTTCCCTTGCATTCAATGCTACGGGCGGCAACAATGTCATACTCTTTTGGACCAGACAGCATCAGATAGATGGCCTACACATACAAGGACAGAGTGGAGTTGTTTCGCTCGCTCGGATGCTTTCTTCGGTGAGATACATTCAACCTCTTGTAAATTTAAGGAAAATTATGAAACACAGAGACGAAAGATATATTATTATTATTATTTGTTTTTCTTGGTTATTTTTTTGTTGGGAAACCTGGCTACCCTTGGCAGATCTCAGAATAGCACCATCATACATCATCTCTTCAAATGATTTAGTGAGACTGAGCATGTATCCATTCTATATTGAATGTTGTTAAGAAAATTGACAATGTGCTGAACAGGGACAGCTTGAAGAGACGGTGAGAATATTCTGCTTCTGTGAGGGAATGCTGAGAATCAGCCTTCCTTAATGATGCCAATGTCTCTCCCGCTCTCTTCCTACTGGTGAGCCTTGGAGATCTGCTGAAGTAGAAAATAAAAGATGCCTTTTTTTAATGACACATCTCAGGTTCTAGAACATGATCATCATCATTTCCTTTTTGGTCCAAAATTTTGTTTGGTTTATATAAGTTCCTAAGACATGATTCAGGCCCCTGCTGATGATGTAACTGCTGATGCAGATGCCTTGTTTTGCAACATTAGAGGATTCCATCTAATGGTTCTCCAGTAACCTTAGAAATACCAACAAATCACATTAAAACACTTACATTTTCAAATCTATTAAAATCTGCACTGAAATTGTTGAGAGGGCAGAGAAAATGGGGTGAAACAAGATCGGTTCATTTGTCAGTGAACTTGTGTCCCTTATTGGATGGCCTATCCCTCAGTGCTCAGTCAAGTTGCCCCAGATCTGTTGAATGGGGCAACACGCTCTGCTCTCTGTGTAGGTTGATGATTTCAGACCGAGCTCTCTCTCTCTCTCTCTCTCTCTCTCTCTCTCTCTCTCTCTCTCTCTCTCTCTCTCTCTCTCTCTCTCTCTCTCTCTCTCTCTCTCTCTCTCTCTCTCTCTCTCTCTCTCTCTCTCTCTCTCTCTCTCTCTCTCTCTCTCTCTCTCTCTCTCTCTCTCCCTCTATCTTCTCCCATAGTCTATCTCTAACTGCTTCATCAAACCAGCACTACTCGGTCAAGCTATTTTAAGTACCAGCAGGAAGCAAAAAAATAAATATAGCTGTGAGCAGCAATGAACGGGGTTCACGGGATGAAAGAAAGGACACAAGATCAGTTGGATAACTAACCAAGCAATCTATCATGTAGGAATTATCTTTATTTATGTGCAATCAGTGAAAGCATCTTTCAATACCACAAGGATTATGCAAGTGAAGTTTAGTCTAGTGCTGTAATTGTCATTTTGTCCTATGGTTCATGAGAAGATTTTTGAAGTATTTTTCGCATATTTGAGCATATTAGCGTATTTGCTCATATGAATCTACTGTAGTGTTTCCCCAACTCGGTCCTCTGGACCCCAAGAGGTGCACGTTTAGTTTTTTAGCCTAGCACTACACAGCTGATTCAATTAATCAAAGCTTGATGATTAGTTGATTATTTGAATCAGCTGTGTCGTGCTAGGGCAAAAAACAAAATGTGCACCCGAGGACCGAGTTTGGGAAACACTGATCTACTCGTATAGTGTGGCCATCTTTGAATGCATCAGCATTATTTTCTCAAACTCTTTAAAGCCTTTTGTGAAGAGTCCAAATATCACATTTTTGTGAATCTGACTTTTAGTCCATGAGAATAATATTATTTTAGGATTATTTTAAGCATTAGCATTGCATAGTCAAAAAAGTGAATTGGTAATAGTGTCCTTATTTTTTAAGACATCAATGCCAAACTTACGTGGTAATGTTTCATGATGGTAATGTTTTGGATGACCCTAAACAGATTCAAGTTGATAGGCAATTGTGGAGTGATTAAAGGAGTATTTAAATGGTCACGTACAATCAGATTTCCTGATTTATCAATAACTCAGCCTTCTCTTAAACCAAACCCTTAGCGTTTCTCAAACTAAGTTAAGAGATGTACCATGGGCCTACATACTGGATTTATGGTTCATGAGAATACGCTTTTCAAAGGTTTTCTAGAATGTTCTTGATGGAGGAAAATCTATCCTGAGACCTTATGGGTCCTTGAGGCAACTTTTTTCAGCATGAGGAAATACACCTACATACAAAGTTTCAACTCATTAGGTCAAACGGGGTGAAGGATATGAGGATTTAAGTGAGACCGGTCCAAACAGTGCCCACTATAGGCCAATCGGTACCATTCTTTTTGAACCCCTAATGAGCTTCGCTGTGAAGTCCTAATGAGTGTGTGTGTGTGTGCATGTGTGTATGTGTGTATGTGTGTGTTCAATAGAGAGAGAGAGTAAGAGAGATACAGAGGGAGTGAGAGAGCGGCTGTGTAAGAGAGTGTGCATGAGAGAGGGCATGTGTGAGAGAGAGAGAGAGAGAGAGAGAGAGAGAGAGAGAGAGAGAGAGAGAGAGAGAGAGAGAGAGAGAGAGAGAGAGAGAGAGAGAGAGAGAGAGAGAGAGAGAGAGAGAGAGAGAGAGAGAGAGAGAGAGAGAGAGAGAGAGAGAGAGAAAGTGGAGTGTGTTTGTGCATGTGAGAGAGGGACAGAGTATCTGTAAGAGAGAAAGGGGAGGGGGGTAAGAGCAGCCAAGAGGGTAAGAAATGAGAAAGACTTCAAACGTCTGACTGGCCTAATTTGAGCCTAACCTTCAGCGGTGCTGGAAAGACACTGTAGAGGAGACAGAGGCTCTGTGATGTTGATGGGACAGAAGGACTGTGAGACTGTGCCCAGGGGGGGGGAGCCATGTACTTAGGTTACAGTCATCCTCTCACAATGACAGATGATGTCCTGAAACATTACCAATCTATAATAATAGTTATAATAGTTCATAATCATTTCCCATCTTTAATCCTTGACCCAGCTGATGTATTTACTGGAGGCAACTATTTTTTATCTGAAATGTGACTTCTTCCATTGGCTCTGGTTAGTTTGTTTTTATATCATTAGTGTCCAGTTAGTTGAGCAAGTATTTTGACTAGCTTTATCCAACCTGGATAGTAAATGTAAGGCTGCTATATCAGGTTTGAAATACAGTAACTATAATGTTACTCCTTCTAAATAACATTGGAGTGGGTAGCAAGGCACATTATACATGATCTAGATTAATATCATACAGATGTAGAAGATTACGGTGTGTTTTGCAAGCTCAAATAAGTTCTTGTAAATTGTCATGGCATGCATTATTTAAAATGTCTGGTCTGGCACAACATATTGGATTGAATCCACAGGGATGTCCACTTTAAGATCAGTGAGATCACTGTTGGCTTTGTTCCCTGCCTTTCAATGTATCTTGAAGATCGCAACTGCAGACAAGCACAGGAACATGTTTTATTTTCAGCCCAGGGTCCTTGTCATGTAATAAAGTGTGTCACTCACATTTTGTTGTCCTCGTACGTCTGGATGTCAGGCTGCTGAAATGACATTTTTGACATCTAACACTTTGTGATTTTCCTCTGTGCTTGCGCTAGCATTTTTTATGACAAAAAAAATAAAATTTGCATAGTTGCCAACATGCCACAGAAAGACTTGCGATTGGACATAATCTGTATAGGCATTGTAGTTGGAGACTACAGACTACAGACTACAGTCTCAGCTGACAAACAAACGTTCCCACAACTTAAGATAATGTTCCCTTAAGAGTCTCATGAGGTCATTAACTAATGTTTTCATAGGAATATTCCTGTGATGTGCAAGGAATGTTTCCAAGAGACTGTTCCCTTAATGTCTAATAGAAATGACCCAGAATGTGGTTACCGTGTTCTCAGAATTTAAGATATCATGGGAACGTTGCAAGAACACTCATGTGTCCAGTTCTCTGGGGGTTAGGAGAATATTCCATCAACTTCACACCAAACATAAACAGAATATAGTTGCCATATTCTCAGAATACAGTATTAGTGTTCTAGACACGTTAAATGAGAACATTCTTGTGTCCAGTTTTCTGTGGGTTAGGAGAATATTCCATCAACGTCCCACCAAACATACTCAGAACAGAACATATTCATGTTCTCGACCCATTTCATTGGAATGTTGCAAGAACATTTGTGTCTTGTTTCATTACACGTCACATCTTGTTACTGAATGAATGAACGCCCTGATTGATGAACCACTGCTCCAGGCAGAGCTCTTTGTCTGTTAGCAAGGTTAGGAATACTCATGCACACTGTTAACAACTTACATATTTGACACACATGATTACATTGTGCATGTTAATTTAAACAATAACTATTACACAAAATGTCCTCAGCTGGGATTTGAACTCACAACCTCTTGGTTCACGGCAAGCTTCCTGCTACACCACCATGTCGATGTCAGGTATGAGTTAATATGCCTGTTCTCTCATCATTGATTCTAATGACTTATTTCAGCAAATTAAGGATTTTTAGAAAAGTTGTCTAATGTTGTTGGGGCATATTAACCTGTTTTCATGATACTCCTGATTCACTATGACCAATAAAATACAGTTGAAGTCGGAAGTTTACATACACTTAGGTTGGAGTCATTAAAACTCGTTTTTCAACCACTCCACAAATATCTTGTTAATTAACAAACTATAGTTTTGGCAAGTCGGTTAGGACATCTACTTTGTGCATGACACCATTAATATTTTCCAACAATTTTTTTCAGACAGATTATTTCACATATAATTCACTGTATCACAATTCCAGTGGGTCAGAAGTTTACATACACAAAGTTGACTGTGCCTTCAAACAGCTTGGAAAAGAAGCTTCTGATAGGCTAATTGACATCATTTGTCAATTGGAGGTGTACCTGTGGATGTATTTCAAGGCCTACCTTCAAACTCACTGCCTCTTTGCTTGACATCATGGGAAAATCAAAAGAAATCAGCCAAGACCTCATAAAATACATTGTAGACCTCCCCAAGTCTGGTTCATCCTTTTTTATGTGTAAAATTGCGGCCCTTCAATCCAAGAAAAAAAATACGTTATGCTGGTTATGACTGCTATAAAAAAAGCTATTTTCTCTGTAGTAATGGTGAAAACATAACCGCCACAAATAAGCGTTCAATTTATTCTCTATGGCACTCAGAATTTGGCACTCAGAATAAGCCATATGCCATGGCTGTCTCAGTCACCAGATCTCAACCCAATTGAACACTTATGGGAGATTCTGGAGCGGCACCTAACTTTATAAAATGTTCATACTTATTATTATTATTATTCGCCTTCCGCTGCCACCTGCAGCACCAACACGGGGACAGCTCCCAACACCAGTTATTTCTCTCACTCAAACCCTTGTAACTACCCCACATTTTTCAGGAATACTCTTATCATGTTACTGGATGTATTTTCAGATTTTGTTATCAACAAATACGGGAAAAAGTACAATAAATGTAAAATGCACATAAAATCAACAGTGTAATGTTTGGCCCTCAACTCCAAATCCTTTCAATTGCTGCCATGCTTATGCATATGCATTTCATATTTCTTCTGTAAGAAAAATGTATATTTAGGACTATCCATATAGACCAATTCCCACGAGCATATATTAATTCATATCATTCCATATATTTTCTATTGATTATGTATACATTGGGCTGCCACTCAAAAGAAGATGAAAAAGATGAAGAGAAAATAAAATAAACATTTTGATCATATTTGAAAGATGACTAATAATAAATTCAGTATGAACAGGAAAATAAACCAAAAAAGAAGTGGGCCAACCTCCTATCCCATTCCCCCAACCCAACCTCATCCAGCCAACATGTCTCCATCCAAATCCCCCCACCCCCCACTCCCGTAAATCATGTTTTCCACCCCTTCCCACCCCCCCTGGCAACTACACGCGTAGAAAAAAGCTGTTAGCTGGAACCTAAAAAGGTTCTTCGGCTTTCCCCATAGGATAACCCTTTGAAGATCCCTTTCCACAGATGGTTCTGACATGGGGACTGCTGAAGAACCCTTTTGGAACACTTTGTTCTAAGAGTGTAGAGTTGCTTGTCAGTCAACCCCGAGAAGAAGAAACATGGTGGACATATAAGACACAGAACGTGAAGGAAGAGAGCAGATAGAGGAAGAGGTTTGAAGTTACGACACACCAGAAAACAAACACTGTAGGCAGTCAACAACACAGACAACACTAGGATGATGAAAAATAAAACACTGATTGTCTGTTTGTAAAAAAATAAAACATCCTTCATTCAGGACCATCTTTCACCATGTGGAGACAATTCATTTATTGTTTTAATTAACTGTCACTGGTGCATGGGGCCCTCTTAATGATATCAGACACATTCAGCCTGGAATTAAGCAGGAACACTTTTCACAATCCTCCCCCTGTTTATTCTGCTCTGTCTGAGATATGGCTCCTCGGGTCCATAGGCACAATATTCATTATTCTTAAGCATTGAGGCCAGCTTACCCTACAGATGTAGAGTCTTAACTTGATCACCATATTTACAATGTTTACATATTTTGCATTACTCTTCTCATATGTATATACTGTATTCTATTCTATCTTAGTCTATGCCGCTCTGACATTGCTCGTCCATATATGTATATATTCTTAATTCCATTCCTTTACCTAGATTTGTGTGTATTGTGTGTATTGTTGTGTAATTGTTAGATATTACTTGTTAGATATTATTGCACTGTTGGAGCTAGAAACACAAGCATTTCGCTACACCCGCAATAACATCTGCTAAACACGTGTATGTGACCAATACAATTTCATTTGATGTTACAGGAGAAATTGTGTTTAACTTGTAGTGTATTTGAGGTTTAAAAAGGCTTCTGAAGTGAGTTTTTTCCACTTTGAAATTTCAGACTCGATTTTGCTTATGAAAAATGTATCAACCCCTACAAAAATGTCCATTCATTATAATCCATATAATAATTCACATTTTCTGTTGCAGATATGTTTGAGTGGCGCCGGAGAAATGTCTGCCGTTATATAGGTTCTTAACCAACCGTGCTATTTTGTTTGTTTTTTCAATTTTTTTGCTACTTATTTTGTACATAATGTTGCTGCTACCATCTCTTTGTAATGAGTACGATGGGAGACAGAGTGCTGGTTTCAAGCACAGGGCGCAGGTGTTTATTAGTAAAGGACCACAGGAGGAGGCAGGTAGCTGGGTCCAGGGGCAGTCAGAAGGTTATACACAGGGACTCCAAAAAGGCAACAGTACAGGCAGGGAAAAGGCTAATAACGTAGTCCGGGAGATCAGGCAAGAGGTTGATAACAGGAAATCTGATAGGCAAAAGTACAGGCAGGGAATAGGCAAAAAAGGCGTCGTTAGTGAGGATGGCCAAAAACTACAATACAAGGGAGGACTAATACAGAAATAAACAGACCCCCGAATAGAATGTGTCAAAACAAACAATACCTCACAATGATGGGGTGCAAAGAACTGAACTAAATACTGTGTGTAAATGACATACAGGTGTGTGAACAGGTGATCAGAATTCAGGTGATTGGGATCTGGAGAGTGAGCTGCGTTCAGGGGATCTATGTGTTTGAGAGCGTGAGCTGGAAAGTGGGCTGGAAAGTGAGCTGTGGCACGGATTGTGACAGACTACAAAGGGAAGCACAGCCGAGAGCTGCCCAGTGACACAAGCCTACCAGATGAGGCGTGTGTCACTATGCTCTATGCTCGTATCGAGGCAAGTAACACTGAAATATGCATGAGAGCATCAGCTGTTCCGGACGACTGTGTGATCACGCGCTACGCAGCCAATGTGAGTAAGACCTTTAAACAGGTCAACATTCACAAGGCCACAGGGCCAGATGGATTACAAGGACCTGTACTCCGAGAATGCGCTGAATGGAAGCAGACGTTACACTCTTGTGACCCAAAATTGCTTCTGGAAATCAGAACAGTGATTATTCACCTTGAACTGGATGAAGAATTTCTCTTTAATGAGTCGGACGAGAGGGATTTACTCCAGACACCCGAACAGGCTCATCCAACTCCTAATGGCCAGGGACTTTAATACAGGGAAAGTTAAATCCGTTTTACCTAATTTCTAACAGCTTGTTAAAAGTGCAACCAGAGGGAAAAAAACTCTAGACCACCTTTACTCCACACA
Organism: Salvelinus alpinus; assembly: GCF_045679555.1. Lineage (NCBI taxonomy): Eukaryota > Metazoa > Chordata > Actinopteri > Salmoniformes > Salmonidae > Salvelinus > Salvelinus alpinus. Next base: position 7,521,358 of record NC_092097.1, on the reverse strand, counting down.
CAGAGAAGCGTACAAAGCTCTCCCTCGCCCTCCATTTGGCAAATCTGACCATAATTCTATCCTCCTGATTCCTGCTGACATGCAAAAATTAAAGCAGGAAGCACCAGTGACTTGGTCAATAAGAAAGTGGTCAGATGAAGCAGATGCTGAGCTACAGGACTGTTTTGCTAGCACAGACTGGAATATGTTCCGGGATTCTTCCGAGGGCATTGAGGAGTACACCACATCAGTCAATGGCTTCATCAATAAGTGCATCGATGACTTCTTACCCACTGTACGTACATACCCCAACCAGAAGCCATGGATTACAGGCAACATCTGCACTGAGCTAAAGGGTAGAGCTGCCGCTTTCAAGGAGCGGGACTCTAACCCGGAAGCTTATAAGATATCCCGCTATGCCCTCTGAAGAAACCATCAAACAGGCGAGGTATCAATACAGAACTAAGATCGAATCGTACTACACCGGCTCCGATGCTCATCGGATGTGGCAGAGAGTGTGACAGACTACAAAAGGAAGCACAGCCGAGAGCTGCCCAGTGATACAAGCCTACCAGACGAGCTAAATGACTTAAGTAACACTGAAATATGCATGAGAGCATCAGCTGTTCCAGATGACTGTGTGATCATGCTCTCCGCAGCCAATGACCTACCTCTTAGGTATCCCTTAAAGCGCCAATCCCATTAGTGGGATTGATTTAACAACATCCGGTGAAATTGCCGAGCGCCAAATTCAAACTACAGAAATATAAATATTCAACATTCACGAAAATATAAGTGTAATACATCAAAATAAAGCTTAACTTTTTGTTACTCCAGCGACTGTGTCAGATTTCAAAAAGGCTTTACGGCAAAAGCACACCATGCGATTATCTGAGGACAGCGCCCCGCATACAAAAACATGAAAATCATTTTCCAACCAGGCAGGTGCGACACAAAAGTCAGAAATAACGATATAATAAATGCCTTCCCTTTGAAGATCTTCATCTTTTTGCAATCCCAAATGTCTCAGTGACAGAATGAATGGTCGTTTTGTTCGATAAATTCCTTCTTTATATCCCCAAAATGTCCAGTATTTGGCGCGTTTGATTCAGAAATACACTGGTTCCAACTCGCCCAACATGACTACAAAGTATCTAATAAGTTACCTGTAAACTTGGTCCAAACAGTTCAAACAACGTTTTTAATCCAACCTCAGGTACCCTAAAATGTAAATAATCGATCAAATTTAAGACGGGATAAACAGTTTCCAATACCGAAGAAAAACAACACGGAGCACACTCTTGTTCATGCGCACCAAAATACTAGAGACCTTCTGAGTGACACATGGAATGAATAGGACTACTTCTTCATTTCTCAAAAGAAAAACATTGAACAAATTCTAAAGACTGTTGACATCTATTGGAAGCCATAGGAACTGCAATCTGGGCCCTAATAAATCAAGTTTCCCATAGAAGAGCATTGGAAAACACAATGACCTCAACAACAAAAAATTCCCTGGATGGATTGTGCCCGGAGTTTCGCCTGCCAAATCAGTTCTGTTATACTCACATGCATTATTTTAACAGTTTTAGCTGTTCTACCATGCATATGCATATCCTAGCTTCTGTGCCTGAGTAACAGGCAGTTTAATTTGGGCACGCTTTTCATCCGGACGTGAAAATACCCCTATCCCGAAGAAGTTTTAAACAGGTCAACCTTTAAACAGGTCAACATTCACAAGGCCGCAGGGCCAGACGGATGACCAGGACGTGTACTCTGAGAATGCGCTCACCAACTGACAAGTGTCTTCACTGACATTTTCAACCTCTCCCGGTCTGAGTCTATAATACCAACATGTTTCATGCAGACCACCATAGTCCCTGTGCCCAAGAACACTAAGGTAACCTACCTAAATTACCCGTAGCACTCACGTCTGTAGCCATGAGGTTCTTTGAAACCCTAGACCCACTCCATTTTGCATACCGCCCCAACAGATCCACAGATGATGTAATCTCTATTGAACTCCACACCGCCCTTTCACAACTATACAAAAGGAACACCTATGTGAGAATGCTATTCATTGACTACAGCTCAGCATGCAACACCATAGTGCCCTCAAAGCTCATCACTAAGCTAAGGATCCTGGGACTAAACACCTCCCTCTGCAACTGGATCCTGGACATCCTGACGGGCCGCCCCCAGGTGGTAAGATTAGGTAACAACACATCCACCACGCTGATCCTCAACACGGGGTCCCCTCGGGGGTGCGTGCTCAGTCCCCTCCTGTACTCCCTGTTCACCCATGACTGCATGGCCAGGCACGACTCCAACACCATCATTAAGTTTGTCAATGACACAACAGTGGTAGGCCTGATCACCGACAACGACGAGACAGCATATAGGTGTGGAGGTCAGAGACCTGGCCGTGTGGTGCCAGGACAACAACCTCTCCCTCAATGTGATCAAGACTAAGGAGATGATTGTGGACTACAGGAAAAGTAGGAACAAGCACGCTCACATTCTCATCGACGGGGCTGTAGTGAGCAGGTTGAGAGCTTCAAGTTCCTTGGTGTCTACATCACCAACAAACTATCATGGTCTAAGCACACCAAGACAGTCGTGAAGATGGCACGACAAAACCTATTCCTCCTCAGGAGACTGAAAAGATTTGTCATGGGTCCTCAGTTCCTCAAAAGGTTCTACAGCTGCACAATTGAGAGCATCCTGACTGGTTGCATCACTGCCTGGTATGGCAACTGCTCGGCCTCCGACCGCAAGGCATACAGAGGGTAGTGCGTACGGCACAGTACATCACTGCGGCCAAGCTTCCTGTCATCCAGGACCTCTGTACCAGTCTCTTAGAGGAAGGCCCTAAAAATGTTCAAAACTCCAGCCACCCTAGTCATAGACTGTTCTTTCTGCTACCGCACAGAAAGCGGTACCGGAACTCCTTAACATCTAATCAAATGGCTAGCCAGTCTATTTGCATTACCCCCCCCCCTCTTTTACGCTGCTGCTTCTCTCTGTTATTGTCTATGCAGAAGACATTTTAATAACTCTACCCACATGTATTTATTACCTCAATTACCTCGACTAATCGGTGCCCCCGCACATTGACTCTGTATCAGTACCCCCTGTATATAGCCTCGCTGTTGTTATTTTACTGCTGCTCTTTAATTAATTGTTACTTTTATTTCTTATTTTTTTAGGTATTTTTCATAAAACATCATTTTTGGTTAAGGGCTTGTAAGTAAGCATTTTACTGTAAGGTGAAATACCTGCTGTATTTGGCACATATGAAAAATCAAATGTTGTTTGATTTGATTTGCTGCAGTATTATTTTCCTGCTGTAGCAAAGTAGCTCAAATTAAGATCCTGCATCTGTTGCAGTCATCCTCTAATTGGAATGCCACAAATGATGGGGCTCCATTACTTTCTCTACCCATTACCCACTGCCTGCCTAGTCCCTTCCCCATAACAAAGTGTTTAATGTTTCAATGTATGTCATAATGAAGTGGGGGAGAATGGGGTAAATTGAGACAATGAGTTAGTTGAGCCACCCATTGCTTCTAGGAAACCATACACAAAATGAATCATGTGACCAAATATTTAGGTAGAGATCATAATTCATTCATTGAGTCTGTGAAGGTAGAAACCACGTGAAAAAAGTGATAAGCAAGTTAGGTCCAAATAGAGTATTTTCACAAAGTCAAAATACTTTATTGGATTATATGGTTCTTAATGATTGTGTCTAACCCAAAGTACATACACTATATATACAAAAGTATGTGGACACCCTTTCAAATGAGTGGATTTGGCTATTTCAGCCACACCTGTTGTTGACAGTTGTATAAAATCGAACACACAGCCATGCAATCTCCATAGACAAACATTGGCAGTAGAATGACCTTACTAAAGAGCTCAGTGATTTCAACGTGGCACCATCATACGATGTCACCTTTCCAACAATTCAGTTTGTCAAATTTCTGCCCTGCTACAGCTGCCCCGGTTAACTGTAATTGTTGTTGTTGTGAAATGGAAACGTCTTGGAGCAAAAACTTCTCAGCCACGAAGTGGTGGGTCACACAAGCTCACAGAATGGGACCGCTGAGTGCTGAAGTGCATAGCACGTAAAAATTGTCTGTCCTCGGTTGCAACACTCCCTATCGAGTTCCAAACCGCCTCTGGAAGCAACGTTAGCACAATAACTGTTTGTCGGGATCTTCATGAAACCTTCACAAGCCTAAAATCACCATGCACAATGCCAAGCGTCGGCTGGAGTGTTGTGAAGCCCGCCACCATTGGACTCTGGAGCAGTGGAAACGCGTTCTCTGGAGTGAGTGAATCATCTGGCGAATCAGATGGACGAATCTGGGGTTGGTGGATGTCAGGGGATGCTACCTGCCCCAATGCATAGTGCCAACTGTAAAGTTTGGTGGATGAGGAATAATGGTCTGGGGCTGTTTTTCATGGCTCGGGCTAACCTCCTTAGTTCCAGTGAAGGGAAATCTTAACGCTACAGCATACAATGCCATTCTAGACGATTCTGTGCTTCCAACTTTGTGGCAACAGTTTGGCCTTTCCTGTTCCAACATGACAATACACTCTGCACAAAGTGAAGTCCAAACAGAAATGGTTTGTTGAGATCGGTGTGGAAGAACATAACTGGCCTGCATAGAGCCCTGACCTGATCCCCATCGAACAGCTTTGGGATGAATTGGAACACCGACTTTGAGCCAACCCTAATCTCCCAAGATCAGTGCCCGACCTCACTAATGCTCTTTTGGCTGAATGGAAGCAATTCCCGCAGCAATGTTCCAACTTCTGGTGGAAAGCTTTCCCAGAAGAATGGAGGCTGGTGTAGCAGCAAAGGGGGGACCAACTCTATATTAATACCCATGATTTTGGAATGAGATGTTCCACGAGCAGGTGTTCACACACCTTTGGTCATGTAGTGTATATCAGTGAAGACCACCTCTTTCAGGGCAATATGAGACACCATATTTCTCTTCATATTCAGCCAGAGGGCAGAAGAGTTGTGTCTAAACAAATTTAGGATGGGGCGAAATGCTAGTGCCTGGAAATACAATTCAAAGTTTGGTACTAATTGTCCTCCTATGTCTTTCCCTCTTTGTAAGTTTATTTTATTTTATCCGGGATCGCTTACCTTGCCAAATAAATGCATTATACATTTTTATCCCAATAGCCAGAATCGGGAGCCATGAGAAGCATTGAACTACAGAAATTCAACCGTGGCAATATATTATTTTTAACAATAGACATTCTGCCGGTTTTAAAACACCTGGGATGTTATTCCATCTACTAAGGTCGGATTGAATTGATTTGAGCGTTCTGTTAATCTTTCTGACAATGTTTTTTTTTCTAAGGAAGGAATATACATATATATATTCCCAAATGTTTAAAATGGGAAATGATTGGGATTCCATAAATAGAGATGGAGTCCTCCTTCGGGGTCTTGAGAGACAGTAGGGCTGATTTGGTTAGATACATTTTATAACTTGAGATGAACTTCTTACGGCTGAAATCCCGCTAACGGGATTTAACTGAATATTGAATTTGGAATTTTTTGCTGAATTTAACTATGATCTTCAATGCGTTTTGGAGCAATTGAGATACATTTTCTAGATACAGTAAAATATTTTCAGAGTATAATGAGATTAAGTGATCAGTGGAGTTTAGGGAAGTTGGTGTTATTTCCTTCGATTGACAAATTGCCTGGGCCAGGGGGTTCCATAGATAATAAAAATAGAACTGCCTTGTCTGCTGCTTCTAGTGATTTTTAATGGAGCGGAGCAATATTGTCTGTTATAACTATGACTCAGGGATTTGCAGATAGCATTTTAATCATGTTAATGAAATTGGAGCCTATTCCCGTATATTCCAAGACAGAATGGTCATATCTCTGGTCTATCAAAAGCTTGTTCTACATCGTGAGATAAAACACAAAAAATAATGATTTTGGGAGTATATTAATCGGTGAGGATATGGTGGAGAGCCTTGGTCGCATGTGGATTGTAGTTGGTCGTATTAGATTTGGCCCACATGTTCAAAATGGCATTCATTTCTGTCCCAATAACCAGATGGAATTCAGTTAATTCTAAGAATATGCTGTTCAGAGAATCAAAACATGTAATAGAACATTATGAATTTGGAGCGTACACATTAAAGCTGCAATATGTAACTTTTTGGGCAACCCAACCAAATTCACACAGAATTTGTGTTATGGATCTGTAATTCTCATTGAAAGCAAGTCTATGAAGCAGTAGATCTGTTCTATGTGCACTATTTCTACGCTTGCAGTCCTTCTTTTTTTGCGTCTTTTTCTTTCGATTTTGTACACAGCTGAAAGTACAATATCTTCGGTTATGGAAAATATATTTCACAGCGGTTTAGATGGTACACTGATTCTCTACACTTTTACATGCTTGTTTCGTCACATAAACTAAAATTAGGCGAACTATTCGAATTTTAGCAACCAGGAAACGGTGGAGCGATTTCTGCTTAGTGCATCTTTAATAAAGGCAATATTTGTTCCATTATGGATACATTTAAGGAAAGTGATTCTGCCTTCTGTGTCTTCATCTTTACTCAAGATGGTGATTTTGAGTTTCTTATGTATCATTATGGTTACAACTTTTTGGGTGGCTGATAAAAAAAAAAGCAGCCAGTTTATAGAAATAGTTCTCTAGTCTATGTGCGTCCTTTTGGAAGAGGTGTGTTTCTTGGACCACTGCTATATCAATATGGTTTCTTGCTCTCATCAAGACAGCCTGAACGCTTGATGGGACTATTATGGCTTTTCAAATTCGAAGAGAGAATAGGTAGCGTTGCCATTGTAAAAAAAAAAGAGAATGTTTTACTAACAATATTTAATAAGCCCATGAATGCGAAACAAGACCCTCCAAGGGTTCATTTGATCCAGTTTGCTACAGCAGGAAAACAATAATGCTGCAACATTAAATGTGAATTATTATTTGGATTATAATTTTTGGTCATTTTTGTAGGGGTCCGACATTTCAAAATGGAACTTACAAACTTCAGAAGCCTTTTCAAACCTCAAATACACGACAAGTTTTACATTTCCTGCAAATGGAGGAAAGTTCTGCTGCTACAGGGTGATCAAAATAAGAGCCCACATCTGTATTTGCATAATTCGAATGTCTTTCAGGTGCCATGGACGTGAATGGGAAGAATTCTGGTCATTAGCATTGTTCAGCTGTTGAAGCTAGAAACTCCATTCAAACTTTAAATTGAGCAGACTGGTCTGTAAGAGTGTATTTGATACCATTTTGAACAATAACCATGTACAATTTGCATAAACGCTCCATAGACTTCAAAGGGAAAATGGGGATAAACCACTGCTCTTGATCTGTTTCAGCTGCAAACACCACCCCAATGCTGACATGTACAGACTGACTCAACTTAGATAGCTTCAACAGCTTTAAGCGACCATTCCTACTTTATAAATTATGAAACTTGTTGTGTCCCTATTCATTTCAATGGTGGAATGTAGGCTTGAACATTCTAAACTAAAATCACTGCCACAAAACATTCAGAATGTTCAAACGAAAATATTTGAGAGCTTAAAAACACAAGCATATGGCTTATGATGATACTCACCTTAGCCTACTAAACTAGCCCACTATAACCCACTATAATAACTCCACACCTGCAAACCAGTCCAAAATAGGTCACTATAACTAACACACAGCCTATGAAAATCCTATTACTACCATTGATAATACTGCAATTGCCACTTCCAGCACTACCTCTACCACAATACTATTATTTCACTACCGTAGATACTTCAAGACTAGCAAGCACACCACATTTACTTCTGTAAATGTATTTTTCCTAGTTTTACTTTATTATCAGATATTGGTGTAAACTTGGTGAGGTCGGGATATCGCTTTGATGTGAGCTTGCTCATTTGCCCTCTATCAGAGATCTAGACTTAGTAACTGTGTTTGTGTGCTGATGTTTGCATTGGTCCAATTGATCCATGCTCTGTCTGTTTATGAATTCAGCAATCATAAGCATCATATAATCTCTCTGAGAGTAACTGTTGTTAATTAGACCTACGGCACTGCTACATGTTTGTCTGTTCAGGATAGTCTACTGTATCAGCTGCAGGCCAAACTGTAACAATGATATCATCAGTCAAACACAGTCATTCCAGAGCTAACTACAATGCTACTGTATATTACTACTGAGACTACTGCTGCGGGTTCGCTGTGATACTATCTGTTCATTACTGCCTTTTGTAGACCACACCCCCCTAGTTTTGCTCTTGGCTGTCTTGCAGTTTCACTCTCAGCATTACGAGGGGCCCAGCTGGAGAGACGTGTGTTTGTGTGCGTTCGCGCGCATCCATGTGTATATCAAACTCCATCTTTATATATCTCAGCATTAGTTGATTTTGGAACTTTATTGTGGAGCTTTATTTGCCTAATATACAGTATGTTGTGTACTTTGAATAAAGAATTAACCGGAGTGGTTCTTGCAAGCCGGGAATTCCGTTCTGGAAATGAGCAGCATCATTTATGCTTCAGCTCTTTTTTCTCTCTCTGTTTTACTAGCAGCCCCTGCTGACATAATGTGGCCATTTTAGGACTCGTGCACACTACAAAATGCTTGCCCTGCATGCTCTTATCACAGACATAGAAACACTCTCGCTTGTCAAATACATCAGCAAGGAACATAATCAGAGGGGCTGAACTTAACAATCTCATTTGTAAGTGTGTGTGTGTGTGGGTGTGCGTGTGCATGTGTGTGTGTGTGCGTGCGTGCATTCATTCCTGCATGTCTGTGTGTTTGTGCAATATGTGTGAGAGAGAGAGAGAGAGAGAGAGAGAGAGAGTCAGAAGGAGACAGAGTGGAGTGGAGAGAAGCAATCGGCAGACCTCCTTTTGCCTGTGTGCTCTCTAGCTTCACATTTCTATGCTAAACCCCTGCATTGCAGTGCTGCCTGCAGGTGCTGGAGAGGATGCAGTCTTTTCCCTGTCCTCTTTGCAGTCACAGCGGAGGGGAGTGAAACGTGGCCCAAATAACATTGACAACTACAAGCACCCTGTACTACGCACGCAACTCAGCACAACCACACATTGCCACTATGGACTGGGTTTATTATTTGTCCCTTTGATTTTGGTTGGTTGTTTTCTTGTCTTAGCTCAGCAGTCCCCAGGGCATAACCGAACCGCTCATGCGGAGATGAAACATTGGATTCGGGTCCAGGTTGACTGAGTTTCTCTTACAGATAGATGCAGGGCATTTGGTTTGGTTTGGAGGAGCAGGAGAGAAGGGGGGCAGGGGCCAAGGGAGGGGAGGCGGGCGGCATCCCTTACTGCAGAGGGGGGAGGGGAAACTTTGGGAATAAATCATTCACGAGCTCCAGACCACTGTTACGCTCCCTGGGTTGCCGCGGCAGCTGCACTTTGACCTTGCAGAATGTCATGTCAAATGGCACCATCATACTAGAGCTGCTGAGTCGGTAATGGTGACTGGTTGAATCTGTTATCTGTATGCACTGTAGTACAATCTAACACCGTATTCACAACATCACTCTGACTTCATCTTACAGGCATACTGTATTTTTTGTTTGATGTTGATTGGTAACATCAGGTCATCTAAATGAGGTTAATTACTATAATGGGTTTAGTGTGTTCTTTGAACAGCCCACGAAGAATCTGCTCCAAAATATTGCATTCTTCAATAAAGCTTATGTGCCTTCTTTAGCAACTGTGTTGTTTGCAACAATCTGAAGAACATACTAACTCACCCACTACCACGTACACTCTTAGAAAAGAAGGTGCTAGCTAGAACCTAAAAGTGTTATTCGGCTGTCCCAATAGGAGAACCCTTTAAATAACCCTTATTGCTTCCAGGTATAACCCTGTTGGGTTCCATGTAGAACCCTTTCTACAGAGGGTTCTACATGGAACCCAAACGGGTTCTAGCCTAAAACCAAATAGGGTTTTCCAAGGGGACAGCCGAAGAACCCTTTTGCAACCCTTTTTTCTAAGAGTGTACTGGATCTTGGTTGACGCATGTCTGCTGTAGAATCTTCAGTCATGACTCATGATTGAACTGCCCTCTTCTTTATGAGCAAGGTCCTTTATATTGATCCAGTTTTGATTTATGTAACATGCAGGCTATATACCCCCATTCTCTCTCTAGATCTATCGGCCTGTTTGTACAGAGGATCATAATCCATCCACCACAAACTTTAGACAAGTGACATCTAAAAAGCCTCCTCTGGTAAGCCATTTCTCTGCACTTGGGTTGGTGTTGTTCTGTAGTCTGTTGGCTGCAGATTTTAAGCATGGCCCTGTTCAATAGGCACAAAATAAAAAACCTTTTAACACAGATCAGTTCGGGCAGCGTTCGGTGGTCGAAGTCACCAGCCTTCTGGCCATCGCCGATCCACTTTTCATGTTCCATTTGTTTTGTCCTTGTCTTACACACCTGGTTTCATTCCCCCAATGACTTGTTCATTATTTAACCCTCTGTTCCCCCATGTTTTTTGTGAGTGATTGTTTGTTTGTAATACGGGCCGTTATTGTGGGCTCGAATTATTGCGTTGTATTTGTGAATATTTGAGTAAAGTACGTTTATTACTCGTATCTGCTGTCCTGCGACTGACTCCTCTACACCAGCTACACACAGGCAATATGACAGAGTAAATTTAATTAGACCGCTGAAACCATCCTACTTGCTGCCAACAGGTTTCCCAATGGACTTTTCATTCAATGGGGGTTTCAGTACATTTATCTAAAGCCATCCCTTTAAATATTGTGTACCTTTAGTTTGAATTTTCTCGACAGACTATAACATATCGAGAGAACAGGTTCAGAATTGAAAGGGTCGGGATCAATTAAAGAAAGCCATCAGGCCTATGCATATCTCAGTTTCAGCACCAATTGGTAGATAAAAAAATGGATCTTATCTTGTAGATTATTTAGGGTTAGCAACGTATTTAGGAATCAACCTACTTCGTAAAAAAACAGGTTTGGAGAGTCTTTACGCACAACATATTTGGGCGAATCAAAAAATACAGTGGTATGATTAATCTTGAAAGTTGCCATGCAGTTGTTCAATTACAGATATATGTTCATTTGAGCCAGTTTATTACAGCAGGAAAATAATCCTGCAGAAACAGGAAATGTGAATTATTATGTGGATTATAATGAATGGACATTTGTGACTGACCGGCTTGAATCGGTCTTATGTAGCAAAATTTGTAATGGTGTTTTTTACATTGGAGAAAAGTAGAGACTCGGAGCTGGAAAATTATATATCATACACTACAGTTGAGGAATAATGGGAAAGTAATTCTGCTTTGAAAGTTTTTGTAAACCTTCTGGAGAGCTCTTTTTTGTTTACACCTATTAAGCATTGTTCACACCCTCTTAAGCCTTAGCCCCACCTATCTCTTTAAGGATTCACATGTGAGGCCATGTACTAAACCAAAGATTTCAATACTTAAGGCTGGTTTAGACTACGTCTATCGATAGTTGTCCCGGTGACATCATGGACATTCTATTGCCGTCCGACATCAAACTTATCATTGTTGTTATGAAAAAGGATAAACACAAAAACTACAGGCTGTATGACATCAGCAGCCTGGTGGTCCAAAATAGCATAACTAGTGTATTTTAACACCAATAAACCCACCTGTTAAAATTATGAATTTAAATCAAATCAAATCAAATGTGATTTGTAACATGTGTCGAATACAACAGGTGTAGACCTTACTGTGAAATGCTTACTTGCCAAAAATGCAGTTTTAAGAAAAATAAGTGTTAAGTAAAAAATAGATTTTAAAAGATGTGTTACAGAGCAGCAGTAAAATAACAGTAGCGAGGCTATATACAGGGGGTACTGATACAGAGTCAATGTGCGGGGGCACCGATTAGTCGAGGTAATTGAGGTAATATGTACATAGGTAGACAATGCAAATAGTCTGGGTAGCAATTTGATTATCTGTTCAGGAGTCTTATGGCTTGGGGGTAGAAGCTGTTAAAGAAGCCTTTCGGACCTAGACTTGGCCGTGCGGTAGCAGCGAGAACAGTCTATGACTGGGGTGGCTGGAGTCTTTGACAATTTTTAGGGCCTTCCTCTGACTCCGCCTGGTATAGGGGTCCTGAATGGCAGGAAGCTTGGCTCCAGTGATGTACTGGGCCGTACACACTACCCTCTATAGTGCCTTGCGGTCGGAGGCCGAGTAATTGCCGTACCAGGCGGTGATGCAACCAGTCAGGATGCTCTCAGTGGTGCAGCTGTAGAACTTTTTGAGGATCTGAGGACCCATGCCAAATCTTTTCAGTCTCCTGAGGGGGAATATGTTTTGTCGTGCCCTCTTCACAATTGTCCTGGTGTGTTTGTACCATGATAGTTTGTTGGTGATGTGAACAAGAACCTCTCATCCTGCTCCACTACAGTCCCGTCGATGAGAATAGGGGCGTGCTCGGTCCTACTTTTCCTGTAGTCCACAATCATCTCCTTTTTCTTGATCACGTTGGGGGAGAGGTTGTTATCCTTGCACCACACGGCCAGGTCTCTGACCTTCTCCCTATCCTATATGCTGTCTCATCGTTGTCGGTGACCAGGCCTACTGTTGTGTCATTGGCAAACTTAATGATGGTGTTGGAGTCATGCCTAGCCATGCAGTTATGGGTGAACAGGGTGTACAGGAGGGGACAGAGCACGCACCCATGAAGGACCCATTTGTGGATCTGTTGGGGCGGTATGCAAATTGTGTGGGTCTAGGGTTTCTGGGATAATGGTGTTGATGTGAGCCATGACCAGCCTTTCAAAGCACTTCTTGGCTACAGACGTGAGTGCTACGTGTCGGTAGTCATTTAGGCAGGTTACCTTAGTGTTCTTAGGCACTATAATGGTCTGCTTGAAACATGTTGGTGTTACAGACTCGGTCAGGGGCAGGTTGAAATGTCAGTGTAAGACACTTGCCAGTTGGTCATCACATGCTCGGAGTATACGTCCTGGAAATCTGTCTGGCCTTGTGAATGTTGACCTGTTTAAAGGTCTTACTCAGATCGGCTACGGAGAGAGTGATCACACACTTGTCAGGGCAGCTGATTCTCTCAAGCATGTTTCAGTGCTGCTAGCCTCGAAGCGAGCATAGAACTAATTTAGCTCATCTGGCAGACTCGTGTCACTGGGCAGTTCGCGGCTGTGCTTCCCTTTGTAGTCTGTAATAGTTTGCAAGCCCTGCCACATCCAACGAGCATCGGAGCCGGTGTAGTATGATTTAATCTTAGTCCTGTATTGACGCTTTGCCTGTTTGATGATTCATCTGAGGGCGTAGCGCGGATTTCTTATCAGCGTCTGGGTTAGAGTCCCACTCCTTGAAAGAGGCAGCTTTATTTCAGTGCAGATGTTGCCTGTAATCCATGGCTTCTGGTTAGGGTATGTACGTATGGTCACTGTGGGAATGATGTCATCAATGCACTTATTGTATATGTAAATTGGGCAAATCAGGCAACTAAAAGCATCTTTCTAACCAATGTTTTTTTTTTTTTCTAGATTGTTAGCTAGCTACCTAATGTTAAGTTAGCTGGCTAGCCAGTTCAAATTATGATCACATCATAATGACCATACTTCAGCTCATTTGTCTTCATTATTACAGGAAAATAAACTCACAACAAGATCATTATTTACAAGTTAATGGCGAGCCAATTACAGAAAATAGATTACGATTGTGACTAAATAAAATCAGGACATTCTACCAGATAATTTTTTAACTTGGACACTGTCTCGCTGGCCTAACGTTATATCCTAATTTGACTTTGGTGCAGGTCATGTTCTTCACATTACTGTCTTTGGTAAACGCATACTATATCAGATAAAATCTAAGTTTATTTGTCGCATGCACAGGATACATAAGGTGTAGTGAAATGGTTACTTGCATAGTGGAGTCTTTTGTTTAGACATGCAACTAGCTAGCTAGCTAAACAATGAACCATAATCCCAACTCATAACGTTATTAACCTACATGAATCTGCAGGTAGCTAACCAACCAGGTTCAATGTTAGCTAGCTAGATAACGTTAGGCTACAACTAGCAATGCAAAAGGCTCTGAGATACAAATAATATTACCACACAGATCATACACATAACGTTAGCTAGCGAGCAAGCCAGCTAACGTTAGCTAGCTAGCAAACAGTACGCGTTAACTTGAAATCAAATCAAATCAGATTTTATTGGTCACATACACATGGTTAGCAGATGTTATTGCAAGTGTAGCGAAATGCTTGTGCTTCTAGTTCTGACAGTGCAGCAATATCTAACAAGTAATATCTAACACTTCCACAACAACTACCTAATACACACACATCTAAGTAAAGGAATGGAATAAGAATGTATAAATATATGGATGAGCAATGTCAGAGCAGCATAGGCTAAGATCCAATAGATAGTATGGAATACAGTATATACATATGAGATGAGTAATACAAGATATGTAAACATTGTGAAGGGGCATTATTAAAGTGAAAATAACCTCTTAAAGTGGCCAATGATTTCAAGTCTGCATATAGGCAGCAGATTATCTCTGCTAGTGATGGCTGTTTAACAATCTGATGGCCTTGAGATAGAAGCTGTTTTTCAGTCTCTGGGTCCCAGCTTTGATGCACCTGTACTGACCTTGCCTTTCCGGATGATTGCTGGGTGAACAGGCAGTGGCTCGGTGATTGTGACATCGGGTGCTGTAGGTGTCCTGGAGGACAGGTAGTTTGCCCCCGATGATGGGTTGCCCAGACCGCACCACCCTCTGGAGAGCCCTGCGGTTGTGGGTGGTGCAGTTGCCGTACCAGGCGGTGATACAGCCCAGCAGGATGTTCTCAATTGTGCGTCTGTAAAAGTTTGTAAGGGTTTTAGGTGACAAGCCGAATTTCTTCAGCCTCCTGAGTCCACGAGCATCTCCTTTGTTTTGTTGGCGTTGAGTGAGAGGTTATTTTCCTGACACCAAACTTCGAGAGCCCTCACCTGAAAACAACTTTCAATTTTGCTAGCTAGACTTAGATGGACGCTTCTCACTCTCTGTCACAGATGCCATGGTTGCCCTTAGTTTGAAGATGTAATCTGGAGACAGGTGTTTTATTCACCAGCCTTCTGTTCAACAGTGTGTTCTCTTTTCTACTCCCTCTGCATATTTGCAATCAAATGCCAGAATTTTCTCCATTTCCATAGCTATCATAGTCTAATTCCACCGGCTATTCCACTGATTTCAAAACTCGGTCTTCCAGAAAGTGGAGAGCAACACTTTTTCAGTTCTACTACATGGCTTTTGGGCTCCCGAGTGGCGCAGCGGTCTAAGGCACTACATCTCAGTGCAAGAGGTGTCACTGCAGTCCCTGTTTCAAATCCAGGCTGCATCACATCTGACTGTGATTGGGAGTCTCATCGGGCGGCCCAGTGTTGTCCGGGTTTGGCCGGGGTAGGCCATCATTGTAAATAAGAATTTGTTCTTTACTGACTTGCCTAGTTAAATATAGGTTAATCAAATAAAAAAATGCATTAGAAAGGATTACCTACACATACTGACCAGCTCATGTTATAGACAGAAGTGGGCTACATGGCATTTCAATCCAAACTCATGTCTCGGCATGTCCAGCCCATCCATTATCTCAGCCAATCATGGCTAGCGGGAAGGTTCCCACTTTTTCCGTGGCTAAACCAACTAGGCTCGAAATTGAACCATTTTATTCGTATTTACAGATGGCATACACGTTTGTTATTAAGGCACATGAAAGTTCAAATGTTCCAGAAGGCATTTCTGCCCAAAAAATGATTTAGATTATTTTTTGTTGTTGTTTACGTTCAATTGCCTCTCATGTGGAGTAGTGACACGTGAACATACACCTCGTTTCCTGAAACAAGTCACATTTGTGTTAGGGTTGTTAGATTTTTCGTAAGGGAAAATCAAGACTGAAATTTGTAATTGGAAATTAAGCCTCAAATACATTACAAGTTAAACATTTGATCAAATTACGATCCGACATCTCTAAATATTGGAAGGGGAGAAAACTCTAACAGTAAGTGTTGACCAATAGTCCTATAAATTTACCCTCGCTGTTCATGGAACTGATATGACAACGGTCCCGTCGGGCTCCAGGTTTAAACTGCCAGGCTGAAACCTGGAGCCTGATTCCATGATGAGTCCACGAAGTGGGCTACATGTTCAAAATTACTGAACAACTTGTTATACGTTAAATACTATCCACCGTTGCTAGTGACCCTCAGGCTCAACCACACGGACATGACAGAGGAAAGAAAGGGAAACTAACGATGTAATGGAATGATGCCAAATATAGGCCTAACATTTAAGGGAACTAACACTTACGTGACAGTTAAGAATGTGTGTGAGTATTACCGACGATAGCTACCGATAGTGCCAAACATTTAACATGATACAAATTATTTAAAAAAAGGCTGAAATTAAAAACATTCTTGAACGCACAAAGGATACGTTTGGCCCGACTGTCACTGCACAGATTTGGCTTGTCATCTCATTTGGCTTGTGTCTCCAAGATTCATCCCTGCAAGATATAAGGCCATGCAATTTAAATTCTGCATAACAGCACTTCATTGTGGGAAAGGGGCACACATAGCCTACCTGTCATGTTGATATGCTTCAGTGTGCTGCCATGTGACTGGTTTCACATTTGTCTCCAGCGACCATGAGGTCAAATAGATCTAAAGGAATGTTCATATATATTTACCATCCCCTTATCCAAACTGATTACTAATTGACCTACCGTAGCTATTATCAATTTGTAAATGACAGTGAATGGAGAATAGGGGAAAAATCTATTCGATGTTTTTCCACTGGAACCGGCAGGTTGCTCGACCTCATTCATCATTTCCTCAAGCGTAAAGGTGACGAAATGATGAGGAAATTAAATCAAGGTCAGAATACGACGTATCTCTAGATACACCTCCGCCTCCCTTCCATTTATTTGATCTCCACCCCAAATGCGTACCTTGCCGGCACTGGCTCAGAATACGAGTACAGCAAAAGGGCACAAAAAGGTAATAATGTTCCATTTACACTTTCCTAACTCTGGTCTGAATTCCCCCCGTGGCAATTCAATGCCTGCAGTACTGGAACAAGGTGATAGAGATAAAACAGGTTGTTAGATAAAACTATCCCGAGTGGACACTATGTTCTAATTGGCTTCTGAAAAAATTGCTTGCATTTAATATGATATTTTCCTGCTGTTATCACAAACACTATACTTTTTGGCTTTCCCAATGGACTACTTTATGGAACACCATTATCCCAGAAACCCTAGACCAACTCCAATTTGCATACCGCCCAAACAGATCCACAGATGATGCAATCTCTATTGCACTCCACACTGCTCTTTCTCACCTGGAAAAAGGAACACCTATGTGAGAATGCTATTCATTGACTACAGCTCAGCATTCAACATCATAGTGCCCCCAATGCTCATCACCAAGCTAAGGACCCTGGGACTGAACACCTCCCTCTGGATCCTGAACTTCATGAGGGGCCGCCCCCAGGTGGTAAGTGTAGGGAACAACATATCTGCCACTCAGTCCCCTCCTGTACCCACCTGTACTCCCTGTTCACTCATGACTGTGTGGCCAGGCATGACTCCAACAGAAGGACTGCATCCCGGAGTCACCTCTTCACTGTTGATGTTGAGACTGGTGTTTTGTGGGTACTGTTTAATGAAGCTGCCAGTTGAGGAATTGTGAGGTGTCTGTTTCTCAAACTAGACACTCTAATGTACTTGTCATCTTGCTCAGTTGTGCACCGGGGCCTCCCAATCCTTTTTCTATTCTGGTTAGGGCCAGTTTGCACTGTTCTGTAAAGGGAGTAATACACATCGTTGTACGAGATATTCCGTTTCTTGGCAATTTCTCGCATGGAATAGCCTTCATTTCTCAGAACAAGAATAGACTGACGAGTTTCAGAAGAAAAATCTTTGTTTCTGGCCATTTTGAGCCTGTAATCGAACCCACAAATGCTGATGCTCTAGATCAGGGGTGTCAAACTCATTCCACGGAGGGCCTAGTGTCTGCAGGTTTTTGGTTTTTCCTTTCAATAAAGCCCTAGCCAACCAGGTGTGGGGAGTTCCTAACTAATTAGTGATGTTAATTCATCAATCAAGTACAAGGGAGGAGCGAAAACCCGCAGACACTCGGCCCCCCGTGGAATGAGTTTGACACCTGTGCTCTTGATACTCAACTAGTTTAAAGAAGGACAGTTTTATTGCTTCTTTAATCAGCATAACAGTTTTCAGCTATGCTAATATAATTGCAAAAGGGTTTTCTAATGATCAATTAGCCTTTGAAAATGATAAACTTGGATTAGCTAACACAACGTGCCATTGGAACACAGGAGTGATGGTTGCTGAGAAAGGGCCTCTGTACGTCTATGTACTGTAGATATTCCATAAAAAATCTGCCGTTTCCAGCTACAATAGTCATTTACAACATTAACAATGTCTATACTGTATTTCTGATTAATTTGATGTTATTTTAATGGACAAAAACAATGACATGTCTAAGTGACTCCAAACTTTTGAACGATAGTGTACATATTATCTCAATTACCTTGACTAACCGGTGCCCCCGCACATTGACTCTATCGGTACCCCCTGTATATACCCTCACTTGTTATTTTACTGCTGCTGTTTAATAATTTGTTACTTTTATTTTCTATTTTCAATTTTTTACTTATCTATTTTTTTTACTCATAAAGCATTGTTGGTTAAGGGCTTGTAAGTAAGCATTTCACTGTAAGGTCTACAGCTGTTGTATTCGGCGCATGTGAAAAATACAATTCGATTTGATTTGATTTGATAGCATTCAGGTCCCTGAGGACTGGAGTTGCTCATCCCTGGTCTATACATTAGGCCATTTGAAGGCAATACATTTTTGACAAGGGTCTAAATGAAACTGTTCATAGTAAGGAGGAAATCCTGTAACTTGCTTCACATTTCAAATGATGTGCCACAATCTGTGTTAAATGTTTCCTGCTCTAATGGATTGGGATTAAGATAGGACAGTACATTGATCCTATATCTGTGTTAAACGTTTCCCCCTCTAATGCATTGGGATTAAGATAGGAGACTGAACTGATCCTAGATCTGTGTTAAACGTTTCGCCCTCTAATGGATTGGGTTTAAGATAGGAGAATAAACTGTCCTTAGACCTGTGTTAAACACATCCCCTCTAACGGATCACGATTAAGATTGAAGAGTAAACTGATCCTAGAACTGTGCCTATGGCCAACGTCTACCCAGAGCCTGGCTGAGGCCTGATATCCTCCCCTCCTCCCCAAAGTGTGCACTCCATCTCATCGATTTAAAACTAATAGACTGGTGTTAAGGGAACTCCTTCGAAATAGGGTTTACCAAACTCGGTCCTGGGGCCCTCCCTGGGTGCATAGTTCATTTTTTTTGTTCTACCACTACACAGCTGATTCAAATAACCAACTCATCGTCAAGCTTTGATTATTTGAATCAGCTGTGCAGTGCTAGGGCAAAAACACAAATCGAATGCTTCTAAATACATGGTGGGGGGGGGGGGGGGTGAGTAAGTGGGTAGGGAGTGAGGGTAGGGAGGTGAAGAGGAGTAAGGAAGGTTTAGTGAATTGGAACGCAGCACAACAACAACTCATTACTTCCTCCAGCCAAGGCCATAACCGACCATGCACAGTGCAGATGAACATAAAGTGATGCAGCGTGAGCTGTGAGTTAACTACTGCCCCCATCTGGTGAAAAGCAGTCATAACACGCTGAAACATAGCAGTGACAGAGTGCCCGCTAAGCGGCCTGGCTTTCACCAGCTGTTCAATTCCACACAAACGCGGATGGAGCCAAGGTATTGTTTCAGGAGGCGCCTTGTGAGAGTTCTGGAAATGAGCAGAAATAGGATTCTTCCACCAAGAAGTCCTCACTGGAATGCTGATGGAGGATTTGACTCAAACTAGAGGGGATGAGAGTGCAAGGAAATGGCAACACATCTGTTAGAACATGAGTATTGCTGTTATTTTGCCACTTTGTTGTACAAATGAAAGGACACAATATGTTGGAAGGGTTATTTCAGCTGGAGTTAAATGGATGAGTCGATGGGATATGCAAAACTGCCTTGTGTTACAAAACAAAACAACATGTAATTCACCATCAGTTTAAGCACAATCTTGACTCACATACTGTGGGGCAGACTTACTTACTCCTATTCTTGTCATGTACTGTGGGGACAGTAACCTCAAGGCGCATTTAAATGACTTGAGAGTTCAAAGTTAAGGTGACATGTTTACAATATCCGTACCTTTACAGCCACAGAAACATGAAACAAGAAAAGGGTTGCTACTTTGAAGAATCTGAAATATGAAATATACTTTGATTTGTTTAATCACTTTTTTGGTTAGTACATGTGTTATTTCATAGTTTTGTTGTCTTTACTATTATTCCACAATGTAGAAAATTGTAAAAAGAAAGAAAAACCCTGGAATGAGTAGGTGTGCCCAAACTTTTGACTGATACTTTAAATGTACTGTAAAAGTTTTTGGGGGGCCAATAATGAGTGATTTTATACTCCTAATATGGCATATCAAACACTACAGATGGAGGACTGAATATTTGTTCATGGTCGTATGCTGAAGATGAAATATTGGTATACACAGTACAGTGTACTTCAGTGTAACTTTAAATAGATTAGAAACAGCACCCGTTTCAAAAAAATGCTGTAACCACATCCCTCATCTCCCCATTCTCTCTCTCTTTCCCTATATCCTCACCCCTATCTCCCTCCCTCTCCCCTCTCTCTTCTTTTTCCTCTTCTCCTCTCGTCTCTGTCTCTCTCCTTCCATGCCTCTCTTTTCTTCCCCCTTCTATCCCTTTCTCCTATCAGTAAATCAGTGAGCCATTCCACAACCCCTAAGAACAGAGACAAGTGGATTTGCATATTGATCCTTTACGATGGCCATTCCATCAGATGCTAGACCGATGCGTAGCATACTGTGTGAGCAGCATCACAAATGAGGAGAGAGAAAGAGAGAGCGAGAGAGGGAGAGAGAAGTAGAGAGACAATTGTAGAGATTGTGTATGTTGAGAGAGACAGTGAGGGAGGAGAGAATTGACAGAGGGGGGGTATTTGATTGAGGGTGGGAAAAGGGGGAGACGGTGTGTACAGGAGAGAGAGGGCTAGAAAGAGAGGGAGAGTACTGCCCTGCTCTGCTGCAGTGGAGAGAAGTGAGAGGAGAGACTGCAGTCTCTGCTTATGGGAGAATTCAGGGGATGTTACCACGACACTGAAACGTTAGCCCTACGAGCCTGATTATTGGATGGGTCACCCAGCCAGTGCGAATATCACATTTGACTGGTAAGACTTTCTACCTCGCTCTCATTTCCTCCCTGTTAAGGATAACCAGCAGATGACACAGAAATTCAGGTCATTTTGGGACAACTTTCATAATGAACATTCTTGATTATAAATGAATCAGAATGACAGAATGTCATTTGAAGATTTGTCCTAGGAATCTGAAAATCTCTGGAAGATTTCATTGGTTTGTGTTGTGTTTGTATGGTGTGTATCTGGGGCTTCAGGTTTGCGACTAGCTAAGTGGAGCTGTCCAGTGCTGAGCTGCAGAGATGCAGAAATTGGAATGTAAGTGTACCTGCAGTACCTGCAGGCTTGAGGTAGATACTATTGACCTAGATAGAATGGATAGCTTTCTCTTCTTGTCTCTTTCACCTTACAGCCACTCCACTAAACAAGATGAGAGTGAGACAAGGACAGTAAGCTATTATACAGTTTTGGAATATAGCCTGTGGGAATTACTGTTAGGTCAGTTGTGATGTACTATGTCCATTTGTTTGGCAGGAATCGTTTTAATTTGTCATATAATTCTCCTTATCTGTTCAGATTGTCATATATCGATAAATGAAAGGGCATGGTGTAAGCAGCTACGTCTATATTAGCCATTTTCATTCTATCCGTAAAGTAAAAACAATTAGTAATTTGATTGGTCAGATCCCAAACTCCATTAGCTACCATGGCCTCAGGCCGGCTGTAAGTGACTGGATATCAGACAGAGGCAATTCAGCTGGATTTGATTTGCTCAGCAACAACTAGTTTGTCTCCTGTAATGTTTCACAAGTAGTCTTGAATGGAACATGTCTTGCAGAGTGGGGTATCGTATAGCCTCGAGCTATTTTAAGGTTTTAAGAACACTACACTGCACCTTTTGAAGATGCACAGTCTATTGATTTGTGGACTATAGGTCACAATGAAGACACAGTCCCGAATTCAATCCAAGGTGCATTATAGAGCAGCCCACTACACAGCCGACAATGCGGCTTTCAAAGGCATTTTCTGGTGCCGCTTGCATTCATGGTAAATAATGCATACGTCGGCTCAAACGTAAATGACCTATAGCCGTGCGTTACAAGGCACCTTGCATTGAATCCCGGCCACAGACTTGACAGAATACTGTTTTACTGTTGCTGCTGACCCATGTTTCGATCATTTCACTGTCTGTTGCCACTCTAGACAATGCATTTCCTACAGATACCATTGCCTTTATGCTTGGTATCTTAGGTCAAGAACTGTACAGTTCAACACAGCACAACACTTCTGAATCATATATGTTGTAATATGTCAGCTGCATTGAAGCATCTCTTTATATCCAAACAATACAACAAAAAGCTGTTGGTTTGACAACGTAGCATTCTTCTTGATGGTAAAATGTATACAAAATGGGGTGCACATGGTTATCTTAGGCTGTCTGGATCTAGCATCAGTGACCCACTCCAATTCCCAAATCGCCACAACAGATCCACAGATTAAGCAATCTCGATTCCACTCCACACTGGCCTTTCCCGCCTGGACAAGAGGAACAACTATGTGAGAATGCTGTTTGTTCACTACAGCTCAGTGTTCAACACCATTGTTCCATCCAGCTAAGGACCTGGGATTAAACACCTCCTTCTGCAACTGGATTCTGGACTTCCTGACAGGCCATCCCCAGGTGGTAAGTGTATGCAACAACACATCCGTCATGCTGACCCTCAAAACGGGGGCCCCTCAGGGGTGCATGCTTAGTCCCCTCCTGTACTCTCTGTTCACCCACGGCTGCGTGGCTGCGCATGACTCCAACACCGTCATTAAGTTTGCAGATGACACAACGGTGGTAGGCCCGATCACAGAAGATGATGAGACAGCCTACAGGAAGGAGGTCAGAGTGGTGTGGTGCCCGGAAAATAATCTCTCCCTCAATGTCAGCAAGACAAAGGAGCTGATCGTGGACTACAGGAAATGGGGGGGCGAGCATGCCCCCATCCACATCGACGGGGCTGTTGTTGAGCAGGTCGTGAGCTTCAAGTTCCTTGTGTCCACATCACTAAGGAACTGTCATGGTCCACACAAATCAACACAGTCATGAAAAAGGCACAACAACGCCTCTTCCCCCTCAAGAGGCTGAACAGATTTGGTTCTACAGCTGCACCATTGAGAGCATCTTGACTGGCATCACCACTTGGTATGACAACTGCTTGGCATCAGACCTCAAGGGGCGACAGAGGGTAGTGCGTATAGCCCAGTACATTACTGGGGCTGAGCTCCCTGCCATCCAGGACCTGTCAGAGATAGGCCCTAAAAATGATCAAATACCAGCCACCCAAGTCAGACGGTTCTCTCTGCTACCGCATGGCAAGCGATAACGATGTAACAAGTTTGGAACCAACAGGACCCTGAACAGCTTCTACCCCCAAGCTATAAGACTGCTAACTAGTTAGCTAAATAGTTAACCAATAGCTACACGAAATATCTGCATTGACCCTTTTTGCACTAACTTTTTTTTATTTACATACACTGCTGTTACTGTTTATTATCTATCCCTTTGCTTAGTCACTTTATCCCTACCTATATGTGTATCTACCTCAATTACCTCGTATTCCTGCACATCGATTCGGTACTGGTACCCTGTGTATATAGCCAAGTTATTCATTGTGTATTTATTCCTTGTGTTATTATTATTATTTTTATTCCTTGTATTATTAAAATAGAAAGATATCTCCATTGTGGAGCAGGACCCATATGTACTAATTTCACTGTCACTCTACACCTGTTGTTTATGAAGTGTTGTGGGATTTTTTTTACACAGCGACACTCGAAGTCAATCTTAAATGAATCATTGTTTATTGTCAGCGCACTGGAGAGTTTCCAACCAACTCAAAGCACCATAGTACACATGTCAATCAGGAGCTCTTCCTGGGCAGTCCCAGCAGTTGTCTTATACACAGCTACACAGACAAGTTACATTTGCGTGATTTAGCATAATTAATTCATCATTACCGTGTTGTTTCATTCATGTGACCGACCAATATTGTTTCAAAACATGTGACAGACCAACACCTCACGAGGCTTCTCCTCTCTAAGCTGAGACCTTGAAACTGAGATGTCTTTCGTTCGTTCTTGGGCATTCGTTCTCAAAACACGGTCTGGGCGTACTGCCAAATTGCAGCTACTGATAGGTGTGATTTGTACAGTCAGCCACTTGCATGAACACAGAAATTGGTTATTGGAACAGCACATGAATAGAACGCAGAAATTGGTTATAGGAAAAGCACAAACATTACAATTCCCATTGCAGAAGCATGTGACAAATAACATTTTATTTGACACATGCACGCACACACATACACATGGACGCACACACGCACTCACAAACATCCACACACACCACTACCATTACAACCCCATTGTATATCTATACTATCAGCAGATAATCTTAATTTATATCCAGTTTCTATCCATTTTCAATAGTTTACAAACCAACACTCCTTCACTGTGTATGAAAATATTGTAAACCATCATTCTCCAATGATGGTATTTTGCATCAGGTAATTCTCCAGAGAGTGTTTGTAGATGTCAGGAGAGATGGATCGGGTTAATCTATTACCAGACTAATAGGATTTAAGAGATGCCTCTGTCTTGTGAGTTGCACATCTACTCTCTTCTCGTCATCTGCCATTATTGATTTTGTGCGTAATGGATCTACAACCAATTCCATTTGTGCAGAATAGAGGATTATGCCTGTCATTTTTCACCTTAGATATCCTTTCCTGGGAGAACAACAGAATAGGGACAATAGGGAGGCAGAGCCGAACAATGCCCATGTGGGAACAAATAGCTCTTTATCCTACGCATTGTTGAGTGGCTGGCTCTAGGTTAGAGGCACCCTTTTCATACTATTGTGCCATTGCTCAGTCTTGCTCAGCCCTACCCAATCAAAGATGAGCATGACTCACAAAGAGTATCACCATGATCTGTAAATGTTAATCATATGCTGGTATCACCCCTGAGAGTGACCAGGGTGTAGCTCTGAATTCTGGGACACAATTAGTCAGACTCTAATGTACATTCCCTATTCTCCTCTCCTGTCGCTGCCCATGAGAGCAACACAGAACTGGCACAGAATTATATGAAGCTTGCTAAGGCCTGAGAGGAGAATTGATTTTGTCAGTATATTTGTAGTGTATAGAAATCCCTAAAGAAGACAGATGCTGTACGTGGTTATAGCATTTCATGCATTCGTATTCTTTATGATTGTGGTTCGTGAATGAGGATTGCGGTCAGATTGATGAGCACTATTGCTAAAATAGCCTCCATCAGGTTAGATGAGTAGAAAGGGAATCTACAGTACGTGTTTGCTTCATGTTATCAGTGGTGGAAAAATAACCCAATTCTCATATTTGAGTAAAAGTAAAGATACCTTAATATAAAATGACTCAAGTAAAAGTGAAAGTCACCCAGTTAAATACTACTTGATTAAAAGTCTATATTTTAAATATACTTAACTATCAAAAGTAAAAGTAAACGCTATAAATCATTTCAAATTCCTTATAGTATGCAAACCAGATGGCACAATTGTAAACACGTTTTTTTTTAAAGCCAGGGGCACACTCCAACATTCAGACATGGTTTACAAATGAAACATTTGTGTTTAGCGAGTCTGGGATGACCACGTGTTCTCGTGAATTTGACAGCATTTTTGGGTGTCAGGGATAATGAATGGGAGTAAAAATAACATATTTTCTTTAGAAATGTAGTGGAGTAAAAGTTATAAATAGTAAATTAAAATACAGATACCTCAAAAAACGACTTAAGTAATACTTAAAAGTATTTTTACTTTGTTACTTTACACCGCTGTATATCTTTGTATTTGCACAGTGATCTCATACGTCACATTTTTGTTTCTTGTAATGAGAATGTCCCTTATTAGACTTGAGAAGTCATTCACTGTAATACATTTTGTAAATATGAATCATTACACGATAATGGCAACTACTAAGAACTTTTGGGAGAGCATTTGACAATAACCGGGGGCTATAACCGTTGGTCTAATACGCATTCAAAGGTGATAATTCCCAATCAGCCTCTGTATCTCACCTACTCACAGTGTAAATTGTTTCAGTACAGCATCCATGCTAATCCTATTAGGATTTGCTAGAGAGAAGAATGTTTCAGTCACAAGTGCCTCATTTCAATTTTGTGGAGATCGTTTCAGAAGACACATATAATCACCTAAGTCTTCGCCATTCCTTCAGTGGTAACAGATCACTCATTATAACTGGAAGATAGCCCTCTTTGGAACTAGTTTTGGATAGGGAGCCATATTTATCTAGCACATTTTCCACTTCAAGTAGAATATGTATTAACTCCCACCATTAATTTTTGTTTAATCCCTAACTGACTGTGATGTAATGCTGTAATGTTTGATATTGACTTTCACAAGGGACTGAGGGTCTTCTTGATAGAATTTGATTCCATTGACCTTCATATAATATATTTTTTATTTATTTATATATTTTTTATTTCACCTTTATTTAGCCAGGTAGGCCAGTTGAGAACAAGTTCTCATTTACAACTGCCACCTGGCCAAAATAAAGCAAAGAAGTGCGACAAAAACAACAACACAGAGTTACACATGGGATAAACAAACGTACAGTCAATAACACAATAGAAAAATCTATGTACCGTGTGTGCAAATGTAGTAAGATTAGGGAGGTAAGGCAATGAATAGGCCATAGAGGCGAAATAATTACAATTTGGCATCAACAACACTAGAGTGATAGATGTGCAGATGAAGATGTGCAAGTAGAGATACTGGGGTGCAAAAGAGCAACAAAACAAAAAAAATAACAATATGGGGATGAGGTAGTCGTGTGTGCTATTTCCAGATGGACTGTGTACAGGTACAGTGATCGGTAAGCTGCTCTGACAGCTGATGCTTAAAGTTAGAGAGGGAGATATAAGTCTCCAGCTTCAGTGATTTTTGCAATTTGTTCCGTCATTGGCAGCAGAGAACTGGAAGGAAAGGCGGCCAAAGGAAGTGTTGGCTTTGGGCATGACCAGTGAAATATACCTGCTGGAGTGCATGCTACGGGTGGGTGTTGCTATGATGACCAGTGAGCTGAGATAAGGTGGGGCTTTAGCTAGCAAAGACTTATAGATGACCTGGAGCCAGTGGGTTTGGCGACGAATATGTAGCGAGGACCAGCCAACGAGAGCATACAGATCGCAGTGGTGGGTAGTATATGGGGCTTTGGTAACAAAATGGATGGCACTGTGATAGACTACATCCAATTTGCTGAGTAGAGTGTTGGAGGCTATTTTGTAAATTATATCGCCGAAGTCAAGGATCGGTAGGATAGTCAGTTTTACGAGGGTATGTTTGGCAGCATGAGTGAAGGAGGCTTTGTTGCGAAATAGGAAGCTGATTCTAGATTTAATTTTGGATTGGAGATGCTTAATGTGAGTCTGGAAGGAGAGTTTACAGTCTAACCAGAAACCTAGGTATTTGTAGTTGTGCACATATTCTAAGTCAGAACTGTCCAGAGTAGTGATGCTAGTCGGGCGGGCGGGTGCGGGCAGCATTTGGTTGAAGAGCATGCATTGAGTTTTACTAGCATTTAAAAGCAGTTGGAGGCCACGGAAGGAGTGTTGTATGGCATTGAAGCTCGTTTGGAGGTTTGTTAACACAGTGTCCAAAGAAGGGCCAGATGTATACAGAATGGTGTTGTCTGCATAGAGGTAGGGATCAGAGAATCACCAGCAGCAAGAACGACATCATAGATGTGTACAGAGAAAAGAGTCGGCCCGAGAATTGAACCCTGTGGTACCCCCATAGAGACTGCCAGATGTCCGGACACAGGCCCTCCAATTTGACACAATGAACTCTATCTGAGAAGTAGTTGGTGAACCAGGTGAAGCAGTCATTTGAGAAACCAAGGCTTTTGAGTCTGCCGATAAGAATGCGGTGATTGACAGAGTCGAAAGCCTTGGCCAGGTCGATGAAGACGGCTGCACAGTACTGTATTTTATTGATGGCGGTTATGATATCGTTTAGGACCTTGAGCTTGACTGAGGTGCACCCATGACCAGCTCGGAAACCAGATTCACAGTGGAGAAGGTACGGTGGGTTTTGAAATGATTGGTGATCTGTTTGTTAATTTGGCTTTCGAAGATTTTAGAAAGGCAGGGCAGGATGGATATAGGTCTATAACAGTTTGGGTAACGAGTGCTTCCCCCTTTGAATTGTGGGATGACCGCAGCAGCTTTCCAATCTTTGGGGATCTCAGACGATACGAAAGAGAGGTTATTAAAGGCCCATTGCCATCAAAAACATGATTTTCTGTTTTTATATATTTCTGAGATTGGAATATTACTGTGAATTCAAACAATTCTTATAATGCCATTTTAGTGTAAGAGCTATTTGAAAATATCATCTGAAATGTCAGCCTGTTTGGGTGTGATGGAGTTTTGGCCTACCTGGTGACATCACCATGCAGTCAATTAGTTAATAGACCAATAAGAAAGAGAGTTCCAAACCTCTCTGCCAATAAAAGCTCTTTTTTTTCCTTCAGTTTTCCCCTCCCCCCTCAAACCACTCAAACAGACAGTCCCAGAAAAATTATTGCCAAAAAATCTCTTTGCAAAAAAAAACGATTTTTGTTTCTTTTTGACCATTTTGATTGAAAACAATCACAGGAAGGTACTTTATTGTTACCCAGAAATGATTTGATATTGAGATAAAAATGGCTGCATTTGGATCTTTAAGATACTGTGTGTCATTTCTCAAACAAATGAGATTAGCTTCTTCGTCCCTGAGTTAATTTTATTCAGGAGTTCATAGTACATTAAGGATGCAGGCCTACTGGCTGGCATATTATACACAATTATTTGTCTGAGACGTGGACTAAGTCCTCTTCAGCCTTGTCACCGTATGTGCTGTTCCAATGTCTGACACAGCGATAAGGCTTTGAGTTTGGTCACAATGAGTCACCTGGGAAATCATCCGTTTTGTTACTTTTGTGCATGTGTGTGTGTGTTATATTAAAGGTTATGCACCTCATTGCCTGTGCTGCTGGTGATAACAACTGACTGTCCCTCTCTGTATGTCTGTGCCTTGCCCCAGGGACTGTGTGCGTGGCCTAGTCATTGACGATGAAGTGGAACTTGTTCAAGAATAAGCCGGAGGCCATGGTGGGTCCAGAGCCCACGGGCACCGGTGCCACCATGACCGCGGCCCCAGCCGTAGCAATCGCCACCACAGTGGCTGAACCCCCAGGCAACGGTACAGAGTCCAAGAATGACATGTTCGAAGAGATCAAGAGCAAATTCTTGAACGAGATCGATAAGATCCCACGTAAGTCCTCTCTGTTTTTTTTCCGACCTCTGACTCATATTCATGTACTATGCATGGTATAATGTTGGAACATAAAAACCCAAGGTGAAAAATCTCAAAGGAGCTTAATCTAACCCATACTGTGTGTTTGTGTTGCAGTCCCTTCCTGGGCTATCATAGCCATTGCTGTGGTGGCCGCCCTCCTCATCCTCACCTGCTGCTTTTGCATTATAAAGAAGTGCTGCTGCAAGAAGAAGAAGAACAAGAAGGGCAAGAAGGGAAAGGATGGCTTCAACATGAAGAACATGAAAGGGGATGAGGTATGGTGTTTCAGGCTCCGCATTATATACTCAGCTGAGTTCACTAAGAACAGGCAACTCCCAAAGACATAACTTATATCACACTCAGGATTCTTATTTCATCTGAATACAAAAGTCTTGTAAAAAGCAACAAGTTACTTATTTTTTGATGATGAGAGTAGACAAACATGACCAGAAATGACTTTGGTATAGCTGACAGACAAACGCTATATATACTTAAAGGTATGTGGACACCACTTCAAATTTGTGGATTCGGCTATTGCAGCCACAACACCCATTGCTGACAGGTGTATAAAATCGAGCCCTCAACCATGCAATCTCCATAGACAAACATAGGATGCCACCTTTACAACAAGTCAGTTAGTCAAATTTCTGCCCTGCTAGAGCTGACCCGGTCAACTGTAACTGCTGTTATTGTGAAGTGGAAACGTCTAGAAGAAACAACTGCTCAGCCACGAAGTGGTAGGCCACACAAGCTCACAGAACAAGTCCGCCGAGTGCTGAAGCACGTAGCGCCTCTGTCCTCGGTTGCAACACTCACTGCCAAGTTCCAAACTGCCTCTGGAAGCAACGTCAGTACAATAACTGTTTGTCGAGATCTTCATGAAATGGGTTTCCATAGCAGCCGCACACTAGCCTAAGATCATCATGCGCAATGCCAAGTGTCGGTTGGAGTGTGTAAAGCTCACCGCCATTGGACTGGAGCAGTGGAAACGCATTCTCTGGAGTGATGAAGCATGCTTCACCATCTGGCAGTCCGACGGAAGAATCTGGGTTTGGCGGATGCCAGGAGAACACTACCTGCCCCAAGGCATAGTGCTGGCTGTAAAGTTTGGTGGATGAGGAATAATGGTCTGGGGCTGTTGTTCATGGTTGGGGCTAGGTTCGGACTCCTTAGTTCCAGTGAAGGGAAATCTTAACTCTATAGCATACAATGACGTTCTAGACGATTCTGTGCTTTTAACTTTGTGGCAACAGTTTGGGGAAGGCCCTTTCCTGTGTCAGAATGACAATGCCCCAATGCACAAAGCGAGGTCCATACAGAAATGTTTTGTCTTGATTGGTGTGGAAGAACTTGACTGTCTGGCCTGCACAGAGCCCTGACCTAACCCCATTAAACACCTTTGGGATGAATTGGAACGCCGACTGCGAGCCAGGCCTAATTGCCCAACATTAGTGCCCGACCTCACTAACGCTCTTGTGTCTGCATGGAAGCACGTCCCTGCAGCAATGTTCCAACATCTAGTGGAAAGCCTTCCCAGAAGAGTGGAGAATGTTATAGCAAAGGGGGCGACCAACTCCATATTAATGAGATGTTCGACGAGCAGGTGTCCACATACTCTTGATCAGGTAGTGCATCTCCCAAGAGTTATTAGCCTACTAAACTACACACTACATACCAATAAAGTTACCTGTTTTATTTACTATGTAACTGTTTCTTTTGTTGGAGGGACTCAGGAACGTTTATGTCAATATCTATGTTGATTGGACCAACAACAAATGGTCATTAAGCATTCCTTGGCGTATCAGTAAAAACCTTTGACCTTTCATCAACAGCACTTTACAACAGTTTTAGGGAGACATGTCGATAACCCCCTATCCTATCCGTTCCCTTGATATTGTTGTCATCATTTTAAAATGTGAGCTGTAGGGGAGAGTGGGGTATGTTGAGCCATGTTTTACACTCAGCATTACTAGGGAAATGTAGTATTATTTCTATCAAATATATAGATATATTTCAGCATGTTGTGTATCCCTGGACATAATCAGAATTCATGTAAACATAACAGCCTTGAAAACATACCTTGTCCCGAAAAAATGTGGTCTCTTGGTAAGTTGAGCTGCCTTAGGGTGAGTGGGGTGATGGTGTTCCGTGTCAATGGGTGATGGTGCTGGTATGACAAAGTTTAATTAAGGGAATGGGGGTGTGGTATATTGTAAATCTTAAATGTACATATAATCTCTCTGTTCAATGTCACTTATCCTTCCATTTCTTGACCAGTTGTCTAGGACATGGATGTTTTTCAATGTGCCAATTCATAGGCAAGTTCTCTGCATTTGAGGATTCTAACCCCATGAAACTGATCCGCAAGATTCTTGATATGTTTAGCAAGCTCAGACTCCATGTCATCAGATAAGACCTTGTGTGCCTCTGATACTATATCATTGCCTCTCTTTTGCACAGGTACTGTACATGTTAGTTTTCTTTTTTGTTAATGTACCTCTTCGATGTCATTCTTTCAAATGTGTATTCTCTTGCTGCTGCTCGAATGCATACACGGGACATGATGATGTCTGCTCTGACTGTAACCGCACAAATTCACTATCTTGAGTTCATATGCATGACACATTGCAAAAATACTATGCATATAATGCATACAACTGACAAAATGCAATCATAATTTGTATGGGGTATGGTGGCCATTGGCTCAACTTAGGCATACCCCATGGCCATTGGCTCAACTTACCACAAGGCAAACATTTTGACTATAGCCCACACAGCTACAAGGATGCAATTTCATGCTAGGATTAGGACCTCATATTGTAGCTTATAGAGACCCCAACCGATGTACAAACCAATCCTAAAACCATCTACTTTGGTTTAGATACAAGAATCAAGAAAACAACAAAATAATTTGACTTTTTTTAGACCTAAATTGATAACCATTTTTTCCATGTGGTTTCTTCCTTCACAGACTCCATGACATTATGATCTCTTCCTAAATATGTGGTCATGTGATTCATTTTGTGTATGGTTTCCTAGAAACAAGGGGTGGCTCAACTAATCCTTTGGCTCAACTTACCCCACACTTCCCCACTTCATTGTGACATACATTGAAAAATGACACACTTTGTTATGGGGAAGGGACTAGGTAATCAGTGGGTAATGGGTGGAGAAAGTAATGGAGCCGTGCCATATGTGCCATTGCAAATAGCGGATGACTGCTACAGAATCAAATTAAGACCCTACTTCTGTAGGGTAAGCTGGCCTCAATGCTTAAGGATAATGGATATGGTGCCTATGGACCCGAGGAGCCATATCTCAGACAGAGCAGAATAAACAGGGGGAAGAAAAGGGCTCCTGCTTAATTCCAGGCTGAATGTGTCTGATATCATTAAGAGGGCCCCATGCACCAGTTAATTAAAACAATCAATTAATTGTCTCCACATGGTGAAAGATGGTCCTGGAAGTAGGACTTTTTTTTCTTTTTTTACAAACAGACAATCAGTGTGTCATTTTTCATCATCCTAGTGTTGTCTGTGTTGTTGACTGCCTACAGTGTTTGTTTTCTGGTGTGTCGTAACTTCAAACCTCTTCCTCTCTCTGCTCTCCTCCTTCTCGCTCGGTGTCTTATGTGTGCACCGTGTTTCTTGACTGTGATGGACCCCTGATCTACGGTAGGTGGAAGGATCGTGGCGATGCTCTCTGGCCCATGGGCTGATGATGATGATGATGATGATGAGGGGGGGGTTTCATGGAATGAAAGTCGTAGCTTCTTTGCTTTTCTAACATGTTTTGTAATGATGGCTTGAGAATGCAACTGAGAAAGCTATGGTCTGCTCCATAGACCCCGGAGAGGAAACTGAAAGGATTGAAATAACGCATCGCTTATGATGACAAACTCAACCCCAATATGGAAAGTTTTGAACATAGTTTAAACGCAACCCACGATTAACACTAATAATATACTGTATGCATGTGATAAAGGGCATGGTAGGTTGTTTGTGGACATGAGGACGACAATGATAACTGAATAACCAATCAATCTTAGAATAATATTTTTCTTCTGCACCCCAATTACTTTGTCACTCAATGAAGAGTGAGAACAAGAATAAAAAAAATAAAACACCGTTTTGCAGATGAAATAGTCATACAAACTTGAACATGTCAGAAACAGGGTTACCATAACGGGCTGAAATCTAACTGAAATATTGTTTCTACATTATCCACATAGCCGGCTATGCCCTTTAATCCTGTAGCTACCATTTGGCTGGAATAATGGTGACCTGACTTGAGAGGAACATTCCTTGGTGACACATATATGGAATAATAAGAAAGCAAATAAGATTATGCAGGCTCTGCTTTTGGATTCTCTGTTAGCTATTTCCTTGTGAATTTTGTGAAAGATGTAAAAGTCAGGGTAAGCGTCTTTTTGAGATGTAAAATATAGGGTAAAACAATTGTGTCACCAAAGGACATTTTGAATTCAAGCTAGCAAATTTCATTCCTGAGTCCCTGATTGCATTAGAGACAGGATGCTATTCCACTTTGCCACCAGGTGAGGAGCAGGTAAGCGGGAGCAAAAACAAGCAGGTCCCGGTGCTATGCAATGCAAGTCAACGCAACAAACCCTGGTGCTATGCAGCGCCAAGCAACGCAACACAGGCCTCCTGGAGGTCCACTGTCTGTCTGTGGCATGCTGTCTGTGGTTGGGCTGGGGCACCCTCCTTCTGGCTGCTAAAACTAACCCCTGGCCCCTCATCTCTGATCCCTGTGTCCTGTGTTCTACCACCGCAGAAACAGGACGATGACGATGACGAAGGGGAGACAGGGCTGACGGAGGAAGAGAAAGAGGAAGAGGAGAAAGAGGAGGAAAAGCTTGGCAAACTGCAGTACTCACTTGACTATGATTTCCAAGACAATAAGGTCAGTCGGTGGCCGACATGTTCCCCTTTTAATCATTGCTGGCACTGCTCAGAAAGACCTGCATTAGACTGTTTTATCATATTACAATATTTGTAGCATTGTCAGTCTATCAGTAAGACTCCATCAATTCTAGAGGTTGAAGGCATAGTTAGTCTAAATGACAGATTTATGGATATCCATAGAATAGACTGGTGGTCTTGGTGGTGAGTCATCCACCTAGAAATGAGTGTGTTTACTGATCTACACCACAGCTTTGGCATTGTTGAGTTCAAATCAGTGGGCGTGGTGGGAGCCTAATGCTCCAAATAGCATGCCTGCATCACCTCAAAGTAGCTTGAAACAAGCAATGTTCATCAACATAAACCCTTGAGAAATTTTACATTTATACATATGAGGATGATGTGGTAGTTGATTTAAAAGTATTTTTCTCAGTTGCTGAAATGGTTCCTTTTCGATAGAGAAGCACAATGCTGTTTCGACGTGTTCCTCTTCTGCAGAAAAAATTAGTTAAAGCAAGTCACACTAGATGTTCAGCTTCTTATATTCTCTGTTGATCTTGGAGAGTGACTTTGATACAGTGTCCATTCTGAGAATTAAAGTGTCTATAGAGAGGCCAATTATTTCAGGGCTGATTCTTATATAAGCTTAGCAAAAAACTGCTGCTATGTAAAAACATCAGCAGAATTGCACCGTGACACTTTTGGGGAGTGACAGCTGGCAATTGTTGGAATTATGGTTGATTAAACTAAATATTCAAGAGAGCAGTGAATCGAGATCAGGCTTCTGGCAATGAGAGGGTATCTAGTATATTCAGCATTTTTGTGAATTAATGGCTAGAGTCAGTATTACAGTGAGTATGTCTGCTATGCAGGATGTTGGCACTGTGACATACGTCCAGGAGGATAGAAAATGCTGAGTCATTCTGAAACAAGGAAGTCCCTTATGAGTCACTGACACAGGATCAGGGCTTGAGATGAAAATGTACATTAAAGCAAGTCCTTTCTTTCTAACTGAATCAATTAACTGAAACATAATCAATGACACTTAGCACAGGTACCCCTTTTTCAAACATGCAAAACTACTGTGACATTATATTCTGTGACTTTCTTATGACATTGCAGAAAATACATTTGGCAGCTCTAGTGTGGATAGCTTGTATCTAATCTTGGTCATCTTAGAGAGCTGTGGTGATTATTGCTGTGGAGTTTTAGGTTGTCAGCTTACAGACCACAAGCTTATGTAACAAGACTGCAGCATTTCTCTGCAGCAGTGACAGGAAGCGTGCATTGGCACAAATTAATACATTTAGGTTTTTCACCTGACTTGACATTGTTGGCTTGTCTCAGCTCATCGGCACAAATAAATACACGAATACATGTTGAGATTGCCACCTGATACTGTTGGTTTGTCTCAGTGCTGTCCCAGACACCTGACCACTGTGCCCCTCCCCTCAAAGCTCACAGTGGGAATACTCCAAGCGGCAGATCTTATATCCATGGACAGCGGAGGCACCTCTGACCCGTACGTTAAGGTCTATGTCCTCCCAGACAAGAAGAAGAAGTTTGACACCAAGGTTCAAAAGAAAAACCTGAACCCTGTCTTCAATGAATCCTTTGTTTTCAAGGTAAGTCATAGCACAGTTTCTGTACCAGAACTGTACAGTAGTTAGTCGGAATGGAAAAGGCGTCAATCATCCTGCAAACTATAATGCTGAAAAATAATATTGTCAGGCTAGGACAGCGGAGTCTCAAACTGAATGTAATGTAACAGTTTTAGAGTTGTAAACATACATGATATCCATTTTCCAAAATGAAGACTGTGGTTGAAGCCGACATTTGTTTTTCATTGTGAAGCCTTGCTGTGTTCACATTATATCGCAGAGCAGTGCTGGCTGCCATGTCTGCCTGCCTGCTATGTACCCTCTAGCCTGTGTACTAACTTCAGCTTTCTGTACTACTTAATGAGGTCCACGGAGACTCCACATGACTCTCAGGGTCAGTGCGAAAGCACTGTGTGCACTCTTACCACCACAGCTAAAACCACTGTCTATTCTCTTAGCATAACCATCATGTAGAGCCCTAGATACAAAAGATACAAATTGGTAATATTGGACCTAGGTTGTCTAGAGACCATGAAGATTTAAGAGAATTTACAATATATGACATCCTATGCATGCCTTTAGAATCAGGGTTGGGGTTTATTTGGAATTTCAGGAATATAATTCAATTTATGAATATGAATATAAATTGAATATAAATTAATATAAATTAATATAAATTCAATTTGTATTGACCACACCCCACAGGAAGCAGAATTTGAGTTAAATTTGAATTGAAGGAAGTACACTGAGTGTACAAAACACTAGGAATTCTTTCCATGAAATCAAATCAAATTGGATTTGCCACATGCACCGAATACAACAGGTGTAGACCTTACAGTGAAATGCTTACAAGCCCTTAACCAACAATGCAGTTTTAAGAAAACTAAGTGTTAAGAAATACTAAAATTAATTGAAGTAATAAATAAAGAAGAAAATAGAAAAATAACAAATTATTAAAGAGCAACAATAAAATAACAGTAACATGGCTATATAGAGGGGGTACCGGTACAGAGTCAATGTGCGGGGGCACTGGTTAGTCGAGATAATTAAGGTAACATGTACATGTAGGTAGAGGTAGAGGTAAAGTGACTATGCGTAGATAATACACAGAGAGTAGCAGTGGTGTAAAAATGGGGGGAGTGTCAATGCAAATAGTCCGGGTAGCCATTTGATTAGCTGTTCAGGAGTCTTATGGCTTGGGGGTGGAAGCTGTTAAGAAGCCTTTTGGACCTGGACTTGGCGCTCCGGTACTACTTTCCGTGAGTTAGCAGAGAGAACAGTCTATGACTTGGCCTGCTGGAGTCTTTGGCAATTTTTAGGGCCTTCCTTTGACACCGTCTGGTACAGAGGTCCTGGATGGCAGTGATGTACTGGGCTGTATGCACTACCCTCTGTAATGGGTTGGGGTCAGAGGCCGAGCAGTTGCCATACCAGGTGGTAATGCAACCAGTCAGGATGCTCTCGATGGTGCAGCTGTAGACATTTTTGAGGGCCTAGGGACCCATGCCAAATTTTTTCAGTCTCCTGAGATGGGGGTGTGCTCGGCCCTCCTTTTCCTGTAGTCCATGTACATGTCCTTTGTCTTGATGACGTTGAGGGAGAGGTTGTTATCGTGGGACCACACTGCCAGGTCTCTGACCTCCTCCCTATAGACTGTCCCATGGTTATCGGTGATCAGGTCTACCACTGTTGTGTTGTCGGCAAACTTAATGATGGTGTTGGAGTCGTGCTTGGCCATGCAGTCATGGGTGAAAAGGGAGTACAGGAGGGGACTGAGTATGAAACCCTGAGGTGCCCCCGTGTTGAGGATCAGCGTTGCAGATGTGTTGTTACCTACCCTTACCACCTGGGGGTGACCCATCAGGAAGTCCAGGATCCAGTTGCAGAAGGAGGTGTTTAGTCCCAGAGTCCTTAGCTTAGTGATGAGCATTGAGGGTCCTATGGTGTTGAACGCTGAGCTGTACTCAATGAATAGCATTCTCACGTAGGTGTTCCTCTTGTCCAGGTGGGAAAGGGCAGAGTGGAGTGCAATAGATATTGCATCATCTGTGGATCTGTTGGGGTTGTATGCAAATTGAAGTGGGTCTAGGGTTTCTGGGATAATGGTGTTTATGTGAGCCATGACCAGCCTTTCAAAGCACTTCATGGCTGCAGACGTGAGTGCTATGGGTCGGTAGTCATGTAGGCAGATTACCCTGGTATTCTTGGGCACAGGGTGCCACTATGGTGGTCTGCATGAAATATGTTGGTGATACAGACTCGGTCAGGGACAGGTTGAAAATTTCAGTGAAGACACTTGCCAGTTGGTCAGTGCATGCTCGGAGTACACGTCCTGGTCATCCGTCTGGCCCTGCGGCCTTGTGAATGTTGACCTGTTTAAAGGTCTTACTCACATCGGCTACGGAGAGCATGATCACGCAGTCGACCGGAACAGCTGGTGCTCTTATGCATGCTTCACTGTTGCTTGCCTCGAAGCGAGCTTAGATGTCATTTAAGTCGTCTGGTAGGCTTGTGTCACTGGGCAGCTCGTGGCTGTTCTTCCCTTTATAGTCCGTAATAGTTTGCAAGCCCTGCCACATCCGACGAGCGTCGGAGCCGGTGTAGTATGATTCAATCTTAGTTCTGTTTTGACCCTTTGCCTGTTTGATGGTTTGTCGGAGGGCATAGCGGGATTTCTTATAAGCGTCCGGGTTAGAATCCCGCTCCTTGAAAGCGGCAGCTCTACCCTTTAGCTCATTGCGGATGTTGCCTGTAATCCATGGCTTCTGGTTGGGGTATGTACGTACGATCACTGAGGGGACGACGACGTCGATGCACTTATTGATGAAGCCAGTGACTGAAGTGGTATACCCCTTAATGCCATCGGAAGTATCCCAGAACATATTCCAGTCTGTGCTAGCAAAACAATCCTGTAGCTTAGCATCTGCGTCATCTGACCACTTCCGTATTGAGCGAGTCACTGGTACTTCCTGCTTTTGTTTTTGCTTGTAAGCAGGAATCAGGAGGATAGAGTTATAGTTAGATTATCCAAATGGTGGGCGTGGGAGAGCTTTGTTCACGTCTATGTGTGTGGAGTAAAGGTGGTCTAGAGTTTTTTTTTTTCTCTAGTTGCACGGATTTAAGTTTCCCTGCATTAAAGTCCCTGGGCCACTCGGAGTGCCGCGTCTGGATGAGAATTCTCTTGTTTGCTTATGGCCTTATACTGCTGTTTGAGTGTGGTCTTAGTGTCAGCATCGGTTTGTGGTGGTAAATAGACAGCTACGAAAAAAATAGATGAAAGCTCTCTTGGTAAATAGTGTGGTCTACAGCTTATCGTGAGATATTCTACCTCAGACGAGCAAAACCTCGAGACTTCCTTAATATTAGATTTCGTGCACCAGTTGTTATTTACAAATAGACACGGACCGCCACCCCTTGTCTTACCGGAGGCAGCTGTTCTATCATGCCGATGCATGGAAAACCCAGCCAGCTGTATGTTATCTATGTCGTCTTATAGCCACAACTCGTTGAAATATAAGATACTACGGTCTCGTTGGTATGTTAGTCTTGATCGGAGCTCATCAATTTTTTTATCCAATGATTGCACATTGGCTAATAGGACTGATGGTAGAGGCGGATTACCCATTAGCTGTCGGATCCCTACAAGGCACCCCAACCTACGTCCCCGATATCTCCGTCTCTTTTTCCTGCGAATGACGGGGATTTGGGCCGGTGTCTGAAGTAAATCCTTTGTGTCCGAAAAAAAATATTTGTCCACTACAAGGTGAGTAATCACTGTTCTGATATCCAGAAGCTCTTTTCGGTCATAAGAGACGGTGGCAGAAACATTATGTACAAAATAAGTTACAAATAATGCGAAAAAACACGCACAATAGCACAATTGGTTAGGAGCCCATTACACGGCAGCCATCTCCTTTGGCTCCATTAGTGATAGACATGACAGACTGACCAGGTGAATCCAGGTGAAAGCTATGATCCCTTATTCATTTCACCTGTTAAATCCACTTCAATCAGTGTAGATGAAGATGAGCAGTCAGTTTAAAAAATATTTTTAAGCCTTGAGACAATGGAGACAGATTGTGTGTGTGCCATTCAAAGGGTGAATGGGCAAAGCAAAATATTGAAGTGTCTTTGAACAGGGTATGGTAGTAGGTGCAAGGCACACCAGTTTCAGTGTGTCAAGAACTGCAATGCTGCTGGGTTTTTCACGCGCATCAGTTTCCATAGTGTATTAAGAATAGTCCAACACCCAAAGGCCAGCCAGCCAACTTGATACAACTGTGGGAAGCTTTGGCGTCAACACGGGCCAGCATCCCTGTGGAATGCCTTCGACACCTTGTAGTCCATGCCCAGAGGAATTGAGGCTGTTTTAAGGGCAAAATGGGGTGCAACTCAATATTAGGAAGGTGTTCGTAATGTTTTGGTACGCCCAGTGTATAATTTAATTCAAAGCACTTCAAACCAATTCAACTGAGACGTGAAACATGAAAGTCTCATTCTCAGGATTTTACTGACAGTATTTCATGTGATTCATTTATGTCTGCCTCTCATTTTAGATCCACGATAGGTGAAAAAGTGCCACTGACCGTCCCAGGCGCAACTGTTATTCTTTTGTTTTGAGGAAATGAGCATCCAGCATCGTGGTAGAAAAAAATCGTGGTAGATACTCCGCACGTGCAATGATGTGCAATGATGTTGTTGGAAGTAACGTCTTTGTTGTTGTAATATCGCAAACGGACGTGGCAGTTTCACCGCTACGGATTGCAGCTTCAAAGAGCGACTGATTCCGCATGTGTTTTGTCTGTTGCTCATTAAACACTGTTTTGGACGAGACTGACATTATGAACAAAACGATCCTATTTACACTTTGTAGTAAATTTGGACACTAGAATAAATGTTTCTGACTTATATTGATGACACATAGGCCGTTTTCTATCAGAGAAGTTGTTTATTGCCTTCAGTTGCGCTTTACGCTCAACCCTGTTACGTGAACTGAATTGTCGTTTTAACATGGTGGTAGTTTTTTTCTACAGAAACATTGAACATCTAATAGTCAAATCAGAGTGTAAAAGCAGGTGAGCTGGTTCTACTCTTTTTAGTCCTTTCCTAGTGTTTTGTGCTGGGAAAATGAGCGGGTCGAGCATAACACGTCAAACCTGTTACCCATAGATAGACAGGCTAGAAATGTTTTAACAATAAATAAATACACATGTAAGCTTGGAT
Organism: Salvelinus alpinus; assembly: GCF_045679555.1. Classification (NCBI taxonomy): domain Eukaryota; kingdom Metazoa; phylum Chordata; class Actinopteri; order Salmoniformes; family Salmonidae; genus Salvelinus; species Salvelinus alpinus. The sequence continues at coordinate 7,479,878 of NC_092097.1, read as the reverse complement.
CCAATTGCCTCTCCCCGTTGCACACAACAATCTTCCATTCCCCGTCACAAGGGGATTTATGGCCTATTTCATATGAAATCGTCAACACTGTTACAGTCAACCCTGTTACTTTATTTGTCACTTAATATTCTCTTACTGTAGCGTTTTTATATTATGTTGAATCTGTGCTCTTTATAACATAATGTTAAATTGAGGTGAAAAAAAAAACGTTTTTGGGGACCAAATTACACTTCTCAAAAGGCACCAAATTGGCGGAATGACCCAGATGTTAGATTGTTCCCTTCTATACTGCAGTGTTTGATGCATTAGCATTCTGGGAAACGCATATATTTTATGTGCTATTTAAAGACATTAAGGGAATTATGAATCATTATAGACAACCCACAACATGATCTTAGAATATTTCCAGACCACTGTTTATTTTATATTGTTTTAGGAGATTGAGTTTTAAACCTTACGCTATATGGTATTGGTAACCATACATGATGTCAAAATAAGCATTTTTATGGATATGTGTAGAATATATATGCCACATGAGTTTCATTGAATAAAGTTCTACTTCCTTTAATTCGATTTCAATTCAAATGCTGCTCCCTGTGTGGTGTGGCCAATTGTAATTGAATTCAAATTGAATAATTTAATTGGAATTAAAGAGCAATTCGCAACTCAAATAAGAATTGACCCCAAACCTCTTTAGAATGTATTTTTATTTATATTTGTCAGTGAGCCAATTTACCACAGGAAAGGGAATGTCTAAACATGCTATAATGTATTATACTCCAGGTCTGCAAGGGCTGGATAGAATCAACAGAACCCATATTGTATACCATAATTATGCTTTAATGCTTTAGAGCTGAATAAAGGATATCTCCTGAGATGTTTTCCAAGTAAAAACAAAGCTACACATTATAATCCAACCTAACCCATTTTCTGCCTGTCCTATTCTGTGTATGTTGGCTGCCATTGTGCTGCATTACTGTATCGGCAATCAATGTCTTGCCAGCAGCCCATGGCACCAAATAATATATGTTTATGTTTACTTAAAAAATAAATAATAATAATAATGTTTTATTGATAGCACATATTGTGAGTGTGGACATAGTGAGACATAAAGTATGGACATTTACAAAGAGGGACATGTGGTTTTACATTCAGACTTAATAATTAAGTTGTGTTGTTGTTGTGTTGTGGTGTTGTTGTTGTTGTTGATGTGTTCCTTCATCAGTTACCGTATGATGAGCTCGGTGGGAAAACCCTGGTGATGTCGGTCTTTGACTACGACCGATTCTCCAAGCATGACATCATTGGAGAGGTGAAGATCCCGATGAACACCATTGACCTGGGACAGCCCATCGAAGAATGGAAGGATTTGGAGAGTGCAGACAAAGAGGAGGTATGAGCTGAAAAGAAACAAGTTGATTTATTCAACTAAGCTAGTCGTTGGACGGGAGTGTTGCCCCATCAGAAGTAACAACAGCCAAACTCTGACAATTGTTTTATATTTTTTCCCTCTCTGTGTCGTTGTTCTCTCTGTGCTTGCCCTCTCTCTGTCCTTAATCTCCATGCAGCCTGAGAAGCTGGGAGACATCTGTATCTCTCTCCGTTACGTGCCCACCGCTGGCAAACTCACTGTCTGTATCCTGGAGGCAAAGAACCTCAAGAAGATGGACGTGGGTGGACTGTCTGGTACGTTAAGACTTCCACTGGACGTACAGTTTACTCTTGAGATTCTTAAAGGGTTCTTGAGAGGTTCTTTGCAGTGAGTGATGGTTCTATGTAGAACCATGTCTTCTCAAAGAACCTTTCTCGATGTAGAACCCTTCCCTTCCAAATTGATCTTTACAATATTGAAGCAGTCCTTCGCTAGATGCTTCTGGGTAATTATTAATTCCTGTTCTTTATGTTGCATTATTTCACTTACTGTGTGGTGCCTATTATTTTGTTGTTTTATTCTACCTGTATTGTGTCTGTGTGTTTATATTCATGGGTTCTGTTGAGGTGGCTAGTCCGATACCATCAATGAGAAGGGTCTGCAAGTATATTCGAGTTTATATTTTTGGACTAACTTCATCATTTGACATGGTTGAGTCAGGTTGATACAACTCCCAGGTGAGAGTAATTCAGCATGATCAACGCCATACTACAACACAGTAGCATAACAATGTTAAAAACTGATTACCTTCATCATCATACATATCATATACTAATTGCCTGTAGATAACTGTTACAGAGGTGAAATGTTTATTATGCTATTTGAAACATCTCATGATAGAACTGATTCTTTATAGAACCTTTAATAGGCGGTTCTACATAGCACCTTCAAGAAAGTAGTCTACAAAGCCCCAAAAAGGGTCACAAGTCAAATAACCCTATTTTGGTACAATTTTGGGGAAAAAATGTCTAGTGTGTCTGCTGTTAAAAATAAGCTTGTGGGTGGACTGTCTGGTAGGGCAAACCACTGGACATAACAATAGATTATTTCCAACCAAGCAGGCATGCCAATCTGCCATTAATTAAACATCTCAGTGATGCAGGGCCTCTGATTTATTTGCAGACATTGCATTACTGTATGTTACATTAATGAGCTCTCTGAATTATTTGTCTAATTAGCAAGCAACTCATATCACATCACAATTTTGCTCTACCGAAGCAATGCAATGAAACATGAAATGAGTGATTACATATCTGCTGGTCTTTCTTTGCAGATCCCTATGTGAAGATCGCGTTGCTGCAGGGCGGCAAGAAACTGAAGAAGAAGAAGACCACGGTGAAAAAGAACACTCTGAATCCGTACTACAACGAGTCCTTCAGCTTTGAGATCCCAATGGACATGATGCAGGTATAGAACACTTTACATATTTGACGAGCAAAGGATTGATATTTTTTTCATACAGTTTGTTGAAGTGGTGTTATTTTCTTTCTGTAGGCCTACAACCACATTTAGATTTGTGTTATGCTTTGATGCTTACAGCAATTACATTTGGAAAGAAAATCTTAAGCCCTATTTTAAGCACTAGTGGTTTAATACCTACTGTATGAGGCTTGCATATGAATGGTTACGTGATTATGTGAGTGCACACATGCACAATCTACTATAAACATGTTTTCTCTCTCTTTCCTCTTTAGAAAATCTTGGTGGTGGTGACAGTATTTGATTATGACAAGATTGGCAAGAATGACGCCATTGGGAAGATATTTGTGGGAAGCAAGGCAACGGGCCCTGGTCTGAAGCATTGGTCTGACATGCTCTCTAACCCCAGGCGTCCCATTGCCCAGTGGCATCCACTACAACAGGAGGAGGATATAGATGCGGCGCTGGCAGGTTTAAATGCAAAAAAGTAAAAACCAACTTGGCCGATTTGATTACCAACTAACCAACTCAGAAACCCTCCCTCCCCAACCCTCCTACACTGCATGAAACTCATGACTTGCACATGATTCTGTCATGTCTACTTGAAACACTGAACAAAACAAGAAACATCTAAAATATCAGCGTATTCATAGTTAAATTGAAGAACACAAACAACCCTTTTTCAACATCATAGCATTTCACATATTTAGTGTATTGTGAGAAGAGGGAGATTGAACGATTGATTGATTGATTGATTGATAAATGGATCTGTGTTTCATGTCAGCATGCGTTTTAGCACCAGATGCTTAGATGCTGATAATGAATGCTTAGAGAAAGGCTCAATGAAAGTAATGATGGCTATAGCTTCTTCATTTAGTTTATAGAACATTATGCATGCTTTACTTATGCTCTCACTGCTCTACATAAGCCATGCCAAACCGATTCTTAATAGCATATATCTTGTTCTCAAACCATAAGTGTGCCATATCTTGCAGTAGACTGAATATTGAGAGATGTCTCATACCGAACCGTTTGAAATCTTCTTATGTAAAGGGTTTAGGTGAGATGGTATTAGGTATAAAGTTAATACAATGCAGTAATCCATTCCAGAATGTCTTTCTAACAGAACTTCACAATGCAATGTTTTTTGGTTATTCTAATTATATTATTATTATTATATGTATTCCCATACATATGAGAGAGAGCCATATTGTGGCAAAAATGACATTTGACTTTGCAGTTAATGATTATTAATCAAACATAATTTCTATGCAGTTACGGCTTTCCGAGTGATACACAGTCTGGGAGGAGTTCATGGGTGCCTTTTTGATGAAACAGTTTGGTGAAGTACATTAGGCTCTCAACTTAATTATGCACTGAGGTAAACTGTATACCTGGCAAAAGTCATAATGACACAGTCCAAGGAAACTGCCAATGTGTTGCAGACCTTTTTTGACCCCTTGGATGTAAATGTGTTTACTTATCCATGGCCAAAGTAAAAATGACGAAATAATTTATCTCTGTCGTTGAAAACACATTTGACCCTTTACTATTTTAAGTCAAAGATACAAAATGTTGAGGATTTATGTTCAAGAAAATAAAGAAAAACGAGGAATCACATTCTACTAAAACAACATTACACCCTGTACACTATTGTGAATTCATTTTTGGCATTAGTGCTATCAAGATGAAAGGGGCATATGTTATAAAATGGGACCATCTGCTTGTTACAGCCACTGCCTGTGAATTGTAAATCACTGTGCATCTCTGAAATGACTGATACAAACATACTGGAGGGGATGTTTCCTCAGTTAAAATGTGTGCTTGCATGAGGCCCAAAGTCTATTTCTCTCAGCTGAGGATGACTGTAGTGTGGGTATTCATTCCATTTTTTGGATGCTCACATTGTAATGATGAAAAGGTAATCATCAAGCAACCGGTACATACAAATGCAGCTTTTGCATGAAACAAACGAGAGTAAAGTAAGCATGATTTATGCTTTGTGCAAATCTTCATGTCAATGGCTTTGGCTTTTGCACCACACGCTCATCAGCAACCTGCTTAGTATGTAACCCTTACTGTAAGATGCCAAAGTACTGAAACATTGTGCATTGTCCGCTGTTTATTCAAACCTGTTTTTCCCAAGGGCGTTGTTCATTCAGACATCCTATGATTTTGATGTCCAAGAGGCCATTGTATAGAAGCTAATCAAACTGAAAGGAGGGTGAACGTTAGAATGCAAATAAGTCCATTGTAGTTTTGCCTCCCTCTCTCTCTTCCTTCTGTAAACATTATGCATCGAGCAAATTTGTTAACGCAGCATGTAACTATACAATGTTGTAAATATCGGCATGTTTTAAAGAGAAATCATAATTATATTGTGTGTGTGTGTTTGTGTCCAATGTCTTTTTGATAATAAAATGGAGAGAAAATATGCATTGACTGCACATTTTATGTATTTTCCCTAAAGGCTATGGGACTTAACGTATGTCTGCATAGTATATGGATTTTAAAGGCTATTTTCTTGCCTGGAATTCAAGTGTTGATTTTTACTGTCTGGGTATTCATTTAGCAGACCAAAACGTTGCATGCTTGTTTTTAGTATGTGTTAATTGTATAATCCTTTCAATCCGTCTACTGTGGTCAACCCTAAATATTTTACTATATACTACAAGTAAAAATGCAATATTACCAACATGTCCTGCATTCACTTGTATGTGTGCATGGTCTTTGATGGCCATGATTTATTGTGTATTTATTGCAAAAGGACAACATTCACGAGCTCTCTTGCTTTGTAATTATATGTGCCATAAGTGTTTCCTTCGTTTATCCTGCCAGAGGTTGTAGTAACTGCCTTATCAAAAAAATTATTTGTATCTGTTGTGTTGGGTTGACCAGTATTGGCCCATTACTAAGTCAGATGATGGTACTACACAAATGTAAGTCCAAGTACTAGACCTTCCTTAGACTGTTTAGTGACAGGTTCATAACTCACTGTATAGAAGTCAAAGCATGGACTTGTAGCCCTCTTTCAATACCTCTTATATATTTGTACCCTGAGTAGACCTCTGCTTGCTGTCATTCGATGCTTCATATAACAGTTCAATGTGTCTTTTTTAGTATGTTGATCGAAATAAGAAGAAAAGCCATACAACTTGAGCACTGAAACATTAGAGCTCATCTGTGAGGTTAGTAACCAAGCCTAAAACACCTCTTAGGTATCCATACTCTGAGCAAAGGTATATTACTACTCATATAAAAACCTTAGAGATATTAACAGAGTGGCTGGTTCAGACTTTATCACTTTCCTATGACAGAATAGCTTAAAAATGATCTACTGAATATGTATATTTATATGTGAATTATATTATATTTGTTCCTCTATATAATCACCTGTGCCAGCTCTGTTGGATTTTCACCTCACATTATATAATATGTGTTTTGCTTATATATAGGTACTTAACATGATAATAGCGCTTATGTTTGCCAACATTATTGGCATGACTGAGTTAATATTGTAAGATATACATGCCTCTGCATTTATTAAATCAAATGACTGCTTGGCTTTTTGGGATGATCATATACATACCTATGTTTGGAAAAAGTTTAAATGAACCTTCAGTCGTTCGTATAATTTGCACATGGCGTGCAAAACAATGTTTTAGGCTAGCATAAAGAGCCAATAGCAGAAAAAGAGTGAAATGTTACTCGATTGCAAAATTACGTTCATTTTTCCATGCTCTTAATACACTGATTGCAAGTATATATCTGATTTATATAACACATACAGTACAACCTCCATTCCAGTTATGCAGTTATTACTCAAAATACGAGTTTAATTGTGGCGATGAATGAATACTGTTGTTTTCCATATCCCTCCTTATTGAGTATGCTTGGGTTGATAATGATTGTTTTATAGACCATTATTCTGTCTATTTTAAAAGTTGTATTTTGCAATAGGACCAATAGCGCCTGTGTTCTTCTCGCGGTTTCTCAGTGAACAACAGAAAATGAGTTTTTTTTCTTCAAATTACTGCAATGCAGGCAACAAAATCCCTGTCTTCCTGGGTCTATGGAACTCTTTTGAGTATGGGGCGGACCCAAACAGTGCAGAGCTACATTCGCAATGCAATACTGCCAACCTCGCTGCTTTAAAAAAAAGAAATAGGGTTCCTCTTTATGCATAGCGTTTTGATCCTCCATGGCCACCATACTTCAAGACTTCCAAAGAACTGTTCCCCTCTGCCTCTCCTCACTCCCTCCTCTCCTTCTATACTATTCAACAACATGGACAAGGGAAATGCTTGAACTTGATTGTTTTTTGTCTCATTGTAGAGGTGTGCGTATGTGTGTGTGTGTGTCAGTAGTTGTGCCTTTTGTGGATTGCATGATTTCTTTCCCTACCAACAAACATGTTGTTGTCCAGCAAAAAGACTCCAAATCTTCCAGCTCTTGTATCAATATATCAGTCAATGTGATATTATTAAGAACCTCAAGGGAACCAAAACATGGAATGTCTCCACAGACGTATCTATATGTTATCAAAGTAATCATAGGAAATAAAGGTCTTTTACGTATGCTTGTCTTGCGTGGTTTGTAAAACAATATAATTGTTATATTATATTTTCAAATACAACTCTTCATATAATCTTTACCTGCTTTATTATTGCTTACAAATGTGTACCAAACCTGGTTGTCGATCATGTCATACATACTGTAGGCCTCTGCAGTAAGATGCAGTACCACACATGACCATTTGATGACAGTGCATACAAGAGATTGCATTGGATTGCAGTGTAGAAAATCATTATAAATTATTTATACAAGGCTCAGGAGACTTTTCAGGTGATGCAGTTTTAAAATAAACATTAAATGTAACTTCGTTAGATAGAACATCATAATATACCAACTCTTACACCAGTTCATAGATTAAAACCTTCGTAGACATTCGTACAGTATAATGTGCTGTGACGATATAAGTATGCATTATAACAATCCATAAATACATTTAAAAAATGCTAATATGCTAACTGTGTGTGAACACTATCTGTGTGCAATATAACCATCAACAGAGGACAGATGAGAAAAGTGAAAGGAGCATCAAAAAAGGATTTAAAGTTGGCGCCTATCTGTCATTCCTGTCATGATTTGAATGTAGTGGTGGTGGTGATGGTGTAGTTGGGGTAAAAATTGGAAATAAGTCTTGGATCATCCTCTTCCTCCTCTCACTTAGACAGTTTACTGATGACCCGGATTAAGGCTCCGTTCTCGTCCTTCAGTCTCTGGTTCTCATTCTTCAGCTCTGTCTGGATCTGTGGAGGACAGCAGACAACAAGCAAACAGAGCAAACAGAGAAGGGTTAGGGTTGGGGTTAGTGAAACATAACATCTACATGCTGTACTGTTTGTTAAAGGGAAAGCTAAAAGTTGAAAGTGTACCAATTCAAGTTGATTTACAAAAACAAACTCTAGTCAAAGTGTGATATACAGAACAAATGACAATGACTGACACATTCATCACCCCTCTCTCCTCCGAGTCAACTGGGGCCATACTTGAAAACATAAGCAACCATTTAGTTAATTGGGTTCTCCAGCTCAAAATGTGTATTAGCCAATTAAAATTGTTGATTTTGACCACTACCTACATGTACACATTTCCTCAACTAACCTCTACCCCTGTACACTGACTCGGTACTGCTACTCCCTGTATATAGCCTCGTTATTATGTTCCTTTTAATTATTTTTTACTTTAGTTTATTTGGTAAATCATTTCTTAACTCTTTTTGAACTGCACTGTTGTTTAAGGGCTTGTAAGTAAGCATTTCACAGTAAGGTCTACACTTGTCATATTTGGCGCTTGTGACAAATAAAGTTCGATTTGATGTATTGTGACAAATTCTCAATTGTAGCTTGTCCCATCAAATAACGTGGAACACATTAGCCCTATGCTAACTTCAACAGGTGGCACTGATTATATCCTGGCACAAGTGCATCAGCCAATTAAAATAATTGAAGTAGTTGGACATGTTCCTTAACATACCTAAGTCCATAATAATGTTCTGATAATCAAAGCAACTATCACATGTATTTGTGTCACGCCCTGACCATAGAGAGCTTTTTATTCTCCATGTTGGTTAGGTCGGGGTGTGACTAGGGTGGGTCATCTAGGTGATTGTATTTCTATGTTGGCCTGGTATGGTTCCCAATCAGAGGCAGCTGTTTATCGTTGTCTCTGATTAGGGATCATATTTAAGCAGCCATTTCTCCTTTTTGCTTTGTGGGATCTTGGTTTTGTGTAGTGCCTGTTAACACTGCAATTTCTTCACGGTTTGTTTGTTTTCTGTATTTTGTTTTTGGTGAGTTTCTTTGATTAAAACATGTGGAACTCTACGCATGCTGCGCCTTGGTCCAATCATTCTAACGATCGTGACAATTTGACTGACTGGTCAAATTACTCTGTGTAAAGTGGCCTAGTCCACGTAATTGTCGCAGATGATGAAAGGGTTCGAATCTCGGATGAGTCCACCCGCCCCTCTGAAATGTTTATTTCCATGTATTATGTTAGTGTGCAGTTCTTGACTTGGACTAAAATAAGTGCCGGTATTTATTTTGTGTGCCGGGACGCTTTATATTTAGGTGCAGGAACTGCACATATTTGTGGTGCCGGTACTCAGTTCCGGTGAGCTCCTACCCAAGCCAAGCACTGTTAGTGTGTTGAAAAGCGATGCCTACAGCCAACAGCTTGAAAATGAAGATTATGAATGAACTTAATAAAGGAGCCCCCTCTTTCTTCAGCCTTGCACACAAACACACTGCTGTTGCCTAATAATCACATTGAATAGGCTATATTACATGGATGTGTACACCTAAATTAAGGCATTTTTAATCATCTACTTCATCATATATGCGTTATTTGACGCAAAAAACATGAGCATTACAATGTGTACATCAGGTAATGTGCACTCTCGTTATCATCCTACAGATGGCAGTATTGTAGTTATTTTAAAGAAGTCTGCAGGACTCAAAATCAACAGTCTTAATGTTGGAAGACATTTGGCTGTCATTATATGATTTTGTAGGGTACACTTACATGCAGGCTAAACGCTATGCATTGTTATAATTATCCACTTCGTCACATGCGTTTTGAATCGAGCATAAGGACTGGCAGTGAACAGTGTTTTCCTCAACTAAAAAGCGAGGGGGGTTCAAACCCACGGTTAAAGTGCACTATCGGTTGCAAGTCAACCGCTTTAGCAGTGTGTACCACAGAGAAGCGATGATTACAATGATATGGCTACTATTTGATAAATCCATAAGGCTCTTCAAGTTTTTTTTTAATGATGTACAATACACTTACACATTGTAAGGACCTCATTTATGTGTGAAATTGATCAACAAAATCGTGGGAATTTGTCAGGTGTGAAACCGTGAAAATGTTGTCTACCACTTGTAGCCTAGTCAAGGATGCATCAGTTCAATATTGGCCCCTGACATTTTGTTACAGACCAATGTAACAAGTAAACCTTGAATTTGTAGGTTTAAAGTCTCTCTAGTGGCCAGGGTTGACCTATTTTAAGAAATGCCATTGGTTGGTGGATATAAAGTTTAAGATCTTTCATAGGCTAATGAAAAAGTTAGCATAGAGCTAACGTGTGCCATGTTATCTGATGGGACCAGCTACAATTAGGCGTTCTATCACATGCAAGTAAATCGATGCCTTTCATTGGCTGATACGCATTTTGAGCTGGAGAACCCATTTAAATGTAAATGGTTGCTTATGTTCGCAAGTATGGCCCCACAGTGTTTGCCCACAGAGATATTGTATATTCAGTTCAGTGTTCCATTTTTATTGAGAGCTCTCATTCAGAGATAAGAGGTTGTTGTCTGTACCCTCGTGTATGGAACACTGCAGATGCTTGTGGCAGTAGTGAATGCAGACAAATACTAATGGCTTGCTCACTCGATGAATATCAATCAAAGCACTCTTACAAGCCACAGCCAACAGGGCATAATGGTGACAAACGATGCCATCTTAGAATATCACAAAGCAGTGCATTATAGGGAATCGGGTGCCATTTGATAGACAGTAACACTATAGTACCAAGTCACATCCCAGAGCCTCTCCTGATAGTTCTTGTTCTCCATTTGTCTGCAGGGCAGCTTTGTGATAGCTGGGCCTCTTGTGGAGAGTGTTTTTTGGGAATATGTTCTGTCTCTGCTGTGGCTCAGTTTAGTCTATTGGAGATATTCTCAAGAGAGACAAGAACAGGCAATAAGCCACAGGAAAAGGGTCCTGAATTGGTCAAACAATGAACACCTCTCAGTATCAATTCAGTAAATTCAAGCAGGTTGGTATTGACCAAGTTAAATCAAATTTTATTGGTCACATACACGTGGTTAGCAGACGTTAATGCGAGTGTAGCGAAATGCTTGTGCTTCAAGATCCGACAGTGCAATAATATCAAACAAGTAATCTAACAATTCCACAACTACCTAATACACACAAATCTAAGGGATGGATTAAGAATATGTACATATAAATATATGGATGAGCGATGACAGAGCAGCATTGACAAGATACAATAGATGGTATAAAATACATTATATAGATATGAGTAATGTAAGATATGTAAACATTATTAAAGTGGCATTATTAAAGTGACTAGTGATCCAGTTATTAAAGTGGCTAAAATTATTTTGAGGCTGTATGTAGGCAGCAATGTCTCTGTGTCAGCTGTTGAACAGTTGGATGGCCTTGAGATAAACAGATTCTCTCTGTCCCAGGTTTGATGCACCTGTACTGACCTCGCCTTCTGCATGGTATCAGGGTAAATAGGCAGTGGCTCGGGTGGTTGCTGTCCTTGATGATCTTTTAGACCTTCCTGTGACATCAGGTGCTGTAGGTGTCCTGGAGGGCAGGTAGTTTGCCCCTGGTGATGCGTTGTGCAGACCACACCGCCCTCTGGAGAGCCTTGCGGTTGAGGGTGGTGCAGTTGCCATACCAGGAGGTGATACAGCCACAAGATGCTCTCAATTGTGCATCTGTAGAAGTTTGTGAGGGTTTTAGGTGACAAGCTACATTTCTTCAGCCTTCTTCACCCAAATGTCTGTGTGGTTGGACCATTTCAGTTTGTCCGTGATGTGTACGATAAGGAACTTAAAATGACCACTTTCGCCACTGCTGTCCCGTTAATGTGGATAGGGGTGTGTGCTCCCTCTGCTGTTTTCTGAAGTCCACAATCATCTCCTTTGTTTTGTTGACGTTGAGTGAGGTTGTTTTCCTTACACCACACTCCGAGTGCCCTCACCTTCTCCCTATAGGCTGTTTCGTCATTGTTGGTAATCAAGGTCACTAATGTTGTGTCATCTGCAAACTTAATGACTGAGCTGGAGACGTGCATGGCCACGGAGTCATGGGTGAACAGGGAGTACAGGAGGGGGCTGAGCACGCACCCTTGTGGGGCCCCTGTGTTGAGGATCACCGAAGTGGAGATGTTGTTTCCTACCTTCACCACCTGGGGGCGGCCCATCAATGTCCAGGATCCAATTGCACAGGGCGGGGTTGACCCAGGGCCTCAAGCTTAATGACGAGCTTGGAGGGTACTATGGTGTTGAATGCTGAGCTGCCGTCAATGAACAGCATTACATAGGTATTCCTCTTGTCCAGATGGGATAGGGCAGTGTGAAGTCGATTGCGTCGTCTGTGGACCGATTGGGACGGTGTGCAAATTGAAGTGGGTCTTGGGTGGCAGGTAAGGTGGAAGTGATACGATCCTTCACTAGTCTCTCAAAGCACTTCATGATGACAGAAGTGAGTGCTACTGGGTGATAGTCATTTAGTTCAGTTATGTTTGCCTTCTTGGGTACAGGAACAATGGTAGCCATCTTGAAGCGTGTGGGGACAGCAGACTGGGATAGGGAGAGATTGAATATGTCTTTAAACACACCAGCCAGCTGGTCTGTGCATGCTCTGAGGACGCGGCTAGGGATGCTGTCTGGGCCGGCAGCCTTGTGAGGGTAAACACGTTTAAACGTCTTACTCACATCGGCCACGGAGAAGGGGAGGGGGGGCCCACAGTCCTTGATAGCGGGCCGCGTCGGTGACACTGTATTATCCTCAAATCGAGCAAAGAAGGTGTTTACTTTGTCTGGAGACAAGACGTCGGTGTCCGTGACATGGCTGGTTCTCTTTTTGTAGTCCATAATTGCCTGTAGACCCTGCCACATATGTCTCGTGTCTGAGCCTTTGAATTGCGACTCCACTTTGTCCCTTTACCGATATTTCGCTTGTTTGATTGCCTTGGAGGGCATAACTACACGGTTTATATTCTGCCATATTCCCAGTCATCTTTCCATGGTTAAAATGCAGTGGTTCGCGTTTTCAGTTTTGCGCGAATGCCCCCATCTATGCACGGTTTCTGGTTAGGGTAGGTTTTAATAGTCACAGTGGGTGTGTGATCGAAACTGTGTGATCAAAACAATCTTGAAGCGTTGATTTCGATTGGTCAGACCAGCATTGAATAGTCACGGGTACATCCTGTTTGAGTTTCTGCCTATAGTATGGTAGGAGCAAAATGGAGTCATGGTCATATTTGCAGAAGGGTGGGGGAGGGCCTTGTATGCATCGCGGAAGTTAGAATAGCAGTGATCCAGTGTATTGCCCACACGAGTGCTACAATCAATATGCTGATTGAATTTAGGTAGCCTTGTTCTCAAATTTGCTTTGTTAAAATCCCCAGCTACAATAAATGCAACCTCAGAACATATGGTTTCCAGTTTGGATAGAGTCCAGTGAAGTTCCTTGAGGGCCGTTATGGTATCGGCTTGAGGGGGGATATACACGGCTGTGACAATAACCAACAAGAATTCTCTTGGGAGATACTATGGTCGGCATTTGATTAAGGAATTCTAGGTCAGGTGAACAAAAGGACTTGAGTTACTGTATGTTGTTACGATTACACCATGAGTCGTTAAATCATGAAGCATACACCCCCGCCCTTCTTCCCAGAAAGATGTTAATTTCTGTCGATGCGATGCATAAAGAATCCCGGTGGCTGTACCGACTCCGACAACATATTCAGAGAGAGCCATTTTTCCGTGAAACAGAGAATGTTACAATCCCAGATGTCTCTCTGGAAAGCAACCCTTGCCCTAATCTCGTCTATCTTGTTATCTAGAGACTGGACATTGGCGAGAAATATACTCGTAAGCAGTGAGTGGTGTGCACGCCTTCAAAGTCTGACCAGGAGGCCGCTCCGTCTACATCTTCTGCGGCGTTGTTGTTTTGGGTCGGCCTCTGGAATCAGATCCAATGTCCTGTGTGGTGGTGCGAACAAAGGATACACTTCGGGAAAACTGTATTCCTGGTCTTAATGTTGGTAAGTTGACACTGATATCCACTGATAACGCTTAAGATTTTCTGGTCTAACAACGTAAGAAATAATACATAATTTTGTTTTATAAAATACTGCATAGTTTCCTAAGGACTAGAAGCGAGGCGACCATCTCTGTTGGCGCCATCTTGCGCCAACTTGGGATGACTCATGTACTGGAGGCAGCTCTGTAGTCTAGTCACTAGCTGGCACAGCCACAAAGTCATGAAATCTGAACCGTATGCCTAACCCTTACCTTCAATTAAGACCAAAAAGCACATTTTTGTTTTCATGAATTTGTACAATATATAGGAAATTTTGATTTTGCAGCTGGTCCATCAGAGGAAATTGATCAATTCTGGACAGATACCTTCACTTCATCTTCCATGTCTGATATCTTCTTCTGAAGGACACGTGTTTCCTACAGAGAAGAGATGACACAAGCCACAATGAGACTAAACATGACAGGGCTATCAGCCTGACCATGACTTGAACTAATAAAACAAAATATAATCAAATACACATGTTGTACCAGAACAAGAGAGAAGTAAACAGAAAGTGCATAGGCAAACATCTTGTGAAATGAGGATCTCACCCGTTTTTCTTTCTCAAGCATGGACCTCTCATTGGACCTTTCAGTCATTGTGATCTTTCTCTACAATACAAAAGTCCATGGTTAAAATAGTGAAGAATAGAACAATCCCTGAAACGGCAAACATTTCTCACTCCTGTGCCAGACGTCACTAATGCTCATTGCTGAATGGAAGCAAGTCACCGTAGCAATGTTCCAACGTCTAGTGGAAAGCTTTCCCAGAAGAGTGGAGACTGTTATAGCAGCAAAGGGGGACAAACTCCATATTAATGCCCATGATTTCGGAATGAGATGTTCGACAAGCAGGTGTCCACATACCATGTAGTGTACGTATTCATTGGACTCTTCTGCAACCTGGTAATTTTCATCAGTTTTATTGGATTTTGGGATGAGGGTTTGAACTATTTTGTGTGGCGGATGAATACCAGTTAGGGATAATCACCTGTGTGACTTTCTCCAGCTGAGTCTGCACCAACACCAGCTCCTGTTTGCTGCCCTGCAGCCGGGACTTGAGTCTCTCATTTGTAGACATGGCCTCCTCGTACATCTGCAACATAAAAGATGCAACAGACACAGAATATCATAACATGCCACAGTATTTGACTACTACACTTTACTTGAACCCTCTGTCATAAAGGCTACATAATACTTTCCTTATCATGACATAACAGATGTCACAACAGATCATTAGCTACCTACGCCAGTTTGCTAGCGTTAAGAAACTGTTAGAGAATTTTACATTACAGGTTACCTTCTTATAGTCAGTGCATCCTGCCTCTTCCTCAGCCTTTTTCCGCGCTGCCATTCTGTTTTCCCTGCGAGCGTCATAGGCTTCTCGGTCGTAAGCACCAGACGAGTCCAGTCTGAGGGAAAGATAACAAATGACTGCACCTACTTCAGAGCTTGGTCATCAATATACTTTTTATTTCACCTGTATTTAACCAGGTAGGCTAGTTGAGAACAAGTTCTCATTTACAACTGCGACCTTTTGAGCCTAATTGTCATAAAAAGGTCAGTTGCAAAGGAGACCTGAGTAATAAAGTTGACCAATGGCCGTTAGGATATGTATGAATGCCTGGTAGTGAAAATCTTTGATAAAGTGAGCTGAGATGAAAGCAGCTTACCTGGACAGTCTTTCATGCTGAAAACAAACAAAAAAGATTAGTCACTTACAAAATGCATAAAACATGAGTAGTTTGAATGGTCTTTAACACTGAGGTGTAATGACTTCTTCCTGGTTAATATTGTACACTCAGACCGTCACTTTTGCCTGGGACTGTATTTTATTCAACCTATGCTTATTGGGCTTTAATGAACAGGAATAAAATAGGCACGTGTTATGACAGATGACACTTGTAATGACCCCTATGTTCAGAACCTTTGATTGTGCATTCTTTGGGGTTTCACACATATTTCACCCCCCAGCGCCATTCATTTAAAATCAACGTTTTCAGTGAAATACCATGAGAACATTTAGTTTTGTCAGCAATATATCAAATAATGATAAAATGGTCAGTCTAAGTAAATTCCATACAGTATTTGACATGCAATTTATTTAAAAAAATATATTTGTATCCAAAAGCAGGTTGTGAGCATGTTGAGAAATATGTCAGGCTTAGAGATTCATTTTCCTTTTACAGTACCAGTCAAAAGTTTGGACACACCTACTCATTCAAGGGTTCTTTATTTTTTAAATATATTTTTTACTATTTTCAACATTGTAGAATAAGAGTGAAGACATCAAAACTATGAAATAACACTAATGAAATCATGTAGTAACCAAAAAGTGTTAAACAAATCAAAAGATATTTTAGATTCTTCATAGCAGCCACCATTTGCCTTGATGACAGTTTTGCACACTCTTGGCATTCTCTCAACCAGCTTCACCTGGAATGCTTTTCAAACAGTCTTGAAGGAGTTCCCACTTGTTGGCTTCTTTTCCTTCACTCTGTGGTACAACTCTTCCCAAACCATCTCAATTGGGTTCAGGTCGGGTGATTGTGGAGGCCAGGTCATCTGATGCAGCACGCCATCACTATCTTTGGTCAAATAACCCTTACACAGCCTGGAGGAGTGTTGGGTCATTGTCCTGTTGGAAAAA
Source organism: Salvelinus alpinus (assembly GCF_045679555.1). Lineage (NCBI taxonomy): Eukaryota > Metazoa > Chordata > Actinopteri > Salmoniformes > Salmonidae > Salvelinus > Salvelinus alpinus. Next base: position 7,462,963 of record NC_092097.1, on the reverse strand, counting down.
AACTAAGCGCAAACCAGATGGGATGGCGTATTGCTGCAGAATGCTGTGGTAGCCATGCTGGTTAAGTGTTCCTTGAATTCTAAATAAAATCACCAGCAAAGCACCCCCACACCATAACACCTCATGCTTCATGGTGGGAACCACACATGCAGATATCATCGGTTCACTACTCTTCGTCTCACAAATACACGGCGGTTGGAACAAAAATCTCAAATTTGGACTCATCAGACCAAAGGTGTAACGGCTGTCGTAGTCGTTTTCCTCCTCAGACGAGGAGGAGCATGGATCGGACCAAGATGCTGATTGGTAAGTATTCATATTTTAATGGGAAAACAACAAACACTACAAAATACAACAACCAACAAACGTGACTAACCTGAAACAGTCCTGTGTGGCCCAAACACTGACACAGGAACAAACACCCACAAAACACAAGTGAAACCCAGGCTGCCTTAGTATGATTCTCAATCAGGGAGAACGATTGACAGCTGTCTCTGAGAATCATACCAGGCCGAACACAAAATCCCAACATAGAAAATCAAACCTAGACCAACCCACCCAACTCACGCCCTGAACAACTAAAACAAATACAAAACAAAGGAAAACAGTTCAGGAACGTGACAGAACCCCCCCCCTTAAGGTGCGAACTCCGGGCGCACCAGCACAAAGTCTAGGGGAGGGTCTGGGTGGGCGTCTGTCCACGGTGGCGGCTCTGGCGCTGGTCGTGGTCCCCACCCCACCATAGTCAACCCCCGCTTCCGTGGCCTCCTCCCAATATCCACCCTCCATGTCAATCCCACTATTCCAAAGAGCAGTAACAGACTGAGGGGCAGCACCGGACTGAGGGGCGGATCCTGGCTGGCGGAAGGCTCCGGCGGATCCTGGCTGGCGGAAGGCTCCGGCGGATCCTGGCTGGCGGAAGGCTCCGGCGGATCCTGGCTGGCGGAAGGCTCCGGCGGATCCTGGCTGGCGGAAGGCTCCGGCGGATCCTGGCTGGCGGAAGGCTCCGGCGGATCCTGGCTGGCGGAAGGCTCCGGCGGATCCTGGCTGGCGGAAGGCTCCGGCGGATCCTGGCTGGCGGAAGGCTCCGGCGGATCCTGTCTGGCTGGCTCCGGCAGCTCCTGGCTGGCTGGCAGCTCCTGGCTGGACGGCTCTGGCTGATCCTGGCTGGACGGCTCTGGCTGATCCTGGCTGGACGGCTCTGGCTGATCCTGGCTGGATGGCTCTGGCTGGTCCTGGCTGGACGGCTCTGGCTGGTCCTGGCTGGACGGCTCTGGCTGGTCCTGGCTGGACGACTCTGAAGGCTCGGGACAGACGGGCAGCGCTGCTGCGCTGAGCAGGCAAGCAGCGCAGGCGGCGTTGAGCAGACGGCCGACTCTGACCTGCTGAGGCGCACAGTAGGTCTGGTGCGTGGTGCCGGAACTGGAGGCACTGGGCTGGAGACACGCACCACAGGGAGAGTGCGTGGAGGAGGAACAGGGCTCTGGAAATGCACTGGAAGCCTGGTGCGTGGTGTCGGCACTGATGGTACTGGGCTGGGGTGGGAAGGTGGCGCCGGATATACCGGACCGTGAAGGAGGACACGCGCTCTTGAGCACCGAGCCTCCCCAACCTTACCAGGTTGAATGGTCCGCGTAGCCCTGCCAGTGCGGCGAGGTGGAATAGCCCGCACTGGGCTATGCTGGCGAACCGGGGACACCCTCTGTAAGGCTGGTGCCATGTACGCCGGCCCGAGGAGATGTACTGGAGGCCAGATATGTTGGGCCGGCTTCATGGCACCCGGCTCGATGCCCAACCTAGCCCTACCAGTGCGGCAAGGTGGAATAGCCCGCACTGGGCTAAGCACGCGTACTGGGGACACCGTGCGCTTTACCGCATAACACGGTGTCTGACCAGTACGACGCCCTCTCACTCCACGGTAAGCCCGGGGAGTTGGCTCGGGTATCCAACCCCGCTTCGCCACACTCCCCTTTAGCCCCCCCCAAGAAATGTTTGGGTGAGCCTCTCGGGCTTCCAGCCGCTCTGCCTTGCTTTCGCCTCATAAAACCTCCTCTCCGCTTTGGGGCGGCGACACTCCACTGGCTCTGCCCAGGGTCCTTTACCGTCTAGGATTTCCTCCCAAGTCCATTCCTCTTTTCCCCAGTGCTGTTGTTCTTGCCTTCCTTCTCCAATCCGCTTGGTCCTGTACAGGTGGGTGTTTCTGTAACGGATGTCGTAGTCGTTCTCCTCCTCAGACGAGGAGGAGCATGGATCGGACCAAGATGCGGATTGGTAAGTATTCATATTTTAATGGGAAAACAACAAACACTACAAAATACAACAACCAACAAACGTGACTAACCTGAAACAGTCCTGTGTGGCCCAAACACTGACACAGGAACAAACACCCACAAAACACAAGTGAAACCCAGGCTGCCTTAGTATGATTCTCAATCATGGACAACGATTGACAGCTGTCTCTGATTGAGAATCATACCAGGCCGAACACAAAATCCCAACATAGAAAATCAAACCTAGACCAACCCACCCAACTCACGCCCTGACCAACTAAAACAAATACAAAACAAAGGAAAACAGTTCAGGAACGTGACAAAAGGACAGATTTCCACCGGTCTAATGTCCATTGGTCGTGTTTCTTGGCCCAAACAAGTCATTTCTTCTTATTGGTGTCCTTTAGTAGTGGTTTCTTTGCAGCAATTCAACCATGAAGGCCTGATTCACGCAGTCTCCTCTGAAAAGATCATGTTGAGATGTGTCTGTTACTTGAATTATGTGAAGCATTTATTTGGGCTGCAATTTGAGGTGCAGTTACCTCTAAAGAAATGATCCTCTGCGGCAGAGACTCTGGATCTTCCTTTCCTGTGGCGGACCTCATGAGAGCCAGTTTCATTAGAGCTCTTGATGGTTTTTACGACAGCACTTGAAGAAACTTTCAAAGTACTTTAAATTTTCCAGATTGAGTGACCGTGTCTTAAAGTAACCATGGACTGTCATTTCTCTTTGCTTATTTGAGCATTTCTTGCCATAATATGGACTTGGTCTTTTACCAAATAGGGCCGTCTTGTGTGCATCATCCCTACCTTGTCACAACACAACACATTGGCAGAAACACATTAAGAAGGAAAGAAATGCCACAAATGAAAGTTTAACAATGCACACCTGTTAATTGAAATGCATTCCAGGTAACTCCCTCACGAAGCTGGTAGAGAGAATGCCAAGAGTGTGCAAAGCTGTCATCAAGGCAAAGGGTGTCTACTTTGAAGAATCTGAAATGTAAAATATATTTTGATTTGTTTGACACTGTTTTGGGTACTACATGATTCCATATGTGTTATTTCATAGTTTTGATGTCTTCACAATTATTCTACAACGTAGAAAATAGTACAAATTAGGAAAAATTATTATTATTTTATTCCTCCATTATTCCTCCTCCATCAAACTTTACAGTTGGCACTATGGATTGGGGCAGGTAGCACTCATCCGCCAAACCCAAATTCGTCAGTCGGACTGCCAGAGACATTGTTTGCTGATTATAATAATAAATTATTACATTGCTATAGCGCTTTTCATAGAATCTCAAAGCGCGTCAAGAGCAAAAAACAAACAAGCAATATGAAAGCTGCATCCTCCGAAGATGGAGAGGCTCAATTCATGGCTTGAACGGAGAGAGCTGGTCAGAGGATGGTAAATGATGGTGATGGAGTCTGCTGATGATCTTGTAGAGGGCAAGTCTGGGAACCAGACTCAATTGTATAACCACTTCTCTTCCACTCTGTGTAGCACCCACTTGGGTGATGCCTCAGCAGCTCTGGGTGCCAGAAAGCTCTTCAACACAAAATTCAGAATAGTACCCAGTTGTCCTCACTGGGAGCCTTCTGTCTCAGCACTGCTGTATTCCTCCATCTGCCATCCTCTCCCATTTCAGGCGACTCCTCAAATGATGATGTTCTCAGAATAGCTGGTACTGTGTCCAGATGTTTTTTGCAAACAAAAACATTAGCCATTTAGCTAGCTAGCTAGCCAAGCCAAAAAGTGTTAACCTGTTAGTCAATCTGCAAATCCATGGCTCAAATACACCAGATTGAGTTTTATTGCATATACTCTATGTTATCAAAAACAAAAGAGCTGATTAAAAACACCTAACAAATTACTAAATATGTACACATTTATAGGAGCTCTCTGCTGAGGCTGCTACTTGGGCACCATGGCAACTATAGAACATACTCTAGTCATTTAAGCATGTTAACCCTTGTAAGGCTGCCGGCCTAGACGTCATCCAAAGCCGCGTCCTCAGACCATGTGCAGACCAGCTGCCTGGAGTGTTAACGGACATATTCAATCTCTCCATATCCCAGCTTGTTGTCCCCACTTCCTTCAAGATGTCCACCATTGTTACTGTACTCAAGAAAGTGAAGGTACAGTAACTGAACTAAACTATCATCCTGTAGCACTCATTTATGTCATCATGAAGTGCTATTAGATGCTAGTTAAGGACCATATCACCTCCATCTTACCCGACAACCTAGACCCACTACAATTCGCATACCGCCCGAGTAGCGCAGAGGTCTAAGGCACTGCATCTCAGTGCTAGAGGCGTCACTACAGACACCCTGGTTTGATTCTAGGCTGTATCACAAACAGCCGGATTGGGAGTCCAATAGGGCGGAGCACAATTGGCCCAGCGTCATCCGGGTTTGGCCGGTGTAGGCCGTCATTGTAAATAAGAATTTGTTCCTAACTGACTTGGCTAGTTACATAAAGGATTAAAAAAATAAACAGATCCGCAGACGACTCAATCGTCATTGCACTGCACACTGACCTATCCTGAGCCCCTCCCTCTCATATCACAGCCATTAAAGGTGCACTATGCAGAAATCGCTCTGCCATTTCCTGGTCGCTAAAATTGTTATAGTTCGCCTAATTTAAGATTATGTGACAAAACAAGCAAGTATAGTATCATTGTACTATCTAAATATATTTTCCATAATCAAAAATATTGCATTTTCAGCTGTTTGAAGCTGGTGTCCAAAACCGAGTGTGAGACACAAAAACAAAAAACTTATGAATGGAAAGCATAGAAATAGAGCAAATAGAACAGATCTACCACTTCTTAGACATGCGTTCAATGAAAAATCTATAACTAACTTTCTATGTGAATTTGGTCAGGTCGCCCCAAAAATTGCATATTTCAATTTTAAACTCTGTTTTAAAGTCATCATTGGCCACATGCTGAAATCCCGGAGCATTTTTCTTCCTCTCCAGCAACTGAGTTAGGAAGGATGCCTGCATCTTTGTAGTGACTGTGTGTATTGATACACCCTCCAAAGTGTACTTAACTTCACCATGCTGAAAGGGATAATCAATGTCTTCTTTTTTAGTTTTTTACCAATAGGTTTTCAATGTAATCCTTTGGAAAATCTGCCTGGTCCATGTGGTTGAATCTGTTTTAAATATACTGCTCAACTTCAGTACCTTACAGACAATTGCATGTGTTGGGTACAAAGATAAGGTAGTCATTCAACAATCCTGTTAAACACTATTTTAGCACACAGTGTCCATGCAACTTATTATGTGACTTGTTAAGCAAATGTTTTACTCCTGAACATGTTTAGGCTTGCCATAACAAAGGGCAATGCTTATTGACGCAAGACAGTTTTAATAATTAAATTGTAAACACTTTGGAAAACATAATTCCACTTTGATATTATGGGGTATTGTGTGTAGGCAAGTGACAAAATCTAAATGTAATCCATTTAAATTCAGGCTGTCACAACTAGGGCCGTTGCGGTGACAGTATTTCCTCCACACCGGTGGTCACGAAGGCAGTCAAATTCCATGTGACCGTTTAGTCACTGTAATTAAGCTTCTCCAAGATCTGATGCTGCTGATGGTCATTAGTAGCCTACCAAACGTGCTTACTGCCTGGTACTCAGCACTCTATTGTCCCTCTAATCACTCTGACATCAATGCAAATGTAATCGAAAATCAAAACAAACACTTCATGAGAGCCCATGAGCTCATGTTGCACAACATTTCTAAAGGCTACGCAAGTGCGCGAGAAAACAGTGATGGCCTCTACTAAAAAGAGGAGAATCCGATCAGCTTTCTATAGGTTATGCCTACTATATTTATTTCTCAACTTTCCTAATATTACACAATTTTCCCCGTCCTCCATTCGCTATTTACGTGTATGGATGACTCTTTTTTTTTTTTCAGCTGCCCCCGTTTCGAGACAGGTGCATGATAATGGTTGATTTTAAATCAAATTTCACAAACATATTATTTAGTATAAGACAAGATTAAATCAAGAAAAGTCTGATGGGTGACAATTTTTGCGTACTGTATCACTTGTGAATTATATATATTATCACGTGTCAATGATGCCCAGCATAAGAAACAATGCTTTTTTTGCTACTTTTTCAAATCATAGTCGCACACCTCATGTAGCATAGGCATAGGCCTATGGGCTAGGTTTATATCACAGCTAAAGTGGCCAAATAACTTCTTAAAATTAAGCACATTAACCTGCTTTACAAGGGGTGGAGAGCCTAACTGTCATACATAAGCAGCGCATGAGTTTCAAGTTTGGGGAAGATATTTCACCATAAAAATGCACCTTTGTCATAAAAACATTACATGAAGAATCTCATTTGCAGTCACTTTTGATAATGGTGTTTGCCCGCTAATGGAACATTTGCGCTTATAGCCTACTAACATGTGTGCTTTATTGCGTAATTAATATTTTTATTTTATGCTGGTGGTTGTATTCATTTGGGATCTATTGCATCCCACAACTGTCTCAGACTATGTTTCCAATATTTATTTCTCACACAGAATAGGTCAACTTTTGTACTATGGGGGATAGTAGATTGACATAGACTAGTGCTTTCGCTGTTCATTAGGCCTACTCATCTTGTTGGGTGACGAAAAGTAAATGTGGACAGTTCTTCTAATATCTTCAATATGCCTCTCGGAATTGGATAAGGATACACGCAGTTGTGTCCCTGATGGGTCTGTCTTCACTTGTAAATCTTGTCTGCTGAATTAACTAGTGTAGCCCAAAGCCATTTGGCATAGCCAGATCAGGCCCTAACATAAGGACAACTCAGAGTATGCTATTCTGTTCTTCTGAAATAGACTACATTTTCTTCATATCATGCTTGTTTAGACCTGTCTAAAAGTAAAGTAAGAAAGTATTCAGACCCCTTGACTTTTTCCACATTGTTACATTACAGCCTTATCCTGTTTGGACGCATGAACCGCTAGCGGGACACCTACGACAACATCCGGTGAAATTGCAGAGCGCGAAGTTCAAAATACAAAAATCGTAATATTAAACATTCATGAAAATACAAGTGTCATACATCATTAAAAACCTTAACATCTTGTTAATCCAACTGCGTTGTCAGATTTCAAAAAGGCTTACGGCGAAAGCATACCACGCGATTATCTGAGGACAGCACCCCACACAAATACTTTTTCAACCAGCACAGGCGTCACAAAATCACAAATAGCGAACAAATAAAACACTTACCTTAGAATATATTCCTCTGTCTGCAATCCCAAGGGTCCCAGCTACACAATGAATGGTTGTTTTGTTCGATAAAGTCCTTCTTTATGCCCTTTTTTCTCCACACATAGTGTTGTGTGTTCCTTCCAAACAACTCAACTGTAGTTTCATCTGTCCACAGAATATTTTGCCAGTAGCGCTGTGGAACATTCAGGTGCTCTTTTGCGAACTTCATACATGCAGCAATATTTTTTTTGGACAGCAGTGGCTTCTTCCATGGTGTCCTCCCATGAACACCATTCTTGTTTAGTGTTTTACGTATTGTAGACTCGTCAACAGAGATGTTAGCATCTTCCAGAGTTCTGTAAGTCTTTAGCTGAGACTCCAGGATTCTTCTTAACCTCATTGAGCATTCTGCGCTGTGCTCTTGCAGTCATCTTTGCAGGACGGCCACTCCTAGGGAGAGTAGCAACAGTGCTGAAAATTCTCCATTTATAGACAATTTGTCCAGAGTAGTGATGCTAGTCGGGCGGGCGAGTGCTGGCAGCGAACGGTTGAAAAGCATGCATTTGGATTTACTAGTGTTTAAGAGCAGTTGGAGGCCACGGAAGGAGTGTTGTATGGCATTGAAGCTCGTTTGGAGGTTAGTTATCACAGTGTCCAAAGAGGGACCAGATGTATACAAAATGGTGTCAGGTGTAGAGGTGGATCAGGGAATCACCCGCAGCAAGAGCGACATCGTTGATATATACAGAGAAAAGAGTCGGCCCAAGAATTGAACCCTGTGGCACCCTCATAGAGACTAATCTAGAAGAAAAAGAAAAGCACACCTATTTAGGTGCAAAAATGTAATATCCAACGTTTCGACAGCCAAGCTGTCTTCATCAGGGTATAATCACAAACACTGCGGGATGACTCGTTTATATAGTGTCAAAAGACACACAGGTGTCTGTAATCATGGCCAAGAGTGGCCTAATATCATTGGTTAATTCTCAAATATTAAAATTGCATACAAACAGCATACAAAAAACAAATGGATAGCATACGATCATAGATTCCTTTTAGACTACACAAGCTTACAAACAATTACAATGAAAAAGTCACAATAATCACAAGAATGGCTTCAGATCAAGTCTACATTGAGACTGAAGGGAGCAAGGGTCTTTAAGTTAAAGATCCAGGCAGCCTCTCGTTTTAACAATAAATTATCAAGGTCACCCCGTCTCCTAGGGAGGGTGACATGTTCGATGCCAATATAACGCAGAGACGAAATCGAGTGCCCTGCCTCCAAAAAGTGGGCCGCAACTGGGTAAGTCAAGTTTTTGCACCTAATGGTGCTACGATGCTCTGATACATACTTTTAATTTGCGCTTTGTTTTACCCACATCATTTTTACCACAAGGACAAGTTATAAGATAAATAACTGCCTTAGTGGAGCACGTAATAACACCTTTGATTTGGATCGATTTCCCTGTTTGTGGGTGTTTGAAGGGGCAGAAATCTCAGAGGGACATTTATAAGTGCCATTGCATTGAGCACAGCCATTACACTTGTAATTTCCATCCAGTAGGGGCGCAAATAGACGTTGTTCAGGAATATCTTGGGGTGGTAAATCAGAGTGCCCCGCGAGAATACGACCAAGGGAAGGTCCGAAAACACATTACCGAGACTATCATCGGATTTTAGGATGTGCCAATGTTTGTGAACGATTCCCTTAATTTGTTCAGAGCGCTTTGAAAGCGGGTAGTTAGAATGCAAGAACGCATCTTTTTGCGAGACTGCCCTTCAAAAATGTCATGTCTCGTTTTGAATTTTCTCAATGGCAATATTAATCTGATAATTTTTGTACCCCCTCTCCTTGAACTTTCTTTGCGTCTCAGTCATATTTCTGTCGAAATCTGATTATTTTGGGAAATTCTTTTGATTCGACAGAATTGGCTGTAGGGCAAACTATTTTTCAAGGGAAGTGGGTGACAACTGTCAGCCCTCAACAAACTGTTACGATCAATAGGTTTCCTGTAAATATCAGTGTATAGAACATTATTTTCACACAAGATCAGAAGATCAAGAAAACTGATTTGACGTGTATCAGATTGCATAGTAAATCTCAAATGTTCAGAACAGGAGTTAAGAAAAGCATGGAATGCCTGGAGCTGTTTTGCATCACCCCTCCATAGAACAAAAATATCATCAATATACCGTTTCCAAATAATGGTGTTAGGCAAGAGACTGCCAGAGGTCCGGACAACAGGCCCTCCAATTTGACACCCTGAACTCTGTCGGAGAAGTAGTTGGTGAACCAGGCGAGGCAGTCATTTGAGAAACCAAGGCTGTTGAGTCTGCCAATAAGAATACGGTGATTGACAGAGTCGATAGCCTTGGCCAGGTCAATGAAGACGGCTGCACATTACTGTCTTTTATCGATGGCGGTTATGAAATCGTTTCGTGCCTTGAGTGTGGCTGAGGTGCACCCGTGACCAGCTCGGAAACCGGATTGCACAGCGGAGAAGGTTCGGCGCGATTCAAAATGGTCAGTGATCTGTTTATTAACTTGGCTTTCGAAGATTTTAGAATGGTAGGGCAGGATGGATATAGGTCTATAACAGTTTGGGTCTAGAGTGTCACCCCCTTTGAAGAGGGGGATGACCGCAGCAGCTTTCCAATCTTATGGGATCTGGGATGATACGAAAGAGGGGTTGAACTGACTGGTAATAGGGGTTGCAACAATGGAGGTGGATAATTTTAGAAAGAGAGGGTCCAGATTATCTAGCTCAGCTGATTTGTACTGGTCCAGGTTTTGCAGCTCTTTCAGAACATCTGTTACCTGGATTTGGGTGAAGGAGAAATGGGGGAAGCTTGGGCAAGTAGCTGCGGGGGGTGCAGAGCTATTGGCCGGGGTTGACCCCAGCCAGGAGGAAAGCATGGCCAGCCATAGAGAAATGCTTATTGAAATTCTCGATTATCGTGGATTTATCGGTGGTGACAGTGTTACCTAGCCTCAGTGCAGTGGGCAGCTGGGAAGAGGTGCTCTTATTCTCCATGGACTTTACAGTGTCCCAAAACTTTTTGGAGTTAGAGCTACAGGATGCAAATTTCTGTTTGAAAACGCTAGCCTTTGCTTTCCTGACTGACTGCGTGTATTGGTTCCTGACTTCCCTGAAAAGTTGCATATCGCGGGGACTCTTCGATGCTAGTGCAGTCCGCCACAGGATGTTTTTGTGCTGGTTGAGGGCAGTCAGGTCTGGAGTGAACCAAGGGCTATATCTGTTCTTAGTACTACTTTTTTTGAAAGGGGCATGCTTATTTAAGATGGTGAGGAAATTACTTTTAAAGAACGACCAGGCATCCTCGACTGACGGGATGAGGTCAATATCCTTCCAGGATACCCAGGCCAGGTCGATTAGAAAGGCCTGCGCGCAGAAGTGTTTTAGGGAGTGTTTGACAGTGATGAAGGGTGGTCGTTTGACCGCAGACCCATAGCGGATGCAGGCAATGAGGCAGTGATCGCTGAGATCCTGATTGAAAACAGCAGAGGTGAATTTGGAGGGCAAGTTGGTCAGGATAATATCTATTAGGGTGCCCATGTTTACGGATTTAGGGATGTACCTGGTGGGTTCCTTGATAATTTGTGTGCGATTGAGGGCATCTAGCTTAGATTGTAGGACTGCCGGGGTGTTAAGCATATCCCAGTTTAGGTCACCTAACAGAACGAACTCTGAGGATAGATGGGGGGCAATCAATTCACATATGGTGTCCAGGGCAGAGCTGGGAGCTGAGGGGGGTCTATAACAGGTGACAACAGTGAGAGACTTATTTCTGGAGAGATTAACTTTTAAAATTAGAAGCTCGAACTGTTTGGGCATAGACCTGGATAGCATGACAGAACTCTGCAGGCTAACTCATCCCCCTTTGGCAGTTCTATCTTGACGGAAAATGTTGTAGCTGGGGATGGAAATCTCCGAATTTTTGGTGGCCTTCCTAATCCAGGATTCAGGCATGGAAAGGACATCGGGGTTGGCGGAGTGTGCTAAAGCAGTGAGTAAAACAAATTTAAGGAGGAGGCTTCTGATGTTAACATGCATGAAACCAAGGATTATTCGGTTACAGAAGTCAACAAATGAGAGCGCCTGGGAACACGCAGGGCCTGGGTTAACCTCCACATCACCCGAGGAACAGAGGAGGAGTAGGATGAGGGTACGGCTAAAGGCTATCAAAACTGGTTGTCTTGTGCTTTGAGGACAGAGAATAAAAGCAGCAGATTTCTGGGCGTGGTAGAATAGATTCAGAGTTTAATGTACAGACAGGGGTATGGTGGGGTGTGGGTACAGTGGAGGTAAACCCAAGCATTGAGTGATGATGAGAGGTTGCATCTCTGGACGGGCTAGTTATGCTGGGTGAGGTCACCACATGTGTGAGAGGTGGGACAAAGGAGGTATCTGAGGCACGTTGAGTGGGACTAGGGGCTCCGCAGTAAACTAAGACAACTATCCTAAACAACAGTGTCCAAGGCATATTGACATTTGAGAGAGACATAAAGCGAGGCATAAAGCGATCACAGGTGTTGATTGGGAGAGCTAGCTAAGGCAACAACATGTAAGACAACAACAGCTAATCAGCTAAGACAACAACAGGTAAAATGGCGATGAATGGGCAGAGAGGGTCGGTTAAGTACACACAGGACCTGAGTTGGGGCCGACAGATAAACAGAAATAAACAAAATGGAGTACCGTGATTAATGAACAGTCCATTAGGCATTAGCTATGTAGCCAAGTGATCATAGGGTCCAGCGAACAACAATAGATGGGACAGGGAAGCCGAGGGGTAGTCGTTACTACGCTAGCACGCGGGAGACATGGCGTTTAAAGTTAGCAGGCCGGGGTAAGTAGAAGCGTCTGCTCCGACGTCCGGCAAAGGCCGGTTGAGGGCACAGCGGATGGAGTTAAGTCGGCAGACCAGTCGTGGTGGTACGGTGGGGCGCCGTGTCGACAAAGGGTCCAGACCAGATGGCGAAAGAGGTTGTAGTAATTTTGTTTGCTAGCCGGGAGATGCGCCTGGCTCGCGGCTAACTGATGCTAGCTTAGGGGCAGGGGCGTTAGCCCCTATAGCCACTCAGTAGCAGCTAGCTAGCAGCGATGATCCGATGCAAAGGTCCAGAGCTTACGGCAAGGATCCGGTGGAGTGGTGGATTCTAGCCGCGTTGGGGTAGAGTCCGGGAGGTATCGGCTGAGTAGCCGGGTGATCACAGAGTAGCCCAGGAGGTGGGCCTGGCTCAGAGCTAGCCTCGGGTCACTCGGTGGCATCCAGCTAGCTGTGATGATCAGGAGTAATGGTTCAGGGTTTACAGCAGGAATCCAGCGTTGTAGTGGAGAAAACTGTCCGATGCTGGCAAGTATTATCCAGGCAACAAACAAAAAAAGCGGCTGGTTTCTGTGCAGAAGGAAAGGCAGCTAGCAGTGGCTAACAATGGCTAAATATCTAGTAGCTAATTAGCTGTTGAGCTTCTGATGGAGGTTCTGGCTATAAGGTCTAAAAAATAGCGGATCCGTGTCACATTAGGTGAGGCGGGTTACCGGAAGGTATATTTAATTTTAAAATGAAAAAGAGATTGAAAATAAATTTAAATATATACAAAAAAAGACGAAAAATACACGAGAGGACGACATATCACGTCTGCACTGCTACGCCATCTTGGCCCATCCAACTACCTCATCCCCATACTGTTATCTATTTTGCTCCTTTGCACCCCAGTATCTCTACTTGTACACTCATCTTCTGCACATCTATCACACCAGTGTTTAATTGCTATATTGTAATTATTTCACCACTATGGCCTATTTATTGCCTTACCTCCGTTATCCTACCTCATTAGCACACACTGAATATAGACTTTTTCCAATGTATTATTGACCGTATGTTTGTTTATCCCATGTGTAACTCTGTGTTGTTTGTGTTGCACTGCTTTGCTTTATCTTGGCCAGGTTGCAGTTGTAAATGAGAACTTGTTCAGAGCCACTGAGTTTGAAGGTAGGCCTTGGAATACACCTCCAATTGACAGAAATTATGTCAATTCACCTATCAGAAGCTTCTGAAGCCATGACATAATTATGATTTAGTTTCACCATCCAACTTGAAATGATGTCAATTGATACATTTATGATGTAAAAAATAGAATTTTATATTTAATGAATATGTATGCAAATTGAATGCAAATTGAATAATTTGGTGCAGTGAACAAGTGACTGAATTTGTTTGTGGTATTCAGTCAATTGAGAATGTGCTTAGGGTTTTAAAACAGGAGGCATTTTGATGATCTATTTCGTTTTTGGGGGGTTTAGAGTTGTGATGTACCACATACTTGTGCATATTGTACCAAAGTGATTGCATTTTTTTTTTTACTTCAAAGTGAATGTGTTTGAGTTTCTATTTTCCATTAATTGCAGTCCAAGTCATGAGCAAAGATAACATTCTGAACACTCACAGAACTGCCTGGGTCATAATTATTGTAACGAACCTTGCCAAGGTATGCCTGTTACAATTCCTCCTAAAAAAGTTAACCCATATTGGAGCTTTGGTTAGCAGTCCTGCCTATGGGCTTGGAGACCTGGGAATGAGACCCATAACAGGCATTTCTCTATTACTGTTTGCATTAAACTCCACTATATGTCTGGTCCCCTATTTGTTTGAATGTTGCCAATGGAATCTCCCTCAGCCCTGCTCCGGACTTTACTTGAGTGACCTCAATAAGACCACTGCATTACCAGCCTCTAAAATGACAGAGCAGAGCGGTCAAGATGAGCACTTTGTAAAGGACTTTGTGTCCTGTTTGCATAAGGATTCTGTGTTTCTAATTTTCAGTTCAAGTGGTCAGGAAAAACCCCTGGCCCTAGTTATGACCTCTCACGGAAGACTTAGACCTTCACACTGTCCCGCAGCCAAGCATGCGCTTATCAGCAGAGAGCATCTTGGGATGAAACTTGAAGCTCATACCAAGTTAGAGAAGGATTGAGGAAACAGCCACATGCATTAACTGAGAGGCAGAGATAAAAACTCAAACATATCCAAAAAAGGTCATAACTTTGGCAGTGGCTTAGCTTGGGAATCTTGACGGATATTGCCTGCTGAAGGGTTGGAGGCAGGGTGTATGAGTGTGCTTTTTTTAAAGAGACACTCCTGCAAAAATTGCATTGTTTGAGCTTTTTAATAGTGTCCGATGATGTTCAGGTCACTTGTCACTTTGCCTTGCGGATTTATTTCAGTAGAGCTGAGAAGTGTACTACTGATAGAATGGGAGATGTGTTCCACTGCAGACCGAATCATTCATGCTGTGGTGTATCCTCAGTCACTCTCCTACAGTATCTGGGCCAGGCCCTGACCTCTGTGTTCTCAGGCTGCAGTGGACAGCCCACTTCCATTTTGAAGCCCATGCTGCTTTTCCATGTGACTAGGGAACCATGACGGACCAGCACTTTGTCAGGCAATTACAAGAGTTCAACCGACAAAAGCCAAATATTTATACTTTTACGCCACGGCATGCAAGAGTGAAGGCATTTAACATTGATTACGGTTGCGCTATCTAGAAATCACGTCGATGGATAAAGTTAACAATGTAAGATCGTATGCATTTTCTCTTGTTTTTTTTGTGCACTTGCCTATTATTGCTCTCAAGAACAAGAGAGACTTAAATGGAAGTCTGGACGAGAGACTAAAGGTCATGCACAGATGTTAGGAATCACTGCATTGTTTAGACAGCTTTATTTTTTACTACAGACCAGGCTACCTGTCAGCATATCTTCCAGCTGGGGACAAACCGTTACACTTCAAGTAATGCCTATCACATGCTTCCCAGTCAAAACAGTTTGCGCATATATTATGATTACATTTTTGTTCGTTTTGTACTTCGGCAGGTTACAGTTTCTCTGCTGTTTGAGTAAAAAAAAAATCTTGATGCACGTTAAAGTTCGGTAGCCAAAATCTACGTCCCTTCGTAGGTGACCCCTTCGTAGGTGATTGGTCAACAGCCTACTACTCCTAGTAGGAGTGAGAACTATGGACAGGATTCTTCATTGAAGTGTTTGTTGCCATTCAACGAGAGACGACTAGTTTTCATGCATTTTTTCCCCCCACTTGACAAATACTGCAACTAACATCTTAGTTAGATTCAAAATTCTGTGACTAAGACCTCGTCGGCAAAAACATCAAAATGAATTTACAGATTTATTGATTTCATTCTGACTATTTTGAGGAACTGTATACTGGCTATGTTTTAGCTAGAGGCCAAAACAGTAATATTGCCACTTTTCTCATTTTTCAGGTGAAAGTTGTTCAATTGTTCAAGGTGGTCTAGGAGGAGAGGATCAGTCCATTGCTTTAGTCTCGGACCTCATGTAAAAACACAAAGGAATGGTTCCCGTCAGACATCAACAAGCTCTCAGTCTGTGTCAACACTGTCAGCTCTCTTTTATTAAAGAGTCTGTCTGTGTGTTTGGAGCCATGGTAAGCTCTCATTAAAAGAAGGCTTGCTGTTGACCCCCTGAAGCTCTGCTTTGGATCATGGATCCAGCACTGGGAGATGCTGGTGTGATGGAGAGGGCCTGCTCGGAGTCTATCAAGCCTTCCAACACTGACCAACCCAGTCAAGAATAACCCCTATAATATCTAACTCATAGGCACTTCATGTAGATATGGGTATAAACAATATGCTTGTAGCTCCACCTGGTTCTCTAGTAGGCTAGGTGAAAGTACTGCCATATTGATTACACCAATCAAATCCTTCCCTCTGCACACCTGCGCCCAGAGTGTAAGGGCTAGTGGTTGTTTGTGGACCAGGCCAGTCTTCTTCTGTGCTCCCCCTCCTGCTCTGTTAGATGCCATGGGGGACTGTCTGCTGACCAGCTCTTCCCGAGTGGAAAATGTGAGCTTCTCCCACTGGACCAGCGGAGGGATAGACACTGTGTCTGCGTTCCAATACAAGCCAGCTCTAAGTACTCTCACCATCTTTCCTTCCTTCCCTCTCTCTCTCTCTCTCTCTCTCTCGCTCTTTCTTTTGCTTGCTCTCGCGCTCTTTTGCTCTCGCTGTCTTGGTCTATTTTGCTCTCTTGCTCACTCTCTCGCTCTCTCAAAGTACCAGTGTCACTGCTTGAGTAAACATTTGAGATTAACTTCTTATTACAATTTATTTTATTGTATTTTCCTGTTTATTTTTCGCTGCCTGGCTCATTGTGCAAAAAGGTGCTGCCAGAGTCTTGTCCAGAGTGATATCAGGAGGACCCACTTGAAAGCATGCCTCTCAAAGGGTTTGATATTGTTGATCCTGTCAGATATCTATCTTCAATGCCAATCTGAGTTTTATATGTCATTTGCCTCTTGTTATTTCGAGTTACACAGGACCCCTCTCAGTAAAATTCCGAGGCAACTTTCTGCCTGATGAAAAAAATAGCATGGAGCTGATGATGTCATGGAAACTCCAAACTTATCCAGGACTTATATGACCCATCATGGGAAGTAAATGTTGAGGCTGTATTGGACATCTCTCTCACAAAGAGAGAGAGAGCCTCTTTGTGGGAGAGATGTTCTTTGAATAGTTACATGCATGCAGCCAATGCTGAAAATGTATTTTCCTTTAGTCAAATTTACTCCCACATAAGCCACCTGGCTCAAGAGGGCTCATCACCATCTGTCATTACAATCTGATGTCTGCTCATGGAACATTTACATTGGTTTCAATGTGGAGTGAAAGGTTTATGGTTAAACAAAGAAAGGTATTCAAAATAACCAGTTTTTCCTGGATATCCTAAAAGCATAACACCTATAGCAGTGGTTTCCAGCCTTTTTTGGTTACTGTACCAACTGAGTTTGCTGTTCCTGGAGTACCCATGAAGTATCCCCTCCTGCATTTTACCAGTAGGCCTATGGTCTCATGAGTCTTCACAAGTACACCCTGTGGATAGGCCAAGGTTGTAGTACCTCTGGTTGGGAACCACTAACCTATAGTATTAGACCTACACACTGTGCTCCAAACCAATGATGATAGTCAAAAGTCAAGCACTGCATTTTATCTGAGCTTCTGCACATAGCAATGTTTACAAACAGCATCCTAGGCATTTCCTTGTTATTGCCCATAGAAAAGATAAAGTGATCTGCTCTTACTTTGAGGCCTCTGGAAGTCAGCGAGGGTGTAGTGGGAGACGAGTCAGAGAGGGACTTTGTCGTGCGTGGCTGATCCTTTGCGTTGCGGGGGGAGAGAACAGATGACATCGCTGCAGGCTACTATACACTGCATGGGGTTCAAGTCTGGTCCAGAAGTCCGGTCCAGCGGTCCAGTCCAGAAGTCCAACCAATGTGATTCCAAAGGACTACTGCATAAACAATCCAGTGAGACACAGTTAAAATCCCTGTGATGTGAATAGTGGTGAAGGGACAGAACCAGAGTTGTGATCCAAATTGAAGAGTTCTAATGACAGAAAAACAGCGGTGTGATCTATCTTCAAGTGATGTTGTGTTATGGTGCGATGAGTTGAGGGTGAGTGAGTAGCAGAAGTGTGATCCACAGATGAGGGCGCTGTGGAGGAAGTAGAGGGTGGGCGGTGCTCTAGAGTGGGTTTCCTCGGGCTCCCCCAGACATTTCACATTTTTGTTTTAACCCTAAACTGGCACACCTGCTTGATGATTAGTTGACTAATTGATTCAGGTCTGCCAGTTTAGGGTTAAAACAAAAATGTGAAACGTCTGGCGGGGCCCGAGGAGAGGGTTGGGAAACCCTGCTGTAGAATATATGTGGAGGGACACTGCCTGGAACTTGACAGCAGTGCAGCTCATGAGAGCACTCTCTCACTGGACTGTGGTCATTCAACAGAAATGAAAACATCAAAGCAAAGAACTCTGCTCTCATTCTGCCTGACACTCTCTCTCTCTTTCTTTCTTTCTTTCTTTCTTTCTTTCTTTCTTTCTTTCTTTCTTTCTTTCTTTCTTTCTTTCTTTCTTTCTTTCTTTCTTTCTGCCTCACAGTTTCTCTTTCTGTCTCTCCCTCTTTCCTTCTCGAATCACCATTTTGTCTGAGCTGTGGACTAATATGGATTTGTTTGACTTTAGAATTTGTTATGAAGATTATTAAAAAAAAAAAAAAATTATGACAGCCTCACAAATTTGATACTAGTTTTCCCTTAGTGTAAAAGTACAACCACATATTTAATGTGTATATTTATAAAACATGATATCACACAGTGGCCAGCAGAGGTCCTCTCAGTACCGTACAGTAGACTACAAACTGCAAATGAGGAGGATCCTTTAGCCTCACAGGGATTATTTGGCTGCTGGAGAGAAGGGGGCAGGAGGGAATGATGACAACAACAGGAAGTATTTTGGCTGGGGCTCATGATCCCTACTTCCTTTGATCACTGCTCCCCTAATGGGTCAGTGGCCAGTGCCTGACTAAGAACAACTTCTGCCTTCAGCATATACAAATACAGTACACATACTATACACATACCTTATGGACAAAAATTATAGCTTGTCATATCTCTCTACCTAATTTCTTTGCTCAGACCAATTGAAAAGTGATATATCGGTAACAGCAATACCACTCCACCTGATTAATCAGAAAAACTGTGTTCATCGCAGCCTAATCACACCAATCAGGTTGGATTATTTATATTCACCATGTGGATATATACATTAAATTCTGTATCTCCACACAGTTTTTTACAAAGAATTGGATTTCACCTCCTCCCTATAAGGCCAAATTTGCACTGTCCAAGAACACTGTCCATATTAGATTTTGCACATTGTTTATGAGTTGTCCCCACATATTTATGAACGGCTGTGTCTGATGTCCTTTGTGTTGGCGAGTCTCATGAATTGATATGAGGTGAGGGGACACCTGGGGGCGATTGATTTGTGAGTTGCCCTTCGTGCCAGCTCCCATACCCTATAATTCTCTATTTCTTTGTGACTAATTTGTATACAGGCATACCAGAAAAGCCACATCCCTGATTGGTAGATGAGTGGCAACCCTGATTAGTAGCACCTGCTGCTCATCGGTTGTTCTTTACAAATGCTGTATTAAAAGAAAATTGTACCTACACGCCGAAGAAGGGTGTCAAGCCGAATCGTCTGTGTACGCGATCCCTGTTGCAGTGAAAATCATTTAAATAAGAGACTAATGTAGAAAGCTTTATGCAACAGCTTTTTGTTTGTATTGAATTTGCAGGTTTTACGCACCAGCCAAGCTTCTGGGAGAGCACGATGGTTCTAGTTTGATTGGTTGATTTTATATTTTCTAAATAGTATATGAAAATCAATGACCATGTTGGAACCATTTCCTGGTAAGACTACATGGGAATTGTACTGTATGTACCTTTCATGGGCAGAGATCACTACAGTATGTTCACTACTTTGTGTGGATTTTATACTACCAGACCTGCTAACCCAATACTCACAAGATCACATTATCCTCAGAACACTCACAAGATCACACATCAGTACTGTATGAACAATTCTCTTTCACATTTTGACACACATTGACAATGAGATGTGGATCTGTGGATACTGGCACCACCTGGTGGCATAAAACATTTCCAAAAGGTTTAGAAAAGGTTTAGCGGTACAATAACAGCAAATGGAATGGCATCAAACCACGTAGTTTAAGTTTTTGATACCATTCAACTTATTCTATTCCAACCATTAGCACGAGCCCGTCCTCCCCAACCTCCTGTGATGTGAACGTTTCCTCTGAATAAATAAAACAGAATTGTAAGAGTAGAGCTAGACACCGCTAGAAATAAGTATTTTATAATATAAATTTGAAAACATTTCTAAACCTGTTTTAGCTTTTGTTAGGAACGCATCATAGCTACATGGTTCTCGTCACTGGAGATGGTGTCATCTCCAATCGCTTGTAAAACAATTACCTGCACTCCAGAAGGGGAGGGGACAGGGGAAGCAGGTAGCTGACTAGTGGTGGCTATTCAGCAGCCTGATGGTCTGGGGGTAGAAGGTATTGGCCAGTCTTATAGTTTTTGCCATGATGCTCCTATACGTCCTGCGTCTGAGTGATGGAAAAGTGGAGAACAGGCCATGGCTCTAGTGGCTGGGGGTGACAGGCCAAATTTCTTCAGCAACCTCCTGTATTGGTAGTCACAGGTGTAACTGATGTGAAATGGCTAGCTAGTTAGCGGTGGTGCGCGCTAGCAGCCTTTCAGTCGGTGACGTCACTTGCTCTGAGACCTTGAAGTAGTGGTTCCCCTTGCTCTGCAAGGGCCGCGGCTTTTGTGGAGAGATGGGTAACGATGCTTCGTGGGTGGCTGTTGTTGATGTGTGCAGAGGGTCCCTGGTTCGCGCCGGAGGTCGGGGCGAGGGGACGGACTAAAGTTAAACTGTTACACAGGCACACCTATGAATGCTAACAGTTGCATCTGAAAATGATCAATGCGCCTCCATAAAAATGGCATGTTGCTGTCCAAAACAGCTCTTGTATTTATCTCAACTCTCACATTATTTCCATTCGCTTCCAGCCTAGCATTTAGTTTGGTGCAGTGGGGTTAAATCTAAGCCTCGACGTCTGTCTGTCCAACCATTCAGAAACAATGTTTCACTTTTGAATTTTGATCTATGTAGTACCATACATAAGAGTGAACGGTGCCCAGATGAGACGAGACAACTTTCTCTGACATGCTGACCAAACCGTCTCTGCACATGTGTCCGAGTGCGCCATCGTGCACATGTTTTTGTGTGTCTCTCAACCAGACGCGTTCATGTCATGCAGGTTAAAATACCAAAAACAACTGTACCAACCTTATTGATTTGGGGACAGGTCGAAACACACATTTGCTGTTGCTAGTTAATTTGTCCTGGGAGAGAAACATTGGGTTGTTTTACCTGAAATGCATATGGTCCTTTTTCTTCTGGATCTTTGTAGAATTTTGACCTATTATGAGTCACGCAAATTGTGTGTTCTGTACTCCAACAGATAAAAGGAAACCTAGATCGTTTTCTTTGATTAATCTCTACTCCTTCATTCTTCTTCTTCTGTGGATTTTATATGGGGATTGGCAACCAACTTTAAGATGCATTACTGCCAGCAACTGAACTGGAGCGTGGACCTCATTCATCTTTCAATTACTCCCGTGGGTTAGTATGCTCCTAGAACCCATAGAGTAGATGGGAGAGGCGGTAGAGGCAGGACTTGAACCACATAAAGTGTCTCAAATAGAACCAAGCTCTATTTTAGTTCCTGGCTAAGCAGATGCCTGTTGACGGGCGAAAGCAGCTTGGATGAAATTATTGAATAACATGTATGTGTACATTTATTTTATTACGTTCATGCACGCGACGCGGGCAGTTTGGTCAGCATGTGTGCCAGTCGAATTTATGCATCAACGTCATTGTCATGGACATATCCAAGTTAATTCCAATATTTAAAAAAAGTTAAAAACGAAAATGCGGCTAGTGTACTGTCAGTCCAGGTTTAACATTTGACGTGACTGAGTTAGCTGAAGTTGGCTAACTAGCAACACGAATGTTATCCAGCCTGCATAGCAAGCATTTTGTTCAGAACAGTCCTTTTGCATAGCAACTATGCAAAAAAAATATAGCAAAGGACTATATCTTCTGGTGGAACAATGAAATTGTATGAATTGACTTACCAAAATAATGTTTTAATGAAAATAAGTAATTCATTGTTATTTTAATATGTTGGTAAACAGTTGTATAAAAGCAATAAGGCGCATGAGGCAGTGCTGTATGATGAATACAGTCACTGGTAAATGGGTTGACTAGCCGAACAATGCCATTTATCTGTGACTGTATTCATGCTTCAGCACTGTCTCTTGTGCCGTATTGCTTGAAAAAATAATGTAAGATTTTGTTCTAAAGACAAGGTAACTTTTACACATGCGAAGACAATGAATGAGAGAAAAAAAAGACATACTCTGTGACAATTATGGTCCTCATTCATGGTGAGAAAATGAATATGTTGTAATGCAGTTTGACTGAAAAAAATAAACAAGGATATACACTGAGTGTACAAAACACTTGAGCTGTGTTTTGATTACCTATACTAATATAATGTATACTTTATAATTAATTAGTATATACTATTAGTTCATTTAAGTACATTTTAAATGAATGGTATCCTTTCAGTTGAGAGCACTAGCGCTTTGCCTGTCTCCTGGAAGTTGATGCTGTTGCTATGCAGGCGGTGACCCGTTCCTGTAGGTTCATGCTCTACAACATTCGCAGAGTACGACCCTGCCTCACGCAGGAAGCGGCGCAGGTCCTAATCCAGGCACTTGTCATCTCCCGTCTGGATTACTGCAACTCGCTGTTGGCTGGGCTCCCTGCCTGTGCCATTAAACCCCTACAACTCATCCAGAACGCCGCAGCCCGTCTGGTGTTCAACTTTCCCAAGTTCTCTCACGTCACCCCGCTCCTCCGCTCTCTCCACTGGCTTCCAGTTGAAGCTCGCATCCGCTACAAGACCATGGTGCTTGCCTACGGAGCTGTGAGGGGAACGGCACCTCCGTACCTTCAGGCTCTGATCAGGCCCTACACCCAAACAAGGGCACTGCGTTCATCCACCTCTGGCCTGCTCGCCTCCCTACCTCTGAGGAAGTACAGTTCCCGCTCAGCCCAGTCAAAACTGTTCGCTGCTCTGGCACCCCAATGGTGGAACAAACTCCCTCACGACGCCAGGTCAGCGGAGTCAATCACCACCTTCCGGAGACACCTGAAACCCCACCTCTTTAAGGAATACATAGGATAGGATAAAGTAATCCTTCTAACCCCCCCCCCCCTTAAAAGAGTTAGATGCACTATTGTAAAGTGGTTGTTCCACTGGATATCATAAGGTGAATGCACCAATTTGTAAGTCGCTCTGGATAAGAGCGTCTGCTAAATGACTTAAATGTAAATGTAAATGTAATGCAACTTGTCACGTGTGCTCCCTCTCCGTTCTCTAGGTCACCAGGCTGCTCGTTATGGTGCACACCTGTCACCAGCGGTACGCGCATAATGACACTCACCTGGACTCCATCACCTCCTTGATTACCTGCCCTATATATGTATCCCTTTGGTTTCTTCCCCAGTCGTCATTGTTTCATGTTGGTGCGCTGTTCTTGTTTCTTTCATTTATTAATTAAATGTATTCACTCCCTTAACTTGCTTCCCAGCTCTCAGCGAACATCGTTATAGAATGACGACTCAACAAATGGAAGCATCAGGGAGTGTTGTTTTTTAAATGTGATGTGGGGTCCGGGTGTCCGAACCGGAGCTACCTGGGAGGCCTCAGCCGGTTTGTCGGGCTCCCATGCCTCATCTGGCTCGACGGGCTCCCGTGCCTCGACTGAGGAAACCGGGGAGGTCTCAGCCGGCTCATCAGGCTCTCACGCCTCAGCTGGGTCGTTAGGTTTCTGCACCTCAGCGGAGGCGGTCCGCTCCATCGTCCCTTTGGTTGGCATCTTGCGTCTGGAACCGAACGCACTGGGGAGGGGGTACTGTTAGTATGCTCTCTCTCCCGCGCTCTAGGTCGTCATGCTCCCGGGCCTCTGCCGGATAGAGGTGACAGGTCCGCTCCTGATCCCCGGGATCATCTTGGTCGGCGGGGGTACTGTCACGTGTGCTCCATCCGGTGTCTAGGTCACCAGACTGCTCATTATGGCGCACACCTGTCACCAGCGTTACGCGCATAATGACACTCACCTGGACTCCATCCCCTCCTTGATTATCTACCCTATAAATGTCACTCCCTTTTGGTGTCTTCCCCAGTCATCATTGTTCCTGTTTCATGTCGGTGCGCTGTTTGTGTTTCTTGTTTTGTTCTCTTATTTATTAAATGTATTCACTCCCTGAACTTGCAACACGACTCTCAGTGCACATCGTTACACAACCTCTTGCTGGCTTGCTAGCATAACAATGACTAGCTAGAGATCATACGATTTCGAGTGTGTTTGTACATTTTATCTGGAGTGCCAGAGTGCGCTCTGGGCATTTGTAAATTCCGAGAATTGTCAGATTATCCAGTTGTAAATTCAGTGTTTCACTCTCGGCGCATACATCACTGGACGCTCTGGCCAAAGGCTACCTGCCACCCGTTTACTTCAAATCTGTAAACATTGTGAAGCCACGCCCATTTTCTGAAAAAGCATTATGGGTCCTAAAAGCACAGAAATAGTGTCCACTGCTTGTATAGTTCGTACTTTGGTGCCTCTACCACCATAGCATTAGCTGCAGGCTCTGGCGCTGCAGGGGGATTCAGCCAGTCACTCTTCCTTGATTGCTTACACCTTCTCCATCAGCACCTTTCTGTCTGACATTTTTAACTGCATGCTCTTAGGCATTCTCCGCAAGGTCAACTCCATCTTCTCCTGTCCTTATGGTTTTATGTTTCTTTTTGCTTGTAGGCTGGACCAAAGACATGCCCGAGAGATTGAGTGAGTTAACATGGTGTTCAAATATGGAGTGGGATGACACTGAAATGGTACTGGTGCAGTACTGTTGTGTTACCTTCAACAACAAGAAAGGCATTGCAAGATTTGATTCCTGCCACAGAGACATAGATGGCTTTGTCCACCATAGTGACGCCTTTAATGATTAGTCTGTGGATGAGCTTGTCCTCAACCTACTTTAAATATCATATTTTTTTTTCACTGCCTCCAGTAATAAGTTCTGCCCACCCACATGATCTTGCTGAAGGGTTGTGACAGGACCCAATCAAATACAGCATCCTCTCTCTTCGTGGCCTTACACACCTGAATCTTTACAGGGAAGTCCACCATGGGAACTGAAGAAGATGCATAATTGAAGATAAGTGAGCAATCTGGTACCCAGACAGTTAATTGATAACTAAACATTCATGGCACACATTTTTCCTTATGTTTATTTATAGATGTAGATAATATTTTAGATACACGTCAAACCATTGTCATTCAGACTGGATACAATATCTGGTTGAAATTATATAATAATTGCACATGTATTGCTCACAAAATAGTCTTCCATTGTTATTGTTCTGCACATAACACTGAGAATATTGACCTAAGGTGTGTGGATAGTGCTGAACTCCAGTCCTTGCTAGCCATAACAAGATGCTACCATCACAATAGTAAACTCAGCAAAAAAGAAACGTCCTCTCACTGTCAACTGTGTTTATTTTCAGCAAACTTAACATGAGTAAATGGTTGTTTAAATATTTGTATGAACTTAACAAGATTCAACAACTGAGACATAAACTGAACATGTTCCACAGACATGTGAGTAACAGAAATGGAATAATGTGTCCCTGAACAAAGGGGAGAGGGGGGGGTCAAAAGTAAGTCAGTATCTGGTGTGGTCACCAGCTGCATTAAGTACTGCAGTGCATCTCCTCATGGACAGCACCAGATTTTCCAGTTCTTGCTGTGAGATGTTACCCCACTCTTCGACCAAGGCACCTGCAAGTTCCTGGCCTTAGCCGTCACCCTTCGATGCAACAGGTCTCAGACATGCTCAATGGGATTGAGATCTGGGCTCTTCGACTCGTCAGTGAAGAGCACTTTTTTCCAGTCCTGTCTGGTCCAGCGAAGGTAGGTTTGTGCCCATAAGCGACATTGTTGCCGGTGATGTCTGGTGAAGACCTGCCTTACAACAGGCCTACAAGCCCTCAGTCCAGCGCCTCTCAGCCTATTGCAGACAGTCTGAGCACTGATGGAGGGATTGTGCATTCCTGGTGTAACTCGGGCAGTTGTTGTTGCCATCCTGTACCTGTCCTACAGGTGTGATGTTCGGATGTACCGATCCTGTGCAGGTGTTACCCGTGGTCTGCCACTGAGGACAATTAGCTGTCCTCAGTGGCAGACCACGGGTAACACCTGCACAGGATCGGTACACCTGCACAGGATCCGTCCTGTCTCCCTGTAGCGCAGTCTTAGGCGTCTCACAGTACGGACATTGCAAGTTATTGCCCTGGCCACATCTGCAGTCCTCATGCCTCCTTATAGCATGCCTAAGGCACGTTCACGCAGATGAGCAGGGACCCTGTGCATCTTTCTTTTGGTGTGTTTCAGAGTCTGTAGAAAGGCCTCTTTCGTGTCCTAAGTTTTCATAACTGTGACCTTAATTGCCTACCGTCTGTAAACTATTAGTGTCTTAACGACCGTTCCACAGGTGCATGTTCATTAATTGTTTATGGTTCATTGAACAAGCACGGGAAACAGTGTTTAAACCCTTTACAATGAAGATCCGTGAAGTTATTTCGATTCTTATGAATTATCTTTGAAAGACAGGGTCCTGAAAAAGGGGCGTTTCTTTTTTCCTGAGTTTATATACAGAAGGGACCTTTGCCTCCTTTGATTTGCTAACTTTTTCAGATGCCTACAGATTAGAGACTGATATCTTCCGACATTTGGAAATGCTAAACCTTCCATGTCAAAAAATCGAACACCTATGTTTTGCTGACATTAAGGGAGAGGTTGTGGTTGTTGGTTCCACTTTTCTGGGCTCCGTTATTTACTTAACAAATAAGACAATTTTAAACAAAATACAGCAGTAGACAGAAGTCAAAGATCAAACATCAGACATACAACTGATGTCTCTCCTGAGTTCTGCCCCAAACAAAAGAAAGACAAGATCATATATACCCGAGATCACACCTTATGATCTCCTATGTCAAAACCTGCATGTGCGGCTAAAATAACAAGTTATTCTTAACACAAGGTTTCTAAGAACCCTCAGTGGCATGCAAATCTGCCCTTGTTTCAGAGAAAAACCGACACTGTCTCTCTGTGTTTCTGTCACCCACAGTCCCTTCTCTCACAGACGCGGGGCTGCGGGTTTTGGCAGAGAGCTAGACACAGAGAGGCCTCAATATTCAGCTATACAGTGAGCATAAGTACAATGGCACGTAACCAAATTAATAACAACATAATCAATGGTGGGGTTCTTTAGAAGACCCCCCAAAACAAACTTTAACCCTACATTGTCCTGACACACCACAATACCAGTTCACTTACCCCCTCCCTATAGGCTTTCCCATAAGCTCAGACGAAGGATATCAAGGATCTGGAAGGATTCTGTATGGAGGAATAATCTAAGATCCCTGTACTGGGCCGCAGGGCATGTCCTGAAGTGGATGGAGCAAATCCCGTACCAGGCCGTGATGCAACCGGTGACAGGCCTATACAATGTCTGAGCCATGTTTTACATATTGATTTTGAACATATTGATGTCTCTTTTGACAAACATATCAAGAATATTTCAAGGACAGCTTTCTTTCCCTCTTTGTAATATTGCAAAAATCTGAAACGTTTTGTCCAAAAATTATGCAGAAAAGCTAATCCATGCTTTTTTCACTTCTAGATTAGACTACTCTACTCTCCGACTACTCAGATAAAGGACTAAACTTTACTAAACTTTACTTTACTAAACTAAACTTCATATAGCGCTAAACCTGGCTGCTAGAATCTTGACTAGAACCCCAAAATTGGATCATATTTCTCCATTGCTAGCCTCTCTTCACTGGCTCCCTGTTAAGGCTAGCACTGATTTCAAGGTTTTACTGCTAACCTACAAAGCATTACATGGGCTTGCTCCTACCCATCTCTCCGATTTGGTCCTGCCGTACATACCTACACGTACGCTACGGTCACCAGACGCAGGCCTCCTTAATGTCCCTAGAATTTCTAAGCAGACAGCTGGAGGCAGGACTGTCTCCTATAGAGCTAAATTTTTATGGAATGGTCTGCCTATCCATGTGAGAGACGAAGACTCGGTCTCGACCTTTAAATCTTTACTGAAGAGTGTAGTCTGGCCCAGGGGTGCGAAGGCACTGGAGCAAAGAACTGCCCTTGCAGTGTCTGTCTGGCCAGTACTCCACTGGGTTCTCTGCCTCTGACCCTATTACGCGTGCTGAGTCGCTCTTCCATGCAGTCCCTAGGAGGGGTGCATCACTTGAGTGGGTGGAGTCACAGACTGATCTTCCTGTCCGGTTTTGCATCCTCTCGGGCTCCTGTGGTGGAGGAGTTCTTCATGGGCTATACTCGGCCTTGTCTCAGGGTAGTACTTTGGTGGTCTGTTGATATCCCTCTAGTGGTGTGGGGGCTGTGCTTTGGCAAAGTAGGTGAGGTTATATCCTGCCTGGTTGGCCCTTTCCAGGGGTACGGGGCCACAGTGTTCCCCGACCCCCGTCTAAACCTCCAGTATCTATGCTTCTGTCTTATTTGGTGTCCTTTGTGAATTTAAGTATGCACCCTCTAATTCTCTCTCTCTCCCTCCCCTCCCGGAGGATCTGAGCCCCAGGACCATGCCTCAGGACTACCTGGCCTGATGACTCTATGCTGTCCCCAGTCCACCTGGTCGTGCTGCTGTTCCAGTTTCAACTGTTCTGCCTGCGGCTATGGAACCCTGACCTGTTCACCGGAAGTGCTATCTTGTCCCGGATCTGTGTTTTGACTCTCTCTCTCTCTCTAACACACCTGATGTCTCGACCTCTGATTGAATCTGCTGGTCATTTATGAACATCTCAAAGAACGATCTGTCCTTCATGGCCATGTACTATCTCCAACCGGCACAGCCAGAAGAGGACTGGCCACCCCTCAGAGCCTGGTTCCTCTCTAGGTTTCTTCCTAGGTTCCTGCCTTTCTAGGGAGTTTTTCTTAGCCACCGTGCTTCTACAACTGCATTGCTTGCAGTTTGGCATTTAAGGCTGGGTTTCGGTATAGCACTTTGACATCTGCTGATGTAAAGTTGTCAGTTTGAGTATGATGAATGACATGACAGACAAGGTTTCAATCGTCTCATTTCTTTGATTAAATGCATATTTGTCCTGGAGGAGGAAGCAACCATCTTGCATGTTATTCTTGATGTGTGGTTGGGTCTTCTTGGCAGTATGTTTCACTTGGCTTGATTCAGACAGTGGCCTCGTCACTTGTACCAATGGATTATGTGGGCTTTGGATGGCACGTTTAAGCCACTGCAAATGGTTCTCAAACTCAAAGAAAATAAGGTAATTGAGAAATGCAACATCATCTGCCAAGTGAGACCATGTACATTGTACACTGTACACTGTAAATGTATCACCATAGACACATGCTCATCTCAACTAAGGACATCCACAGCTGTTTGGCATAATCAAGGAAATGACTCCTCCTGTCATCTGAATCTAGAAAAAGGGATATGGCTACACTGAGGGACATACATTGGTAATAGACCTTTTTGAAAACAACATAATGCAATACTATGAGACCCATGTACAGCAAAAATGTCCTGTACTCAGTGGTCTTCCACCGGCAAAATTCTGCCAGTGACCGAGATTCACGGGCAAATTCTTTTGGCAATAAGCCTCGAAAGGAGATCAGCTCAAACATCCACATGGAATTTAAGCCACCATTTATGATAAGCCATAGCTAAATTGCAGTAGTCCAACAAACAATCAAACTAAGTAGCATTTGCATTCATAGGTGACAAAATGACTGTGTCTTACCTCTTCAGTGATTGTCTTCTTCTTCTGTGGAGTTTAATGGCAGTTGGCATCCAATATCTTGCATTACCACCCCCAACTGAACTATAGTATAAATCCATTATACTTCGTGATACAAAATAGGAAAAATGGAAAAATAAAAAATATATTTTTAATTACCATACCAACTAATCCTACACCTTATTCCACTATTTTAACCCTATCTGATCCTGCCAAAAACCTGAGAGGACAGGACACTACCACGATACCACTAGTCACTATTGTGACTTATGTTCCAGCTCAGTGGTACAGTTGATAACCATTGATATGAACGCTAAGAAGCCAACCTTATGAAAACATATCATTCATTGGCCTTTCTCTCTGTTCTGGCCTCAGATCTACTATTCACAGGTATCTCCTCAGAATCCCTCAACCTTGATCCACCTTCCTCTACTTTCTTCAATATTCAAAGGTAAAAGATTACTAATATCATGAATTTGGCATCGTATTTATAGGGCTAATGTTAACTACAGTGAGCAAAAATATAAACACAAAATGTAAAGTGGTGGTCCCATGTTTCATGAGCTGAAACAAAAGATCCCAGAAATGTTCCATATGTACAAAAAGCTTATTTCTCTCAAATTTTGTGAACAAATTTGTTTACATCCCTGTTAGTAAGCATTTATCCTTTGCCAAGATAATCCATCCACCTGACAGGTGTGGCATATCAAGAAGCTGATTAAACAGCATGATCATTACACAGGTGCACCTCGTGCTGGGGACAATAAAAGGTCACTCTAAAATGTGCAGTTTTGTCACACAACACAATGTCACAGACGTCTCAAGTTTTGAGGGAGCGTGCGTTTTGGCATGCTGACAGACGGAATGTCAACCAGAGCTGTTGCCAGATAAATTCATGTTCATTTCTCATCCAATGATTTTACTCGGATTAAATGTCCGGAATTGTGAAAAACTGAGTTGAAATGTATTCGGTTAAGGTGTATGTAAACTTCCGACTTCAACTGTATATATATGTAGGGATTAAGTGACTTGGCAACGGGATATATAATAAACAGTAAAAGCGGCATATGTGATGAGTCAAAATGGGTCAATGCAGATTTTCCGGATAGCTATTGGTTAACTATTTAACTAGCTATTAAGCAGTCCTATAGCTTTGGGATAGAAGCTGTTCAGGGAGAGAACAGAGAGAACAGTCTATGACTTGGGTGGCTGGAGTCTTTGACCATTTTTAGGGCATTCCTCAGATACCGCCTGGTATAGAGGTCCTGGATGGCAGAGAGCTCGGCCCCCGGTCAGATGGTGAGCAGTTGCCATACCAAGCAGTGACCCAACCAGTCAGGATGCTCTCGATGGTGCAGTTGTAGAACATTTTGAGGATCTGAGGACCCATGCCAAATCTTTTCAGCCTCCTAAATGGGGAATAGGCATTGTCGACTCTGTTTTGACCATTTTAGGTTCTTACTGATGTGGACACAAATTAACTTGAAGCTCTTGACCTTCTCCACTACAGCCCCGTCAACGTGAATGGGGGCATGCTTGGTTTTCCTTTTCCTGTAATACACAATCAGCTCCTTTGTCTTGCTCATGTTGACGGAGATATTGTTGTCCTGGCACCAAACTGTCAGGTCTCTGACCTCCTCCCTATAGGTTGTCTCGTCATCGTCAGTGATCAGGTCTACCACTGTCGTATCGGAGTCATGTGTGACCACACAGTCGTGGGTGAACAGGGAGTACGGCAGGGGTCTAAGTACGAACCCCTGAGGGGCCCTCATGTTGAGGGTCACCTTGTGGTGGATGTGTTGTTGCCTACCCTCACCACCTGGGGGCGGCCTGTCAGGAAGTCCAGGATCCAGTTGCAGAAGGATTTGGGTCCTTAGCTTAGTGATGAGCTTGGAGGTCACTATGGTGTTGTACTCTGAGCTGCAGTCAATGAACAGCTCTGGTCATGTAGGTGTTCCTTTAGTCCAAGAAACCCACAGCATGAATGACTCAGTTTCTTTGTTTTCCTAAGAGTGTTGTCCATGTGATCCTACCTTCTCTTCCCATTTTCTGACAGAAGACCGCTTTGTCCTATGTCTTTCTTCTTTCAGTTTTCACACTCAACAACTGTAGTTTAGACATTTTAATTTGAATGAGAGTTGTGTAGCCTATTCAGTTCAGTCAGTATGTCTTTCTTTACTCCACACAAAGAATGTTTGAAATCTTAACAAAGTCTTCTCCAATCCTACTTCCTTAGCTAAATTGAAGACGACGGTTCCTAGTCCGAAATGCACTACAGCACCGCCAGCTGTTTGGGAGTTTACTACTGTGCAAGGCAGCCGACAGACCATTAGTAAAGGTAAAAGATAACTAGATCAGTCGGTGCCGTTTAATAAATAAAAAAATTACGAACATGGCCTTATTTCTATTACAGTATATTGGATTTCTGTCATTCATATTTAATTTACCCATTTCAATATAACATCGATAGGTTTAGGCTACTACATTTTCCCTGTACCCACCATGCTACAACCTAGCCTATGAATTCAAGTTTACAACGTAGGTGCACAGGTCGAGATACTTGTTTGTAATCAAGGTGACAGACAGTGACACATTCAATACCGCTTTGCACACTCTTGCCTGCATCTAGCTGATCTTCCACTACCACAAAAATCATTTTTAAGAGCTTAAGCAAACCTCACAACTTGACTTTATGTAAAGTTACCATATCATTTCTAATCAATATTCCATAGGCCACTCACATGGTATCCATTGGAATGGCTATGCTGTCCACTATGCCCACATCCCCCTCCACACAATATTCCATGGTCACACACACCTTGCTTTGTTTTCCCAAATGTCAAACAGCTTCAAGATTCAACAAACACAAACTTCTTTATTATATAGCATGTCAATGCTTCAGACATTGACAAGACTAACTTCACTGTATTTACTCTGTATGCTATGGTTGTTTTTCCAACTCTGTGTCAATACAGTAATACAACAAAATGAAAAGTTGATGTGATTGATGAAAATGTAAGTCACATTGCTAATAGTGGAAGTAAGTTACCTTAACTGTTGGCTACTTGAGACTCAGTGTACTGTCAATCTGATTTTGAACCAAATAACTTGGTTATATTGCTTATATTTTTGCCCTACATTTACGTAAGTAGCAAGAAGTGGTTGTAGGCCTCCTCAATTTCCTTTATTCGTTTCATAAAAATCTGTAAACAAATTTTATGGAAAAAGCAATGGACAGAGGGTGAGGTGTTGCAGAATTGTTTCGTGAAGGAATATTCATAGATGTAATTTGAATATTTTGAGCCATGGTTTGCTCACAGCTCCTTTTGTGCAACCGTGAGTGAGAGTGTCATTCCAATGTATCTAATCTGTTGTGTTATGTCATTATAGGTTAAATATGACTATGGAATGTGTGTCAATTGAGAACTGTTGTCTAAATCAGCGGTTCTCAATTCTCTCCTCAGGGACCACAGCTGTACAGAGCTAGCACACCTGATTCAATTAATAACACCTGTAGAATTTTGACAATATAGTTAACCAGAATAAAAAATTTAAATAAGCATGGTTCTTCAAAATGTATTCGTTGATCAATTAAAAGCCCAATGAATACTCTCCTTTGTGTAATGATTTAACTCTCACCGCTTGTGGGACATTTATTTTGAAGGCACGTATAAATAACAACTGCACGAGGACAGACAGTGACTGACAGGCTGATTGACGTCACAGTTACAAATAGTAGCTAGCTAGAAATAGCGCAAAAATTAGTTTTTCAAAGATTTCAAAGAAAAGGAAAGTAGACAATGCATGTAGGGTGTTCCAGCAAGAGTGGACATTGAAATGTGCAAAGAGAGCATCGCTGTCTTGAAAGATTACAACTTGTCCTGACACTTCCAGACAAAGCATGCAGAGAAATATAGGAATGTTATTTCTGAGCAGAGGGCAAGTGCATCGAAAGAGTTGCTTTCTCAGTTGCAAAAGCAGCAAGGACTTTTCACAAAACTGCATTCAGCAAACAGAATTGCGAGAGCTCGCTATGTACTGTCTCACAAAATTGCTAAACATAGCAAGCCATTCGCTGAGGGCGAATTCATTAAAGAATGTTTAATTGACTCTGAAGCAATACTTTGCCCCGACAGGAAAGAGCTGTTTGAAAATGTTACCCTGTCCAGACAAACAGTGAGGACATCGCAGAGAATGTGGAACAATAGTTGAAAGACGAGGTAAAGGAATTCACCTATTTCTGCTTGGCCCTGGATGAGAGCAGTGATGTTCGTGACACGGCGCAGTTGTTGATATTCTTACGAGGCATAACCCCAGACTTTGAAATTACAGAGGAGCCTGCTTCAGTGCAGTCAATAAAGGATAAAGCCACAGGGAAAGATGTATTGGAGGAGGTTAATAAGTGTGTGAAAAGCTGGGACTGAGTTTTGAAAAGTTATCCAGTGTGACCACTGATGGGTGCCCAAACTTGACAGGAAAAAACGTTAGCCTTTTAAAAAGGATCACATAGCTGAGCTGAACCCAGGTCAGAAAATGATTTTCCTGCATTGCATTATCCACCAGGAGGTGCTCTATTAATGTGTTCTGAAAATGAGCCATGTTGTGGATACAGTCACTAAGTGGTAAACTTCATAAGAGCAAAATCTTTACACCACAGGCAGTTTGTCTCACTGTTGGATGAGACAGAGTTGGGTCATGCGGATCTCCCCTACCACACAAACGTGAGATGGCGGAGTTTGGGGAAGGTGCTTCAAAGGGTGTGGGACCTGAAGTCAGAGATTGCTGTGTTTTTGCAAATGAAAGGAAAATATGTGGATATCCCTCAACTGCAAGATAAAGAATAGTTGCCAGATTTTGCCTTCACTGTGGACATAATGGCCCTCATGAATAAACTGAGTTCCAACTACAAGGGAAGGGCCTTTTTACACATCAGATGTACAGCCTTGTCAAAGCCTTAAAGGGAAAATGACTCCTCCTGAACCGCCAAGTAGAAGCCAACAATACTAGTCTGTTCCCTATCAGATGACAAGAGGGAGAAGTATACATCGCTGCTGCGTGTTTTCTCGTCATTTTGAGGATTTCAAAGTGTTGGAAAATGACATTCTGTTTGTTGGTTTCCTCTCCTTTCACCTTCAATGTGGAACACGCTCCCACTGACCTGCAACTTGAGCTTATCGATCTTCAATCTGATGCAGTGATTGGAGAACAACTAAAACAATGTCACTGACGAGGTTCTATGCATCTCTCGATGAACAAAACTTTCCAAAGATTAGGAGTCATGCTCAGAAGATGTTTGTACTGTTTGGGTCAACCTATGTATTGTGAACAGACATTTTCAGTGATGAAATATATCAAGTCAAGGCACAGATCCTCTCTTACTGACTCTCACCTCTCAGCAATCCTGCGCATAGTGACATCAGAAACTATACCTGGCTTCTCTAGTCAATACCCATCAGAGACTTCACTCCTCACACTGATTGAGTAGTTTAAATGTAATGTTGAGCTCTCTCTCTTTCTTGTGTTTTTGTGCCTACCCATTAACTAGAGTTCTGTACGTGTTGCTGAATGCACAGTGTACTTTTCCCTCTGTGTAGTTCATTGCATGTTTAATAATGAAAATGCCTACCAAAAGGAGAACATGGATGTGGTTTATTTCTGTGCATGAAATTTTTTTTTAAATAAGTAGCATATCTGGATGTGATTTACAGTAGATATATCTGTCAACACAGTCATACACATGATGTATAATCCTGTAATATGATTCTGGCCCGCGACGGCAAACATATATTCTAATGTGGCCCTCCATGGAAAATAACTGCCCAGGCCTGTTCTAGCTCCTTCGATCTTTGCTTTCCAATGATGGCTCCTCTACTTTGTCTGACTTCTTCTGTCTTGTCTTTGAACTTTTGCAGTGGTTTTTATTTTGTCCTATGAGGCGCTAGTGGGCCTGTGGTCATCCTGGATCTTAATATACGGTGAACATGGTGCATCTGGCATTAGGGTAACCGTTGGATAGAATACTTAAGTGATACTGCCATAGAAGCCCGTGTTTGAAGCATATATTGGCACGGGTGCTGTTAGGCCCGAGACGAAGTGGAGGGCCGGCAAACTGTGCCAATATATCCAGCTAACACTGGCTTTGAGGGTTTTATCACTTTTATACAACGGGTTACCAACATATTCAAATAATGATTCACATATTTTCATAAAAAAATATTTTGATTAATTTATTCATACTATTTCATCCTTCCACAAGATATAGACCCAACAAAAATTTAGGGTTGCTACCCAAGTCGGCTGGTTGTTCATTTTATTGATCTGGTTGCCAGAGACGCAAACCAGTCACTCAGTCATTTTGTTCTGTATCTATGGACGTGACCAAGTCGTTCGTTCTAAATGTTCTATTGCCATACTGGCTGGCAACATTCTTATCCCTTGCTTGCTAGCTAGCAAACTACAGCTAACTTACATTTATGTCAAACAGTGCAGCCAGAATAACAGCAAAGTAGTTGCATTTGCGTTTGTTTAAGCTGTTTTGTAGTGACATTTATTTGGATACATCCATAAGAATGAGCTAATGATGCACGATTTCGCCTGGCATAGAAAATTTGCTGAAATTTGCTCAACAACACAGCTAACACAATCACTTCAACCTGAAGCTGGAAAGACAGCAAACTAGCTGCACTTCATTTAATTTCAACTGTTTTCTATTGGTAGTTCTTTGTATATATCCATAAAAATGATGCTGATTCATGATTTTGACTGGCTGAGAAAAGCTGCCTGTCTGGCTCATCCCGGGACATCTGGAGATCAAATTTGAATATTGAAACAATGTTGCTAATGTCGGAAAGACAGACAGCAAAGTATATACAAATCTCTGCTGTTTGAAACTAAATGTTAGTCTAAAAGAAATGTGCGATAATGTCTAGATGCTTTTTATAGTGGAGATCAAGTTTATAAATTGCCTGGCTGGGCTGATGAGACCAGGTATTTTAACGTCATATATTTAGCTGGTGGTAACTTGTGGATAGACACTGGATGGAATGCAGTTTTAACCAATCACCATTCAGGATTACACCAACCCGTTCTATAATACCTCATAACACAAGCTCAGAAAAGCTGTGGCTCCGCTGTTTCATCCTGTCAAGCCAGGTCCTCTCCTGAAAGTTTGGCAATTTTATTGGACTAGAATTATGATTAGCACGCCCAATGAACTTTACTCTTTATATATACATACCGGAGACTATGCCCAGCCACATTTATCTAAAAATAGCGCAATAGATTGTAATATGGTTGTTAAATCTTAAATGAAAACCAGCCTTGAGTTTTAATACATTAACTTCTTTGGCACCTGCATACATTTTACCTCACAAGGGCACCACAGAGCTAAAAACCTGACTAACAATTTGTCACAATTGCTAAGATCCACTTCTCTTAAGACGTGTACACCAAGTATGTTTTGTTTTTGTTTTGAGGGACCAAGGGGGCTGACCTTCACAACTGTGAAACCAAAGAAGAGGAGCAGGCATCTCGATTTGCTTGCATCTAATTACAATTGTGTACACCATTTAAACCAAACCAGATTGATTACTACATTATTACATTAGAAGTCAACACTTTGTCTAGTATGTCACAAAGACTAAACATGACACCTGATACAGAATTATTATTTTGAAGTAGTATAAGCAATGTATCTTTGCACACCAACGCCCCAAAGTAGTCCCAACATACAGTAATCGACAAACTATTTACACTTTTTTATCAATATTCCCATGTTTGCATCCACACCATCCATAACGTCAATCAAGACAGATCAGCTAAGAGACGAGAAAATACAGTCACTAGTTTCAGTCTGGAGTATCACTAGTTTTCTGAAGTAACTCATACACTTTAGGGGAACATTAAATAACAACTGCTTGTCTGAAAACATAGTATGTTAACAATAATACATTTCATTTGGAATACATTTATATCCAAAGCAACTTCCAATCTTACAGGTGGTCCCAGGAATCAAACCCACTATCTTGGTGTTGCAAACACCATGCTCTACCAACTGAGTTACAGTGGACCACAAGTAAACACGCTGCAATACCGTTTCCCTATGATAGGGACACATCTCCCCTTCCCTCACAGGGGTTGCCGTTTTAGCCAAGACTCTGTTGCAAAATCATTGGCAATCCTAAAAGGATTTATTACTTTGTAGACCTGTGACGCTGCACTTGGATATCAGACTGGGCAGAAGAGCAGCTGGAGAGGATCACAACTGAGCATACTGAGGGATATGTCCTTTCATCATTAGCAGAATGTTTTAAACTAATTGTGCCGTCTTGGCCGTAGCCTTTATCACATTTTCTCACACTTTTCAAACACACAGATATACTGTAGCTCAAAAACAATGAACAAATTACAAAATTTAACTTAGTTTTAAAGAGCACTACCTCTTCTTTGATAAGACACCACATTCATGGCAATAGGAATAACACATATTGTGTCTTCCATTGTGTAAAAACAACAAAACAAACTAAAGTATTTAAATTGTAGTACATTTGACAAAATTACTCAAAATAATTTACCAAGTACAATATATTATTTACATATAAATATTACAAAAATAATCCAAAATGTGACCAGAGTACAATATTCAGAAAGTATTTCAAAACACACACAAAGTAGGCTATTTGATTGACAACCATTATTACTTCTGTAACAATGTAAAAAATGCAAACAACTATTCAAATAACCTCTCTCGATAAGATTGAGTACAGACCAGGCCTGACACAAAAAGTAGAAATAGTAGCCTTCTTTGACAACAATTCAGTGGATGGCACAAGTATTAGATAGAGAAATATTCAGAGAAACTCAAAATATACCAAGTATTAGACAGAGAGAAGGTACAAAACACAACTGTTCAAAGACCATTTTTTTTTAAAGTACACCATTTCCTTGTAATATTTGTAGGACAAATTCATATTTCACACTGTCACTTTAGTGTTTACATTTAGCTGACAACATGTCATGGAACTTCTGGAAGCACGGCCCCATCCTACAAAGTGGCAGAGCACACAAAGGAGGTTTTTACACATCTCCCACTCCACTTTGGATGCACACCACAAACCCTCTCCTGCGCCCTTCAAACTTCACCAGGGAGTGGCCTGCTTTCAAAGTATGAGTGACAACTCAGACCACACCCCCTGGTGCCACACTTTTGGCTCCTCGCTTCCTGCCACTGTAGCCATCACAAAGTGAATGCACAAACTGCATTTTGTATGCCTTTAGGGACAGCATCTGCTGTTTCTGGGAAAGGGAACTTTGCACCGCCCCCCACACAAAACTCATAATTCCATCATTTTCTGCCTGTGTGTCCAATCTTGCAATAGCTCCTAAATTGGTCAAGATGGTTAACCCCGCCCATTTTTTTGTTGTAATCCATTACAAGCTCTTGAACAGATATATGTTCACTCTGCCTGAACTTAGACACTGGTTTGAAGATGTTCTTCCTGAGCTGTTTGTGGACAGAAAATACACATCTCTTTTGACCCTCCAGCGACATACCATTACATTATCTGCAGACCATTTCGTACTCTGACCTCTCTGGAGCTTGGGGGAGTTCTAATGATTGGGCCTTACCGTGCCACAATAATAGGTGTCGGTGTCAATCAAGTCTCTTACCAAAGGAATGGATGAAAAAAAGTTGTCTGCATAAAGATGGTGGTGTGACAATAGGTATGCTTCTCTGTACCCTACATGATTGCATGGTTGGCATGGCGGTGCATCTGTGGGTTACTGCACTCCACAGTGTTCATAGGAATCACTTTCTGTCAGTGGTTCATTACAAAAAATGGAGAGCAGGCCTCACTGAGGGCCACGAAGGAAGACTGCTGCACATGTCTTCAGTATGAGCTAGGCATGTGGTATGGCAGGCGGCACAAGACAGCTATTAGTAACAGTAAGAAACACCATCTGTCTCCCACACAATTAATTTTCCACAGATAGTTCCACCGAGTCAGCACCGGTTGTCATTTACCCATGGCTCTAACCACTGGATTTTGGCAATATGTCTGTCCTAGGAATCTGATGCTGACACATTTTGAGTAAACATTGCTCTTGGTGAAGTCTCTATTAAAAGGGTAATGGGAGGGAGAGTGATTGTAGGATGCGGAATTGTTGTCGCTGTTTTTAACATTTTATCAAGCAGGACACTGGAAAAGCAATCCTGGGAAACTCTTGGCAGTTCCTTATTTTATTGGGGTTGAACGCAGCCATACTGGCATCCTCGGTTCTCTACTTGAATGCCTAGTGCAAATGTTTACATTTCAAGATCCAATAAAACTCTTAAATAATACACAAACCCACAATGTTTATGCTATATTTGATCAAAATAAAGAAAAAAGCATGTGTTTCAATCATTTTTGTGTGTATGCAGCAACTTGCACAGTTTTTAAATATGGCTCCGAAATCTTAATGATCTGAATTTCTTAATCAAAATACACTGCAGCCACTTGACGGTGCAGTCAGTGTACTTTTCTTTTTTAAATCTCAACTTTTACTGTAGCATTTACTAGCTCTGGTGACTGGATCATGATATGCTCCAAGAGGTGGTAACTGAAGATGGACAGTAATGGAAATAATTCCTGTAATCACAGAATACTTAGCATGACCTAAGTAGGCTGTGGTAAGTGACCTGCCTCATTTTGCATGCAATCGGGCTCAAAAACCAAGATGTGACGCACATCACTCGCTGAAAATGGAACAGGCTACTGTAGACGACATCCCTCATTTCATTTTAGTAAAATATATTCAATTTCCAATCAATAGCAGCAAAAGGTCATTCTCAGAAAGATCAGGTCATGAGCCAATATATGTATTCAGTTTGTCCACATTGACAGAATGCATTGGAGCTTGAATTTATGCTAAATTAATGCTAATGCTTATGTGAAATTAATATAAATATTTATACCATGGCATTGTTGAAAACTCATTTCTGATTTACTTGAAGGATATTCTAGAGCGTGCATTATTTCCCTATAATGCATGGTATAATGCAATGGCTATGAAGTTTATTGTTACATGTATTATTTTTAAGCTGCTTTTGAAAACCAAAGTTGAATTGAAAACATTATTGGCATTGGTGATATTTGCATTTCCATAATAGCAACCTAGGATGATAGTTTGGTTAGCGAAGCTAGCAAGTCTGTTTGTTTGGTTACCAAGGCAACTACAGTAGATTTCTAGCCAGCTAGTAAACTTGTTAGCTACTTCAGTGGATGTTGTCACATTTCTACAGTCAAATTAATTTATAGTGGAAAATATGTTAAATTATAGCCATGGTATAAAAGGGATAATCAACTCCGTGGTAGATGAGTTCCACTCCAGCTAACACATTGTGGAACACACCTTCCACGTCATGCATTTTTTTTCTCCAGAGAATGCATAGCCCCTCGTTGATTATCCCTTACGTATTCAATATTTGTAAATGATTGTTAGTAGCTACGAGCCATGGCCCATTCTCCTGTCTATGTTACATTGCACCCCCTGGGTTTAGCCTTTATCAATTTACTAAGCAAGAACCTTCTCTCACTGCTCACCATGTTGATACTGACTCGTTCACCTCTTCTTTACTCTGGTCCCATCAAATTCTGAATTGTGTTGTGATTGCTAATTTCTACGAGGTTAGCCAAGGAATTACATTTTTTACACATAAGCTATACTTCACTTTTTCATTATTACATTTACATTTACATTTAAGTCATTTAGCAGACGCTCTTATCCAGAGCGACTTACAAATTGGTGCATTCACCTTATGATATCCAGTGGAACAACCACTTTACAATAGTGCATCTAACTCTTTTAAGGGGGGGGGGGGTTAGAAGGATTACTTTATCCTATCCTAGGTATTCCTTAAAGAGGTGGGGTTTCAGGTGTCTCCGGAAGGTGGTGATTGACTCCGCTGACCTGGCGTCGTGAGGGAGTTTGTTCCACCATTGGGGTGCCAGAGCAGCGAACAGTTTTGACTGGGCTGAGCGGGAACTGTACTTCCTCAGAGGTAGGGAGGCGAGCAGGCCAGAGGTGGATGAACGCAGTGCCCTTGTTTGGGTGTAGGGCCTGATCAGAGCCTGAAGGTACGGAGGTGCCGTTCCCCTCACAGCTCCGTAGGCAAGCACCATGGTCTTGTAGCGGATGCGAGCTTCAACTGGAAGCCAGTGGAGAGAGCGGAGGAGCGGGGTGACGTGAGAGAACTTGGGAAAGTTGAACACCAGACGGGCTGCGGCGTTCTGGATGAGTTGTAGGGGTTTAATGGCACAGGCAGGGAGCCCAGCCAACAGCGAGTTGCAGTAATCCAGACGGGAGATGACAAGTGCCTGGATTAGGACCTGCGCCGCTTCCTGCGTGAGGCAGGGTCGTACTCTGCGAATGTTGTAGAGCATGAACCTACAGGAACGGGTCACCGCCTTGATGTTAGTTGAGAACGACAGGGTGTTGTCCAGGATCACGCCAAGGTTCTTAGCACTCTGGGAGGAGGACACAATGGAGTTGTCAACCGTGATGGCGAGATCATGGAACGGGCAGTCCTTCCCCGGGAGGAAGAGCAGCTCCGTCTTGCCGAGGTTCAGCTTGAGGTGGTGATCCGTCATCCACACTGATATGTCTGCCAGACATGCAGAGATGCGATTCACCACCTGGTTATCAGAGGGGGGAAAGGAGAAGATTAATTGTGTGTCGTCTGCATAGCAATGATAGGAGAGACCATGTGAGGATATGACAGAGCCAAGTGACTTGGTGTATAGCGAGAATAGGAGAGGGCCTAG
This sequence comes from Salvelinus alpinus, assembly GCF_045679555.1. Taxonomy (NCBI): domain Eukaryota; kingdom Metazoa; phylum Chordata; class Actinopteri; order Salmoniformes; family Salmonidae; genus Salvelinus; species Salvelinus alpinus. The sequence goes on along the minus strand of NC_092097.1, from coordinate 7,420,203 downwards.
AACAGAGCCCTGGGGGACACCAGTGGTGAGAGCACGTGGTGCGGAGACAGATTCTCGCCACGCCACCTGGTAGGAGCGACCTGTCAGGTAGGACGCAATCCAAGCGTGGGCCGCGCCGGAGATGCCCAGCTCGGAGAGGGTGGAGAGGAGGATCTGATGGTTCACAGTATCAAAGGCAGCCGATAGGTCTAGAAGGATGAGAGCAGAGGAGAGAGAGTTAGCTTTAGCAGTGCGGAGCGCCTCCGTGACACAGAGAAGAGCAGTCTCAGTTGAATGACTAGTCTTGAAACCTGACTGATTTGGATCAAGAAGGTCATTCTGAGAGAGATAGCAGGAGAGCTGGCCAAGGACGGCACGTTCAAGAGTTTTGGAGAGAAAAGAAAGAAGGGATACTGGTCTGTAGTTGTTGACATCGGAGGGATCGAGTGTAGGTTTTTTCAGAAGGGGTGCAACTCTCGCTCTCTTGAAGACGGAAGGGACGTAGCCAGCGGTCAAGGATGAGTTGATGAGCGAGGTGAGGTAAGGGAGAAGGTCTCCGGAAATGGTCTGGAGAAGAGAGGAGGGGATAGGGTCAAGCGGGCAGGTTGTTGGGCGGCCGGCCGTCACAAGACGCGAGATTTCATCTGGAGAGAGAGGGGAGAAAGAGGTCAAAGCACAGGTTAGGGCAGTGTGAGCAGAACCAGCGGTGTCGTTTGACTTAGCAAACGAGGATCGGATGTCGTCGACCTTCTTTTCAAAATGGTTGACGAAGTCATCAGCAGAGAGGGAGGAGGGGGGAGGAGGGGGAGGAGGATTCAGGAGGGAGGAGAAGTTGGCAAAGAGCTTCCTAGGGTTAGAGGCAGATGCTTGGAATTTAGAGTGGTAGAAATTGGCTTTAGCAGCAGAGACAGAAGAGGAGAATGTAGAGAGGAGGGACTGAAAGGATGCCAGGTCCGCAGGGAGGCGAGTTTTCCTCCATTTCCGCTCGGCTGCCCGGAGCCCTGTTCTGTGAGCTCGCAATGAGTCATCGAGCCACGGAGCAGGAGGGGAGGACCGAGCCGGCCTGGAGGATAGGGGACATAGAGAGTCAAAGGATGCAGAAAGGGAGGAGAGGAGGGTTGAGGAGGCAGAATCAGGAGATAGGTTGGAGAAGGTTTGAGCAGAGGGAAGAGATGATAGGATGGAAGAGGAGAGAGTAGCGGGGGAGAGAGAGCGAAGGTTGGGACGGCGCGATACCATCCGAGTAGGGGCAGTGTGGGAAGTGTTGGATGAGAGCGAGAGGGAAAAGGATACAAGGTAGTGGTCGGAGACTTGGAGGGGAGTTGCAATGAGATTAGTGGAAGAACAGCATCTAGTAAAGATGAGGTCAAGCGTATTGCCTGCCTTGTGAGTAGGGGGGGAAGGTGAGAGGGTGAGGTCAAAAGAGGAGAGGAGTGGAAAGAAGGAGGCAGAGAGGAATGAGTCAAAGGTAGACGTGGGGAGGTTAAAGTCACCCAGAACTGTGAGAGGTGAGCCATCCTCAGGAAAGGAACTTATCAGGGCGTCAAGCTCATTGATGAACTCTCCAAGGGAACCTGGAGGGCGATAAATGATAAGGATGTTAAGCTTGAAAGGGCTGGTAACTGTGACAGCATGGAATTCAAAGGAGGCGATAGACAGATGGGTCAGGGGAGAAAGAGAGAATGTCCACTTGGGAGAGATGAGGATCCCAGTGCCACCACCCCGCTGACCAGAAGCTCTCGGGGTGTGCGAGAACACGTGGGCAGACGAGGAGAGAGCAGTAGGAGTAGCAGTGTTATCAGTGGTAATCCATGTTTCCGTCAGTGCCAAGAAGTCGAGGGACTGGAGGGAAGCATAGGCTGAGATGAACTCTGCCTTGTTGGCCGCAGATCGGCAGTTCCAGAGGCTGCCTGAGACCTGGAACTCCACGTGGGTCGTGCGCGCTGGGACCACCAGGTTAGAGTAGCAGCGGCCACGCGGTGTGAAGCGTTTGTATGGTCTGTGCAGAGAGGAGAGAACAGGGATAGACAGACACATAGTTGACAGGCTACAGAAGAGGCTACGCTAATGCAAAGGAGATTGGAATGACAAGTGGACTACACGTCCCGAATGTTCAGAAAGTTAAGCTTACGTTGCAAAAAATCTTATTGACTAAAATGATATAGTACTGCTGGCTGGTGAAATAGGCTAGCTAGCAGTGGCTGCGTTGTTGACTTTGTTTGAAAGTGTAGCTGGCTAGGTAACCTCTAACTGGCTAGGTAACCTCGACAATTACTCTAGACTACACAATTATCTTGGATACAAAGACGGCTATGTAGCCAGCTAAGATCAAACAAATCAAACTGTTGTACTGTAATGAAATGAAATGTAATACTACCTGTGGAGCAAAGCGGAATGCAACTACTCGCTCCAACCCGGAAGTGCGTATCGTAGAGGGAGAGGCAATAGAAGTGTTGTTTCTTGTATTATTGTCTTTTGTGTCTTTAGAGGACTGCTTCACCTTAATGTCCCCTTTCCCTTTTCTTCTGTCCTTATTTTGTCCCACTTTGTCCCTTCTTTGTCCCTTCTTCTCTTCTGCCAACTAGACACTCCTTGTTAGCTAGCTAGCTTCTTCCAGGAATGTCCCTAGCAACTGCCTAGCAACAGGTAAACAACTTAGTTAGCTAAGAAAACGGTATAATTTTATGAAAAATTGTTACTTTTTCAAAAGCCTTTCTTCTTTGTTTGCTGCTTGTTTGGTCTCCTATTCAGTTTGCAGTTTTCTTTTGATTTTTTTCGATGTACTTTACTCTAAAAAAAACATTTAAATTTCAATATTTGTAGGAGCTCATCTTTTCAGCTGCTGCTGCTTAATTATTAATTATTAATTAATTATTACTTAATTATTGCTAAGAGACCTGATAAGAGACATATCACTTACTCTTCTTTCTCTAGCTGAACGGTTTTACAGTTTTAAAAGTTCAAATGCACTTATTCTAGGAATTATTTTAATAACTTTTCCTTGCTTTTGGATTGTTAAAGAGACAACCAAAGTAATGTAATCCAGAAGGTGGATTTTGTTAGCATGTTGTGCAAGTTTAAAGTCTTTCTTCTACTCTAAAAAAATACAACTGAGGTTCCACACAGAGATACATCCTACATTTATTAAAAACAGCTAAATAATTGAACAGTGCACCAAGGAAAACTTGCTACCTTGATTCCTGAAACGCAGCCTGTTGATAGACTATTTAACAAATTCGAAATTATACACTGTTTGCTAGCTCAGCTGGTTAGCTAATTCTCAGTCAAAAATGGCTATCGTCAAAATTCATGAAAAAAATAACTGCTTTTTGGTCTTAATTTAGGGTATAGCATAAGGTTAGCAGTGTGGTTAAGGTTGGGGTTAAGGTTGGTATTAGGTTTAAAATCACATTTTAAGAAGATACATTTTAGAAATAGGCGGGGTTTATGACTTTGACTGTGACTAGTGATACTTTTTGGAGAAATGTCCTCTGGTCTGATGAACCAAAAATAGAACTGTTTGGCCATAATGACCATCATTATGTTTGGAGGGGAAAGGGGGACGCTTGCAAGCCGAAGAACACCATCCCAACCGTGATGCATCATGTTTTGGGGGTGCTTTGCTGCAGGAGGGACTGGTACACTTCACAAAATACATGGCGTCATGAGGAAGGACAAGTATGTGGATATATTGAAGCAATATCTCAAGACATCAGTCAGGAAGTTAAAGCTTGGTCGCAAATGGGTCTTCCAAATGGACAATGACCCCAAGCATACTTCCAAAGTTGTGGCAAAATGGCTTAAGGACAACAAAGTCAAGGTATTGGAGTGGCCATTACGAAGCCATGACCTCTATCCTATAGACAATTTGTGGGCAGAACTGAAAAGGCTTGTGCGAGCAAGGAGGCCTAGAAATCTGACTCAGTTACACCAGCTCTGTCAGGAGGAATGGGCCAAAATTCACCCAACTTAATGTGGGAAGCTTGTGGAAGGCTACCCGAAATGTTTGACCCAAGTTAAATGTGATGAAAGAAATAAAAGCTCAAATAAATCATTCTCTCTACTGTTATTCTGACATTTCACATTACAACAAAGTGGTGATGCTAACTGACCTAAGACAGGGAATTTTTACTAGGATTAAATGTCAGAAATTGTGAAAAACTGAGTTTAAATGTATTTGGCTAAGGTGTATGTAAACTTCCGATTTCAACTGTAACTTGTTTTCTCAAAATGTATGTTAGCTAGTTATTATTCCTGATTAGCAAGGCATAGTCTGTGTTTCATTTAATTGTGTATTAGGAACACAGTTTGTGTCACGCTCGTAGAAAAGGTCGGACCAAGGTGCAGCGTGAATTGCTATTTCTTTAAAGTGAAACTAAAAAAACAACAAACATGAAGTCGTAGTGCTCGACACACTAACACAAAACAATATCCCACAACACAGGTGGGAACAATGGAGAACTTAAGTATGATCCCCAATTAGAGACAATGAACATCAGCTGCCTCTAATTGGGAACCATACCAAGAGCACCAACATAGGAATGGAAAGACTAAAACACCCCCTAGTCACGCCCTGACCTACAACACCATAGAGAACCAAGGGCTCTCTATGGTCAGGGCGTGACAGTTTGAGATCATTGTGAGGGGAGTTCGCCAGTGGTTGAATGGGGAAATGGGCTTCCCGTGAAAATGTTGCCTGAGGTTGCAAGGGTCAATTTGTTCCAGATAATATAAACACCAAGTAAGCATATCATTTTATAATTTAACATTTCTTTAAATTTGCATGCTTATGCATGCAATATTCCTACATAATCACTATTGAACTATTAGTTAAGCAAAACGTAGATCTTGAACGTAGATATTCAATAGACATCTTGATCAGTGTTTTTCCTCACTAAGTAATGGATGTTTGATTTGGGAATTGAATGCTGTGCCGCCCCTACCATCAACATTCACATACTGTATGTATGTACTTATGCCCTCCCTTGCATCCTCTAATGACTTTGCATCATCTTAACAACCTTAAATTAAAATCTTTACAGGACACATGACATTCCATTAGCTTGTATAACAGCTTAGGATAATTGTACAATTGGCTTATGATCAAGTAGGGATGTGCAGAGTCACCCAACAGTACACATACTGTATGTGACTGTACGCACACATGGCATGGGCAGATGTTATCAATAATGATGTCAATATGTAATGCATTATCATACCCAGATGTTGACTTTTAGCCCCACGCCCTGTGACCAGGGAATGGACTTACTTGTTCTCTCTGAGTCCTCCTCTCTTTTCCTTCAAGCCACAGTCCTTCTGATACATGTGTGGTGTCTTCTTTTTGAGAGGCAATGCACCCTTTGCTGGCCTGCCCGTACCCTTCCACCGTGACTGCTGGGGATAGGCTTACTGAAATACACAGTACTTATTTGGCACAAGTGCTGCAGGTCTTGAAAAGGAGGTACCAAAGTCAACCAAGAGTTGATGGATAGCTAACTCCTCCCTCAAAACGAAGGTACCTGCTTGACATTGGACCGTGCTCGTTCTTTTAGAGTACACTTTTAGAAAGAGGTTATAGAAGTGTCATCATGAGATTAACTTTCTCAGCAGCAAACATTGAACACTGTCCGGGCATCTCTACATCCTGCATTTTAAAGGTAAGATTCCACTTCTGTTGATGGACATAGACTGGTTAGTATGCTACTTAAGATAACTTTGGATGTTAAACTGCATGCCAAGGAAAGAGTAAGCATGTAATGATGACCAAGTATCATTTATCTGATTTCCCTTGTCTGAGGATGTAGTATCACTCTATTGGATTTTGTCACTATATGACTAATCAAAAGCTACTTGAAAGACTCTCTTCTTTGAGCAGGATATTTAAATATACAATTTTCAAAGTACCTTTGAAGTTAATGAACCACGGCCACACATTAGCAGTTCTCATATGAATGTTTATGCCAGTAAACCATGCAAAGGATTAAACTGTGATCTCTCACGCTGCTTGTTTGTACAGTTTTTTTTCTAGTTCAAATGTACTCAAAACCCACTGTAAACAAGAACAGCCTTGCACATGCATAATTTAAATTGCCAATCATAACGATTTCCTATACCAATATTGCACTTTGATGTGAAAAAAACTACAAACACAACACTGTTCTTGACATGCTTTCAGGCTACTTTTGATTATTGAAGACCATGGTGTTACATTCCTTAATTGTCTCTCCTTAATCCATAGAGTGATGCATTGGGTTTTACTGAGGTTACAAACATACGCAGCACCCAGAATGTAGAATATTATCAAATTAAATGTGATACGGGGAACACTTAACTTGAAAATATATGAATATGTCATTTCTGCACAGAACTAGAAAACTAAACAGAAAACAACAGGATTTGTGTTGAGCTATTTGAAAAAAACAAGGCATGGTTGTCATCTTTTTAATGCTGATCTACTCTGAAAAACAAGAACACAGAAAGGGACTGTTAATAATTCACATTGTGTTAAATGTATTGGTTTTCATTTCAAATTCATCATTGGCTCTTAAAACACTAGAAGAAATCAGTTGTCTCTCAGATTAGTATTTCAATGTAGTACAGCAAAACAGTTTTCTTTTTATATACCATTGACAGTTAGCTTAGTGGAGCACTCTGCCTTGCCAAGGAGGTTCTCTGCAATGATTTTGTACTCTCCTGAGTCCTTGGCTCCAACCTTTCAGTTTGACCTTGTAGTAAACACCATAGGTGTTGGAGATGAGGTTGTTGGTGTTGAGGCTGATATTATTGCGGAACCATGTGACATGGGGTGCTGGGTCCCCTCTCACGGCACAGCTCATGTAGCAGTCATAACCTTGTGGAGTGGTGTGCATTTTCAACGGGACAAGAAACTTGGGAGGACGCTCTAGGTTGCAGGTCTTAGACTCTGGCATTTCCAGCACAAACTTTTCTGAAAACACAAACACAGAGACGACGTGTACTTTATTAAAGATGAGTTATTTCACACATCTGAATTTGGCACACGGTCTGGACAGAAATTATAGCAGTAGAAAATGTTTTTTTTTTTAAATGTCCACTCACCGTTTGTTGGTCCCAAAAAAGTATCTTTGATAAAGCTTTAACATGATACAATAATGGTATAATGTTAAAAGCGTTATTAAAGATCACTTTTGTGAGCAGCAAACTGTGAACTGACACTTAACTTTACCTAACGCCCTAATGACTAGTCGGGGGAGACTTTGGACAAGTCAGTGGCCAATCTCTCATTTATTGGAATTACCAAGAAGTGGCCCCCTAAATTGCTAGCCTTATAGTATCTTATGCATTTACACCAGTCTCATGCCTTTCAAAGCACAAGGGCACTGCAAGGACTGGTCCAGAATTCACAATGAAGAGTGATTTCCCATTTTAGTGATTCAGAGGGCTTAGAAGAGCCCATGTCAATTTTAGCATAGACACGGAACTGGTACTCTCTGCCAGGCATGATGTTACAGGCTGTGAACTTGTTGTTAAATATGCGGTCTGCCACTGTGTGCCATGTTCTCTTGCTTGAGTCTCGCTTAGACACCAGGTAATGCAGCCTGTCGTTCCTCTTGTCATCAGGAGATGGCGTCCAGGAGTTGGTCACTGTGCCCTGTACGTTCTCATCTACCTCCACAGGACCTCTAGGCTTGGGCTCATCTAGATCGGACCACAAATAATTGTGTGATTAATGATCAACACTGGACCGCAACTGCTTTTAACTTGGTTGTTTACAGAACCACTGTCAGCCGTTTTATCAGTATCTCACCTGTGACTCTGGTCTCAATGCAGAATGTCTCTTGGCCAACGATATTATTGATGAGAACGCTGTAGATTCCTGTATCTGAGCGCTCTGAAGATGGAAAGTTGGGATCCCCCTTCAGCATTGCTGATGGTAACCCGTTTGGACACAGGTACAGTGGTTCCTCCTTTAAAAGCTGTGAGCTTACACCACGGGACTTAGAGGTACCCAGCGTCACGGCTTCATTGCTCCAGACAACCACAAGGGGGAGTTAGAGCACTCATTATGCATTTGGGTCTCAAGGTTTTTATATGACCAATCATATAGAATGGTTCCAATGATGAATTTGACACGAGCCACCAGTCCCTGGGTGAAGATGGTTGACAAAACATTACGGAGGAACCAAATGTAGGTAGTTATAACGTCATAATGAGTCAAGCAAAACATTTACAAATGAGAGGAATATGTAGATATATGTAGAGACAAACGTTTGTGCATATTGTTTTGTCATGAAGTTAATTTACGAAACATCGCTATTTAGCAAGTTAGCTGACTAGCTAACATTATCCAGCTAGCTAGCTAGTGTTATGACATGAGTATGCATTTGTAATTCGTGTCGTTTAATGTTTTAGGGACTTAATGTTTTAGGGACAACCAGCAAACCAGGCTGTCTTGTGAAACAGTGGATGTAAGGAATCTAGCTAGCTAAAGCATTTACTGCAAATTGAATGTACAATTGTGTAAGCTTGCCATGCAATGCAGCTGAAGTAACATAGCTAGCTAACTATTTATTTGCTTATTGTGTAGTGGAGGATAAAAATAACTGTATGCCTATAGATGTGTAGCTAGCTACAGTATGTAGCCGATCTGTGTATGGACACTAAAACATTAGGTTCTTAACTAATATTCATACCAATCTATGAACCTCAGGTATCATATTTGTTGTAACAACTGTAAGTCTGAATGGCATTAATGAAGCCTATGGATAGAGTAGAGTATAATAACTTTATTGTGCCAAGGATGCAAGTCCTATACACATGTACTGTAGTTATTACCACACATGAGATTCCCACATTGTAGCCTGTACATTGAATATATTCACTGATCATGTACTCTTCCTTGGCAAATAAAGGTGTGGTTCAGGTATGAATCTCTGAGACATTCTTTTTCAGTCATTTCAAACTCCATTGATTGAATGAGGCTGTGTCTGCATGTATGTATTACAATTATACACTTCAACAGTGTTTGCCACTCCTGCTCCTGGGACATCAATGATTACACATAGTAACTATGCAATAGACAAAAAACATGATTTAAGTAAAGGCTGATTTGTAATTCATATATACAGAAAACAAAACTATGCATATCTAACTCCCTACATCTGCATTAATCTGAGGACACAGGATAGTATTTCAATGAGATACTTAATTTCAACCAGTGGAAAATGTGAAACACTTTATTGAAAGAAGCTCATTATCCAGGTGTTATAAATACATAATACATGCATTATAATTATGATAATTATAGTATTATATTATATTATTATATTATATGTAAGAACAGCGGCAGATAGCATATGATTAATGAATTACAGTGCTACCCTAATATTCTCTCAGTTTATCACAATTACGGTGCCTAACCAGCCTTGGGCCCCCAGTTGGCCTGAAGGTTATCTTAAGAGCGGGTGAGGTGACGATGATGGGACTGGCTTCCTCTCTCACATCAAAACATACCTGCAGACGAGAGACAGATGGGTAGAGAGAGAGCATGATTAAGCCTTGTTTTTTTTATTCTAACACAGTCAGTCATCATAATCATTAGGAGGTGAAATGCAAAACTGACCTTGGATCATTAACTCTGGGACTACTACATCTCTGTCTGTATTTCAATGTAAAGCATCTCTTTAATAATACTTCCTGTTGACCCGACTAAGTGCTCTCTCATCTATGATCATGCTGTGCCCTCTGTGTCAGCCAGTTCAGATGCGGGAGGGGTTCACCAAAACAGCTGATATAACCTAGAGGATTTAGGGAGAAGGGGGAGAGGGAAGAAGTGAAGAAGAGAGACTATTGTGTGTGTGTGTGTGTGTGTGTGTGTGTGTGTGTGTGTGTGTGTGTGTGTGTGTGTGTGTGTGTGTGTGTGTGTGTGTGTGTGTGTGTGTGTGTGTGTGTGTGTGTGTGTGTGTGTGTGTGTGTGTGTGTGTGTGTGTGTGGTCTCACAGTGGCTACAAAGTAATGTATGCTGAAAAACAGACACATGAGGACAAACAATAGAAGATAATGTCAATAGAAGATACTATATGTGACGCAGATACCTATCGGAGTGTACCTGAAACATTTAAATATACAGGGCTATGTGTCTCACCACTTGGTTATTGCAAGGCTAACCCCCAGGGAAATCATGACTTGGCAGCAACAGAGAGCAACAGATGGTCCAGTGAAAATGGCTGTGTTTATGTGGTGTAAATCTGAAAATTAACAGCTGACATCTTAAGTTTTTTTTAAATTAATGCATGTGAGACAGGGTCCATGTACAACAAGACAGGCAGAGATGAAGAGAGAAAAATAACACAGAACAACTACCTCTGGTTATGGACACTTTTGCCAGCAATAAAGCTTGCACGGCCTGTTCCTCAGACAGTGAACATCTGGCAATATCTACATTTTCGACCCCTTGATCAGCTCGCTCTCTGAAAGAAAAAAAAATTGCTTCTTTTTTTGTAGCTATGAAAACAATAACTGAGATATGACCATTCAATCTAAAGCAGCAGATGTAATTTTCAGGATACGTCAACACAGCATGTAAAAGTTGGACGGAAGAAAGCCCAGTGTTGCTTACCTGAGATGCCATCATCACACAGTCCTTCTTCATAGGTGTCTGCTATGACTTCCTTTGTCTCGGAAAAAAGTTGCTTTCAGAACAATTATTTTCGAATTTTTTATTTTTTTGCTCTTGACAAAAAGACAAAAATGTACCTCCATAGCATATAACAATTTGCCTGTGAATAACCACACCTTCATACAAAGGTGCTACTGTATGCAGAATTCTTGACGCACAACCGAAGATGCTGCCATATCCTGCCAGCACGCCCACAAGCGAGCCACTCAGGCGCAGAATGATGACGCGTGGAAGAGGGAAAGGAACGAGATGGGAACAACAAAAATTTGTTGCAAGTTGGGGAGGGGGGCTAATAGCTGAATTATTCAACCTTTACTAAAGAATAGTCTAACAGCCGAGCTAGGTGTGAAACCTCCCCCCCTCCTATCACAGACCAGATTTGCCCTAATGACCAAGGGGTAGCTTGCTACTCAATGTAATAAAGTAATGACTTTTCAAATAAGTTACCTTACATGTTATGTTGGCTGACAATTTGTTAGCTACGCTGTCCTTACGAACCCCATAGCATATCATTTCAGCAGTATGTACTGGTATGTTAGCTAGCTACCTAACTTTAGAAGTTATACATCAAACTTGCCAGTATATTAACTATAGGCTATCTAACTACCCAACGTTTATTGACTTGATTATTCCCGTCATTCTTAGCTTAGCTAAATGGTATATTCATTGTGCGTTCTCAATGGACTTTCGGACTTTTTTGCTTTCGTAAATCTACACCGATTTCAGAAAACTCTCGTCTGAGTGTACCAGAGCGCAGAATAATGAATTTACGAGCGCTCAACACCGGTTGAGTATGGCCTGTGTCAGTAAACGTGGCAAAAAATCGTATTTAAATTGATCCAGCTACACAGTCACCAACTCTCTGGTTAACACAAAAACTGCCTAACCAGCTCTGCTAGGGCAAGTAAAATGGTCAGAGTGGTCTCATTTGTGTCTGGAAGTTGCTAGCAAGCTGGCCAACATTAGCTTGGGTGCTTGACTGCCTTTGTAAGGCCAGAACGCTCAAATCAACCTTACTCCTCGGCCCGAACGTCCAGTGTGCACTCCGAGAGTGAAACGGTCTGAATATATGACGTTGTACAGCACCATATTTTCCATTCCATCCATGAGGGTTTAGTTTTTCATTTTTCTCTGAATAGAAACACCATAATATTAATCTAATTAATTAAGCCAAATTTCTTAAAATCAATCCCATATACGATGTTATTACAAAAAAAGGTTTTAAGTACTCTGGTAATGCCAATACGGAAATCAAATGCTTTTGAAAGATGCTGTCTGGTGGTCAAACTAGCAATAACTTGCAGTAACAAAAGAAATGGCTGAGAATGAAATGACGTGCCACAGAATGCTGCAGCAGCACACAAGGTGTGCCGCAGTATGACACAGCTTTTAAAGGAGGAACCACTGTACGCCGTCCTTCAGCCAAGTGACATCTGGCCAAGGAGAGGTCTGTAAAGAATTTCAGAATATAATTACTATATCTATATGACAATACTATCCAAATGGTAATGTGAACATTTAATTTGTGTTCTTTCCACTTGTATGGAAGTGGATATTCTTTTAGATTTAGAAATAAATATACATTTTATACTGTACAAAGTTAATGTTGAACCGTGCACAATTCCCTGCTTGCACCACCATGAAACTCTTGATTTTTTGATGAGTGAATCTTTGCCTGACTGGAGCATAATAACATGTTTTGTCAACGTTGCTGAGGAAATGTTTGCAATCAAACTAGATCCTCTCAATATTTTGACGCCAATAGGGATGTTAGAAATGAATGGTCTTACCAGGAGGAGGTATAGCCAGGATGTAGTTGTCCAGCTCTTGGGGCTTGCCTTCTCCACATTAATTGGTGGTGACCTCTCTCACCCACTACATGGCCATTGACTTCATGCCTTTCACTGTGAAGGAGGTCATGATGATGGGGTTAGTGTTACAGCGATCCCACTCTGGGCTTTCTGCTGGTCTGATCTCCACAAAGTATACCTTGGCTTCATCCTCAATCCCTTCTTCCTCCCTTGGTTTAGTCCAACCCAGGTGGTGTAGGTAGAGTATCACCTTCAGGTCAAGGACTTTACCGGGGTGCTCTGAAATGATACACATAAGTGAGATATTAATAGGTCTCTTAAAGCTATGAATTAATTTGAAAGAATATCTATGTACTCAAGGTACCATTGAGTATGACCTACTTTTGGGGTCCCTGGAAAACACAAACAGAACGTTAAATTCACCAGCTCCAGAGTTGTTGATCGCTGCCACGCGGAACTCGTATTCCATTACCTCTACTATTAGTCTTTCACACCAAACTCGTTCTCTGTGGTACAAGCAAACGTACAAAAATATAACGTAAGATATAGGTAAAACTGCTCTACCTCATCTATGGAATTAACATGGTTCATGGTACTTGCAGATAAACAATAAATTAATACAGAAGTGGTAATGGTGAAACCTTTTATCCTATCATCTGCAGGATGGACAGGGCTCCATCGATTGCTTCCCTTCTTGCGTTTCTCCGTGTTGTATCCCAGAATGTTGGTTCCTCCAGTGTTCGAAGTGGGAATCCATGTCAGAGTGATGCAGTCCGTGAAGGCGTTGACCACTTTGGGTGCAGAAGGTGGTCCAGGGTAAGTACAGAAATATGATTTGGTTCTGTGTAACTATACTAAATGTTTTTACTTTATTTCAGCATTTGAAGTTGTGGTATAGGAATTGTGGACAATACACATTGAGATTTCCAAAATAACCAATAGTCTTCTGAATCACACTAAAATGGCCTCAGTGATTTATGCACTCACCTTTGTGCCTGCCTGGACATCCACTGTCTCAATCAACTCACTGTTGCCCATCTCAGTCTCTGCCATGGTCTACATCAGTGTCTTTGTAGTGGGCCTCTGGACCAATCGGACCCAATTTCTTCCACATGTTGCGGCCTATCTGTTGACGTTTCAGGATGTAGTTTGCTATCTTACAGCCACCATCATCCTTCGGGGGCCTGCACCTGATATCAATGGCATTTTGAAAGGCTTCAATAATCTCCAGACGCCCGATGGGAGGGGTGGGCTTGTCTGTCAAGAAACAGATGCTTATTTTACTCTCTGTTGGGTTGCTCTAAGCATGGTACAAGTTAATGAATCACTTTGATTGTTTTATGTATTTATTGTAACATTTCATTATATCATACAGTTGAAGTCGGAAGTTTACGTACACCTTATCCAAATACATTTAAACTCAGTTTTTCTCAATTCCTGTAAAAATTCACTGTTTTAGGTCAGTTAGGATCATCACTTTATTTTAAGAATGTGAAATCTCTTTAATTTAGCTTAAATGTATTTCATCACATTCCCAGTGGGTCAGAGGTTTACATACACTCAATTAGTATTTGGTAGCATTGCCATGAAATTGTCTAACTTGGGTCAAACATTTTGTGGAGCCTTCCACAAGCTTCCCACAGTAAGTTTGGTGAATTTTGGCCCATTCCTCCTGACAGAGCTAGTGTAACAGACAGGTTTGTAGGCCTCCTTGCTCGCACACCCTATTTCAGTTCTGCCCACACATTTTCTATAAGATTGAGGTCAGGGCTTTGTGATGGCCACTCCAATACCTTGACTTTGTTGCCCTTAAAGTGGCCAATGATTTTGAGTTTGTATGTAGGCAGCAGCCACTCTGTGTTAGTGACGGCTGTTTAACAGTCTGATGGCCTGTTTTTCAGTCTCTTGGTCCCAGCTTTGATGCAAATGTACTGACCTTGCCTTCTTGATGGTAACGGGGTGAAAAGGCAGTGGCTCGGGTGGTTGTTGTCCTTGATGATCTTTTTGGCCTTCCTGTGACATGGGGTGCTGTAGGTGTCCTGGAGGGCAGGTAGTTTACCCCCGGTGATGCATTGAGCAGAATGCATCACCCTCTGTAAAGCCTTGCGTTTGTGGGCGGTGCAGTTGCTGTACCAGGTGGTGATACAGCCCGACAGGATGCTCTCAATTGTGCATCTGTAAAAGTTTGTGGGAGTTTTAGGTGACAAGCCACATTTCTTCAGCCTCCTGAGGTTGAAGAGGCGCTGTTGCGCCTTCACCACACTGTTTGTCCATGATGTGTACGCAGGGGAACTTAAAACTTACCACCTTCTCTACTGCTGTCCCGTCGATGTGGATAGAGGGGGTGCTCCCTCTGCTGTTTCCTGAAGTCTACAATCATCTCCTTTGTTTTGTTGATGTTGAGTGAGAGGTTGTTTTCCTGACACTACACTCCGAGTGCCCTCACCTCCCTGTAGGCCGTCTCGTCGTTGTTGGTAATTAAGCCCACTACTGTTGTGTCGTCTACAAACTTGATGATTGAGTTGGAGGCGTGCATTGCCACACAGTCATGGGGGAACAGGGAGTACAGGAGGCTGAGCATTTTCTGGCCACAACTTGTGGACTTGTTTATGTGCTGCTGTGCGGTTTGTTGCTTAACGCTACTTTGCTACCTGCCAACTTTATGCTTTTTACTTTTTAATTATCTTTTTTATCTTTCAATTTTTTCCCACACTCGACTTTTTCATTCAACTTTTTCACCCCGGGCACTTTATCTGGACATGGTTCTTCACGACCTCCACCGGCTGAAGCTAAGTAGTAACATTAACATTATGCCTTCTAATTGCTGTCACTGTACTCATAATATACAGGAGAACGATCGCCTTATGGTGAGGATAGCTGTGCTGCAAGCCCAGCTTCAGACGCAATCATTAGGCAAGGGTAATTTAAGTGTAGGAAAGGATGAAACAGCATCTGTGCTACCAATAAGTACAGATAGTAGTATAAATCCCCTCGCATTAACCGCAGCCGGACAATTTTCTCATCAATCAAATGTATTTATAAAGCCCTTTTTACATCAGCCGATGTCACAAAGTGCTGTATAGAAATTCCTGATAACTTTTAATTATTTGAAAAGGTTGAGAAGGAGCATTAGAACCAGTGTAAACCAGATTTGCCTTTGAGGGCACGATGGGGAGGGAGCCCATTCTGAAAGGTCAACTGATTACAACAGAGAGCAAACAACCATCTTGCCCTTTGATTATTGCTCATGCAGTAAAAATTCATGACCCAGAGAATTTGCTTTGACATAAAAAGGCAACAAGCACTTCCGATAGAATGCTACATGCCTTTTCATATTTCTCAAGGTAGGTCTGGGTAGGCAGAAAGCATGCATTGATGTCAATATGAATGTTACATGTTAGTTTAAAATTAGGATTCAGCTCTCAGTGAATAACAATATAGGCCTAAGCAATATTAATTTACCCCGGTGCCTAAATAGACACTGAGCGTACAAAACATTAGGGCACCTTCCTAATGTTGTGCTGCACACACTCAAGCCGGTGTGCAAGGCACCTACTACCATACCCCGTTCAAAGGCACTTTAAATCTTTTGTCTTGCCCATTCACCCTCTGAATGACACACATACACAATACATGTCTTAATTATCTAAATGTATGATGTCTCCTCTCCATCTACACTGACATCAATAATGGATCATAGCATTCATCTGGTCAGTCTATGTCATGGAAAGAAGCAGGTGTCTTTAATGTTTTGGACTCTCCGTGTATAAGGCATGTGTTCAACACACAAAGGGAATTGATAAAGAAACCACTTTTTTCTTCTCCAAAAAAAAAGCCTTCTTGGTTTAAACTAAATCTGCAAATTCTCTGTTTGTAAAAC
Source organism: Salvelinus alpinus (assembly GCF_045679555.1). NCBI lineage: Eukaryota > Metazoa > Chordata > Actinopteri > Salmoniformes > Salmonidae > Salvelinus > Salvelinus alpinus. The sequence continues at coordinate 7,403,876 of NC_092097.1, read as the reverse complement.
TTTGAGAGGAGGTGAGCTCTGATCTGGATTTTGTGTCATTAATCTGCTCTTACCTTCAATCGCTGTTAGATGCTCAAGTGATGGTCACTGGTGGTGCATTTCTCTACAGGATTTAATCCGGTCTTTTACCCAAAAGGCCATCTATCTGGCACCCTGTCTCACTGGGCAAAGGCTCTGGTATACCTGCTCTCACTTGGGGCCAAAGCCAGGCCACTGGTACTTTTCAGCTGGCATTTACAATACGAAGCAACTCTTGATTATGCAGAGGTTATTGATTCTGCTCTTCGTAAGTCCTCACTGTCAGCCCTAGATATAGAAACACAATTTCCCCAGTATAACATAAGGGTGTATACACTAGTGTAATACCGGTGTTACAGTCGAAAAGCAGCATGGGAGTGCTCACTGTAAGATGGACAGCCAGCTTAGTGGTGCTCGCATGTTAGTGTTTACATGTCGTTCTTCATTTGCAAACTAGTCTACAAAGATGTTCATGGTACTGTAGGGCTGTCTATCTGCATAAGGTATGTTTTAACTAAAACTGGAATGATACCTTGACACTGGGTTTCGCTAGTTGGCTCTCATCCAAAGGGATGGTTAACTTTTCTAAACTTTTTAGAATGGTGACGTTCATCCCATAGGAGTCTAAGCCGGGGGGTTCTAAGCTATATGGAATGGTTTTAAGGTTGTTACAAGGATCATTTTGCTATTTGATTTAGAATTTCAAGACTCCCTTGAATCAAACAATTAAATTATCATGGCTTCTGGAAGGAAATGCTGTAGGAATGCTGAACCGGTATCGCTCATTCAGCAGACAGAAACTTTCAAACAGTTTTCCACATTAAGCAATGAGTTGGAGTCCGAGCCTTCTCTGGTCTCTCCTCCACCCGTTACGGGGTCTGAGATGCCGAAGCCTCCCACCATTAGCTCTGACAATTTGAAAACCCTAGTCATTGGCGACTCCATTACCCACAGTATTAGACTTTTAAAAAATCATCCAGCGATCATACACTGTTCACCAGGGGGCAGGGCTACCCACATTAAGGCTAATCTGAAGATGGTGCTGGCTAAGGCTAAAACTGGTGAGTGTAGAGAGTATAGGGATATTGTTATCTACGTCGGCACCAACGATGTTAGGATGAAACAGTCAGAGGTCACCAAGCGCAATATAGTGTCGTGTCTTCGGCTATGCCGGATTAAGTGGTATAACATGCAACTCTATAAAAATGATTTCTCTGTAATTAATATTACCTGATTAAGCTAATCAGGTAGATAATTAACTAGAAAGTCGGGGCACCACAAAATAATGTTTATGGAGCTGTTATCTTCCGAATAAAATCTTGAAGACCTAGTAATATCAATAGCAGTCAATATTAATCGTCACCTTATTTCAGTCTCATCTGAAAGTTGTAAATTCTTGGTTATCTTCACGAACCCTGGCTGTACATTTCAATGAAATATGGTGAAGCCCCAAAATTGCCCTCCCTGGAAGCCTGTGTTTCAGACATAAGGAAGTGGATGGCGGCAAATGTTTTACTTTTAAACTCGTAAAAAACAGAGATGCTAGTTCTAGGTCCCAAGAAACAAAGAAATCTTTTGTTGGAACTGACAATTAATCTTGATGGTCGTACAGTTGTCTCAAATAAAACTGTGAAGGACCTGGGCGTTACTCTGGACCCTGACCTCTCTTTTGACGAACATATCAAGACTGTTTCAAGGACAGCTTTTTTCCATCTATGTAACATTGCAAAAATCTGAAACTTTCTGTCCATAAATGGAGAAAAATGTATCCATCCTTTTGTCACTTCTAGATTAGACTACTGCAATGCTCTACTTTCGCTACCCGGATAAAGCACTAAATAAACTTCAGTTAGTGCTAAACACGGCTGCTAGAATCTTGACTAGAACCCAAAAATTTGATCACATTACTCCAGTTCTAGCCTCTCTACACTGGCTTCCTGTTGAGGCTGGGGCTGATTTCAATGTTTTACTGCTAACCTACAAAGCATTACATGGGCTTGCTCCTACCTATTTTACCGATTTGGTCCTGCCATACATAACTACACGTACGCTATGGTCACAAGACGTAGGCCTCTTTACTGTCCATAGAATTTCTAAGCAGACAGCTGGAGGCAGGGCTTTCTCCTACAGAGCTCCATTTTTATGGAATGGTCTGCCTATCCAGTGGAGATACGCAGAATCGGTCTCAACCTTTAAGTCTTTATTGAAGACTCATCTCTTCAGTAGGTCCTATGATTGAGTGTGGTCTGGCCCAGGGGTGTGAAGGTGAACGGAAAGACACTGGAGCGATGAACCACCCTTGCTATCTCTGCCTGGCCGGTTCCCCTCTCTCCACTGGGATTCTCTGCCTCTAACCCTATTACGGGGGCTGAGTCACTGGCTTACTGGTGCTCTTCCATGCCGTGCCTAGGAGGGGTGCGTCACTTGAGTGGGTTGAGACACTGATGTGATCTTCCTGTCCGGGTTGGCGCCCCCCTCGGGTTTATGCCGTGGGCATCGTACACCTCTGGCAAACAGGATGCATGCTTTGTAATATTTGTATTCTGTACAGGCTTCCTTCTGTTCACTCTGTCAATTAGGTTAGTATTGTGGAGTAACTACAATGTTGTTGATCCATCCTGAGTTTTCTCTTATCACAGTCATTAAACTCTGTAACTGTTTTAAAGTGACCATTGACCTCATGATGAAATCCCTGAGTGGGATCTTTCCTCTCCAGCAACTGGGTTCCATTTTTGATAATAGGAAAACAGTGCTAGCTCTACAGGATATTACATGATAAACTGTTTCTTACCCACCTGACTAGTCAAAACAATGGGCTTGTGTAACGGCTTTCGTCGGTGGAAGGAGAGGAGGACCAATGCGCAGCGTGGTACGTATCCATATTTATTTGAATACTTCTCCATATAGAACAAAACAATAAACAGACGAAAACCAACGAAGCTACAGTCCCGAACTAGTGAACACAGACAAAACATGAACACACGAACAGGAACAATCACCCACAAAACACACTACAAAACGGGCTACCTAAATATGGTTCCCAATCAGAGACAACGCAAAACACCTGTCTCTGATTGAGAACCATATCAGGCCAAACAAGAAACCCCACATAGAAACAGACAACATAGAATGCCCACTCAGCTCACGTCCTGACCAACACTAAAACAACGAAAAAACAAAAGAACAATGGTCAGAACGTGACAGTACCCCCCCCCCCCCCCCCCTCAAGGTGCGGACTCCGGCCGCAAAACCTAAACCTATAGGGGAGGGTCTGAGTGGGCATCTGTCCGCGGTGGAGGCTCTGGCGCAGGACGTGGACCCCACTCCACCATAGTCTTTGTCCGCTTTAGTGTCCTCCTTCAAGCGGCGACCCTCGCCGCCGACCCTGGCCTGGGAACCCTACTAAATTGACCATTGCCAGTAGCCTGTCAACTATGTGTCTGTCTATCCCTGTTCTCTCCTCTCTGCACAGACCATACAAACGCTTCACACCGCGTGGCCGCTGCTACTCTAACCTGGTGGTCCCAGCGCGCACGACCCACGTGGAGTTCCAGGTCTCAGGCAGCCTCTGGAACTGCCGATCTGCGGCCAACAAGGCAGAGTTCATCTCAGCCTATGCTTCCCTCCAGTCCCTCGACTTCTTGGCACTGACGGAAACATGGATTACCACTGATAACACTGCTACTCCTACTGCTCTCTCCTCGTCTGCCCACGTGTTCTCGCACACCCCGAGAGCTTCTGGTCAGCGGGGTGGTGGCACTGGGATCCTCATCTCTCCCAAGTGGACATTCTCGCTTTCTCCCCTGACCCATCTGTCTATCGCCTCCTTTGAATTCCATGCTGTCACAGTTACCAGCCCTTTCAAGCTTAACATCCTTATCATTTATCGCCCTCCAGGTTCCCTTGGAGAGTTCATCAATGAGCTTGACGCCCTGATAAGTTCCTTTCCTGAGGATGGCTCACCTCTCACAGTTCTGGGTGACTTTAACCTCCCCACGTCTACCTTTGACTCATTCCTCTCTGCCTCCTTCTTTCCACTCCTCTCCTCTTTTGACCTCACCCTCTCACCTTCCCCCCCTACTCACAAGGCAGGCAATACGCTTGACCTCATCTTTACTAGATGCTGTTCTTCCACTAATCTCATTGCAACTCCCCTCCAAGTCTCCGACCACTACCTTGTATCCTTTTCCCTCTCGCTCTCATCCAACACTTCCCACACTGCCCCTACTCGGATGGTATCGCGCCGTCCCAACCTTCGCTCTCTCTCCCCCGCTACTCTCTCCTCTTCCATCCTATCATCTCTTCCCTCTGCTCAAACCTTCTCCAACCTATCTCCTGATTCTGCCTCCTCAACCCTCCTCTCCTCCCTTTCTGCATCCTTTGACTCTCTATGTCCCCTATCCTCCAGGCCGGCTCGGTCCTCCCCTCCTGCTCCGTGGCTCGATGACTCATTGCGAGCTCACAGAACAGGGCTCCGGGCAGCCGAGCGGAAATAGAGGAAAACTCGCCTCCCTGCGGACCTGGCATCCTTTCACTCCCTCCTCTCTACATTCTCCTCTTCTGTCTCTGCTGCTAAAGCCAATTTCTACCACTCTAAATTCCAAGCATCTGCCTCTAACCCTAGGAAGCTCTTTGCCACCTTCTCCTCCCTCCTGAATCCTCCTCCCCCTCCTCCCCCCTCCTCCCTCTCTGCTGATGACTTCGTCAACCATTTTGAAAAGAAGGTCGACGACATCCGATCCTCGTTTGCTAAGTCAAACGACACCGCTGGTTCTGCTCACACTGCCCTACCCTGTGCTTTGACCTCTTTCTCCCCTCTCTCTCCAGATGAAATCTCGCGTCTTGTGACGGCCGGCCGCCCAACAACCTGCCCGCTTGACCCTATCCCCTCCTCTCTTCTCCAGACCATTTCCGGAGACCTTCTCCCTTACCTCACCTCGCTCATCAACTCATCCTTGACCGCTGGCTACGTCCCTTCCGTCTTCAAGAGAGCGAGAGTTGCACCCCTTCTGAAAAAACCTACACTCGATCTCTCCGATGTCAACAACTACAGACCAGTATCCCTTCTTTCTTTTCTCTCCAAAACTCTTGAACGTGCCGTCCTTGGCCAGCTCTCCTGCTATCTCTCTCAGAATGACCTTCTTGATCCAAATCAGTCAGGTTTCAAGACTAGTCATTCAACTGAGACTGCTCTTCTCTGTGTCACGGAGGCGCTCCGCACTGCTAAAGCTAACTCTCTCTCCTCTGCTCTCATCCTTCTAGACCTATCGGCTGCCTTTGATACTGTGAACCATCAGATCCTCCTCTCCACCCTCTCCGAGCTGGGCATCTCCGGCGCGGCCCACGCTTGGATTGCGTCCTACCTGACAGGTCGCTCCTACCAGGTGGCGTGGCGAGAATCTGTCTCCGCACCACGTGCTCTCACCACTGGTGTCCCCCAGGGCTCTGTTCTAGGCCCTCTCCTATTCTCGCTATACACCAAGTCACTTGGCTCTGTCATATCCTCACATGGTCTCTCCTATCATTGCTATGCAGACGACACACAATTAATCTTCTCCTTTCCCCCCTCTGATAACCAGGTGGTGAATCGCATCTCTGCATGTCTGGCAGACATATCAGTGTGGATGACGGATCACCACCTCAAGCTGAACCTCGGCAAGACGGAGCTGCTCTTCCTCCCGGGGAAGGACTGCCCGTTCCATGATCTCGCCATCACGGTTGACAACTCCATTGTGTCCTCCTCCCAGAGTGCTAAGAACCTTGGCGTGATCCTGGACAACACCCTGTCGTTCTCAACTAACATCAAGGCGGTGACCCGTTCCTGTAGGTTCATGCTCTACAACATTCGCAGAGTACGACCCTGCCTCACGCAGGAAGCGGCGCAGGTCCTAATCCAGGCACTTGTCATCTCCCGTCTGGATTACTGCAACTCGCTGTTGGCTGGGCTCCCTGCCTGTGCCATTAAACCCCTACAACTCATCCAGAACGCCGCAGCCCGTCTGGTGTTCAACTTTCCCAAGTTCTCTCACGTCACCCCGCTCCTCCGCTCTCTCCACTGGCTTCCAGTTGAAGCTCGCATCCGCTACAAGACCATGGTGCTTGCCTACGGAGCTGTGAGGGGAACGGCACCTCCGTACCTTCAGGCTCTGATCAGGCCCTACACCCAAACAAGGGCACTGCGTTCATCCACCTCTGGCCTGCTCGCCTCCCTACCTCTGAGGAAGTACAGTTCCCGCTCAGCCCAGTCAAAACTGTTCGCTGCTCTGGCACCCCAATGGTGGAACAAACTCCCTCACGACGCCAGGTCAGCGGAGTCAATCACCACCTTCCGGAGACACCTGAAACCCCACCTCTTTAAGGAATACCTAGGATAGGATAAAGTAATCCTTCTAACCCCCCCCCTTAAAAGAGTTAGATGCACTATTGTAAAGTGGTTGTTCCACTGGATATCATAAGGTGAATGCACCAATTTGTAAGTCGCTCTGGATAAGAGCGTCTGCTAAATGACTTAAATGTAATGTAAATGTAAATGTAAATTAGCCCACAGGACTGAGGGACACTTCTGGACTGAAAAACGCCTCTGGACTGAAGAAGCAGCTCCGGACTGAGGGGCAGCTCAGGACTGAGGGGTAGCTCAGGACTGAGGGGTAGCTCATGACTGAGGGGTAGCTCATGACTGAGGGGTAGCTCATGACTGAGGGGTAGCTCATGACTGAAGGGCAGCTCATGACTGAAGGGCAGCTCATGACTGAAGGGCAGCTCATGACTGAAGGGCAGCTCATGACTGAAGGGCAGCTCATGACTGAAGGGCAGCTCATGACTGAAGGGCAGCTCATGACTGAACGGCAGCTCCGGACTGAAGGGCAGCTCTGAAGGGCAGCTCATGACTGAAGGGCAGCTCATGACTGAAGGGCAGCTCATGACTGAAGGGCAGCTCCGGACTGAAGGGCAGCTCCGGACTGAAGGGCGGCTCTGACAGCTCCTGACTGGCGGGCGGCTCTGGCGGCTCCTGACTGGCGGGCGGCTCTGGCGGCTCCTGACTGGCGGGCGGCTCTGGCGGCTCCTGACTGGCGGGAGGCTCTGGCGGCTCCTGACTGGCGGACGGCTCTGGCGGCTCCTGACTGAAGGACGGCTCTGGCGGCTCCTGACTGACGGACGGCTCTAGCGGCTCAGGACAGACGGGCGGCTCAGATGGCGCTGGACAGACGGGCGGCTCAGATGGCACTCGCCCAGAGGGACGGCTCAGATGGCGCTGGGCAGACGGGCAGCTCATACGGCGCTGGGCAGACGGGCAGCGCAGGCGACGCTGGGCAGACGGCAGACTCTGGCCTGCTGAGGCGCACAGTTGACCTGGTGCGTGGTGCCGGAACTGGTGGTACCGGGCTGGGGACACGCACCTCTGGGCGAGTGCGGGAAGCAGGAACAGGGCATACTGGACCCTGGAGGCACACATTAGGCCTGGTGCGTGGTGCCGGAACTGGTGGTACCGGGCTGGTGACACGCACCTCAAGGCTAGTGCGGGGAGGAGGAACAGGGCGTACTGGACTCTGGAGACGCACATGAAGCCTGGTGCGTGGTGTTGGCACTGGTGGTACTGGGCTGGTGCGAGGGCCTGTCACAGGCGGACTGGTGCGTGGAGAAGGCACCGGATAGACCGAACCGTGGAGGTGCACTACAGGTCTCGAGCACCGAGCCTGCCCAACCTTACCTGGCTGAATACTCCCCGTGGCCATGCCAGTGCGGCGAGGTGGAATAAGCATCACTGGGCTATGTACACGTATGGGAGACACCATACGTAGGGCTGGTGCCATGTACCCCGGCCCAAGGAGACGCACTGGTGACCAGATGCATAGAGCCGGTTTCATGGCACCTGGCTCGATGCCCACCCTATCCTGGCCGATACGAGGAGCTGGAATGTACCGCACCGGGCTATGCACAACACCGGGGACACCGTGCGCATCTCTGCATAACACGGTGCCTGCCCGGTCGATCTCTCTCTCCACGGTAGGCACGGGGAGTTGGCTCAGGTCTCCTACCTGGCTTAACACCACTCGCCGTGTGCCCCCCCCAATAATTATTTTGGGGCTGCCTCTCTGGCTTCCAGCCGCGCTTACGTGCAGCCTCCTCATACCGCCGCCTCTCCGCTTTCGCTGCCTACAGCTCAGCTTTGGGGCGGCGATACTCACCAGCCTGTTTCCATGGTCCCTTTCCGTCCAGTATTTCCTCCCATGTCCAGAAATCCTGACCTCGTTGTCTCTCCTACTCTTGCCCATTACCACGCTGCTTGGTCCTTGGTTGGTGGGTGATTCTGTAACGGCTTTCGTCGGTGGAAGGAGAGGAGGACCAATGCTCAGCGTGGTACGTATCCATATTTATTTGAATACTTCTCAATATAGAACAAAACAATAAACAGACGAAAACCAACGAAGCTACAGTCCCGAACTAGTGAACACAGACAAAACATGAACACACGAACAGGAACAATCACCCACAAAACACACTACAAAACAGGCTACCTAAATATGGTTCCCAATCAGAGACAACGCAAAACACCTGTCTCTGATTGAGAACCATATCAGGCCAAACAAGAAACCCCACACAGAAACAGACAACATAGAATGCCCACTCAGCTCACGTCCTGACCAACACTAAAACAACGAAAACAGAAAAGAACAATGGTCAGAACGTGACAGCTTGCAGGAGGAAGTCTGGGTGGCTGATCCCTGTGATCATAACCCCAGGGACTATCGATCTGAATTCCTTTCCTGATCACGCACAAAAAAATTATAATTAGAAAATGGCGAAATTATTTGATAAAATTGGTATCACTTACTGCTCAAAACACTTGAGATGTACATTAATGGATGACCAAGTGTAGCATACTTATAATCAGATATAATTATAATCACTATATTATTACATCCATCAATATCACTCAATATTGTACATTTTCAATGTAAGTGATTAAAGGCCATATTCAGACTCAATAATAGTGTAGAAGTAGTATAACTTCACTAATCCCAGGAAGGTCTTGTTAAAGCAATGGCCGATACACCAGTATGTCTATCAGGTCGGAATACAGCCCTAAATCACATGCAAGATCTACCAAGAGATCGCACCTACAGTATATGCAAAGCTTACATGTGTTATTTTCAGAGCAACTTTAAGCAAACTAAACAAACAACATGACATTATCATTATTATCACTTTAAACCAATGTATCATCATTCTCTGAACATTTATGTTACTGTAGGTTCTTCCATTTTTAAGCTGAAATCTGTAGTTGGTGAAACTAACAAGTCTGTTTGGGATATAATATCAACAAACAATGAACATAGTTTTTTTGTCCCTCAGACATCATTGCACGCGTGATAGAACAGCAGAATATGTACTGCAACTTTTTTTTACCACACTGCTGGATGCTCCTCTCCTCCATTTCAGCAACAAAACAAAAACAATAACAAAGGTGCTCGGGCGAACAGTGGCACTGTTTTCCCCCTTAGCGGATTTCAGCTTTATTGGTTCTCTCTTCTTCATTATAACCACTGCAAACTTAGCACCCCTGCAGATGCTTAGTCAATCTGACACCAACTTTTTAAAATTGTATCAATCCATATTTCGATATATAACTTGACAACTGTGACTGAATATAAATATTTCCAAAACACTGAGTAATCATCAGCAAAAATAGTTTATAAGAAACATTTTTGGAAGCCCATAATCTAAAACCCTGGTCATGAAGGGCCCAATCTGTCCTCCCACCAGTGGCAATTTTAGCATGTAAATGTTGATGGTGAAAGCTCCCCCCAAATTTTCTAAAAATGCAAGCCGGCAAAGCCACTACACAAAACAACACAACACTAAACAATACATTAATTGCACTATAACGGTGAAAAACTGTTAGGGCCTACATAAAGATGTCCCAACTGCAGAGCTTTCTTTTCCTTACCACCGCTACACCACCGCTAGGCCTCATGGTGAAATCCCTGAGTGGTTTCCTTCCTCTGCGGCAACTGAGTTAGAAAGGACGTCTGTATCTTTGCAGTGACTGGGTGTATTGATACACCATCCAAACTATAATTAATAACTTCACCATGCTAAAAGGGATTTTCTATGTCTGCTTTTTTATTTTTACTCATCGACCAATAGGTGCTCTTCTTCGCGAGGCACTGGAAACCTCCCTGTTCTTTGTGGTTGTGTCACGGTCGTTGCTGGAAGAAGACCAAGGTGCAGCGTGGTGAGCGTACATTTTCCTTTTTTATTTCAAAATGTCGCCAACAAAACAACAAATGAAAAACAACCGTGAAGCTTACAGGGCATTAGTGTCACAAACAAAGTGAACTACCCACAACGAAAGGAGGGAAAAAGGGCAACCTAAGTATGGTTCCCAATCAGAGACAACGATAGACAGCTGTCCCTGATTGAGAACCATACCCGGCCAAAACATAGAAACACAAAATCATAGAAAACAAAATGTAGAATGCCCACCCCAAATCACACCCTGACCAAACCAAATAGAGACATAAAAAGGCTCTCTAAGGTCAGGGAGTGACAGGTTAAATCTGTTTGAAATTCACTTCTCGGCTGAGGGTCCTTACAGATAGTTGTATGTGTGGGGTACAGAGATAAAAATATGTTAAACACTATTATTGCACACAGAGTGAGTCCACGTAACTTATCATGTGACTTGTTAAATTAAGCACATTTTTACTCCTGAACCTATTTAGGCTTGCCATAACAAAGGGGTTGAATAAGATGTGCTTGAACGTTAGGCATAATGTAGAGAGGTTAGCATGTAATGGTGAGAGGTTAGCATGTCTTGAATATGTATGCATCTGTAACTTTCTCACTCATCATTATTCACGATTAATTCAGGTTTATCCATAATCATGGTAGCATCCACATTAATGTAGAATTGTTTAGAAACATATTATTCACAATAAAAGTGACTCCAAAATGACACAATATTATAACATTATTGACCATTAATTTATATTGGGCATAAAATAATCTGAAACACAACCAGAACAAACAGCAAATGCATGCAACAAATTTGTAAAGGCACAAGCTTGTAGTCATTGCGTGCTATGATTATGGGACCAAATGGTTAACTTTTTCCTAATTTAATACCCATATAAGTGAATATGTCCCAATAATTTTGGTCTCCTAAAATAAGGGGGACTATGTACAAAAAGAGCTGTAATAAAAATAATAAAAATAAAATTAAAGATGACAGTCTGCACTTTAACCAAATTGTCATTGTTTGATTTTAAATCCAAGAGTCTACAGGATAAAAGGGAGAGTTCACCCCAGGGTCGCGGTTGATAATGGCAGACCCTGGCTGTGACACCACTCTCCTAGTGTATTTAAGGAAGAGTTGGGATATGCAAAAAACACATTTCCAATTCACACATGTGTAACAGTATAGCTTCCGTCCCTCTCCTCGCCTCTACCTGGGCTAGAACCAGGGACCCTCTGCACACATCGACAACAGCCACCCTCAAAGCATCGTTACTCATCGCTCCACAAAAGCCGTGGCCCTTGCAGAGCAAGGGGAACAACTACTTCAAGGTCTCAGAGCGAGTGACGTCACCGATTGAAACGCTATTAGCGCGCACCCCGCTAACTAGCTAGCCATTTCACATTGGTTACACATGTGTATTAATATTAGTATATGCAACCTTCTTCAGAACAAAGTAATTGTCAATAGATCCAGGCTATGCCATGCTGTGTGCTCTCCCACTGATCTTCACCTGTTTCTCTGATAAGGCTGCATATATTTATAAAAGGAACAATTTCTGTCTCAGTGAGAAATAGGAACCATGCTTTATAACAAAATTACACCCCACCAGTATGTGGGTCAACTGCCACCACTGGCAGCATAAGTAGTTTACCACCATTGCACAATGGAGGCAGGCTGTCTTGAAATGTGCTGCTACTGTTGATGGAAAGAAGACTCCTCTTTGTCATTATACCAATTTCTTGATCATTTCTGTTTATTTTTATGTGTATACTTACAGTATTATTCATGTTGTGACATGTGTTTTGTACTATGTTATATAATTGTCACACAAGTGCTTACCTGATAACAAAATTATATTAAAAAGTGTTTATTGGATCAGTGATGCAGTTTTGTGTTGTAGCTCCTCCATCTTGCAGATATTTCAAATGGTGTTTCACATGAACTCATAACGGTATTGTATTACAGAGTGAATGTGATGAAGATGCCCGTCTCTGGCACGTTTTAGTAAGCTAATTCAAAGCGATTTCAGGATGTGGTACCACCCCTGTCGAGGTGGATCCAGTTGAGAATAGGCGTCAACAGGTAGCTAACATTACTCACTGGACCAGCCACTCGTTCATAGAACATCAGATTACAAATAACTATTTCATTTTATTTTGGGGTCGACAACAACTGTAAAGTTGAGTCACGGTGTGGTGCCCAGTACCTGGATGTGCGAACTACAAGCAAGCACAGGCTGCTGGGGTAACATTTCATCGGTTACCTGCCGGAGATATTCCTCAAGGCCAACAGTGGCTGGCAGAAAATAACAGGGGAGGTTAGGATTTTTTTTTTTTTGGGGGGGGGGGTATAATATTTATGCCTCTGTAACTGTCATGCACATCTGTGACACACACAGCTGGAAAGAGGAGGGGGAGGAAGTCCACTGTCAACACCCTGACCTATCCGATGATGACCTTGTCAAGAAGAAGTAGCTGTCCATGGACTCAGTTGTGTTTGTAGACCTCTCGGCAAATGTGTTGGACAAATGCTTGACAACGGATCTCTCACGAATGGGGAGAGGGGCTGTTAATATGCTCTTCTAGCCTATTCACTCTGTTGTTGGCAGTGCTTGTCTACGCAACAGCGCTGTAGGTGATCATACAAAACAATACACGACTAGACTGTCTACAGGTCAAGCGCCCCTTAAACTTTTCACACATTTGCTAACAGCCCATCTTAATGCCACATTATTGACTAAGAGTGTAGCAAAACACATACCAGTTTACAGTACCCTTTATTGTTTACAGATTTATGTCGTTTCTTGTATGGTTACAATTCCTCATGATCTGTCTTCATGTCTTTCCAGGAGACTTTCAGTACTAACAAATCTTTTGCAAGAGGTCAAAGCAGTGGGTGGTGAAGAAAGTGTACCAGCCCAGAACCGTCCGCTTTAGGGAGAGGCTTGAGAGGCACAGCTTCCCAAACCCAACATCCTTGCCAACATCGCCACAGTGCCAATGCCTGCTAAACCAGCTGCCATTGCCCAACACAAGATGAGGTTCACCAGCTGAAGAATATTCAGGACCCTGACTGGAACATTCAGCCAACACAACATCCATATTCAGTTAGACTGATGTTTCAGTAGAATATAGAATGCCTAGTATATTCACAAACAATGTTTCCTCTAAGCTGTGCACGTGCAGGTCCCCCAGGACTGCCACACAGAAGAAATATCACCCCTCAGAGAAGCACGAGATTGAACTTCACTCAACTTTCTAGTTTTCCCCTTTAGTTAACACTGTCAGCGTTTCCCTCTACTGTGGCAATTGCCAACCAATATTAGCCACTTTCAATGCAACACACCGAAACAAAATGAACTATGCAAGACTTAGAATGCTAAACCAGCTATGCAAGATATTTTCTTGTAGGCAGAACGCAATGGAGTAGGATTCTATTGCATTGACAGGCATGACTCAGCCCCTACTCTACAGACCATAACCAATCAGACTGTGTTTACAGCATGAGTGGTAGTGAGTAGATGCGCTTGTTTTGAGATCAAAGCGAGAGCTGCATGTAGACACGTGCACATTTGTTCATATTCTTTGCTAGTAAGTGGGTTATTAGCCCAGTTCTAGCTCCTTTCTAGTCAGCAGTGGGGGAGTGGTTGCTTCCTACAAGAGCACAAAACGTGAGCATTTCATCTTTGAAAGGCGAGTCAGGTAAAGAGCATTTTTTCCCTACCTTACAGGGGCAGTGTTGTTATTTGTGTTGTAGCCAATAGGCAGAGGGTAGCATAATTTGTCTGATTCTCTGTAATAATGGTATGGGAATAATGAAAGTTGTTTTGTAAAGTGGTTTCACATTTTCAGCCACCTCCTTGTCTGAAGGACAAGTGGATAAACAGGTTAATGTGAAGCCCTTGTCACAGATTCCCCCGGTACTCCTGCTCATTCCGCGCACCAGTTCCGGAGGTCTACGTCACCTGCCTTTAGGCATCACTGAACTGTCTCATTATTCACACCTGATTCCAAATTCCCCTGATTAGTAATTGTATACATGTGCTCTCTGTTCACCATTGTCTTGGTCAGTTATTGTTCCCATGTCCGTTGGTCTTGTGAGTACATGTGCTTTGTGGTTTCGGCTTTCGTGCTGCGTGTATTGTGTACTTGTTATTACGGGTCCCGTGTAGTGTATTCCAGGTCTCGTCCCGTGTATTTAGAGATTTTACCTCACTCTTTTGTTTGGTTTACACCCCTGTGTTTTTGTATGCATGTTTGTTTTGGGCTTCGTCCCCATGCCTTTTCAAGTCATGTTGTATATTTTGGGTGGAGTATTAAACCCCCCCTATTAAGAATTCCTGTTCCTGTCTCCAATCAGCCCTGCATATATTTTTTAAAAGTTTCACAGAATGTAGGTCTACATTGAACACCACACATTGGCTGCTGCTGTAGGCTGATGATAGAGCAGCTATATCCATGTTAAAAAGTTATGGCATGCATTTTCTCCATTGTTTTTGATGGTAGACCACTGATAGAGCTGCATTATGATCAAATAGCCACAGTAGCCTACTTGTCCACTTGTATAAATAACTTAAAGCGGGTACAGCCTCAGTGTTGACATTAAACGTGGCAGAAGTTACAGAATTTTCCCAACATTCAAGTTTGCGCTCAGCAGACCTGACATTTTTTCAGGGCTGAATTTTTGGGGGAAGAAACATTGCTCGCAACTGCATTGTGGTATAGATATTGGTAGCTCTTGTACATACTGTATGTATGTAGTGGTGTTTTAAATAATATTTTTAGAAGGGTACTGACAAGTGACTAAATGATTCCAGATGGATCAGAAACCAATAAAGTGTTGACCTTTACTTCTGGATCAATTCATTGTGATATTCATGTTATGTATTTGGAAGTAACTAGCTACGAGGTTACTGATAAAACAAATGATTTAGGGTGTTGGTGTATCATTTTAACATTCATTTGTTGACAAGTAAACATGTTTCAATTAAACAGTAGATTAGTCTGTCAATATAGCAAATAAGTACACATGGCTTGTAATCAAGACAAAGTTTATTTGCTCTGGAAACCGAGATGAGTTTACATAGCAGTATACAGGAACAATTATGGCAATGTCTGACATATATACAGCAGAATAAAAATATACTACTAAAGCCTATAATAGATACTACAGTTCTGCAAAATGAATACTTGCATATGGTGAATTTGGGGGGTGCAGCGAGGTGTTCGGCGTCACTTTGGCGTCACTTTGATACAAGTGGAGATTATGGGACCTTTCACATCTCTTGAGAGTCTTTATTTAACTAGGCAAGTCAGTTAAGAACAAATTCTTATTTTACAATGACGGCCGAACCCAGACCAAACCCACCCCTAACGGCGCTGGGCCAATTGTGCGCCGCCCTATGGGACTCCCGATCACGGCCGGTTGTGACACAACCCAGGATTGAACCAGGGTCTGTAGTGACACCTCTAGCACTGAAATTCAGTGCCTTAGACCGCTGTGCCACTCGAGAGTCATCAGTTTTCTTTGTATCCAACACATTTTTGATGGTGTGAGAGAGAAATTGCTCTAATGTCCAACACACCCAGGCAAGGGGGATTCTGCGTCCTCTGCCTAGCTTCTCCCCACGTAGAAGAAACTCCAAAAAGAATTTGCATGCCAGCAAGCGGTTTTGTCTGCGAGAGAATAACAAAACGGTACTAGTGGTGGTACTACAAGTCTCTTGTTATGGCCGAATCGATGACCAAATTATACTGTCCTGAACAACACTGCCTCATGTAAAAAGACAGCTTATAGCTAGCTACCGACAGCAAAATATCTTACTTTTTGTCATTTGCTCTCCTGGTCCAGCTGATCTCCAGGCTGCCGCCGCCAGTTGATCTTGGAGGTTCTGAAGAACGTCTCCAGCACCCTTGTATCCATAGGTGCATCGGAACTTTGGTCTGTCACGCACACACAATACATGGACCCTCATTGACCCTCTCCAGTAAGAACTGTCCGCAATCAAATCTGTTGCAGCACAGACATTCCTCTTCTGTCGGGCATGGCTGGACAGCACCTGCATAGTCACCACCAGTCAGAGTCTGACCGTGGCTCCCCAGGATTAGGAGGGTGGCTGCAGTGGCCACTGCTTGCTGGTCTTGCAATTGTTGTTCTCGCTGTCTGAACTCTTCTTCAGTGTATTCCGGCTCAAATTAATAGTATTGTATGTCCCTTTGTAAAATTAAAAGTCATCCAGCTCTTCTTGGAAAGAGGACTCGTTAGAAGGAGACATTGCAATTATTAAGCAATCTCAGATAGACAGTGCACGGTAACAAAGCTCCTGTGAATCTGTAGAAAACTAGTACCGCCCATGTTTTGAAAAGCCCGTCTTCGAGGGTGGACATCAGTAAAGACATCAAAACTATCAAATTACACATATGGAATCATGTAGTAACCAAAAAAAGTGTTAGACAAATCAAAATATATTTGACATTTGACATTTGACAGTGGCGTCCAACATTCTTAAATGGAAGAAGTTTGGAACCACCAAAACTCTTCTTAGAGCTGGCCACCCTGAGCAATCCAACAGGACAACGACCCTAACCACACAGCCAAGACAACGCAGGAGTGGCTTCTGGACAAATTTCTGAATGTCTGGAGAGACCTGAAAATGGGATGGGAGAAACTCCCCAAATACAAGTGTGCCAAGCTTGTAGCGTCATACCCAAGAAGACTCGAGGCTATAATCACTGCCAAAAGGTGCTTCAACAAAGTACTGAGTAAAGGGTCTGAATACTTACATAAGTGTTATAATAATTATATATTTTTTACATTTGCAAAAATGTCTAAAAACCTGTTTTTGCTTTGTCATTACGGGGTATTGTGTGTAGATTGATAAAAAAATATAATATTCTCATCCATTTTAGAATAAGACTAACATAACAAAATGTGGAAAAGGTCAAGGGCCCTGAAATTCTAACTTTTGAATACGGCATTGTTTTGTGTATCAGCTCATAAATCATGTGCCATGGAATCGGTAAAGCGAAAATCTCTTCCCAACTATTTTGCAATCTATAAAGGCACAGGGTTCCATTTTTTGGTCCTTAAATTAAACTGGTATACTTTTTTATTTATCACAATGTTCTTTAAACAATTTTTGTCTTTAATGCAGGTCCGGCAGACAAGTTCCTTACTTTTCCCCCCTTCCACTTGCCTCTTCCATTTTTGCGGAATTGCTGGAAACGGTTGGTTATATTTTTGGATAGAGCAGACATTTCCATATATTTTTGTTTTGCTGCATGTGTAACATAATTCCACCAGTACTATTTATGGTAAAATTTTGTCAATAGGGGGGCGCTATTTTCACTTTGTAAAAAATCATGCCCAAATTAAACTGCCTCGTACTCAATTCTTGCTCGTACAATATGCATATTATTATTACTATTGGATAGAAAACACTCTCTAGTTTCTAAAACCGTTTGAATTATATCTGTGAGTAAAACAGAACTCATTTTGCATCAAACTTCCTGTCAGGAAGTGAAAAATCTGAAATCGAGGCTCTGTTCCAGGGCCTTCCTATTAATTTGCCTGAAATCTATGGATCTACATGCACTGCATACGCCTTCCACTAGATGTCAACAGGCAGTGAGAGGTGGAATGGGGTGTCTAGCTTGATCTGAGGCCGAACAAGAGCTTTTGGAATGACGTGTCTGGAATTTTCATTGTCTTGGAAGGCGCGAGAAGGAACCCCAGATTGCGTTCTGAAAAGCTTTCGGTATAGACGTTAGATATCTCCGGCTCTGATTTTATTTGATATATGTGTTAAAAACATCATAAAGTAGTTATTTTAAACCGAGTTATATCAGTTTATTGAACGTTTAGTGCGATTTTCAGAATTTTCTTTTCTTTGCGTTATGTGAAGTTGGGCACGTTTGCGCCACATGGCTAGCTTTGGTTGCTAATTCGACAGGAGAAGAGGACATTCTACAACCAAACAACGATTATTCTGGACAAAGGACTCCTTGTACAACATTCTGATGGAAGCTTATCAAAAGTAGGAACCATTTATGATGTTATTTCGTATTTCTGTTGAAAATGTTTAGTAATATTTTCCGCCCTTATTTTGGGCGCTGTCTCGCTATAACGTAAGCTGTATGTCGTACTAAAGTTATTTTTAAAAATCTAACACAGCGGTTGCATTAAGAACTAGTGTATCTTTCATTTGCTGTACAACATGTATTTTTTAGTAAAGTTTATGATGAGTTATTTGATTAGATTAGGTGACTGTCCAAGATTTCTCCGGACAATTTTGTGCATTTTGACTACGTATTCACATTGTAAAACCACGATTTGTACCGCTAAATATGCACATTTTCGAACAAAACATATATGTATTGTGTAATATGATGTTATAGGACTGTCATCTGATGAAGTTTGTCAAGGTTAGTGAATAATTTTATATATTTTGCTGGTTTTGTCGCTATCGCTACTGTTGCCTTGAATCAATGATGTTGTGTGGTTGGCTATTGTAGTAAGCTAATATAATGCTATATTGTGTTTTCGCTGTAAAACACTTAAAAAATCTGAAATATTGGCTGGATTCACAAGATGTTTGTCTTTCATTTGCTGTACACCATGTATTTGTCATAAATGTTTTATGGTGAGTATTTAGGTATTTCACGTTGGTCTCTATAATTACTCTGGCTGCTTCGGTGCTATTTGTGATGGTAGCTGTGATGGTAGCTGCAATGTAAAACTATGATTTATACCTCAAATATGCACATTTTTCGAACAAAACATAGATTTATTGTATAACATGTTATAAGACTGTCATCTGATGAAGTTGTTTCTTGGTTAGTTTGGTTGGTTCTTGGTTAGTTTGGTTGGTTTTGTCAGACAGGTTAAGCTATGGATTTTTTCTGGCCACTCTTCCGTAAAGCCCAGCTCTGTGGAGTGTACAGCTTAAAGAGGTCCTATGGACAGATACTCCAATCTCCGCTGTGGAGCTTTGCAGCTCCTTCATCCTTGGTCTCTTTGTTGTCTCTCTGATTAACAACCTCCTTGCATGGTCCGTGAGTTTGTGGGCGGGCCTCTCTTGGCAGGTTTGTTGTGGTGCCATTTTCTTTACATTTTTGACTAATGGATTGAATGGTGCTCCGTGGGATGTTCAAAGTTTTGGATATTTTTTTATAACCCAACCCTGATCTGTACATCTCCACAACTTTGTCCCTGACCTGTTTGGAGAGCTCCTTTGTCTTCATGGTGCCGATAGCTTGGTTGTGTCCTTTGCATAGTGGTGTTACAGACTCTGGGGCCTTTCAGAACAGGTGTATATATACTGAGATCAAGTGACAGATCATGTGACACTTAGATTGCACACAGGTGGACTTTATTTAACTAATTATGTGACTTCTGGAGGTAACTGGTTGCACCAGATCTTATTTAGGGGCTTCATAGCAAAGGGGGTGAATACATATGCACGCACCACTTTTCCATATTTTTGTGTTGTTGAATTTTTAAAACTTTTCTAGGGTAGGGGGCAGCATTCGTAATTTTGGTATGATATGCATATAACTGGTAGATTTGGATAGAAAACACTCAAAAGTTTCCAAAACTGTTAAAATAGTGTTTGTGAGTATAACAGAACTGATTTGGCAGGCAAAAATCTGAGAAAAATCAATTCGGGAATTTGTTTTTGTTTTGTTTTTGTAGTTTTCTATTCAATGCGATTACAGTATCCATTGACTTAGGACTCAAATTGCAGTTCCTATGCCTTCCACTAGATGTCAACAGTCTTTAGAAATTGTTTCAGGCTTGTATTCTGAAAAATGAGTAAGCAAGAGCAGTCTGAATGAGTGGACCCTAAAGTGTCAGAGCTTTTTCATGCGCGCGACCGAGAGATAGCCTTTCTTGTTTACCTTTAACCTTTTCTCAATATAGGGGGTGCTGTTTCAACATTAGCATTTATCGTCTCCAAATTAAACTGCCTCATACTCAATTCTTGCTCGTACAATATGCATATTATAGTTATTATTGGATAGAAAACACTCTCTAGTTTCTATAGCCGTTTGAATTATGTCTCTGAGTGAAACAGAACCCATTCTACAGTACTTTTCCTGATATGGAGTGAGATTTCAGACATTTTGGCCTCTGGTCCCAGGTCAGTTTTAAAGTCCCTGTAAATCCTATGAGGATACAAACACTGCCCATGCCTTCCTCTAGATGTCAGTAAGAGGTGACAATTTGAATGGAGTCGATTGCTCAATCAGGGCCAGTATAAAACAGAAAAGACCGGATGTACCGTTCTTTTCCCGCTGCGCCTCACGCAAGATGGACGTCGGACTCTCTCTCTTTCCAAGCGTTGGTTTAGCCACTTATATATCGCCGGTCATGTTTTTACTCGTTATAGGTGTTAAAAACATCATAAGGTAGTTAATTTAAACCGTTTTATAGCAATTTATATCCGTTTAGTGCGATTTTGAGGCATTGCTTTGTGATGCACATTGAAGCACCGGGCACGTTTCGGGGTCCCGGTCGAACGTTAGTGGGCATTTCGACGGACAAGAGGACAGCTTTCGACCAAAAGAAGATTAGACCCAAGAAAGGATGCATTGCCCAAGATACTGATGGAAGAACAGCTCACAGTAAGAACTATTTATGATGATAAATCGCTGTTCTGTTGAAAAATTTTAAACGCATATGTCGCCATTTTGTTATGTGTAGCTTCGCTTGGCGGACCCGGTATTGCACAGTAAGGATAATTTTACAAATGTAAGTCAGCGATTGCATTAAGAACTAATTTGTCTTTCGATTCCTGTCAACCCTGTATTTTTTAGTCAAGTTTATGATTAGCTATCGATTAGACTAGATCACTCTCAAATATAGCGCCCGACATTTTCAGGGCAGTTTTGCTAGTATTCTCATTGTATAACCACGTTTTTTTGTGGCTAAATATGCACATTTTCGAACAAACTCTATATGTATTTTGTAATATGATGTTACAGGAGTGTCATCGGAAGAATTCTGAGAAGGTTAGTGAAAAAAATTAATATATTTTGGTGATCATAACGTTATCGCTCCCCTTGCCTTTGATTCATGCTGGGGTAACGTTTGCACATGTGGTATGCTAATATAACGATTTATTGTGTTTTCGCTGTAAAACGCTTAGAAAATCTGAAATATTGTCTGAATTCACAAGATCTGTGTCTTTCCATTGCTATGCTTTGTCTATTTTTATGAAATGTTTTATGATGAGTAAATTGGTAATACACGTTGCTCTCTGTATTTATTCTAGTCGAGTTGTGATGGTGGGTGCAATTGTAAACTATGATTTCTACCTGAAATATGCACATTTTTCTAACAAAAACTATCCTATACAATAAATATGTTATCAGACTGTCATCTGATGAGGTTTTTTCTTGGTTAGTGGCTATCAATATCTTTATTTGGCCGAATTGGTGATAGCTACTGGTGGAGAGAAAAAATGGTGGACAAAGAAAAATGGTGTCTTTTGCTAACCTGGTTAGCTAATAGATTTACATATTGTGTCTTCCCTGTAAAACATTTTAAAAATCAGAAATGATTGCTGGATTCACAAGAAGTGGATCTTTCATCTGGTATCTTGGACTTGTGATTGAATGATATTTAGATGCTACTATTTACTTGTGACGCTATGATAGCTATGCTATTCAGCTTTTTTACTGGTGGGGGGTGGGGGGTGCTCCCGGATCCGGGTTTCTGACTCGTTAGAAGTTAAATTGACAACGTTATTGTCCGGTTGAAATATTATCAATTATTTAGGCTAAAAACAACCTGAGGATTGAATATAAACATCGTTTGACATGTTTCTATGAACTTTACGGATACAATTTGGATTTTTTTGTCTGCCTGTTTTGACTGCGTTTGAGCCTGTGGATTACTGAAGAAAACGCACGAACAAAACGGAGGTTTTTGGATATAAAGAGACTTTATCGAACAAAAGGAACATTTATTGAGTAAATGAATGTCTGCTGAGTGCAACCATATGAAGGTCATCAAAGGTAAGGGATTAATTTTATCTCTATTTCTGACTTGTGTAACTCTTCTACTTGGCTGGTTACTGTTTGTAATGATTTGTCTGCTGGGCTATGTTCTCAAATAATCGTAAAGTATGCTTTCGCGGGTAAGGCATTTTTAAAAATCTGACACCGTGGTTGGATTCACAAGAAGTTAATCTTTAAACCTATGTAAAATATGTTTTGTTTTCTGAATTTTTATAATGAGAATTTCTGTATTTGGCGCCCAGCAGTTTCACTGGCTGTTGAAGAGTTGGGACGCTAACGTCTCACGTACCCTAGAGAGGATTTATACAAGTTATTTTTTTCATTTCACTTCACCAATTTGGACAATTTTGTGTTTGTCCATTACATGAAATAAATAAAAAAATCTATTTAAATTACAGGTTGTAATGCAACGAAATAGGAAAAATGCCAAAGGGGATGAATACTTTTGCAAGGCAGTGTACATATATTTATTGTCTAAACTGTACTGAATACATAATTGCTTTTTGCTATTTGCCTTTAAAACCAGTCAGTGCCCGCCATCGCATCTCTTATACGTTAGGCTGCATTTTTATTTGACACCTCCATCTATTGTTAGCTGCAACTCTGCAACCACTGCTATGACCTCACGACTATGATCCAGCACCACAGATTCCAGAACTGTAAATTCAAACTGCAGAACACACACACCCAACTAAAACTATTTTGTGCACCATCACCAAAATCAGCTGTGCCTCTTCATATGGAATCCCATTCAAATGTACAGTACAGTGTCAGACACATAAGAAAGTAAGTGCAAGTCCATAACAAACTTAATGAGCTATTCAGTTACTTGAGTAACTGAAATTAGAGGGCATTACAAAATGTAAGACCACAAAGCAAATAGTTGCAATATTTAGTACCCTCCACCTTACAAACTCATATTCAGAATAGCATAATCACTATCTTTTCCAGAACCATTAAAAACTCTTAAGGATCCGCCCCTTTTTTATTTATTTTAGCCTAAAATGTCATACCCAAATCTAACTGCCTGTAGCTCAGGCCCTGAAGCAAGGATATGCATATTCTTGGTACCATTTGAAAGGAAACACTTTGAAGTTTGTGGAAATGTGAAAGGAATGTAGGAGAATATAACACAATATATCTGGTAAAAGATAATACAAAGAAAAGAAAAAAACGTTATTTTGTATTTTTTTGGTACCATCATCTTTGATATACAAGAGAAAGGCCACAATGTATTATTCCAGCCCAGGTGCAAGTTAGATTTTGGCCACTAGATGGCAGTAGCGTATGTGAAACGTTTTAGACTGATCCAATGCACCATTGCATTTATGTTCAAAATGTTGTATCAAGACTGCCCAAATGTGCCTAATGTGTTTATTAATAACTTTTCATGTTCAACATTGTGCACTCTCCTCAAAGAATAGCATGGTATTCTTTCACTGTAATAACTGATCCCGAAGAAGTTAAACACTAAAACTTCTACTTTAGTAGTAATATTCTGCCAGAGAGGAGGTAATAACGACCTACCTGCTCACAGTCCTCAGTGCTCTCAGCTATGCTCCTTTCAAGCAGCAATGTGACTACTCTGATATTTGAGTGCCTACTCCAAGTGGTTCTAGGTAGACGTTTGGTTGGGTGGACAGTGAAGAGGGGGCACCCATGAGGCACTGGCGTATCACACATTACCACAGCCCCGAGAGGTGTGGGGGCCCACAGGCTCTAGAGCAAAACAATATAAAAAATACAGGAAATTAGCTGTAAAACGGCAACATTTTCTCTCAGTCTCATGGCAAAATGTATAGAACAGCATGAGATTAGCTATAAAACTGCACATTTTTATCTTTGCCCAATGGCAAAATGTGTAGAATTGTAGGAAGATAGCTGTTTTCACCAAAAATAATCCCATAGCAAAATGTGTAGAATTGTAGGACGTTAGCTTGCTCAGACCTTGCGGGAGGCCCTGCGAAAACTGTGGTACTCCACTGCACTGAGGATGGGTCAGTAGAAAGAGGGTCTAACTAACACTTCCTTTAGAGTGGTACCCTCATAATGCTTAATAACCCATTCCCATAACCACACCTTCACTTAAAATCAATAAAGATAGATTACAAATAAGATGGTGATATGTGCTAATGATGTATATACACTGACTATAACACTGTAAGTCTGTCTGGATCTATAGTGGTTATTTTTACTAGAAGTAAGAATATCTGTGTGTATTTCAATAGATTTTGCTAATACATGTAAGGTTTTGTGTGTGAATAAATTGTAGTAAGATGTAAATTGTTGATTTCAATAAAGCAGTCAACACAATTATAATTGTTTTAAATACAGTGTTTGATGTTTCTTAATAATCATTTTAAAGATGAAGCAATATGTTGCAATATTTCACATAAACATGTCACATTAAGAAATAACGACACAATAGAATGCCTAAGCTCTCTTTACATGCTTAGTTACAGCTCACTATCCTGGGATTAAGAAACAAAAATATTGAAGGTACTAACATGGATTATGGTATAATTTTGACCATCACTCATTACACATATATATGTCAAGAGTTGACAAATTTGCAAACCATATGTAGCTTGAGAAGGTTACTCTAACAGTTTCTTAGTACAATATGTTCATATACTCTACATGCTCGCTGTGCAATTATAGCTAGACAGATATTTTAGATTTTCAGTATTGTAAGGCTCAGTAAACTTTCCTTCCATTTTATGTCACAGTGATATATAATTCCGAGGTAGAATGTTAAATGCAGTTGTTACAATTATTTACAGCAATATTATCTTATGAGTAAAGTTAAATGTAGCTTAATTCAGTATGTGCGTACTGTATAATGAGTATACAGTATAAGGAACTTATTGGTGTCAAAAGTGTTTAGTTTTACAGTACAATTGATTTAGGTACTTGTCACGCCCTGACCTTAGAGATCCTTTTTATGTCTCTATTTTGGTTTGGTCAGGGCGTGAGTTGGGGTGGGCATTCTATGTTTTGTGTTCTATGTTTTCTATTTCTGTGTGTTTGGCCGGGTGTGGTTCTCAATCAGAGGCAGCTGTCTATCGTTGTCTCTGATTGAGAACCATACTTAGGTAGCCTTTTCCCACCTGTGTTTTGTGTCTGCACCAGACAAAACAGTTTCGGGTTCGTTTGTTCTCTTTGTTGTTTTTTTTGTTATTCAGTGTTCAGTTTTATTATTAAATCATGAAAACTTACCACGCTGCGCTTTGGTCCACTTCTTCATGCAACGATGACCGTTACGGTACTGGTGGACATTTGGCATAGTACTCATAGCCGTGCCAACTGTGAGTAGTTTATGATAATAGGGTAGATATTTGTTGTTACATGAAGTGCTTTGAGAGTCAAGGACCATATCACCTCTACCTTACCCGACACCCTAGACCCTTGCAATTTGCCTACCATTCCAACATTGCACTACACACTGCCCTATCCCACCTGGACAAGAGGAATACCTATGTGAGAATGCTGTTCATCGACAAAAGCTCAGCTTTGGTATTTGGTATTTTATTAGGATCCCCATTAGCTATTGCGAAAGCACCAGATACTTTCCCTGGGGTCAACACAGAACATGACAAAATACAGAACATTTATAGACAAGAACAGCTCAAGGACAGAACTACATAAGTTTTAAATAATGCACACGTAGCCTACATATCTATTCATACACACAAACTATCTAGGTCGAATAGGGGAGAGGTGCCGTGAGGTGTTGCTTTATCTGTTTTTTGAAACCAGGTTTGCTGTTAATTTGAGCAATATGAGATGGAATGGAGTTCCATGCGATAATGTCTCTATATAATACTGTATGCTTTCTTGAATTTGTTCTGGATTTGGGGACTGTGAAAAGACTCCCGGTGGCGTGCCTGGTGGGATAAGTGTGTGTCAGATTGGTGTGTAAGTTGACTATGCAAACCATTTGGAATTTTCAACAAGTTATTAATGTTTCTTATAAAAAGTGATGCTGTCAGTCTCTCCTCAACTCTTAGCCAAGAGAGACTGGCATGCATAGTATGTATTTTAGCCCTCTGACTACAACGAAGAGCAAGACACACTGCTCTGTTCTGGGCCAGCTGCAACTTAACTAGGTCTTTCCTTTCTTTCCTCAACCACACGACTGGACAATAATCAAGATTAGACAAAACTAGAGCATGCAGGACTTGCTTTTTGGAGTGTGGTGTCAAAAAAGCAGAGCATCTCTTGATTACGGACAGACCTCTCCACATTTTTTTTACAACCATTGAATCGATCTGTTTTTACCATGATAGTTTAAAATCTAAGGTAACACCAAGTAATTGAGTGTCCTTAACTTGTTCAGCAGCCACACCATTCATTACCAGATTCAGCTGAGGTCTAAAACTTAGGGAATGATTTGTACCAAATTCAAAGCTCTTCGTTTTAAAGTTGCTCAGGACCAGTTTATTACTGGCCACCCATTCCAAAACAGACTGCAACTCTTTGTTAAGGGTTTCAGTGACGTCATTAGCTGTGGTTGCTGATGCATATATGGTTGAATCATCAGCATACATGTACACACATGCTTTGTTTAATGCCAGTGGCAGGTCATTGGTAAAAATAGAAAACAGTAGATGCGGTACACCACACTTTACA
This sequence comes from Salvelinus alpinus, assembly GCF_045679555.1. NCBI lineage: Eukaryota > Metazoa > Chordata > Actinopteri > Salmoniformes > Salmonidae > Salvelinus > Salvelinus alpinus. The sequence continues at coordinate 7,376,960 of NC_092097.1, read as the reverse complement.
TTTTTGACATTAGAGAAGCTTCCATTAAAGAAAACATTATATTAGATATCTCTGAATCCACAATATGGCAGAGGTTGAAAACCCATAACACTTCCTTTTTCTCAACAACAGGTTATTGTCAATAATGTTAAAGGCTGCATTGAGATCTAACAGTACAGCTCCCACAATCTCCTTATTATCAATTTCGTTCAACCAATCATCAGTCATTTGTGTCATTGCAGTACATGTTGAGTGCCTTTCTCTATAAGAATTGCTGAAAGTCTGTTAGTTTGTTTACAGAGAAATAGCATTGCATTTGGTCAAACTTTTTTCCCCCCAACAGTTTGCTAAGAGCTGGCAGCAAGCTGATAGGTTTACTGTTGGAACCAGTAAAGGCCGCTTTACCACTCTTGGGTAGTGGAATGACTTTGGCTTCCCTCCAGGCCTGAGGACAAAGACTTTCCTCTAGGCTCAGATTAAAGATATGACAGATAGGAGTAGCTATAGAGTCAGCTACCATCCTCAGTAGCTTTCCATTTAGATTGTCAATGCCAGGAGGTTTGTCATTATTGATCAATGGCAATTATTTTTCCACCTCTCCTGGACTAACTTTACAAAATTCAAACTTGCAATGCTTTTCTTTCATTATTTGATTATTTATGCATGAGTACGATGGCTCACTGTTTGTTGTTGGCATTTCCTACCTAACTTTGCCCACTTTGCCAACGAAGTAACCATCAAAAGAATTGGCAACATCAAATGGTTTTGTGAAGAATAACTCATCTGATTCGCTGAAAGATGGAGTTGAACTAGTCTTTCTGCACATAATTATCCAAAGTATTTTCCAGTATTTTTTCCATCATTCTTTATATCATTGATTTTGGCTTTGGCTTGATAATACAGTTTCTTCTTATTTTTGTTAAGTTTAGTCACATCATTTCTCAATTTGCAGTAAGTTAGCCAGTCAGATGTGCAGCCAGACTTATTAGCCACTCCCTTTGCACCATCTCGTTCAGCCATACAGTTTTTCCAATTACTCATCAATCCATGGAGCCTTTACAGTTCTAACAGTCAGTTTCTTAACAGGTGCATGTTTATCAATAATTGGAAGAAGCAATTCATCATCTGGATGCTCCTTATTAATCACATCAGACCAACTAATATTTTTAATATCATCCACATGTTAAGGCCAGCCTTTGAAACGTTGGCTTTCCTGGATATAGCCACTATATTGCGATCACTGCATCCAATGGGTACGGATATAGCTTTAGAACAAAGTTCTACAGTATTAGTAAAAATGTGATCAATACATGTGGATGATCTTGTTCCTGTAGTGCTTGTAAACACCCTGGTAGGTTGATTAATAACCTGAACCAGATTATAGGCATTGGTTACAGTGAGAAGCTTCCTCTGGAGTGGACAGCTTGATGAAAACCATTCAATATTCAGGTCCCCAAGAAAGTAGACCTCTCTGTTTACATCACATACACTATCAAGAATTTCACACATGTTATTTAGTTACTCACTGTTAGCACTTGGTGGCCTTTAACAACACCCCAAAAGAAAAGGCTTTAGATGTGCCAAGTGAACCTGCAACCACAACACTTCAACAACATTCTACATGAGATCTTCTTGCCTTACCAAGTGGTGATACAGCCAGTCAAGATGCTCCCTCATCGGTGCCGCAGTCCAACTTTTTTAGGGTCTGAGGCCCCATGCCTCCTATAATGATTATAATTTCAAGGGAGCGAATGAAATGGCATCAAATATGTATTGGATACCAGTTCCACTAATTCCGCTCCAGCCATTACCACAAGCCCCAAATAACCTCTACGGATCGGTGTCCCCCCGGCGGGACAGTTGAGCAAACATAGGCTAATGTGTTAGCATGAGGTTGTAAGTAACAAAAACAAATCCCAGGACATAGCCATATCTTATGTGGGCAGAAAGCTTAAATTCTTGTTAGTCTAACTGCATTGTCTAATTTACAGTAGCTATTACAGTGAAAGAATACCATGTTACTGTTTGAGGAGAGTGCACAATTATGAACTTGAAAATGTATCAATAAAATATTGGGGATTGCCAAAAGGCACCTAAAAACTCTCAGACCATGCGAAACAAGATTCTCTGGTCTGATGAAACCAAGATTGAAATCTTTGGCCTGAATGCCAAGCGTCACGTCTGGAGGAAACCTGGCACCATCCCTACGGTGAAGGATAGACATCGGTACCTCAGACTAGTGGGAAGGTTCACCTTCCAACAGGACAATGACCCTAAGCACCAAGACAACGCAGGAGAGACCTGAACATATCTATGCAGCGATGCTCCCCATCCAACCTGGCAGAGCTTAAGAGGATCTGCAGAGAAGAATGGGAGAAACTCCCCAAATACAGGTGTGCCAAGCTTGTAGCGTCATACCCAAGAAGACTCAAGACTGTAAACGCTACCAAAGGTGCTTTAACAAAGTTCTGAGTAAAGATTTAAAATACTTATGTAAATGTGATTGTTCAGTTGTTACTTTTTACATACATATACAGACATTTCTTACAACATTTTTTTGCTTTGTCATTATGGAGTATTGTGTGTAGATTGATGAAGATTTTTATTTAATCAATTTTAGAAAAAGGCTGTAACGTAACAAAATGTGGACAAGGGGTCTGAATACTTTCCGAATGTACTGTAAATGGTTGTATGGTCAAATTCAAAGTCTTGCCCCATAATGGTTAGAAGCACTGTCCAATGTCCTGGACTTTGGAGTTTGGATTGATAACTGTCTCCTTGCAGAGAAAAGCACCCAGCACATTGGCTGTAAATTTTAAATTACCTCATACACTGTTAAAACAAAACGCTTTTAACACCTAAACTAGTGGCAACTGAGCTGCCATCAAGTTGAAGGAGACAACCTCAACTTCACTATAGTTTTGTTTTATGTATTTCATAATTTGACATTACATACTGTTTCTGAAGGCGTTGTCAAGCACAGTGTTCAAACCACCAGCAGTAACTGGATGTTGAACAGCTAGAACTGAAGTTTCAGCACTTGTTTCTTCCATTGACAGTTTCAGTTTCGGGAATGGGTGCTGTCCTCATTGAGCGTAAATTTGACTGACGGTTTTCATATCTGTTCATCGGTATCCATTACACCTGATGGCAAAACAAGCTTAATACTAATTTCAAAAATATACTTTGCTTTCTTCAAACATGTATACAACATTGTGTGAAAGAATCGTGAAGTCCAAATGTGTTGAGTTACCCACAATCATCTAAAAACAAAGTTACTCTATTGTCTCTCTAATTGGTTACCGTCGTGAAAGATACTTAGAATTTAATGTCGCTCAAAAAGGACTTATATTATTTTGATAAAATTAAATTAATACATCTTTCAAACGACTTGAATAAATGTTTTATATATATATTTGGGATATTTTGACACTTTGAGACATTTATGATATCACAAAGGGGATACAGATAGGTGGGAAAAACAGATTGAAGGGTTGGAGTTGGGAAACTAACTCCAGTCTTCAGCGGCGAGATTGGTGACCTGTCTAAATCAGGTGCGTTACCGCTAGACCACAGGCTCTGCATTCATTTTGATTAAGTATGTGTTATTTTTTTTATTTCAATTCACCCCAGAATAATTGATTGCAGTGTGGCTGTGTGGTTGAGTGGGTAATGTTCCATCTTACTGCCCCTCCTGTTTATAATCTGTCAAAATAAAGCATAAAAAAATAAAAGGTGAAATTCCACAAAAAATATCCCCCATAGGCCCTTATCATCAATCAATATTTAGGCTATAAACCATTTGCATTTGTAAACCATTGATTGTACGAAAAACACAGTTTTTGTGTTTACATGCACTGAAACCCCAACAAGTGTTTTCACAACTCACTGTTAAAAACACCAATATTCAGGTTGACGTACTACATTTTTGTTTTTAAAACACATTTTGTGTATTAAAACACGTACATTGGGTTTACATTCAAACACCCTCCCAAGGCCAGATCTCAGCTTAGGTGCACTACCTTTCATGGTTTCATTACACAATCATAGTTTTGAGGCTTTCTATTTTATAGTGTATTTTTTGACCATTGGTGAAACCGACCAACACACTTAGCAATAGTTGGATCAGATCATGCCATTGGAGAGCAAAATGATACCCCGAGGAGCAGACCTTGAACATTTCCAAGCTTATTTCCTCCACTGAGCTGTTCGTTTCAAGTGATCTGTTACATTGACACAAAAATGTTTTTCCCCTGGGAATAGACTAGTAACTTGTCCAAAATTGTAATCAGCAATGTCATTTTTGGAATACCATCATTAAGTTTGCTGATGACACAACAGTGGTAGGCCTGATCACCGACGACAATGGGACAGCCTATAGGGAGGGAGGAGTTCAGAGACCTGACCATGTGGTGCAAGGACAACAACCTCTCCCTCAACGGGACTAAGACAAAGGAGATGGTTATGGACTACAGGAAAAGGAGGACCGAGCACGCCCCCATTCTCATCGACGGGGCTGTAGTGGAGCAGGTTGAGAGCTTCAAGCTCCTTGGCATTCACGTCACCAACAAACTAACAATGTCCAAGCACACCAAGACAGTCATGAAGAGGGCACAACAAAACCTATTCTCCCTCGGGAGACTGAAAAGATTTGGCATGGGTCCTCAGATCCTCAAAAGGTTTTACAACTGCACCATCGTATATGACAAATAAAATGTGATTTAATTTGATAGAAGAAGAAGACAAAAAGGATCCATTCAACACATTTAGTGTGTCTTTATAGCAGTCTCTGGCATGTGGTCAGACTCAATCGGGTGGAGCAAAGAAACGTTTTTAAACGCTGAATGGAATGTCATTGAGAAAATGGAAAGGTGTCATAAAGTATTTTTTTTCCGCAAACATCCTTCCTGAATTTAAAAGTAATCCGAAAAGTAATAATACATTTTTTCAAACGTGACAGTTATCTGATTACAATATTGTTGCTGGTAATTTAACTGATTACAGTTGCAGTTTTTTTGTAATCAGATTACATCTAATTAATGACATGTAATCAGGTACTCCCCAACCCTGACTACATGCTCCAAATTAGTTTAATGAATGCCAAGCAATCTGGAAGGAACCAAAAAGCAATTATTATGAAATTTCTTTGTAAAAAAAATCTAATTTTTTAATAAAGTGAAATCAAAAAGTAATTCCACAGAATGACTTCCTCTTTTATTGCAACAGTATCCGAGGTTGTATATATTCTGAAGGTACGACTCATCATGAAAAATCTGCTGGGGGGATCTAGCTCAGGCTTCCAACCTTACAGTGCCAATTTCCAGGATGTGAAATCTAACAAGCTGGGATGTCCCTCCTACCATTTAATTTGCTCTTCTGACTGTCCATCAACTCCTGGCTGAACCCTACGTTCCAGCCACTGACAAAGCACATGCCTGCAATCCCTACATCGTGGCGCTGCAGGAGAGATTGGTTTCGTTGCTGTAGCACATTCGGAGATCGATTTAAGGCCAACTTTATCAAAGTAATCTAAAATAATGAATAGATTTTAAACACAAAAACACTTTCTGTTTGTCATATTCATATGAGACGAAAGGCGAGTTCCTAACGAGTTCAGGAGGCCAAGCTAGAGCTGTGTGTGACATTCACAGTGGTTTTGATCAAGATAGAACTTTACAAAACATGCACATTTTCTCTAACACTAAACATACAAATAGAGTACCAGTCAAAAGTTACTCATTCAAGGGTTTTTCTTTATTATTACTATTTTATACATTGTAGAATAATAGTGAAGACATCAAAACTATGAAATAACACATATGGAATCATGTAGTAACCAAAAAAGTGTTCAACAAATCTAAATATATTGGATATTTGAAATTCTTCAATGTAGCCTTAGTGTTACTGTAGTTGTTAGACCATTTGGAAAGACCAACCATCCACTGATAGGTGATTGTGGTGTGTTTTGAGTTGTTTGCACCATATACTGTTCAAGTCACAAACTATACAGATACAGTGTATTCAATTCCAAATAAGAAGATGTGGATTTTAAGGTGTCGCTCATGTCTATAAATACTCATGCAGTATCTCGCTCTGGCATGTAGCAGCAGAGGGAGTGGGATGATACCAATTACAAACATATTCATTAAGAATTTAGCGCAAAATGTTCCACTGTTTGGCACTCTGCCACTATCCGTGGGAGTTGATGTCAAGCACGTATTATTGCACAAGATGCTGAAAGAGGTTGAACACAGCTTTTGACCTAGTTTCAAAATCCAGTACTAGAGAGAGAAAATTAGATACTTGGGGTAATTATATGTTTAAAATTGTGATCAAAGGTGATTGTATAATTTCTTCTAATAAAGATCCCTACACTGAACAATGGGCCCAAAAAATATATAAAAAACTATGTACCTCAAAGTGCAAGCAGAAACATTTCCTCTAGATAATTCTGTGATGTTTACTCTACATCGTTAATGAGTGTTATTCTATCATTTATCAAACTGTTTTCAAAACGTACTAGAGTAACTTTTTCTGCCCTATACATGGTGTTTTCATGTTGAATGATCCTCTCGTTTCTGTGGATTAATGAGATGGAAACATAAGGCACAGCACGGAGCATTGAGGCTGTAGCTCGTTCGGATAACGTGTTTTGTGGAAGAGTCAGAGGCTATATTTGCCACGCCCTGATCTTTGTGCTTGTCTCCACCCCCCTCCAGGTGTTGCCCATCTTCCCCATTATTCCTTGTGTATTTATACCTGTGTTCTCTGTTTGTCTGTTGGCAGTTCGTTTTGTTTTGTCAAGCCTTCCAGCGTTTTTCTCTCTGTTCCTGCCTCTTGATTGTTCCTGATTTCTAGTTTCCCAGTCTGACCGTTCTGCCTACCCTGACCCTGCCTGTCATCCTGTACCTTGGCCCCACTACTCTGGATCACCGACCTCTGCCTGACCTGACCCTAAGCCCACCTGCTGTTACGGTGCCTTACACCCTCTCTGGATTATTGACCGCTGTCTGCCTTGACCTGTCGTTTGCCTGCCCCTGTTGTAATAAACATTGTTACTTCGACAGTCTGCATCTGGGTCTTACCTGAAACTTGATAATATTACTGATTTAGTTACAGATCCGTTTATAGTAAGCCTCATGCTCTTAAACCATGATTGAGTCTAGAACCTTAGGGGTCCTTTCCCCAGCTGGAATCATGAGAAGAACAGAAGTTTTTGGGTTAGTCAGGGGGGGTGGCCTCCCTGGTATTTTCTCTGCATCATGTGGTCAGGGTGTGGATGGAGGGCAGGGGATAACCGAGATCTCTAATTTCCAGCCATGGGATGTTCTGTTTCATTTTTAGTCATCATCCTGCAATAAGAGAAGGCAATACCTAATAGTCCCACTCCCCATCTGGGTGCGATTGTGTTTTTTTCCCCTCAATGCTCTTCGCTTCTCACTATTACCTACACCTCTAGTGGCTCATTCCCTGACATTAAATCCCTGTTCCCCTCACCCTCTCTTCCCCTGACAAGAGTGATACGCCCCGAGTCTGTCCCTGTGATATAGCTCCCAGCGCACTCATAAAGGGACAGCCTGTTGCTTGTGAATGCCGGGATGCTTTAGTTGGGAAACTGCTAACACGGCACTCCCCAGTTGACTTGACCTCTCTAATATCTATTTACTGGTGGCGTGTCCAACTAATGGCACTCAATCCAGTACTAATACAAGAAAAATATAATTGGAAAAGGTTAAAGATAGCAGGCCCGTGACTTGGCTGCTACTACGAGGGATCAACATAGTATCATGATGAATGGACGAGTGTCACTCTCAGACTCTCTTGAGCTCTGTAGTGAGTTTGCTCAGTACTGCTACAGTACGCTCCCAGCCTCCAGCTCCACCTCACAGCTCTTTCCCCAACAGTAGCCAGGACTAAATGTGTTTCCCACCAGCAATCAGAACAGTTGGTAGTTATCACTGGTGGGGACTACCAGATTCCTACCATTGAACTCTAAACTCGAACACCGCTGATGCCTCGCACATGGTCTGTCACTGTTATTGCAACTCATTAAGCTCGAGACCCTGGGTCTCAACCCCGGCCTGTGCAACTGGGTCTTGGACTTCCTGACGGGCCGCCCCAAGGTGGTGAGGGTAGGAAACAACATCTCCACCCCGCTGATCCTCAACACTGGAGCCCCACAAGGGTGCATTCTCAGCCCTCTCCTGTACTCCCTGTTCACCCATGACTGCGTGGCCATGCACGCCTCCAACTCAATCATCAAGTTTGCAGACGACACTACAGTGATAGGCTTGATTACCAACAACGACGAGACGGCCTACATGGAGGAGGTGAGGGCCCTCGGAGTGTGGTGTCAGGAAAATAACCTCACACTCAACGTCAACAAAACAAAGGACATGATCGTGGACTTCAGGAAACGGCAGAGGGAGCGGAAAGGTGGAAAGTTTTAAGTTCCTCGGCGTATACATCACGGAAAAATTGAAATGGTCCACCCACCCAGACAGCGTGGTGAAGAAGGCGCAACAGCGCCACTTCAACCTCAGGAGGCTGAAGAAATTTGGCTCGTCACCAAAAACACTCACAAACTTTTACAGATGCACAATCGAGAGCATCCTGTCGGGCTGTATCACCGCCTGGTACGGCAACTTCTCCGCCCACAACCAGAGGGTAGTGAGGTCTCCACACCACATCACCGGGGGCAAACGACCTGCCCTCCAGGACACCTACACCACCCGATGTCACAGGAAGACCAAAAAGATCATCAAGGAGAACAACCACCCAAGCCACTGCCTGTTCACCCCGCTATCATCCAGAAGGCGAGGTCAGTACAGGTGTATCAAAGCTGGGACTGAGAGACTGAAAAACAGCTTCTTTCTCAAGGCCATCAGACTGTTAAACAGCCATCACTAACATTGAGTGGCTGCTGCCAACATACTGACTCAAATCTCTAGCCACTTAATAAAAAATTGGATGTAATAAATGTATCACTAGTCACTAAACAATGCCACTTTATATAATGTTTACATACCCTACATTACTCATCTCATATGTATATACAGTGGGGCAAAAAAGTATTTAGTCAGCCACCAATTGTGCAAGTTCTCCCACTTAAAAATATGAGAGAGGTGAATTTATTTGCAAATTATGGTGGAAAATAAGTATTTGGTCAATAACAAAAGTTTATCTCAATACTTTGTTATATACCCTTTGTTGGCAATGACAGAGGTCAAACGTTTTCTGTAAGTCTTCACAAGGTTTTCACACACTGTTGCTGGTATTTTGGCCCATTCCTCCATGCAGATCTCCTCTAGAGCAGTGATGTTTTGGGGCTGTTTCTGGGCAACACGGACTTTCAACTCCCTCCAAAGATTTTCTATGGGGTTGAGATCTGGAGACTGGCTAGGCCACTCCAGGACCTTGAAATGCTTCTTACGAAGCCACTCCGTTGCCCGGGCGGTGTGTTTGGGGTCATTGTCATGCTGAAAGACCAAGCCACGTTTCATCTTCAATGCCATTGCTGATGGAAGGAGGTTTTCACTCAAAATCTCACGATACATGGCCCCATTCATTCTTTCCTTTACACGGATCAGTCGTCCTGGTCCCTTTGCAGAAAAACAGCCCCAAAGCATGATGTTTCCACCCCCATGCTTCACAGTAGGTATGGTGTTCTTTGGATGCAACTCAGCATTCTTTGTCCTCCAAACACGACGAGTTGAGTTTTTACCAAAAAGTTCTATTTTGGTTTCATCTGACCATATGACATTCTCCCAATCTTCTTCTGGATCGTCCAAATGCTCTCTAGCAAACTTCAGACGGGCCTGGACATGTACTGGCTTAAGCAGGGGGACACGTCTGGCACTGCAGGATTTGAGTCCCTGGCGGCGTAGTGTGTTACTGATGGTAGGCTTTGTTACTTTGGTCCCAGCTCTCTGCAGGTCATTCACCACCCCCTGTGTGGGGGAGATTATCAGTGGTCTTGTATGTCTTCCATTTCCTAATAATTGCTCCCACAGTTGATTTCTTCAAACCAAGCTGCTTACCTATTGCAGATTCAGTCTTCCCAGCCTGGTGCAGGTCTACAATTTTGTTTCTGGTGTCCTTTGACAGCTCTTTGGTCTTGGCCATAGTGGAGTTTGGAGTGTGACTGTTTGAGGTTGTGGACAGGTGTCTTTTATACTGATAACAAGTTCAAACAGGTGCCATTAATACAGCTAATGAGTGGAGGACAGAGGAGCCTCTTAAATAAGAAGTTACAGGTCTGTGAGAGCCAGAAATCTTGCTTGTTTGTAGGTGACCAAATACTTATTTTCCACCATAATTTGCAAATAAATTCATTAAAAATCCTACAATGTGATTTTCTGGATTTCTTTTCTCATTTTGTCTGTCATAGTTGAAGTGTACCTATGATGAAAATTACAGGCCTCTCTCATCTTTTTAAGTGGGAGAACTTGCACAATTGGTGGCTGACTAAATACTTTTTTGCCCCACTGTACTGTACTCTATATACCATCTACTGCATCTTGCCTCTGCTGTTTGGCCATCGCTCACCCATATATTTATATGTACATATTCTTATTAATTCCTTTACACTGGTGTGTATAAGGTAGTTGTTGTGAAATGGTTAGATTACTTGTTAGATATTACTGCATGGTTGGAACTAGAAGCACAAGCATTTCACTACACTCACATTAACATCTGCTAACCATGTGTATGTAACCAATCAAATTTGATTTGATTTGAAAAGGATTTGAAAAGGACATTCCCTCGTTCTTGCATCAACTCTCTAAAAAGGATACATGTGCATGTATGCATCTGTCAGCGAGCAGTGTTACGGGGGCCCAGAGATGGGGATAGCCATTGTCGGTAAGCTCAGTGGGTGGGTTGTCTCACTATGACGATCTGGATTATGCTGAGGGCTTTCGTGATTGTTGACAAGAGAGAATGTAATGACGACAGAATGAAATCTGACATTCTCAAATAAAAACACACAATATGGCTTTCCACCTTCCCCGGCCAACACATTTTTCCGTCCCACATTCTGTTGCTACAATCATGTCTATGTTCCATTTAATTGTTTGTTAAAATAAGTTGCATAGAAACTTTTTTTCAAAAGTTCAGTGGGGGAGTGGACCTGATTGGACCTAGAATGTTATGGTTGAAGAGCGCCTGCCCCCCCCAAAAAGCCTTTGTATGTATTATAATTTGACTGCAAGGTATAAATAGGATCATTTTGGTCATAAAGTAAGTCTCGTCAAAAACTGAGTTTGGAACCTCAGTTTGATAATAATTAACACTATCATCGATAGTGTCACGCCTGCTCCTGCTCTCCCTCTCTGGCGCCAGGCTAGCCCTTCATTACACACACCTGCCAACATCATTACGCGCATCAGCACTCACTAGAGTCACCTGGACTCCTTCACTTGTTGATTGCCCCATCTATATCTGTCTGTTCCTCCGTTGGTGCCCCGTGTCAGCATTAATGTCGTTGTGTTTTCTTGTCCAGAAACTGTCCTGTCCTGTTCCATGTCCGTTGTTAATTGAATGTTCACTCCCTGTACTGGCTTCTTGTCTACCAGCGTCGTTCCTTACCAATTAAGGATGTAACACAACAAACTATTGAGCTACACAATGAATTTTCGAAACGTTGGGATGATCTGGACATGATTAAATGAAAAATGCTAATAATATCTGTGAAAAATTCATTGTTATTTGGGTGCAGATCTGGGTTAAAATACATGCCTATTAATTCTTAGCTATTTAAATACTTGTTCTGTGTTTTTTTTTAATGATTAGGCCAAATCCGTTACTTCTAATGGAAGTACTTGAAAGTATTTTCAAATAACTTCCTATAAATAGCCACAACTATTTTCAAATACTTATTTCAAAATACATTATCTCAAATACGCTTGGACCAAACAGACCTGGGTTCAAATGTATGATACTATTTAAATATTTGTATTTGAAAATACACTTGTCTATGTATATGATTATTTTCAAATACATGCCAATACTTCCAAACACATTTCCATATTCAACAAGAAAATATCCAAATACTTACTTTGAAATGTCTTTGAAAGTAATTGAAATACCCTAAATTGTATATGAACCCAGGTATATTTGGGTGATCTCTCTCTTTATGGTTAAGGATGCTCTCCTTACTGAAGATCTCAGTGACTTTCAACATGGTACTGTCATAGGATGCCACCTTTCCAACAAGTCAGTTTGCAAAATTCCTGCCCTGCTAGAGCTGCCAACTGTAAGTGCTGTTATTGTGAAGTTCTCTGGAGAAACGAATCACGCCAGGATGCCAGGAGAATGCTACCTGCCCGAATGCATAGTGCCAACTTTTAAGTTTGGTGGAGGAGAAATAATGGTCTGGGGCTGTTTTTCATGGTTCGGGCTAGGTCCCTTAGTTCCAGTGAAGGGAAATCTTAACGCTATAGCATACAATGATATTCTAGACAAGTTTGTGCTTCCAACTTTGTGGCAATAGTTTTGTGGAAGACCCTTTCCTGTTTCAGCATGACAATGCCCCCGTGCACAAAGCGGTCCATACATAAATAGGTGGGTTTGAGGTTCATACATAAATAGTATGTTGAGATCAGTGTGGAAGAACTTGACAGTTCTGCATAGAGCCCTGACCTCAAACCCATCAAACACCTTTGGGATGAATTGGAACACCGACTTCGAACCAGGCCTAATCGCCCAACATCAGTGCCCGACCTCACTAATGCTCTTGTGGCTGGATGGAAGAACGTCCCTGCAGCAGTGGTCCAACATCTAGTGGAAAGCCTTCCCAGAAAGAGTGGAGGCTGTTATAGCAGCAAAGGTGGGACCAACCCCATATTAATGCCCATGATTTTGGAATGAGACATTCGACGAGCAGGTGTCCACTTACTTTTGGTCATGTAGTGTATATTTGTTGTTCCTTGCTTAGAACGTCATACAGTTACAACTACATGCTATCATCTACTGTAAAGACCTTGAAACAAGGCTTAATTTTAGGTTAAGTTGCTGGATCTGTTGATAATTGTACTGATTTACTCACTGGGAATCTGCAGACACGTAAAAACAAGAAATTATACCAGACCATTGAATGACACACTCGCACCCAGCTGTGTATTACCCTCTACTGGATCGGTGGGTCCCCGGAAGGATGGTTGAGCTAACGTAGGCTAATGTGATTAGCATGAGGTTGTAAGTAACAAAAACAAATCCCAGGACATAGACATATCTGATATGGGCCGAAAGCTTAAATTCTTTTTAATCTAACTGCACTGTCCAATTTACAGTAGCTATTACAGTGAAAGAATACCATGCTATTTGTTTGAGAAGAGTGGACAGTTATGAACTTGAAAATGTATTATTGAACTAATTAGGCACATTTGGACAGTCTTGATACATTTTAAACAGAAATGAAATGGTTCATTGAATCAGTCTAAAACTTTGCACATACACTGCTGCCATCTAGTGGCCAAAATCTAAATTGCACCTAGATTCCTAAGTGAATAAATGGCCTTTCTCTTGCATTTCAAAGCTGATGGAACAAGAAACAACAAAAAAACGCATGTTTTTTTCTTTGTATTATCTTTCACCAGATGTAAATGTGTTATATTCTCTTACATTAATTTCACATTTTCACAAACTTCAAAGTGTTTCCTTTCAAATGGTATCTAGAATATACATATCCTTGCTTCAATGCCTGAGCTACAGGCAGTTGGATTTGGGTATGTGAAAATAAAGGTCAGATCCTTATGTGCAACAGTTCTCTGGCAATCAGTCAAACAGCAGCACTGCTATTGTTTCCCCCGCTATCATGTTAGTTGAGTTAACGACTATATGATTGCATTGTGGTTCGTCTTGTCAATCATTTTAAGGTTCTATGGATCAAACCACAACAAAATCTCTTTGAGTTAAAAGTGTCCACCTCATAAAGGCATTGTGTAACAGTCTGAGGGGGGCACGTGATAAACATGATTAAGATTTGTGGAACATTCAATATTAAACCTAGCTTGCCACCGGGGGACCCACACTGTAGAAATGAATAATGACAAATGAGAAAAACATGGGAACACAAAATTATACATTTCATAAATTACAGAACAGCTGTTAGCATGAAGATGCTTGTAGATGTTTCATAAATCATCTGTGCATTTCTCATGAATCTGGGTACTTTTTTATCATTATCCAGTACAGTACGGCATTATTTATAGGCCTCATGGCCGCTATGAGTTGTCCTTGATAACTAGGTACTGTAAGCATCAAGATGATTCTTCTGTATCAGTCAATATTACCAGTTTTGCTACAGATGTGTCAACATGATCTGTGTGACATCGACCCTCTACTAGATGCAATACAGTGACAGTCACTGCTTTATAGCAGATATACAGTTGAAGTCAGAAGTTTACATACACCACAGCCAAATACATTTAAGTTTTTCACAAATCCTGACATGCTATCCTAGTACAAATGCAATGTCTTATGTCAGTTAGGATCACCACTTTATTTTAAGAATGTGAAATGTCAGAATAATAGTAGAGTCATTTATTTCAGATTGTATTTCTTTCATCACATTCCCAGTGGGTCAGAAGTTTACATACACTCAATTAGTATTTGGTAGCATTGCCTTTAAATTGTTTAACTTGGGTCAATCGTTTCGGGAAGCCTTCCATAAGCTTCGCACAATAAGTTGGGTGAATTTTGGCCCATTCCTCCTGACAGAGCTGGTGTAACGGAGTCAGGTTTGTAGGCCTCCTGGCTCGCACACGCTTTTTCAGTTCTGCCCACAAATTTTCTATGGGATTGAGGTCAGGGCTTTGTGATGGCCACTCCAATACCTTGACTTTGTGGCTCTTAAGCCATTTTCCACAACTGTGGAAGTATGCTAGGGGTCATTGTCCATTTGGAAGACCCATTTGCAACCAACCTTTAACTTCCTGACTGATGTCTTGAGATGTTGCTTCAATATATCCACATTATTTTCCTTCTCATGATGCCATCTATTTTGTGAAGTGCACCAGTCCCTTCTGCAGCATAGCACCCCCACAACATGATGCTGCCACCCCCGTGCTTCACAGTTGAGATGGTGTTCTTCGGCTTGAAAGCATCACCCTTTTTCCTCCAAATATAACAATGGTCATTATAGCCAAACAGTTCTATTTTTGTTTCATCAGACCAGAGGACATTTCTCCAAAAAGTACGATCTTTGTCCCCATGTGCAGTTGCAAACCGTAGTCTGGCTTTTAATGGTGGTTTTGGAGAAGTGGCTTCTTCCTTGCTGAGCGGCCTTTCAGCTTATGTCAACATATAACAAATTTTACTGTGGATATAAATACTTTTGTACCTGTTTCCTCCAGCATCCTCACAAGGTTGATTTGCACTTTTCGCACCAAAGCACGTTCATCTCTAGGAGACAGAACGCGTCTCCCTCCTGAGCGGTATGACGGCTGCGTGGTCCCATGGTGTTTATACTTGCATACTATTGTTTGTACAGATGAACGTGGTGCCTTCAGGCGTTTGGAAATTGCTCCCAAGGATGAACCAGACTTGCGGAGGTTTACAATTTCTTTTCTGAGGTCTTGGCTGATTTCTTTTGATTTTCCCATGATGTCAAGCAAAGCGGCACTGAGTTTGAAGGTAGGCCTTGAAATAGATCCACAGGTACACCTCCAATTGACTCAAATGATGTCAACTAGCCTATCAGAAGCTTCTAAAGCCATGACATTCTTTTCTGGAATTTTCCAAGCTGTTTAAAGGCACAGTCAACTTCATGTATGTAAACTTCTGACCCACTGGAATTGTGATACAGTGAATTATAAGTTAAATAATCTGTCATTTAACAATTGTTGGAAAGATTACTTGTGTCATGCACAAAGTATATGTCTTAACCGACTTGCCAAAACTATAGTTTGTTAACAAGAAATTTGTGGAGTGGTTGAAAAACCAGTTTTAATGACTCCAACCTAAGTGTATGTACACTTACAGCTTCAAATGTACGTCTGAACATTGCATCCGAATATGAACTGCTCACATTGAGGACATAAAGACTGTGTTTGTGGAAAAAAAAATTGTGAAAAAAACGTGTGGCCAGCTCACACACTGACTGTTTTGTCAATCATAACTAGACATTCCAATGAAGTGTTATAATCACATCGGTTTGAGCGTACGCTGCGGGGACAACTGTAGAATGATCACACCCGTGTGCTCATACATGTCAAAGGGTTAACCCTACACATAATTCTAACCCTAATTCAATTAACAATTCATTAATTCACCTTTCCCTCACTAGATGGCAGAAAAGTAGGCCCACTTGAAGCCTGACCTAGAGTTATTGCGCTTTTGAGTGACATTGGCAAAACGGTTGAGGCTAGAATCCCAATTCATGTACTGGGGCATTCAGTAGACACTCCCAATAAATACAAACCTACACTTGACCATGTGAAAATAACTATTCACAGTAAAAATGTTGTCCTACAGTGAATAAGGTCTTTCTTCCTTAGAAAAGCTTAACCTACAATACTTACATAACCGATTGGGATAGCTAACTGTCCTTCCACGTAACTCGTCATGGACTTATAGAAATGCCTTGTGTTGATTTTCAGCTTCCTGTGGCATCAGGAAGTGGAATAATTCATCCTCAACATGGTCCTTCATTCTCTCCCTGAAGTTACACAAAAACAATGTCTTCCATCCTCTGTAGAAAATTCAACATAAAGACTTGAAACTCAGGGCAGTGTTAAAGAGTGTCTCCAGGAGGCTGTAAGTTCCTGCAATTGCAGGAAGTTACTTAATTTGGGGTCATAGGGGCGGTTGTGAAGGTTTAAAAACGTTGTATCTTCCCTAATTTGACATATTTCTATGAAATTTGACATCAATCGGCCCATCAATCAGCCCTTGCTGTACAACATTAAAACCTATTCAGTCTGTCTACAAACAGGCTCTCAAAGTGCTTGATAGGAAGCCCAATAGCCATCATCACTGTTACATCCTCAGAAAGCATGAGCTCCTGAGTTGGGAAAATCTTGTGCAATACACCGACGCATGTCTTGTATTCAAGATCCTAAATGGCCTGGTTCCCCCTCCACTCAGTACTTTTGTTAAACAGAAAACCCAAACATATGGCAGCAGATCCACAAGGTCTGCCATGAGAGGTGACTGTATAGTTCCCTTGAAGAAAAGCACCTTTAGTAAATCCGCTTTCTCTGTGAGAGCTTCCCATGTCTGGAATACACTGCCATCAGACACACATAACTGCACCACATATCACACCTTCACAAAATGCATGAAGACATGGCTAAAGGTCAATCAGATTTGTGAACATATTCCCTAGCTGTGTATTGCCACTTTAATGTTGTCTGTTGTCTGTAGCTTGTGAGGTGTGGAAACACTTTGTTGCTTTTATGAATTTTGTCTTACTGCTTTTTGTTCAATGTTGCTCTGTCTGTATGCTACGTCTTGCTTGTCCTATGTTGCTCTGCGTGTGCTCACTGCTCAATGATTGTTTATATTGTAATTGTTTTTAATAACCTGCCCAGGGACTGCGGTTGAAAATTAGCCGGCTGGCTAAAACCGACACTTTTACTGAAACGTTGATTAATGTGCACTGTCCCTGTAAAAATAAAATAAACTCAAAAGCATTTTTGACCTCCATTGAATACTTGCAGTTCAAGAAACTAAGAACTTTGCTAGAATGAATTCTGAAGAGAATATCAGTCACATGTTTTTTAGATTGACTTGAAAATGCCTGTTTGTCTGTCTTTCACCAATGTACCCCATTGCAGCTTATCACCACCACTTTTTGGTAATGTATTGACCTATGTGTCAATATCCTGTCTACAGAGGTGGGAGACAGGAGAGGGACGTAGAGGCGGGAGAGGAGGGAGAGAGATGAGAAGAGGGGGAGAGAGGGAGGGAAAGAAGGAGGGAAGAGAATGGAGGGGTGAAGGGGAGAGTAAGGGAGTGGGAGAGAGAGAGGAGAGAGAGGGTTAAGAAGGGAGGGGGAGAGGGGGACCAAGAGAGAGAGGGGGGAGGTGTTGAAAGAAGGGGGAGGAAGAGAAGGAAGATGGGAAAAGGAAGACGTAGAGAGATACAGAGGGAGGCAAAGAGAGGGAGAGAGAAGGTGGGAGGGAGGGAGAGAAGATAGATAGGGAGAGGGCGGATTAGAGAATAGAGAGAGAGAACAGCTATAAAAATCTACAGACATGTCTGTATGTCTGTCTGTCTGCCTTTCTCTAGGCATCCATAGTGTGAAGCTTACAGTATATCCCCCCATTAAATGCAATGTATTCACATAAGCCTCATGTCCGTGATGTCTTTCTCTAGGTGTCCATAGCTCGATGCTTATCTCCCCCCTATTGAATGCAAAGAATTCACTTAAGAATCATATCTGTGATGCCTTTCTCTAGGCGTCCATACCGTGACACTAATCTGCCCCCATTGAATACTTGTATTTACCTACACAAGGGGTATTCGGCTGTCCCCATAGGAGAACCCTTTGAAGAACTCAATATCCCAGGACAAATTAGCTAGCAACAGCAAGCTAGCTAAATAGGATAAATTAGCTAGCAAGTGCAAATTGCCATAAATGTTTAATGCTTTTCGACCTGTCCCCAAATTAATATAATTGGTTGAGAGTTTGTTTTGATATTTAACCTGCGTGATCGCGTTTGGTTTGGGGGGATAGCGCACACGATGGCGCACACGTGCAGCCGGTTTGGGTTCCGTGTAAGCATCTAGAGACGTGTGTATTTTAGCAAATTCGTACCAGATGGAAACATATTGTTAATGCACATTCCTCGTGTTTGCTGTTTAACGTATGGGCTCACTCTTAGCAATTGTGACCTTTCTCTCTCAAGCAATGGGCGTAAATCTTGGGATGCATTCATATGTCAACCTTCCCTTGTTCTCTCACTTGTTGTTTTTCAGCAAACATTCCGTCTTTGTTGTTCATTCAGTTAAGCCTGTACTTTTTGAAACGAAAACCACTGAATCCTGTTCCTTGACGAGTTCTTGTCCCTCAATAAGAAGGTGATAATCCAGTGATGTCAATAGAGCCAGAGGTCAATGTCTCTGATGGCAAGTCCTATTGACCCAGACTTCATCTTACACATTGTCAGTCATAGCTTCAAGTTCAAAACCATTCGTCCTGTTCAGTTATACCAACATTTCAAACGGCCCATTCTAGTATTGGATATACTGTACCCTTGTGTTCTAACGCAAATACATTCAGTATAAAAATATTGAAGGTGAAAATGGATGTTTGCCAGTCAAACAAATAAAAAGTGCAGAAATTGACTGATTGAATTCCGTCGTCATGCATGCTTTCCAGATTATTTAAAATGATTGAGCTATTCATATGTAGTGGTGAACTATCACATTCAATGCTTGCAACAAGAAATACTTGATGAGCCTCTTGACATTACCATAAGTACCCTGATGCAGTACTAAAACACGTATGCAGAAGAAGTAATAGAGACAAGAACAAGGACCATCTATTCACCCCAAAAATGTGGATAGAAGATTATGCAGCATTTAAAATAGAGAATTAAACATTGATAAAGGAAAATCCGTTGATCATTTCAATGTCCTCCTAGGTTCCCGTAGTCATGGAAACAGCCTCAAAAATGTTAATTATATAGTAGAAGAGGACAAGACTTAGCGTATGGCATTCAAATCTCAAAATATGGGTTACATCAGGGTAACTGTAATTTAAGGATTGGTATATGCTTGTATTGGAAAGGACAACGTGGTACATTCTGTAGAATGATATTATGCAGTATGATTACCATGCAGTAGATTCACTTAAGCTTTTATCATCGTAATTGCATTTCCTCCCAATCCTTATCATTGAAAAGTACAGTATGACCTAGCTCTAGACAAACACCACCTGACCCCTGATTTTCTCAGAGTGGCATCCAGCCGCTCCCACATACTGTGCAAAGAATCCTGGAGCAGATCATCCCTCTGAGAAAGAGATCACTATGGGAAGTGGAGAAAAACAACATTTTGTTTACAGTAACTTAACTTTAACTTGGTAGTGAATGACTGCAAGTCAGTTCGAGAGGTCTCAAAACAAAGAAAAATTGAGGAGGGCAGCTGTGCGTGTGACAAGGCGCTGGCATATCCAATGTCGAAAGAAACCTCTGTTGACGCTTACAGGGGTGTTTGGGTTGTTGAGGCGTCAAACGTTTCACTCCAGGATGCCATCCATCTTGCTGGCAGCTCATGAGAGGGAGTGCCTGGTGACAAGGGGCCTATTCCCGTTTATAAGAAAAACATTTTAATCAGGGGGCATTCCATTTTAATCAATGTGTAATTTAATTAAGTGTAATCCCCAAGGGGTGGTGTCTAAGGGCCTTCTCCCTTTAATGTCTAACCTGAGAAGTGCTGTCCTCAAGGGGTTTAATATCTCTCTGACCTATCTTAGGTTTCTAGACTCAAGGCACCAATACGCAGCAAATTCTGCAAACAAATATGCACACTGTGAGGGTACAGGGTACAGAACCACCAAGGTTACAGTACCACCAATATTTTCTCATAGCAATACAGTTGAAGTCGGAAGTTTACATACATTTAGGTTGGAGTCATTAAAACTCGTTTTCAACCACTCCACAAATATCTTGTTAACAAACTATAGTTTTGGAAAATCGATTAGGACATCTACTTTGTGCATGACATAAGACATTTTGCCAACAATTGTTTACAGACAGATTATTTCAGTTATAATTCACTGTATCACAATTCTAGTGGGTCAGAAGTTTACATACACTAAGTTGACTGTGCCTTTAAACAGCTTGGAAAATTCCGTCATGGCTTTAGAAGCTTCTGATAGGCTAATTGACATCATTTGAGTCAATTGGAGGTGTACCTGTGGATGTATTTCAAGGCCTACCTTCAAACTAAGTGCTTCTTTGCTTGACATCATGGGAAAATCAAAAAAAATCAGCCAAGACAAAATTGGAGTCATCCACAAGTCTGGTTCATCCTTGGGAGCAATTTCCAAACGCCCGAAGGTACCACGTTCATCTGTACAAACAATAGTATGCAAGTATAAACACCATGGGACCACGCAGCCGTCATACCGCTCAGGAAGGAGATGCGTTCTGTCTCCTAGAGATGAACGTGCTTTGGTGCAAAAAGTGTAAATCAATCCCAGAACAACAGCAAAGGACTTTGTGAAGATGCTGGAGGAAACAGGTACAAAAGTATCTATATCCACAGTAAATCGAGTCCTATATCGACATAACCTGAAAGCCCGCTCAGTAAGGAAGAAGCCACTGCTCCAAAACCGCCAGAAAAAAGACAGACTACGGTTTGCAATTGCATGGGGACAAAGATCGTACTTTTTGGAGAAATGTCCTCTGGTCTGATGAAACAAAAATAGAACTGTTTGGCCATAATGACCATTGTTATGTTTGGAGGAAAAAGGGTGACGCTTGCAAGCTGAAGAACACCATCCCAACCGTGAAGCATGGGGGTGGAAGCATCATGTTGTGGGGGTGCTTTGCTGCAGGAGGGACTGGTGCACTTCACAAAATAGATGGCTGCATGAGGAAGGAACATTATGTGGATATATTGAAGCAACATCTCAAGACATCAGTCAGGAAGTTAAGCTTGGTCGCAAATGGGTCTTCCAAATGGACAATGACCCCAATAATACTTCCAAAGTTGTGGCAAAATGGCTTAAGGACAACAACGTCAAGGTATTGGAGTGGCCATCACAAAGCCCTGACCTTAATCCTATGGAACTATTGTGGCAAACTGAAAAAGTGTGTGCGAGAAAGGAGGCCTACAAACCTGACTCAGTTACACCAGCTCTGTCAGGAGGAATGGGCCAAAATTCACCCAACTTATTGTGAGAAGCTTATGGAAGGCTACCCGTAACATTTGACCCAAGTTAAACAATTTAAAGGCAATGCTACCAAATACTTATTGACTGTATGTAAACTTCTTACCCACTGAGAATGTGATGAAAGAAATAAAAACTGAAATAAATAATTCTCTCTACTATTATTCTGACATTTCACATTCTTAAAATAAAGTTGTGATCCTAACTGACCTAAAACAGGGAATTTTTACTGGGATTAAATGTCAGGAATTGTGAAAAACTGAGTATAAATGTATTTGGCTGTGGTGTATGTAAACTTCTGACTTCAACTGTATATTAATTTGAATAACTTTTTCCTCTGCAAGTAACAATTTTATATACTGAACAATATAAATATAACAAAATATAAATATAACAATTTCACTGAGTTACATTCATACATGGATTTCACATGACTGGGAATACAATATGCATCTGTCGGTTACAGATACCGTAAAACAATGTTTTTCCTCACAATAGGCCTCAAATTGCCAATCGATAAAATTCAATTGATTTCGTTGTCCATAGTTTATGCCTGCCCATACCATAACCACACCGCCTCCATGGGGCACTCTGATCACAATCAGCAAACCGCTCTCCCAGATGATGCCATACACATGGTCTGCTGTTGAGGCCGGTTGGACGTACTAACAAATTCTCTAAAACTACTTTGTGCCGGCTTATGGTAGATAAATTAACATTTGGTTTTCTAGCAACAGCTCTGGTGGACATTCCTGCAGTCAGCATGCCAATTGCCCTCTCCTTCAAAACTTGAGACATTTGTGGCATTGTTTTGTGTGACAAAACTGCACATTTTAGTTGCCTTTTATTGTCCCCAGCACAAGGTGCACCTGTGTAATCAGTTTCTTGATATGCCACACCTGTCAAGTGGATGGATTATGTTGGCAAATGAGAAATGCTCACTAATAGGGATGTAACAAATATGTGCACAACATTTTAGAGAAATAACCTTTTTGTGCATATGGAACATTTCTGTGATCTTTTATTTCACCGAACGTTCTATTCCCAGTTTATTGTTCAACGTCACAATACCTGCTTCGCTATTGTTGGCAATGAGACCTGCTCATGTTGTTTTATAGTTAAAATGTAAACAACAAAATGTAAACAACAAAAATAATATTGGAACTCTGCGGTCTTCCCATTGTTTCCTATGGGGGAAATATAGGCATGTCTGTCTATTTCGCCAAATATCTCGCAATGTGTATATTTAGATTTTTTTCTAGTCGGGTGTAACCGATGTGAACTGGCTAGCTAGTTAGCGGGGTGCGCGCTAATAGCGTTTCAATCGATGACATCACTCGCTCTGAGACGTTGAAGTAGTTGGGGCCGTGGATTTTGTGGAGCGATGGGTAATCATGCTTTGAGGGTGGCTGTTGTCTATGTGTGCAGAGGGTCCCTGGTTCGAGCCCAGGTAGGGGCGAGGAGAGGGAAAGAAGCAAAACTGTTACATGGGTACCATTTTAATCAGGATAATCTCCTCTCTGTAATTATGCAAGTCTGGGCAGCGAGCTCGTTTGTCATCGATCGCTAGACCAGAAATAGTCAGACGTTTTTATTTTTTCCCAACTTTTTCATTACGCAGACATAAGCACAGTTGACACCATCGAGGTGCGAATGTTTACTTCCTACACAAGTTTTTTTTTTTCAGTTCCGGCCGACAAACAGATTGTAGTGGTAAAATAGAAATATACATTTTTTATGGAATTCTAAGCATCAGTCCAGTCAAAACAGGCTCTGCGAACGTTCGATTCCATTAATTTGCTATGAGCTCGCGCTAGTGTTCCAGTTTAGCCAACGTTCTTAAGCCATTTTATAGCCTTGGATGAATTTTAAATTGTTATATTGTCCAGCCTATAGATAGCCAGAGCAAATTTATGAAAGTAACCGAATGTCCATTGAGAAAGCACAATGACTATACCATTTAGCTAAGCTAAGAATGACGAGAATAATCAAGTCAATAAACGTTGGGTAGTTAGATAGCCTATAGTTAATATACTGGGAAGTTTGATGTATAACTACTAACGTTAGGTAGCTAGCTAACATACCAGTACATACTGCTGTAATCATGTGCTATATGGTTCGTAAGGACAGCGTAGCTAACAAATTGTCAGCCAACATAACCTGTATGTCATGCCCTGACCTTAGAGAGCTTTTTATGTCTATATTTTGGTTTGGTCAGGGTGTGATTTGGTTGGGCATTCTATGTTCTCTTTTCTATGTTTTGTATTTCTTTGTTTTGGCCGGGTGTGGTTCTCAATCAGGGACAGCTATCTATCGTTGTCTCTGATTGGGAACCATACTTAGGTAGCAATTTCCCACCTGTGTTTTGTGGGTAGTTGTTTTCTGTTTAGTGTTTTGCACCTGACAGGACTGTTTCGGTTTCGGTTTCGGTTATTAATTTTGTTATTTTTGTTTAGTGTTGAGTTTAAATAAAAAGTAATGAACACTTACCACGCTGCGCTTTGGTCCGATTCCTCTTCATCCGACGACGACGACACCCGTTACACTGTAAGGTAACTTATTTGAAAAGTCATTACTTTATTTCATTGAGTAGCAAGCTAACCCTTGGTCGTTAGGGTAAATCTGGTCTGTGATAGGAGGGTGGTTTTTCACACCTAGCTCGGCTATTAGACTATTCTTTAGTAAAGGTTGAATAGTCTATTGTTCAGCTATTAGCTCTCCTCCCCAACTTGCAACAAATTGCTGTTCCCATCGCTTTCCTTTCCTTCTTCCACGCGTCATCATTCTGCTCCTGAGTGGCTCACTTGTGGGTGTGCTGGCAGGATATGGCAGCATCTTTGGACGTGCGCCAAGAATTTTGCATGCAGTAGCACGTTTGTATGAAGGTTTGGTTATTCACAGGCACATTTTTATATGCTATGGAGGTACATTTGTGTCGTTTTGTTGAGTGTAAAACCTTTTTTATTTTCAATCAAAAATAATTGTTCTGAAAGCAACTTTTTTCCGACACAAAGGAAGTCAAAGCGGACACCTACGAAGATGGCATCTCAGGTCAGCAGCACTGGGCTGTATTGACGTATCCTAAAAAATGACATCTGCTGCTTTAGATTGAACAGTCATATCTCAGTTATTGTTTTCCTATCAATAAAAAATAAGCTGTTTTCTTTACTTTCAGAGAGCAAGCTGACCAAGGGGTCGAAAATTTTGATATTGCCAGATGTTCACTGTCCGAGGAACAGGCCGCGGAAGCTTTATTGCTGGCAAAAGTATCCACAACCAGAGGTTTTTAAACTGTTCTGTGTTATTTTTCTCCATCTCTGCATGTCTTGTTGTACATGAAACCTGTCTCACATGCATTAAGGTGTGTCCTTATTAACATCCACTAATGTGCCAATTTCAAGCAGTGCTACTTGTGACATTTAAGACTCAGTAAAGCAATTGGTTGTGGCATCGATTTTACTAGCGGAGGCGCACAGTAGCTTAAAAGGCTCTACACGGTCAAGCTGATGTCTGAAGTGGACATACAGCGTTTACTGCCATGCATCCTCCGCAGACGTCAAGGCTTTCATACTTCTTGCACTTAGCAGAGCAGAGCTGTTGTGAAGGAAGTTGTCAAGAAAGTGAGTGTGGTTATAAAGGAGGTACTTCCCCCACCTACCGTCAACCAGCCCTCCGCATTTTTACAAAATTTGGGATGCGCACGGCAATGCGGAACGGAGCTTAATTTGGCCAATGCATGCCTCCAGAGGCTCCGCAATTGAGTCACACCCTCCACACGAAGCCGCCGACCAGGGACGT
The DNA here is from genome assembly GCF_045679555.1 of Salvelinus alpinus. Lineage (NCBI taxonomy): Eukaryota > Metazoa > Chordata > Actinopteri > Salmoniformes > Salmonidae > Salvelinus > Salvelinus alpinus. Next base: position 7,351,336 of record NC_092097.1, on the reverse strand, counting down.
CACTAGACATTCAGGACATTTGGGGCTCAACCCTGAAGACATGGGGCTGACTCCGGGGGGAGATTTGATCCCTGCGCAACCAAAATGAAGTGCTCTGCACTCTTGGCTTCACACGCTTGCAGTGAACATTTTGCAGTAAGATAATGCTATGTTGCATGTCTCACTGCTTTCTTCCATGCGCTGTGCTCTCCTGACACCAAATAATTAACACTTAATATTAATTCATTGGATTGTGGTCAGTACACCCACAGAATATGGTGTCAATAATATAAACAAATGTACATTAGCAAGTACAAGTTGCAAGTGCAGAACTATATCGTAATTTTCCATGAAGAAAAATTGTTGGAAAAAGTATTTATCATTTTGTTGCAATGTTTTCATAAATCATGTCCAATATTTGACTGGCAATTAAAAAAAGCCTCATGTTGATGTTGGCCACATTACTGCTAACTAACGTGAGCTAGTCATGCTGCGCACACTGTACAGTTCCAAAATAATCCACTGTCTATGACTTCACACTTTCCCAAGCGTGTTAGTATGTATATCTTTGTCAATTGTCATGATGAATTCTATCTTGGGTCATTGGGCTCTTAAACCAGGTATATAGACGTCTTAATGCACTGAAATATCTCTCACAGCTGCTAACTGGGATGGTCAGCGCGGCCTGTATGATTGCCTTCAGTGATGGGAACATATTAGGGTCTAACAATTTACACACAGGACAGGTCAGAAGTGGCATCTTTCTTTTTTTGAAAGATAATGTTTAGCAAGGACTACTTCCTCTGGCTTGAGAGGAATATGCCCTCTCTCTACGTTCTCCTGTGTTCTCGCTCTGTCCTGTCTGCTCCCCTCTCTTCCTTTCTGACTGAAGTTCAGCTTTGTTGGACCTCCTATATTATTACAGAGACGGCATAGTAACAGTGCTGTAGCAATATATGCTCATCCACAAGTGGCACGCTCCTAGTGGCCGGGGACTTCAATGCAGGCAAACTTAAATCCGTTTTACATCATTTAATTTCCCCCAGCATGTCACATGAATAACCAGAGGAAAAAAAACCTGGACGCGAGCTGTCCAGTGACGCATGCTGTCCAGTGACGCATGCCTACCAGACGAGCTAAATGCCTTTTATGCTCTCTTTGAGGCAAGCAACACTGAAGCATGCACAAGAGCACCAGCTGTTCTGGACAACTGTATGATAATGCTCTCGGTAGCCGATGTGAGAAAGACCTTTAAACAGACGGATTACCAGGATGTGTAATCAAAGCACACGCAGACCAACTGGCAAGTGTCTTCACTGACATTTTCAACCTCTCCCTGACCGAGTCTGTAATACCTACATGTTTCAAGCAGACCAACATAGTCCCTGTGCCAAAGGAAGTGAATGTAACCTGCCTAAATGATTACCACCCCGTAGCACTCACGTTGGTTACCATGAAGTGCTTTGAAAGGCTGGTCATGGCTAAAATCAACAGCATCCTCCTGGATACCCAAGACCCACTCCAATTCACATACCGCCCCAACAGATCTACAGATGACGCAATCTCAATCGCACTCCACACTTTCCTTTCCCAACTGGACAAAAGGAACACCTATGTGAGAATGCTGTTCATTGACTACAGCTCAGCGTTCAACACCATAGTGCCCTCAAAGCTCATCACTAAGCTAAGGGCCCTGGGACTAAACTGCCATGCTGATGTCTGCCATGCTGCACAGCTGATCCCCAACACTGGGGCCTCTCAGGGGTGTGTACTTAGTCCCCTCCTGTACTTTCTGTTCAATCAAATGCCGACCACATTATCTCCAAGAGAATTCTCTTCGATTAGCCGTGTATATCTCCCACCGAAGCAGATACCTCGTCGACCCTGAAAGAACTTCACTGGACTCTATGTAAACTGGAAACCATACATCCTGAGGCTGCATTAATTGTAGCCAGAGATTTTAACAAAGGTAACCTGAAAACGAGACTTCATAAATTCTATCAGCATATTGAATGTGCGACACGGGCTGCTAGTATTCTGGATCATTACTACTCTAACTTCCGCGATGCAAACAAAGCCCTAACCCGCCCTGCCCTTCTGCAAATCTGACCATGACTCCATTTTGTTGCTCCCAGCCTATAAACAGAAACTAAAACAGAAAAAGCCTGTGCTCAGGTCTGTCCAACGCTGGTCTGACCAATCGGATTCCACGCTTCAGTATTGCTTCAATCACGTGGACTGGGATATGTTACCGAATAGCCTCAGACAACAACATTGATGTATATGCTGACTCGGTGAGCGACTTTATTTGCAAGAGCATCGGGGATGTCGTACCCACTGTGACTATTAAAACATTTCCTAACCAGAAACCATGGATTGATGGCAGTATTCGCGCAAAACTGAAAGTGCGAACCACAGCTTTTAATCATGGCAAGGCGACTGGAAACATGACCGAATTCAAACAGTGCAGCTATTCCCTCCGCAAGGCAAACAAGCAGAACAAGCAAAGCGGCAGTATAGAGACAAAGTATAGTCGCAATTCAACGGCTCAAACACGAGACGTATGTGGCAGGGTCTACAGTCAATCACAGATTACATAAAGAAAACCAGCCCTGTTGCGGACATCGACGTCTTGCTCCCAGACAAATTTAAACAACTTCTTTGCTCGCTTTGAGGACAATACAGTGCCACTGATACGGCATGCTACCAAAGCCTGTGGACTCTCCTCCGTGGCCAACGTGAGTAAAACAAGGCTGCCGGCCCAGAAGGCATCCCTAGCCGTGTCCTCAGAGCATGCGCAGACCAGCTGGCTGGTGTGTTTACGGACATATTCAATCAATCCCTATCCCAGTCTGTTTTCCCCACATGCTTCAAGATGGCCACCATTGTTCCTATTCCCAAGAAAGCTAAGGTAACTGAACTAAATGACTATCGCCCCGTTGCACTCACTTCTGTCATCATGAAGTGCTTTGAGATACTAGTCAAGGAGCATATCACCGCCACCCTACCTGATACCCTAGACCCACTCCAATTTGCTTACTGGGCAGTTATACCAGCAAATGTGGTCTGATGGACAGACAAATTGGATGTAATAAGCACAGCGGGGTAAGTTACATCATCATGTTTTGTCTCATTCCCTTCCTCATATTTACTCATGTCTTATGCTCCCTTTCTTTTGCTCAGTAATGTAAAGTAAGTAATTCAACGAATAATAGCCTTGACTAAGCACAAACGGGTTGGGTAAGTTTTGACAAATAGTTTTTGAAAGACTGTGGCATTTAGATAACTGGATGATATGATAATTCCGGAGAAGCCAGTGTTTGAGGATATATTGACATGGGTGTTATTAGGACCGAGACATCGACTTCAAGGACATTATCGCTTTTTATACAGCAGGTTTGTATTTGTATTTAATATGGATCCCCATTAGCTGCTGCCAATACATTCACAGATTTCACAACTCACTGTGTTCTCTCAGGCCACTCCTCCACCACTACCACATATCAATAATACAAAATCTATGTGTACGTGTGTGTATAGTGCGTATGTTTTTGTGTGTGTGTGCATGTGTTTGTGTCAAATGTAATGACGCTGGAGAGGCAAAGCAGGTATGGGGAGTAAAACATTTAATAAATGACGGACATGGAACGAGACAGGAACAGGAACAGCGTCAGCAAACAGGTAACACAAACAAAAGAGAATCAATGCAGAAGCCGGGAACAGAGCTGGGGAACTGACAAATATAGGGGAGGTAATAACAGGTGATAGCGCCACAGGTAAATAATATTACTAGAAAATATTCGTATTCATGAAATCACAAGTGCAATATTGCAAAACACAGCTTAGCCTTTTGTTAATCCATCTGTCGTCTCAGATTTTGAAATTATGCTTTACAGCGAAAGCAATACAAGCGTTTGTGTAACTTTATCGATCGCTCGACAAAACAATAAGTACACCTAGCATCAGGTAACTTGGTCACGAAAATCAGAAAAGCAATCAAATTAATCGTTTACCTTTGATGATCTTCGGATGTTTTCACTCACGAGACTCCCAGTTAGACAACAAATGTTCCTTTTGTTCCATAAAGATATTTTTTATATCCAAATACCTCCGTTAGTTTGATGCGTTATGCCCAGGAATCCACCGTAAATAGAGGTCACGACAACGCCGACAAAAATTCCAAATTATATCCATTATGTCCACAGAACCATGTCAAACGTTTTTTATAATCCATCCTCAGGGTGTTTTTCAAATATCTATTCGATAATAATCAACCGGGACAGTTGGCTTTTCACTAGGACCAGGAGTAACAATGGCTGCCTTTCCCTTTTGCGCACAACTCACTCTGAGAGCCCCCACCTATCCACTTACGCAATGTGGTCGTTCACGCTCATTCTTCAAAATAAAAGCCTGAAACTATGTCTAAAGGCTGTTGACACCTTAGGGAAGCCATAGAAAAAGAAGTCTGGTTGATATCCCTTTATATGGGCAATAGGGTTGCATAGGAACAGAGAGGTTTCAAGAACAGGGGCACTTCCTGATTGGATTTTCCTCAGGTTTTAGCCTGCAATATCAGTTCTGTTTAACTCACAGACAAAATGTTTACAGTTTTGTAAACTTCAGAGTGTTTTCTATCCTAATCTGACAATTATATGCATATTCTAGTTTTGGGGGCTGAAAAATAGGCAGTTTCAAATGGGTACGTTTTTTAGCCAAAAATGAAAATACCGCCCCCTAGTCTTAAGAAGTTTTTCAACCACTCCTCAAATTTGTTGTCAACAATCTATAGTTTTGGCAAGTCAGTAAGGACATCTACTTCGTGCATGACACAAGTAATTTTTCCAACAATTGTTTACAGACACATTATTTCACTTATAATTCACTATATTACAATTCCAGTGGGTCAGAAGTTTACATACACTAAGTTGACTGTGCCTTTAAACAGCTTGGAAAATTCCAGAAAATGATGTCATGGCTTTAGAAGTTATTGACAGGCTAATTGACAGGCATCAGGTAGCCTAGTGGTTAGAACGTTGGACTAGTAATTTCACAAAATAGATGGCATCATGAGGAGGGAACATTATGTGGATATATTGAAGCAACATCTCAAGACATCAGTCAGGAAGTTAAAGCTTGGTCGCAAATGGGTCTTCCAAATGGACAGTGACCCCAAGCATACTTCCAAAGTTGTGGCAAAATGGATTAAGGACAACAAAGTCAAGGTATTGGAGTGGCCATCACAAAGCCCTGACCTAATCCTATAGAAACCTTTTTGGCAGAACTGAATACGCATGTGCGAGCAAGGAGGCCTACCAACCTGACTCAATTACACCAGCTCTGTCAGGAGGAATGCGCCAAAATTCACCCAACTTATTGTGGGAAGCTTGTGGAAGGCTACCCAAAATATTTGACCCAAGTTAACAATTTAAAGGCAATGCTACCAAATACTAATTGAGTGTATGTAAACTTCTGACCCACTGGCAATGTGATGAAAGAAATATAAGCTAAAATAAATCATTCTCTACTATTATTCTGACATTTCACATTCTTAAAATAAAGTGGTGATCCTAAATTGACCTAAGAGAGGGCATTTTTACTAGGATTGAATGTCAGGAATTGTGAAAAACTGAGTTTAAATGTATTTGGCTAAGGTGTTGTCACGTTTCTGACCTTATTTCCTTTGTATAGTCTTTATTTAGTTGGTCAGGACGTGAGCTCGGTGGGTATTATCTATGTTGTCTGTTTCTATGTGGGGTTTCTTGTTTGGCCTGATATGGTTCTCAATCAGAGGCAGGTGTTAGTCATTGTCTCTGATTGGGAACCATATTTAGGTAGCCTGTTTTTGTAGTGTGTTTTGTGGGTGATTGTTCCTGTTCGTGTGTTCATCTGGTCTGTGTTCACTAGTTCGGGACTGTAGCGTCTTCGGTTCTTTCTGTCAGTTTGTTGTTTTTGTTCGTTGTTTAAGTAGCCTATTAAAATATGGATCATCATCACGCTGCAGTTTGGTCCTCCTCTCTTTCACCCGAAGACAGCCGTTACAGGTGTATGTAAACTTCCGACTTCAACTGTATATATAAAATGATATTGGTGGCAATAATTTTGTATAATAATTTAAATAGAACAATTCAAAATGTTCAATCCGGTGACATTTTGAGTATCAGTTCATAAACCATGTGTCATGGAATTGTAAGGTGTGGTGTGCGTGTTGGTGGCAGGGAAGTCAGGTGCAGGAGAACGAACTTGGTATAAACGGAGTCATTAATAAGAACTCACAAACAAACTACAAAAACCAAAATATACAAAAAATTATAAAATGGGTACAAAACCCGTTGCGCACCAACACATACTAGCACTAACATACAATCAAACAATCTCCAACAAGGACATGAGGGGAAACAGAGGGTTAAATACACAACATGTAATTGATGGGATATGAACCAGGAAGGAAGACGAGACAAAACCAATGGAAAATGAAAAATGGATCAGTGATGGCTAGAAGATCGGTGACGTCGACCGCCGAATACCGCCCGAACAAGGAGAGGGACCGACTTCGACAGAAGTCGTGACAGGAATTGGTACATCTTCCCAACTATTTTGCAACCTGTATGGCACAGCTGTCAATCTTTTGGTCCTGAAATGTAACTGGAATACTTTTGTATTTATCAAATTTTGGGATTTCAGTTTTTGTTGTTCAATCACCACATGAATTTTGAAATATGGGTTATGCATATTTATAATGAAATGACAGTTGTCAGTCTTTTCTTGCAGATTTTTCCTGTAGTAAAACTAGTTTTTTTGCGTTGTTCAACTAGTACTAGTTGATTTAAATTGAAGAATTGAATTTGAATTAAAAACACTTTTTCAACTCAGAATTGACCCAACCCCTTTGGTCAGTAGCAGTTTAATGTAATGTATTTAACCTAGATGCATATCTCCCCCCCATTCAATGCAATGCACTTACGGTAAGCATCATGTCAGTGATGACTTTCTCTAGGCATCCCTAGTGTGAGGCTAATCCCCCCCCCCCAATTTAACTCAATGTATTCACATAAGCAACCTCTTTGTTGATCCATGTAGATACCAGGCTGGCATTATTGTGCTGTGCTTATAGGCTATAAGGTAAATAGGTGAATGACATTCTGTACATGGCTTAAAGTAAAGAGGAGAAGAAACACGATGCTATGCTTATGATGACACGTTTGTATTCATTCCCAATGTGCCTGTAGAATAGGAAACAATGTGAATTATGTTATGCTTACTGGATGAAGTTAAACAAGCATTCAGACCAGCCTTACTGATTGAGTCTCCAGGCGTGGACCAGGCATTTCCTTGTATGTCTGCTTTCAGTTTAAAATAGGCTCAGGGAAACTGATCATCAGTGCTGAGCATAATTGAAAATCACCTGGGTCAGGTTTCTGTAGAGAGCTGATATTGGACGACAACATCAATAATCTCTGTGTGCGTCGTATGAAATCATTCAGTGTTTGAAATGCTGTCCTAGTTTGGTTGAATACAGTCAGTCTTTGCATCTGCAGTTGACAATGTGGGAGGTGAACATTCCAGTTTAGCGATTATTGTATTCTATCCTAATTTATCAAATCTAAATGAATTCCACTAGGTGGCATTGTTATGCTTTAGGTTTTCTGTAAATGGGGTACTGTATCAGTTCAACACAGGCTGTCCATCTCATTCATCTTGGTTTGAGAATAATATTTACTGTGAAGTATTAAGCAATAGAGAATGCACAATAATAATGTTATGAGCTGACTTGAGCTGGAATAGGCTTTTATGTGGCAATCCTTTTTTTACAGAACCATTTAGCTCAGAAAACTAAATTAGGTTGGCCTTAAAACTGTATTTCCACACTGTGAAGTCACATAACACAGTGCATTGTGGGGATGATTCTTCCTCCTCTAACCCAAGCAAAGAGATGATTCATCCTCCTCTAACCCAAGATCAATCAGATTAAATGGAAATAACTTTGACATTTCCTTGAGTACAAAATGCGTGGGCCCTCACACACTGAAGATACATACACTGAGTGTACAAAACATTATGAATACCTGCTCTTTCCATGACATGGACTATCCAGGTGAAAGCTATGATCCCTTGTTGATGTCACTTCTTAAATCCACTTCAATCAATGTAGATGGGGAGAAGACAGGTTAAATAAGGATTTCTAAGCCTTGAGACATTTGATGTGAATTGTGTATGTGCCATTCAGAGGATGAATGGGCAATACAAAATATTTAAGTGCCTTTGATCGGGGTATGGCAGTAGATGCCAGGCACACCGGTTTGTGTCAAGAACTTCAATGCCGCTGGGTTTCTCAGGCGCAACATTTTTCCGTGTGTATCAACAATGGTCGACCACCCAAAGGACACCCAGCCAACTTGACAAAACTGTGGAAAGCATTGCAGTGAACATGGGCCAGCATCCCTTGTAGAGCCCATCCCCTGATGAATTTAGTATGTTGTGAGGGCAAAAAGGGGGTGGGGGGGTGTTCCTAATGTTTGGTATACTCAATGTATGTGTTTACGATAAATATATATCCACTGATCTAATGCATCAATCTTTTATACCTATAAATTGAAGGATTGTTGGAATCTGTTTTTGAAATGAAGAGGAGAACAATAAAGTAATGCCTTGCTTCTGGAAGAGGACAAAGGATACACTGTACCAAAGCACTCAACTAGCTTTGAAAAGAGTACACCATCTATACTCAACTGGTGGATTGCGGTCTGGATATAGACCCAGAATGGGGTCAATACAGACCGCAGGTCCCAACCAAAAAAGGATATATACCTATATATGCAGGTAACTGCCAAAATTAAAGAAATACCAACATAAAGAAAGTCTAGTTACCTTTTGACGCGCACAATCAAACAAGTGTAATAATTTGACAGTGGTTCGTGAAGTGTATGCTCAAACTGGTGTGATTAGAGCACCTCATTAGAAAGTCTAGTTACGATTGACGCAACAGTCAGAATTCGAGCTGGCTTCACTGCTTTTTCACAGAAACATTGTGCACAAACACAGTCTTTACAACTGTATGTGCTCAATGTGAGCAGTTTATTTTCAGATGCAGATGTTCAAACATTCACAGAAATGCTGTAGCAACAACATAACACAGTTCTCTGACAAACAGAGAAAATGTAGTCTATGTTAGTCCTAACGATGACTGAGGAAAGAGTGAGCTAACACAAGCGGTCATATTTAGCTAACTCTTGGCTGACAGAAACCATCATATGAATAAGCTAATAGCAATTACTATTTACAATTCATCACATCACCGGTGAGCTCACCAGTGATTGAAATAATTGAGTAAAACACTTTCTAAAAGACTAAAGTAACCCGACAGTGGCTAGAGTTTGTGTGCGCCGCCATGTTTGTTTTTCCATGTCAACCAAAGGTAAGTCAAGGTGACAAGATAAGTTGGGTCTGTTTACAGTATAGATGTTGAAGGGGGTCTGTCATGTGGGGAGTTGCATAGGACAAGATAGGTCACTCCCATCATTCACTTCACATCATTAGCATCTGGTGGTTTACCGGATAGACAAGGGAACCATTCCTTTCACCTCGTTTTGTTATAACATATTTGGTCTGACAAATGTTTACGTGACACCCATAATGCATCGAATGATAACAATAACAGCAAACATGGCGCCACACATAGCCGTCAATTAGCTTAGCATTAGCTCATCATAATATGTACAACCTTCAAAAAAGTGTTGTACACAAGTCATATGAGTCCATTACAATGTATGCAAGAATCGGAATGCATGATTTGTCACCAGAACTTGAAAATGTGAATGAAACAGTAAATAAAAAAATTAGAACCACAGAAACCATTTTTCTGATAGTGATTTATTAATACAAGTGTTGGTGCCGGCAGCCAATCACGTCACCCCTGACACTCACTATGTGTTGTTGTTTATGTATGTAGCTAGTGGGCTAAGCTGTAGCGTTAGACATTTATTTCAAAAGGAGACAACTCATAAATTAGATTTTTGTAAATTCGGACAATGAGTCTGAAAATGAAAGTGAGCAATCAGATTCTGACAGTGACATTGAGGAGCTGCCCCCCCAATATTTTGGCTATTGAGAACATTGAATTTGAGGACCCCTTTCCCACCGACGAAGTCCCAGGTCCCTCTGAAGATGCTGAATGGAGGCAGACCAACAGTGGGTGAAGTACATGGAGTCTGCGGTAGCTGGAAGGCCGCCAGCTATTTCACCCCTCCTGACCCTGCTGTTTGCTTTGATGAGCCCCACACGAGTGAAAAGCCCCTTGCCATCTCCCTGTGAGGCAGAGTGCTTCAAGCAGTTTCTGACAGAGGAGCTGGTGGGAGACATAGTGGAGGAGACCAATCGCTGTGCCTTGGAGCTACAGGAGAAGAGAGAGCCACAGCGAAGGCCGACTAACTGACGGGAGAGAGAAAGATCAAACCAGACTGTGTGCTTGACAATAATAGCAAAAAGGGGGCAGTGGATAAGGCAGATATAATACACAGCTTTGTGACATGCACTCAGAAAACAACCACATGGTATAAGAAGATATTTTTCCCATCTGATCGGCACTGCTGTCAATGGCCACATAGTTCACCGCCAGCTTACAAGTGAGATGATTACATAACAAAGTTTTCTGTAATTGGACATACAGTTCATGTACAAATCACATACCATTCCATTCCATGATGCTATTATGTTGACAAAATCTCACCCCCCTACCCACTCCCTCATCATCCTTCCAACTCCCTCTCCTTTACCCCATAGGTGAGGTGATTACCAAAAGTACAGAGAGAACCTCATGAGAGAGCTGCTGGAGGAGGTCCACACCCTTCTGCGTCCATCTCCTGGGTGGCGTCCTGCTTCAGACAATCCTCTGCAAAGCATTTTCTCTCAGAAGTCCCTCAAAGTGCTGCTCATGGCAGTTGCACACGGAGGCACTGGAAATTCTGCCTGTCCAGCACCAGGAGCCTCATTTATAACCGTTGAGTATATTTCACACTACATTTCTGAGTGCACATTTTCTGAAAAGTACACGCCATATACAGTATACGCATGTTTTCAGACACATCGTAGAAACTGTGGAAAGGGTGAACTAGCATTAAAACTCCGCATGGAAAATGCCCTCCATTCACCTTTTATAGTGACAATAACGCCCTTTATTTGCTTTATGGAATGAGGCCATGACGGTTTCTAAAAGAAAGAGCAATCTCATCAAACCAAAATTGGTTCAGTGAAAGTTCCCAGAACATTCACTCTCAGAACACAAAACCGGTCCAGTCGTTCTGATGATGATAGAATGTTTGTATAAAACATTCAGCTAATGTTTCAAGAATGTTCCCAGAACACATTTAGTTTTTTTTTTTAAAGGTTCCCAGAATGTTTCATTAGGTTGAGGGAACATTGTGGGGATATGACAAGAGATATGTTCCCAAAACACTAAAGCTGTCCAGTTGTGCTGACATTCAGATAATGTTTGTCTCAGGGATGCACAACACATTATTTTGATGTTGCAAGAATGTTGCCCTTTCTGAGTTCTTTAAAGGTTCCCAGAACATTTACTTAGGTTGTGAGAAGAGTGTGGGTACATTATAAGAGATAGGTTCCAAAACACAAAATATGCTCAGTTGTGATGACATTCATGCAATGTTTAAGTTACGTTGCATAGGAAATTTCAATAATGTTGTAAAAATGTTGACAGAACACCTGGTCTAAGTTCCCAAAACTTTTAATGAAGTTATGGGAGTTGTCTGGGATTATGCAAAAATATTCTTGTGATATTTACATAGGTTGCACAGAACATTTACACAATGTTGCATAATGTTCCACAATTTCCAAATAAGTCAGTTTTTATGGCGTTCATAGAATATTTGTTTTAGGTTTAACATAATATTCCATTGATATTCACCCAATATACATTTACCTTGTCTTGGAGGTCCTTGGAACATTTCAAGAACATTTGGAAAATGTTATATTTAAGTTTTACCTAATATTACCTCAACATTCAAAATTGTACCTCCTGAAAGGATATTGGAATACATCCCCATATGTTTCCTCTCCAGATTTAACAGCACATTTTATTTGAAGGTGACATAGAGACACATGGCATATTCATTTAATTCATAGGACAACCATATATTTTACACTTCATACATTGACAAGCTGTACATTATTTAAATCATGGGAGATTTTTTATATTTTTTTACACGTTAACATTCTTCACACGTGGGGTTTGAACCAGCAGTATTTGGACCCGAAGGCAGGTCTTTTATCCTCGGCTCCAGCAGGGAAGCTCACTTACATCTTATTATTTCAGTATATAGCCATGGTAGTATGGTCAATCAGGGATTCCATGCTTCCTTTTTAGCCTTCATAGGAATAACTAACCCAAGGAAATACTGTTATCTGGGTTATTACCCATCACTTCCCCCATCCTCTTTTTATGTTGCGTACTTCTGGGCATCCAAGAATATGAGTGCTTATCTAAGATTACTTTTCCTTTTCAGATCATAAAAAATGAGACAGGAGGGACTATATCAAGAGTCTCGAAGTAGGAATTATATCGGGTGCGTTTTTTAAGTCGAACAATCAATTTTTACACCATGTTTAATTTTTTACAGCTAGTCTAAATTCTGCATTCCTGACTTGATTTATAAATAAAGACATCCTTCCTTTTAGTAGATTATATCTGACCCTCACTTTCACTTTTTCTTTTGTTGAAACAATGTTAAAGAAAAAAAATCTACCTGTTAAATTTGACTGTATATTATAAACCTCGCTGTCAATACTTTGTAGAAGCACATTTGACAGCATATACAGCTGTATATCTTTCTGGGTAAGAGCTAAGAGCTTTCTGGGTAAGAGTCTCTAAGAGCTTTCCACACCTGGATTTTACTCATTATTATTTTCAAAATTCTTCAAGCTCTGTAAAATTGGTTGTTCATCATTACTGGACAACCATTTTAAGGTCTTGCCATAGATTTAAGTAGATTGAAGACAAAACTGTAACTCGGACACTCAGGAACATTCACTGTCTTCTTGGTAAACAACTCCAGCGTAGATTTGGCCTTGTGTTTTAGGTTATTGTTATGCTTAAAGGTGAATTCATCTTCAAGTGTCTGGTGGAAAGCAGACTGAACCAAGTTTTCCTCCAGGATTTTGCCTGTGTTTAGCTCCATTCCATTTCTTTTATTATCTTCAAAAACTCCCCAGTCCTTAACGATAACAAGCATACCAATAACATGATAAAGCCACCATTATTCTTGAAAATATGGAGCGTGATACTCAGTAATGTGTTGCATTGGATTTGCCCCAAACATAACACTTTGTATTCAGGAAGAAAAGTTAATTGCTTTGCCACATTGTTTGCAGTATTACTTTAATGCCTTGTTGGAAACAGGATGCATGTTTATATGCAATTTTATCCGCATATTGAATGCGTTACCCGAGCGGAAAAGATCCTGGACCATTGTTACTTTAACTTCCGCGACGCATACAAAGCCCTGCCCAGCCCTCCTTTCGGAAAATCTGACCACGACTCCATTTTGTTGCTCCCAGCCTATAGACAGAAATTAAAACAGGAAATGCCCGTGCACGGTTCTGTTCAACGCTGGTCTGACCAATCTGATTCCACGCTTCAAGATTGCTTCGATCACATGGACTGGGATATGTTCCGCATAGCGTCGGACAATAACATTGATGAATACGCTGATTTGGTGAGCGAATTTATTAGCAAGTGCATCGGTGATGTTGTACCCACAGCAACTATTAAAACCTTCCCCAACCAGAAACCGTGGAATGATGGCAGCATTCGTGCAAAACTGAAAGCGTGAACCATTGCTTTGAATCCGGGCAAGGCGACCGGAACCATGACCGAATACAAACAGTGTAGCTATTCCCCCCGCAAGGCAATCAAACAAGCTAAGCGTCAGTATAGAGACAAAGTAGAGTCGCAATTCAATGGATCAGACACGAGAGGTATGTGGCAGGGTCTACAGTCAATCACGGACTACAAAAAAAAAACTGCCTCGTTGAGGACATCGACGTCTTGCTCCCAGACAAATTAAACAACTTCTTTGCTCCCTTTGAGGACAATACAGTGCCAACGACACGGCCCGCTACCAAAACCTGCGGACTCTCTTTCACCGCAGCCAACGTGAGTAAAGCATTAAAACGTGTTAACCCTCGCAAGGCTGCCAGCCCAGACGGCATCCCTAGCCGCATCCTCAGAGCATGCGCAGACCTGCTGGCTGGTGTTTTTACATACATATTCAATCAATCCTTATCCCAGTCTGCTGTTCCCACATGCTTTAAGAGGGCCACCATTGTTCCAGTTCCCAAGAAAGCTTAGGTAACTGAGCTAAATGACTATCGCCCCATAGCACTCACCTCCGTCATCATGAAGTGCTTTGAGAGACTAGTCAAGGATCATATCACCTCCACCCTACCTGACACCCTAGACCCACTCCAATTTGCTTACCGCCCCAATAGGTCCACAGATGACACAATCGCAATCACACTGCACACTGCCCTAACCCATCTGTACAAGAGGAATACCAATGTAACAATGCTGTTCATCGACTACAGCTCAGCATTAAACACCATAGTACCCTCCAAACTCGTCATTAAGCTCGAGACCCTGGGTCTTGACTCCGCCCTGTGCAACTGGGTCCTGGACTTCCTGACGGGCCGCCCCCAGGTGGTGAGAATAGGAAACAACATCTCCACCCCGCTGATCCTCAACACTGGGGCCCCACAATGGTGCATTCTCAGCCCTCTCCTGTACTCCCTGTTCACCCATGACTGCGTGGCCATGCACACCTCCAACTCAATTATCAAGTTTGCAGATGACACTACAGTGGTAGGCTTGATTACCAACAACAACGAGACGGCCTACAGGGAGGAGGTGAGGGCACTCGGAGTGTGGTGTCAGGAAAATAACCTCACACTCAATGTCAACAAAACAAAGGAGATGATCGTGGACTTCAGGAAACAGCAGAGGGAGCACCCCCCTATCCACATCGACGGGACAGTAGTGGAGAAGGTGGAAAGTTTTAAGTTCCTCTGCGTACATGTAACAGTATAACTTTAAACCGTCCCCTCGCCCCAACACGGGCGCGAACCAGGGACCCTCTGCACACATCAACAACGGTCGCCCACGAGGCATCGTTACCCATCGCTCCACAAAGGCCGCGGCTCTTGCAGAGCAAGGGGCAACACTACTTATAGGTTTCAGAGCAAGTGACGTAACTGATTGAAACGCTACTAGCGCGTACCCGCTAACTAGCTAGCCATTTCACATCCGTTACATACACATGGACAAACTGAAATGGTCCACCCACACAGACAGCGTGGTGAAGAAGGCGCAACAGCGCCTCTTCAACCTCAGGAGGCTGAAGAAATTTAGCTTGTCACCAAAATCACTCACAAACATTTACAGATGCACAATCGAGAGCATCCTGTCGGGCTGTATCACCGCCTGGTACGGCAACTGCTTAGCCCACAAGCATCACCGGGGGCAAACTACCTGCTCTCCAGGACACCTACACCACCCGATGTCACAGGAAGGCCAAAAAGATCATCAAGAACAACAACCACCCGAGCCACTGCCTGTTCACCCCGCTATCATCCAGAAGGCAAGGTCAGTACAGGTGCATCAAAACTGGGACCGAGAGACTGAAAAACAGCTTCTATCTCAAGGCCATCAGACTGTTAAACAACATACTGACTCAATCTCTAGCCACTATCATAATTAAAAATTGGATGTAATAAATGTATCACTAGTCACTTTAAACTATGCCACTTTATATAATGTTTACATACCCTACATTACTCATCTCATATGTATATACTGAACTCTATACCATCTACTGCATCTTGCCTATGCCGTTCGGCCATAGGCAAATATTCCATGAATATTTTTATGTACATATTCTTATTCATTCCTTTACACTTGTGTGTATAAGGTAGTTGTTGTGAAATTGTTAGATTACTTGTTAGATATTACTGCATGGTCGGAACTAGAATCACAAGCATTTCGCTAGACTCGCATTAACATCTGCTAACCATGTGTATGTGACAAATAAAATTGTATTTGATTTTATTTGTAATCTGTACAGACTTTTCACTTTGTCAATTAGGTTAGTACTGTGGAGTAACTACAATGTTGTTGATCCATCCTCAGTTTTCTCCTGTCACAGCCATTCAACTCTGTAACTGTTTTAACGTCACCTCTGTCCTCATGATGAAATCCCTGAGCGGTTTCCGTGCTTTCCGGCAACTGAGTTAGGAAGGACGCCTGTATCTTTGTAGTGACTGTGTATATTGATACACCGTTCAAAGTATAATTCATATCTTCTCCATGCTCAAAGGGATATCAAATGTCGGCTTACATTTTTTTTACCCATCTACCAATAGGTGTCCTTCTTAGCGAAGCATTGGAAAGCCTCCCGGGTCTTTGTGGCAGAATCTGTATTTGAAATGCATTGCTTGACTGACCTTACAGATAATTGTATGTTTGGGGTACAGAGATGAGGTAGTCATTCAAAATGAATACTAAACACTATTATTGCACAACGAGTGTAACGACTCCCACCGAAGGTGGCTCCCCTTCCTGTTCGGGTGGTGCTCGGCGGTCGTCGTCACCGGCCTACTAGCTGCTACTGACTTTTCCTCCCCCTCCCTTTTTGTTGAGTAGGTACACCTGTTTGTGGTTAGGATGATTTGTGGGGCTTTATTACCCAGCAGCCCGGCCTGCTGGGTGTGCGGGATTGTTGTGTGTACACTGTACATTCTTGTGTGTCAGGGTACGTGTACGTTGGTTGGTGATTTTCGTGTTTCTCACTTTGTTTGTGGTGAAGCATTTGTTTTTTGAGTAGCGTCGTGTTTGCACCCGTGTGGGGAATTAAATTTGGAACGCTACTCTGAACTCTCTGTCTCCTGCGTTTGACTCCTGTTCATCCACTACACCTCGGGCATTACAGAATCCCGCACCATAAAGCAAGAATGGAGTCAGCAGGAGCAGCGGCAAATCCACTCCCATCTATGGAGGAGCGGGTGCTACATCACACTACCGTACTCCATCGCATCGGTTCCGCCATGGATCAAATGATGGAGAGAATGGACCGATGGGAGAGGAGTGGTCTCCTCTCTCCACCTGCAGTCTCTCCAGCTCAGGATTCCTCCTCTCCTCTCTCACCATCCTCCGGCTCCAGCGCTCTCCGTCTTGCACTCCCGAGGGATTATGATGGAGTGGCATCGGGATGTCAGGGGTTCTTGTTACAATTAGAACTGTACCTGGCAACCGTGAGACCCACTCCCTCGGGAGCGGAGAGGGTGTGTCCTCATCTCCTGCCTAACGGGTCGTGCTCTGGAGTGGGCTAACACTGTCTGGAATGGCCCAGATTCAGCGAAGGAGCACTACCCCGAATTTTCCCGCCGTTTTCGTGCCGTGTTCGACCATCCACCTGAGGGCCGAGCGGCGGGAGAGCGACTGGTTCATCTCAGGCAGGAGAAGAGGAGCGCCCAGGATTACGCGTTGGAGTTTCGGACCTTGGCCGCGGGGTCTGGGTGGAACGACAGGGCCCTTATAGATCACTACAGATGTAGTCTCCGGGAGGATGTCTGCAGGGAGCTAGCGTGCCGGGACGAAGCTCTCTCCCTGGATGAGCTTATTGATATGTCCATCCGGCTGGACAATCTGCTGGCTTCCCGCGACCGTTCGGAGAGGGTCCTGTGCGTTCCACCACCCAGCACCCCTGCACCCATTCCCATGGAGTTGGGAGGGGCCGTGCCGAGGGGTACCGGAGGAGGAGGCTCCCCCTGCACCAGCTGTGGTCGGAGAGGACACACGGCCGATCGGTGCTGGGGGGTCCATCTGGGGGTCGAGATGGCAGGCGGAACATTTCTCGGTCACCTCAGGTGAGTAAGCACCAGACTCACCCAGAACCCCCTGTTAGTCATATGTTTGTCTTAATTTTTTTTCTTACGTTTTTTCCCTCTTCCCAGCATAAGGCACTAGTCGATTCAGGTGCAGCTGGGAACTTTATGGATCGCGGACTCGCCATCAAGCTAGGTGTTCCGCTTGTGCCGATAGATTCTCCTTTTCCCGTGCACTCCCTAGATAGCCGGCCATTAGGGTCAGGTTTGGTCCGGGAGGCCACGGTTCCACTGGACATGGTGACGCAGGGGGATCATAAGGAACGTATACGTTTTTACATTATAGATTCGCCTGCGTTTCCAGTGGTACTGGGGATTCCCTGGCTGGCTAGTCACAATCCTACTATTTCGTGGAAACAGGGGGTTCTCCAGGGGTGGTCAGAGGAGTGTTCTGGAAGGTGTCTGGGAGTTTCTCGGTCACCTCAGGTGAGTAAGCACCAGACTCACCCAGAACCCCCTGTTAGTCATATGTTTGTCTTAATTTTTTTTCTTAAGTTTTTTCCCTCTTCCCAGCATAAGGCACTAGTCGATTCAGGTGCAGCTGGGAACTTTATGGATCGCGGACTCGCCATCAAGCTAGGTGTCTTTGTCCCAAGAGGAAACGGTGGCTATGGAGACATATGTCACTGAGTCTCTGGGACAGGGGTACATTCGGTCCTCCATCTCACCCGTCTCCTCGAGTTTCTTTTTTGTGAAGAAAAAGGAGGGAGGTTTGCGTCCGTGTATTGATTATAGAGGTCTAAATTCCGTCACAGTGGGTTTTAGTTACCCACTACCTCTCATTGCTACGGCAATGGAATCATTTCACGGAGCGCAGTTCTTCACAAAACTGGATCTCAGGAGCACGTACAGTCTGGTACGTATTCGGAAGGGAGACGAGTGGAAAACCGCATTTAGTACCACATCGGGCCATTATGAGTACTGCGTCATGCCATATGGGTTAAAGAATGCTCCCGCCGTTTTCCAATCCTTTGTAGACGATATTCTCAGGGACCTGCACGGGCAGGGAGTGGTTGTTTATATCGATGACATTCTGATCTACTCAGCCACTCACGCCGCGCATGTGTCTCTAGTTCGCAAAGTGCTTGGTAGACTGCTGGAACATGACCTATATGTCAAGGCTGAGAAGTGTGTGTTCTCTAAACGAGCCGTCTCCTTTCTGGGTTATCGCATTTCCACCTCGGGGGTGGTGATGGAGGGTGAACGCATTAAGGCCGTGCGTAATTGGCCGACTCCGACCACGGTAAAAGAAGTGCAGCGGTTTTGGGGTTTTGCCAACTACTAACGGAGGTTTATCAGGGGTTTTGGCCAGGTAGCAGCTCCCATTACCTCACTGCTGAAGGGGGGTCCGGTGCGTTTGCAGTGGTCAGCAGAAGCGGACGGAGCTTTTAACAGGTTGAAGGCGCTGGACCCCTCTCTAGCATTCATAGTGGAGCTGGACGCGTCCGAGGCTGTGGTAGGTGCCGTGCTATCACAGCGCTCGGGTACGCCACCAAAACTCCACCCCTGCGCTTTTTTCTCTAAGAAGCTCAGCCCAGCGGAGCGTAACTATGATGTGGGGGACCGGGAGTTGTTAGCGGTGGTCAGTGCTCTGAAGGTGTGGAGACACTGGCTTGAGGGGGCTAAGCACCCTTTTCTCATCTGGACCGACCACCAGAATCTGAAGTATATTCCGTCGTATTGCCAGGACCGGCCAGGGGAGTGGGCGAGATACATCCCTTGGGCCGAAATGGCCCAGAACTCTCTACGCCACTCCTCTACTAACATGTCCCAGTGTGTATTGGGGTACCAGCCGGTCCTGGCACCATGGCATCCGAGCCAGACCGAGGCTCCTGCGGTGGAAGAATGGGTGCAGCGCTCCAAGGAGACATGGAGGGCCGTCCAGGAATCACTTCAACAAGCTAGTGGACGGCAGAAGAGGAGTGCTGACCGCCACCGCAGTGAGGCCCCCGTGTTTGTACCGGGGGACAGGGTCTGGCTCTCGACCCGAAACCTGCCCCTCCGCTTGCCCTGCCGGAAGCTGGGTCCGCAGTGTGTAGGGCCCTTCAAAGTCCTGAGGAGAATAAACGAGGTGTGTTATCGATTACAACTCCCTTCCTATTATCGTATTAACCCCTCGTTTCATGTGTCTCTCCTCAGGCCGGTGGTAGCTGGTCCCCTGCAGGACGGTGAGGTACCGGAGGTCCCTCCTCCCCCTCTCGACATCGAGGGGTCCCCGGCGTATAGGATACGAGCCATTCTGGACTCAAGACGCCGGGTGAGGGGCCTGCAGTACCTCGTGGACTGGGAGGGGTACGGTCCGGAGGAGAGGTGCTGGGTACCGGTAGGGGACATTCTGGATCCATCGATGTTGAGGGATTTCCATCGCCTCCATCCGGATCGCCCTGCGCCTCGCCCTCCGGGTCGTCCTCGAGGCCGGTATCGGCGCGCTGCGGGAGCCGCGCGTCAGGGGGGGGGGGGGGTACTGTAACGACTCCCACCGAAGGTGGCTCCCCTTCCTGTTCGGGTGGTGCTCGGCGGTCGTCGTCACCGGCCTACTAGCTGCTACTGACTTTTCCTCCCCCTCTCTTTTTGTTGAGTAGGTACACCTGTTTGTGGTTAGGGTGATTTGTGGGGCTTTATTACCCAGCAGCCCGGCCTGCTGGGTGTGCGGGATTGTTGTGTGTACACTCTGTACATTCTTGTGTGTCAGGGTACGTGTACGTTGGTTGGTGATTTTCGTGTTTCTCACTTTGTTTGTGGTGAAGCATTTGTTTTTTGAGTAGCGTCGTGTTTGCACCCGTGTGGGGAATTAAATTTGGAACGCTACTCTGAACTCTCTGTCTCCTGCGTTTGACTCCTGTTCATCCACTACACCTCGGGCATTACAACGAGTGAGTCCATGCAACTTATTATGTGACTTTAAGAAAAATGTTACTCCAGAACTTATTTAGGGTTGCCATACCAAAGGTGTTGAATACAAACTCACTCAAGACATTTCAACTTTTCATTTTTTATTAATTTGTAAACATTTAGAAAAACATAATTCCACTCTGACATTATGGGGTATTGTGTTTAGGCCAGTGACAAAACAGCTCAATTTAATCCACAATCTACCTTAAGTGTTCAACTCGGTTCAGACACACACACACGACACAAAACGCACACACATACAGACACATGTGCACACAAACACTCTTTAAACCCCCTATGCTCCTTTGAGACCCCTCTTTCAAAGTCACTGAGATTTCATTGTTTAGCCATTGTAGCCAAATGAATGGGCAACTGGGCGTTTTTTACATGACCCTAAGCATGATGGGATGTTAATTGCTTAATTAATTAACTTAACTTCTAGTTCCTCCCAAACCCGGATCCGGGAGCACCCCCCACAGTAAAAAAGCTGACTAGCATAGCCTAGCATAGCGTCACAAGTAAATACTAGCATCTAAATATCATTAAATCACAAGTCCAAGACACCAGATGAAAGATACACTTCTTGTGAATCCAGCCATCATTTCTGATTTTTAAAATGTTTTACAGGGAAGACACAATATGTAAATCTATTAGCTAACCACGTTAGCAAAAGACACCACATTTTTTTACTCCACCAGTTTTTTACTCCATCAGTAGCTATCACTAATTCGACTAAATAAAGATATATATAGCCACTAACCAAGAAACAACTTCATAAGATGACAGTCTGATAACATATTTATGGTATAGCATCTGTTTCTCTAGAAAAATTTGCATTTTTCAGGTATAAATCATAGTTTACCATTGCAGCCACTATCACAAAACTCACCAAAGCGACTAGAATAACTACAGAGAGCAACGTGTATTACCTAATTACTCATCATAAAACATTTCTTAAAAATACACAGCGTACAGCAATTGAAAGACACAGATCTTGTGAATCCAGACAATATTTCAGATTTTCTAAGTGTTTTACAGCGAAAACACAATATATCGTTATATTAGCATACCACATGAGCTAACATCACCCCAGCATTGATTCAAGGCAAAAAGAGCGATAACGTTATCACCACCAAAATATATTAATTTTTTCACTAACCTTCTCAGAATTCTTCAGATGACAGTCCTGTAACATCATATTACACAATGCATATAGAGTTTGTTCGAAAATGTGTATATTTAGCATCACAAATCGTGGTTATGCAATGTAATCAGTCAAAACATGGCATGCATTCTGGCCGGCGCCATCTTGGAAAGGCACCTAAGTTTACGATTATTTATCGATTAGATTGACAAAAAAAATACAGGTTGGACAGCTAATGAAAGATGCATTAGTTATTAATGCAACCGCTGAGTTAGATTTTTAAAATTAACGTTACTAGACATACAGTGTGCGTTACAGCCAGACTAGTGCCGCAATAATGGCCGACAAATGCGTTTACATTTTTCCACATAAATACGGAATAAAATCATAAATAGCTCTTACTTTTGGACGAGCTTCCATCAGAATCTTGGGCAAGTTGTCCTTTGTCCAAAAGAATCGTTGCTTTGTTGTAAAACGTCCTCTTCAACTTCGGAACTAGCAGCTAACAATAGCTACGTGGCACACACATGTCCAAATCCTCAAAGCGCAATACTACGAAAATTCCGAAAATAGCAATATACTCGCATAAACTGATATAAATCGGTTTAAAATAACTTCGTTATGATGTTTCTAACACTTATATCGAATTAAATCACAGACGGATATATCTTATGCCGATAACGAGAGCTTTTGAGCATGCCATTCTGATGTCCTCTCTTGCGCCTTGACGAGCGTCCAAAAGAACGGACATGTCACTCCATGGCCTTTTATAAACTCTGAGAAATACGTAGAGACTCCATTCCACTTCTCATTGGTTACTGACATCCAGGGGAAGGCGGGTGCAGTTCATTACGACCCATAGGGCACACACAGAGCTTTAAACTGATCTGAGAACAGAGCCTAGATTTCTGACCTTCGCATGTCCTGTCATGATTTTCGCTGTAGAAAGAGTTCTGGTTCACCCACAGACATAATTCAAACGGTTTTAGAAACTAGAGATTGTTTTCTATCCAATAGTAATAATAATATGCATATTGTACGAGCAAGAATTGAGTACGAGGCAGTTTAATTTGGAAATGTAAAAAAATAAATAGTGCTAACAGCTCCCCCTATTGACAAAAGGTTATAATCACATTTTATTGGCCACATATACATATTTAGCAGATGTTATTGCCTTGTAGCGAAATGCTTGTATGAACCAAACCTGTGTGAAGTCACCTAATTTCAATGTACTTTTTGTCCTTCATTTAATCAAGTGTTTATTTTATTTTGGCAGTTACCTGTAATATATATACACTACCGTTCAAAAGTTTGAGGTCACTTAGAAATATCCTTGTTTTTGAAAGAAAAGCACATTATTTGTTATTATAATAACATCAAATTATTCAGAACTACAGTGTAGACATTGTTAATGTTGAAAATTACTATTGGAATGCTGGCCTTCTAGGCAGAGTTGCAAAGAGTTGCCAATAAAAATAAAATATTAAGTTGGGCAAAAGAACAGACACTGGACAGAGGAACTCTGCCTAGAAGGCCAGCATCCCGGAGTCGCCTCTTCACTGTTGACGTTGAGACTGGTGTTTTGCAGGTACTATTTAATGAAGCTGCCAGTTGAGGTCTTGTGAGTCGTCTGTTTCTCAAACTAGACACTAATATACTTGTACTCTTGCTCAGTTGTGCACCGGGGCCTCCCACTCCTCTTTCTATTCTGGTTAGAGCTAGTTTGCGCTGTTCTGTGAAGGGAGTAGTACATAGCGTTGTACGAGATCTTCAGTTTCTTGGCAACTTCTCGCGTGGAATAGCCTTCATTTCTCAGAACAAGAATAGACTGACGAGTTTCAGAAGAAAGTGCTTTGTTTCTGACCATTTTGAGCTTGCAATCGAACCCACAAATACTAAAGCTCCAGATACTCAACTAGTCTAAAGAAGGCCAGTTTTATCGCTTCTATAATTAGCACAACAGTTTTCAGCTGTGCTAAAATAATTTCAAAGGGTTTTCTAATGATCAGTTAGCCTTCTAAAATGATAAACTTGGATTAGCTAACACATTTTTTTTTTTTTTTTGAACTAGGCAAGTCAGTTAAGAACAAATTCTTATTGATAACGACGGCCTAGGAACAGTGGATTAACGGCCTTGGTCAGGGGTAGAACGACAGATTATTACCTTGTCAGCTCAGGGATTTGAACTAGCAACCTATTGGTTATTGGTCCAACGCACAAAACACTAGGCTACCTGCCACCCCTAACACATCGTGTCATTGGAAAACAGGAGTGATGGTTGCTGATAATGAGCCTTGGTACACCTATGTAGATATTCCATAAAAAAATATGCCGTTTAAAGCTACAATAGTCATTTACAACATTAACAATGTCTACACTGTATTTCTGATCAATTTGAGGATATTTTAATAGACAAAAAAAATTGCTTTTCATTCAAAAACAAGGATATTTCTAACTGACCCCAAACTTTTGAACGGTAGTATTATCATGACACAAGGCGAGACCCAGATGCAGACACAGGAGGCAGATGGTTGGAGTCTTACAATATTTATTAATCCAATAGGGTAAGGCAAGAGAATGGTCATGGACAGGCAAAAGGGTCAAAACCAGTTAAGAGTCCAAAAGGTACCAAAGGACAGGCAGAATCAAGGTCAGGGCAGGCAGGATGGGAAAGTAGTCCAGAGTCAGGCAGGGGTCAAAACCGGGAAGACTATCAAAAAGAGAATAGCAAAAGGAGTACGGGAAAAACACGCTGGTTGACTTGACTAACATACAAGACAAACTGGCACAGAGAGAAAGGAAAGACAGGGATAAATACACTGGGGAGAATAAACAACACCTGGAGGGGGTGGAGACAATCAGTCAGTCTGTTATATCTGGAGGATTTCTCCTGTCTTATCCGGTGTCTTGTGTGAATTTAAGTATGCTCTCTCTAATTCTTTCTGTTTCTTTCTCTCTCTCGGAGGACCTGAGTCCTAGGACCATGCATCAGGACTACCTGGCCTGATGACTCCTTGCTGTCCCCAGTCCACCTGGCCGTCCTGCTGCTCCAGTTTCAACTGTTCTGCTTGCGGCTATGGAACCCTGACCTGTTCACCGGACTTGCTACCTATTTTCAACTCTCTAGAGACAGCAGGAGCGGTAGCAATACTCTGAATGATCGGCTATGAAAAGCCACCTTTACTCCTGAGGTGCTGACCTGTTGCACCCTCGACAACCACTGTGATTATTATTATTTGACCCTGCTGGTCATCTATGAACATTTGAACATCTTGGCCATGTTCTGTTGTAATCTCCACCCGGCACAGCCAGAAGAGGACTGGCCACCCCTCATAGCCTGGTTCCTCTCTAGGTTTCTTCCTAGGTTCTGGCCTTTCTAGGGAGTTTTTCCTAGCCACCATGCTTCTACACCTGCATAGCTTGCTGTTTGGGGTTTTAGGCTGGGTTTCTGTACAGCACTTTGAGGTATCAGCTGATGTAAGGGCTTTATAAATAAATTTGATTTGATTTGAATCACAAGGACAGGTGAAACAGATCAGGGCGTGACAAGTATATGTATATACACAGTCGAAGTCTGACGTTTACATACACCTTAGCCAAATACATTTATACTCAGTTTTTCACAATTCCTGACATTTAATCCTAGTAAAAAATCCATGTCTTAGGTCAGTTAGGTCACTTAGGTCACCACTTTATTTTAAGAATGTGAAATGTCAGAATAATAGTAGAGAGAAGGATTTATTTCAGCTTTTATTTATTTAATCACATTCCCAGTGGGTCAGAGGTTTACATACACTCAGTTAGTATTTGGTAGAATTGCCTTTCAATTGTTTAACTTGGGTCAAACGTTTCGGGTACCCTTCCACAAGATTCCCACAATAAGTTGGGTGAATTTTGGCCCATTCCTCCTGACAGAGCTGGTGTAACTGAATCAGGTTTGTAGCCCTCCTTGCTCGCAAATTCTTTTTCAGTTCCGCCCACAAATGTTCTATAGGATTGAGGTCAGGGCTTTGTGATGGCCACTCCAATACCTTGACTTTGCTGTCCTTAAGCCATTTTGCCACAACTTTGGAAGTATGCTTGGGGCCATTGTCCATTTGGAAGACCCATTTGCGACCAAGCTTTAACCTTTTCTCAATATAGGGGGTGCTGTTTCCACTTTGGAAAATATCGTCTCCAAATTAAACTGCCTCATACTCAATTCTTGCTCGTACAATATGCATATTATTATTACTATTGGATAGAAAACAATCTCTAGTTTCTAAAACCGTTTGAATTATGTCTGTGGGTGAACCAGAACTCTTTCTGCAGCGAAATTCATGACAGGAACTGCGAAGGTCTGAAAACGAGGCTCTGTTCTCAGATCAGTTTAAAGCTCTGTATGTGGGTCGACATGAACTGCACCCGCCTTCCCCTGGATGTCAGTAACCAATGAGAATTGGAATGGAGTTTCTACGTAGATCTCAGACCTTATAAAAGGCCAAGGAACGAAGGGAGCTCTCTTTTCGACTTTCGTCATTACGCAAAGCAAGACCTCAGGATGGCATTTTGAAACGCTCAGTTATCGGCCTTAGATATATCCGTCTGTAATTTAATTCGATATAGGTGTTAGAAACATCATAACGAAGTTATTTTAAACCGAGTTATATCAGTTTATGCGAGTATATTGCTATTTTCGGAATTTCCTTAGTATTGCGTTTTGAACATTTGGGCATGTTGTGGCCACATAGCTATTGTTAGCTGCTAATTCCGAAGTTGAAGACGACGTTTTACAACCAAGCAACGATTATTTTGGACAAAGGACAACTTGCCCAAGATTCTGATGGAAGCTCGTCCAAAAGTAAGAGCTATTTATGATGTTATTCCGTATTTATGTGGAAAAATGTAAACGGATTTGTCCGCCATTATTGCGGCACTAGTCTGGCTGTAACGCACACTGTATGTCTAGTAACGTTAATTTTAAAAATCTAACTCAGCGGTTGCATTAATAACTAATGCATCTTTCATTTGCTGTCCAACCTGTATTTTTTAGTCAAGTTTACGATTATTTATTGATTAGATTAGGTGCCTCTCCAAGATGGCGCCGGCCAGAATGCATGAACTGTTGCTACTGTTGACATTGTAAACCACGACCACAAACCACGATTTGTGCTGCTAAATATGCACATTTTCGAACAAAACCTATATGCATTGTGTAATATGATGTTACAGGACTGTCATCTGATGAAGTATATCAAGGTTAGTCAAAAATTATATATATTTTGCTGGATTGTTACGATCGCTAACCTTTGCTGCTGGTAAATTGCTTGTGTTTCCGGCTATTGTGGTAAGCTAATATAATGCTATATTGTGTTTTCGCTGTAAAACACTTAAAGAATCTGACATATTGGCTGGATTCACAAGATGTTGGGCTTTCATTTGCTGTACGCTGTGTATTTTTCAGAAATGTTTTAAGATGAGTAATTAGGTATTTGACGTTGGTCTCTGTAATTATTCTGGCAGCTTCGGCACTATTTCAGATTGCAGCTGCAATGTAGAACTGTGATTTATACCTGAAATATGCACATTTTTCTAAAAAAACATATGCTATACAATAAATATGTTATCTGACTGTCATCTTATGAAGTTGTTTCTTGGTTAGTGGCTATATATATCTTTATTTGGTCGAAATTGTGATAGCTACCCATGCAGGAAAAAAATGGTGGCAAAAAAAAGTTGTGTCTTTTGCTATCGTGGTTAGCTAACAGATTTACATATTGTGTCTTCCCTGTAAAACATTTTAAAAATCAGAAATGATGGCTGGATTCACAAGATGTGTATCTTTCATCTGGTGTCTTGGACTTGTGATTTATTGATATTTAGATGCTAGTATTTACTTGTGACGCTATGCTAGGCTATGCTAGTCAGCTTTTTTTACTGTAGGGGTTGCTCCCGGATCCGGGATGCGTAGCAAGTAGAAGTTTTAACTTCCTGACTGATGTCTTGAGATGTTGCTTCAATATATCCACACAATTTTCCTCCTCATGATGCCTTATATTTTGTGAAGTGCACCAGTCCCTCCTGCAGCAAAGCACCCCCACAACATGATGCTGCCACCCCCGTCCTTCACGGTTGGGATGGTGTTCTTCGGCTTGCAAGCATCCCCCTTTTTCCTACAAACATAACAATGGTCATTATGGCCAAACAGTTCTATTTTTGTTTCATCAGACCAGAGGACATTTCTCCAAAACATTTGTCCCCATGTGCAGTTGCAAACCGTAGTCTGGCTTTTTTATGGCGGTTTTGGAGCTGTGCCTTCTTCCTTGCTGAGCGGCCTTCAGGTTAAGTCGATAAAGGACTCGTTTTACTGTGGATATAGATACTTTTGTACCTGTTTCCTCCAGCATCTTCACAAGGTTGATTTGCACTTTTCGCACCAAAGTACGATCCTTTCTAGGAGACAGAACGCGTTTCCTTCCTGAGCGGTATGACAGCTGCGTTGTCCCATGGTGTTTATTCTTGCGTACTATTGTTTGTACAGATGAACGTGGTACCTTCAGGCATTTGGAAATTGCTCCCAAGGATGAACCAGACTTGTGGAGGTCTACAATTTTTTTTCTGAGGTCTTAGATGATTTATTTTGATTTTCCCATGATGTCAGGCAAAGAGGCACTGAGTTTGAAGGTAGGCCTTGAAATGCATCCATAGGTACACCTCCAATTGACTCAAATGATGGCAATTAGCCTATCAGAATCTTCTAAAGCCATGACATCATTTTCTGGAATTTTCCAAGCTGTATAAATGCACAGTCAACTTAGTGTATGTATACTTCTGACCCACTGGAATTGTGATACAGTGAATTATAAGTGAAATAATCTGTCTCAATTGTTGGAAACTTGTGTCATGCACAAAGTAGATGTCCTAACCAACTTGCCAAAACTATAGTTTGTTAACAATACATTTTTGGAGTGGTTGAAAAATTAGTTTTAATGACTTCAACCTAAGTGTATGTAAACTTCCGACTTCAACTGTAGTTTATACATACACACTAGGTTACCAGAATTGATTATATTACATACAAGTTTTGCTCGAAGCAGTGAGCTAAAGTAATGTGATTAATGTAAGTTCAATCAAAAAGGCTGGTCTGTGCATCTCCTCGCAGTTTCATTTAGTAGTATAACACAATTCACATTACATTTTATCATGGGCACAGTGGGAATTTATATCTGTGATGTTTAAATTATTTCTTACCCCCTTCGTTGTGTGGAGCTTCCTTTTCTGGTAAATGGCAGGCGTCTGAGCATTTGCAATAATGTAATGATTAAAGTAGCATGCAGATGTTTCCGTTTAGCTCATTTTGCTGTCATTTACAAATGTAACAGCACAGCATCATGTCACTCCTCAAACTATCAATTAGACAGGTGAATTTGCAGAGATATCTGCACAGTGTTTGTTTGTTAACTAACTAGCCAGACAATTTAAATGGAATGATTAACAGACAATATTTAAATTTAACTGACAATATTTCAAATTAACTGCCAACATCAAAGCAACATCAAAGCAAAAGGCTACCTGCTATCCCGACATCTGGCATCATCCCTCGTGTCTGGAACTTCAATGTTACAATTGAGAGAGAGAGATGGGAGAGTACATCTAAATCTAAGGATGGGAGACACATCACTTCCAGCAGACCTCCTTGCTAAAGGTAGCATTGATCACTGCTTCTCGTGGGGTGAGACATGTTCTGCATGTCACGCCTCATGTCTAAAACATGGGGAAAAGGAAACATAAAGTCTACATTTTGATGCATCTAGAAATTCAATGTTTTACACAATACGGTATCATATTTGACGAGTTACTGACCTATTCGTCCACAGACTCGATGTGCTCAACCGGATCTCACTGGCACAGGATGTCAATGCATCGGATGGTCTGAGGGATGCACTCATGTTGGACTGGAAAACAAAGGGACATTTGGTCAGTGGTGGGTCTTTTTCAATGCTGTATCTGGACAGAAAATCTATTGTTTATCTTAACACAAACCCACCTTGGCCAATGTGACAAGTGGTCCCTCAACACCCAATCCTGCTTCATTGTTTGTTCTTCTATCCCAATCCACAGTCTGGCTCTTCCTCTTTTACCATTGTGGATGAGTTACCTTTTACGGTAAATACAGGGCCATTTCTCTTTCCCGCCGGAAAATGGCAGCTGCAGACCCAAGTGCTGTCACTGGGTTTCTGGTCTGCCCATCTGAAAGACCAAAAAAAAGTTACTTTTACTAGCTAGCTAAGTTGATTACGAAAATTGTAATATACATTAAAATACCATAACCCACAGACTTGACTATAGTAACGGTAAAATAGACTGGGCTTTGGTCTATCTGCACATCCTAAAATCCTACTCTGTGGATGGAACATTTCTGCTGGGACGGAGGAATTGTCTGGAATGCTCAACTAGATGATCAGGACAGTCTAAGGTACTATTTGCCTGAAGAGGTGAAGTATTGCGATGAACTATACTACTGTACATCTGATTCTAAATCGCACTGCATTGTCAAGCTAGTTTGGCACATTGTCTACTAGCCCAGTATGGGAAGTACTAGCCTCGGGCTAGCTTAATTTCCATCCCTACATGTATAACTGACTTCACAGGTCATTTGATTAGTCATATACAACAGTTTGTGTTTTCTCATGGGAAAACCCACAAGTCCTTTCTGAGCTAGCTAGCCAACTAGTTAATGTTAGCTCACCATTCGTGCAGTCACACTTTTCCACGTGGTGACATGTTAGCTAATGTTAGCCCACCAGGGCAAGGATATTTAGCTAACGTTTATCTAGGTAGTTACGTTAGCTCATTATTTGTGTAGTCAGACTTTTCCCCTGACCCCACGGGTGGTCACACCCCCGCCACTAGTCCACCAGGGCAGGGATATTCAATGTTAGCTAGTTAGCGCTATTTGCTATCATTAGGCATATTCGCTAGCATGCCACCGCCTGTTGGGAAAGTCCAACAACACCACGTGAGATTATGGTGCAATGTTAGCTAGCTAACATTAGCTAATGTTGAAAACAGGTACTAACAGGATGCATGACAAGAACGCTGATCCAGTAAGAGCAAAAACTGATTTGTGTGCAGAAACTATTTACAAGAAATTT
Organism: Salvelinus alpinus; assembly: GCF_045679555.1. NCBI lineage: Eukaryota > Metazoa > Chordata > Actinopteri > Salmoniformes > Salmonidae > Salvelinus > Salvelinus alpinus. The sequence continues at coordinate 7,320,241 of NC_092097.1, read as the reverse complement.
ACACATGTTCGCTGTTGCAGTGCCATCTTTGGAAGCATTTAGTCCTTGAAAAACTTCTCTAGTCCAGCAATATGAATCTGCCAGAGGTTGTCACACTGGATGGGGATGGTGATGGAGGCTTTGTTGGTACAAACAATGAAGATTCAAGTGTCTCTTCCAGTGATGTGGAGCTGCCCTTGGACCTAGTGACAGTTAGGATGGTCTTCACGGTGGCGGTAAGACCCTCCTTCTTCCTAGATATCGAAATTCTTGGGCTTCACTCCTTCTTCAATGGTAAGGTCCCTGCACAATACAGATACTTGACCTCCACCACTGCTGTGGTGCCCAACAGACCATCCAGTGAGGCCACCAAGATCCCAGACCCCGCTATTTTGAATGCCTTGATGCCCTCCTCTTTGTTTTCTGTGCCCAACTTTACAGAGAATACCCCATCCAACGACTGTGATCTGAGGACCCATTTTAGCAGTGACGAAGTAACGCACTTGGCCCTAACCACTGGTCCAAAATTGCTGTCCGTTCAACCACCCTCTCCTCATGGTGTGCCAGGTGGGGTTGGTGCGCTGTCCAACTGTTGCCTGCCGCATAGCCTCCTGCTGCTCCACCGGATGAATCCCGGAACATATTCCAGTCTGTGCTAGCGAAACAGTCCTGTAGCGTAGCATCTACGTCATCTGACCACTTTCGTATGGAGGCAGTCACAGGTACTTTGTGGTTTATCTTTTGCTTCAGGAGGATAGAATTATGGTCATATTTGCCAATTGGAGGGCGAGCGAGAGCTTTGTATGCGTCTCTGTGTGTGGAGTAAAGGTGGTCTAGAGTTTTTTCCCTCTGGTTGCACATGTGACATGCTGGTAGAAATGAGGTAAAATAGATTTCACTTTGCCTTCATTAAAGTCCACGGCCACTAAGAGCACCACTTCTGGATGAGAATTTTCTTGTTTGCTTATGGCCTTTTACAGCATGTTGAGTACGGTCTTAGTGCCAGCATTGGTTTGTGGTGGTAAAGAGACAGCTACAAGTAATATAGATGAAAACTCTCATGGTAGATAGTGTAGTCTACAGCTTATTATGATGCACTCTACCTCAGGCGAGCCATACCTCGAGACTTCTTTAAAATTAGACATTGCGCACCAGATGTTGTTGACAAATAGACCCCCCCCCACCCCTCATCTTAACAGACATATCTGTCTGTCCTGCTGATGCACGGAAGCCCAGCCAGCTCTATATATCTGAGTCGTCATTCAGCCACGACTCGATGAAACATAAGATATTACAGTTTTTAATGTCTCACTTGTAGGATATTTTCCCATGATTGCGCGTTAGCCAATAGAACGGATGGTAGAGGCTGGTTAACCACTCGCCGACCAATTCTCACAAGGCACCCCGATCGTCACCCCCTTTATTTCCAACTTTTCTGACGGGAATTTGGGCCTGGTCCCGGGAAAGCAGTATAACCTTCGTGTTAGACTCATTAAAGAAAAAACAAACAATGCGAAAAAACCAGTTGATTAGGAGCCCATGAAACGGCAGCCATCCCCTCCGGCGCCATTATGTTACACGGGAATTAACAATGGCATGAAAAGGTATGTGTTACTTGGATTTCTGCATAATTGGTCATCAAATTTGATCTGATCTTCATCTAAGTCACAACAATAGACAAACATAGTGTGTTCAAACTAATAACACACAAATTATTGTATTTTTCTTATCTATATTGAATACATCATTTAAGCATTCACAGTGTAGGTGTCAGAACTCCCCAAGGAGATGTGGGTGTGGAGTCAGGCGCAGGAGAAACAAGTTCCGAAGGAAAAGGGTGTAACGGTACTCGTCCTCGTCCTCGTCTGATGACGAGTATGAAAGATCGGACCAATGTGCAGCGTGGTAAGTGTCCATTTTAATGAAAACCAACTGAACACTGAATGACAAAACAAAAAGAGAATGACCGAGACTGAAACAGTTCTGTATGGACAAACACAGACACAGAAAACAACTACCCACAACCCATAGTGGGAAAACAGGCTACCTAAGTATGATTCTAAATCAGAGACAACGATCGACAGCCGCCTCTGATTGAGAACCATACCAGGCCAAACACTGAAATACAAACATAGAAAAACAACATAGAATGCCCACCCCAACTCATGCCTTGACCTAACCAAAACAAAGACATAAAAAAGGAACTAAGGTCAGAACGTGACAGTACCTCCCCCCAAATGTGCGGACTCCGGCCGCAAAGCCTGAAACTATAGGGGAGGGTCTGGGTGGGCATTTCACTGCGGTGGCGGCTCTGGTGCGGGACGTAGACCCCACTCCACCATAGTCTTGGCCCACTTAGGTGGCGCCTTTGGAGCGGCGACCCTCACCGCCGACCTCGGACTGAGGACCCTTGCAGCGGGCCCCGAATAGACGGGAGACTCCGGCAGCGCCGGACAGGCGGGAGACTCCGGCAGCACCGGAGTGAAGGGCGGCTCTGGCAGCTCCTGACTGACGGGCGGCTCTCGCAGCTCCTGACTGACGGGCGGCTCTGGCAGCTCCTGACTGACGGACGGCTCTGGCAGCTCAGGACAGACGGGCGGCTCTGGCAGCTCAGGACAGGCGGGCGGCTCTGGCAGCTCAGGACAGGCGGGCGGCTCTGGCAGCTCAGGACAAGCGGGCGGCTCTGGCAGCTCAGGACAGACGGGCGGCTCTGGCAGCTCAGGACAGACGGGCGGCTCTGGCAGCTCAGGACAGACGGGCGGCTCAGGACAGACGGGCGGCTCTGGCAGCTCAGGACAGACGGGCGGCTCTGGCAGCTCAGGACAGACGGGCGGCTCTGGCAGCTCAGGACAGACGGGCGGCTCTGGCAGCTCAGGACAGACGGGCGGCTCTGGCAGCTCAGGACAGACGGGCGGCTCTGGCAGCTCAGGACAGACGGGCGGCTCTGGCAGCTCAGGACAGACGGGCGGCTCAGGACAGACGGGCGGCTCTGGCAGCTCAGGACAGACGGGCGGCTCTGGCAGCTCAGGACAGACGGGCGGCTCTGGCAGCTCAGGACAGACGGGCAGCTCTGGCAGCTCAGGACAGACGGGCGGCTCAGGACAGACGGGCGGCTCTGGCAGCTCAGGACAGACGGGCGGCTCTGGCAGCTCAGGACAGGCGGGCGGCTCTGGCAGCTCAGGACAGGCGGGCGGCTCTGGCAGCTCAGGACAGGCGGGCGGCTCTGGCAGCTCAGGACAGGCGGGCGGCTCTGGCAGCTCCGGACTGACGAGAGAACCTGGAGGGAGGAGACGGAGAGACAGCCTGGTGCGTGGGGCTGCCACAGGGCCCACCAGGCTGGGGAGACCTACAGGAGGCCTGGTGTGTGGAGGAGGCACCGGATGGACCGGGCTGTGGGGGAGCACTGGAGCTCTGGTGCGCAGCCTTGGCACCACTCCTCCAGGCTGGATGACCACTTTAGCCCGGACCCTCCAGAGTGCAGGCACAGGTTGAACCGGGCTGTGGGTGAGCACTGGAGATCTGGTGCATACTACTCGCACCTCTCCCTTAGGCTCAATGCCCACATTCGCCCGGCACGGGCGGAGAGCAGGCATAGGACGCACTGCACCCTCCCAGCGCCCCGGAGACACAGCACCCAGAGCCGGCGTAGGATACCCTGGGCCGAAATGGCGTACCGGAGATCAGACACGCTGAGCCGGCACAACACGCCCTGGTTGGATGCCCACTCTCGCATGGAACTTGCGGGGGGCTGGCCTATAGCGCTCTGGGCTATGAGCGCGTACTGGCGACACCGTGCGCTGCACCACATAACACGGTGCCTGACCAGTACAACGCTGCTTTCGGTAAGCACGAGGAGTGGGCTCAGGTCTCCAACCTGACTCCGCCACACTCCCCGTGTGCCCCCCCCAAAAAAATGTTTTGGGGCTGCCTCTCGTGCCTCTCGCGCTGCCGTGCTACCTCCTCATATCGCCGCTGCTCAGCTCTTGCTGCCTCCAGTTCTTCCTTGGGGCGGCGATATTCCCCAGCCTGTGCCCAGGGTCCCTTACCGTCTAATATCTCCTCCCAAGTCCAGGAGTCCAGAACCCTCTGCTCCTGGTTACCACGCTGCTTGGTCCTTTTTTGGTGGGTGGTTCTGTAACGGTACTCGTCCTCGTCTTATGACGAGTATGAAAGATCGGACCAATGTGCAGCGTGGTAAGTGTCCATTTTAATGAAAACCAACTGAACACTGAATGACAAAACAAAAAGAGAATGACCGAGACTGAAACAGTTCTGTATGGACAAACACAGACACAGAAAACAACTACCCACAACCCATAGTGGGAAAACAGGCTACCTAAGTATGATTCTCAATCAGAGACAACGATCGACAGCTGCCTCTGATTGAGAACCATACCAGGCCAAACACTGAAATACAAACATAGAAAAAC